>NW_027512320.1:608333-1216666 GCF_048772815.1 Callospermophilus lateralis | reverse complement strand
CAATTCAGTACTCCCTTAATTTCATCTAAATTCTGCTCTCCAATTTTCTATCTTTGTCTTTTCTTATTTCAAATTTTGATAATTATGTGATGATTATCACTTTTAGTGAATTTATTGGTTACTTTTATAATTCTAAAAAATATTATTGGCTGTCTATTTATATGTTACATTTTGCTAAAATAAGAATGATTGTTTCTACAATTCCTTCATGTTTATTTACCCTTTTACTTTCTTTGGGGGGGGGGCGGTGGTACTGTAGATGGAACATAGGGCCTACACTGCAGCTGAGCCCAAGCCTCAGCCCTTTACTTCTTAAGTCAGTCACACTTTTAATTTTAAATTGTTAGAGTCATTGACACATTTCTGATTCATTTAGAGGAGACATCTTCTATTACGCAACATGAATTGACTCCATTTGCTTGAATTGAATTAATCATTTCAACATAATCTAAATTTTAATGTGATTCCTACTTAAACCCTAACTTTCTCAAATGACTTATATTATTTTCTAATATTGCTTGTTACCTTTCCTTAAAAAATCTGTATCTGTTATAGCCTTGTCCTTTCAATTGTTCTATTACATGGTATTTTGTTTAATCTGGTCTTCTCAGAACCCTTCTGTTTGGTCCATACCTAGTTTGTTATTCTTTAGGCTTTTCCACAGTTGTCATACATAGACTTCCTCTCCCAACTCTTGTGTTTCTGATCTACTGTTTCTTGTATACTGTGCCTTTCTCTTTATCCTATTGGATGTAACTCTTAGTCTACAAACTTGGATATGCTAAAAGCAGTATATGTTTTAATTAAAAAGAAGCCTGATTCTAAGCCCCTATTATGCCAGCCAAGTAAGAAGTTCAATCTATTATTCTGGGGCTGCTTTTCCTTAATTGCAATTGATGTGATGAGAATCCAGGACACTTATGTGATATCCAGAAAAACAAGAAAGACTTTTAATATTCAGTGCACCAGGGTCTCACTGATTGTGCCATGTTCACTTTTGGGAGCCTGGCAGGATATGGGATACAAGTTCTAAGGCTGCTGGAATGGGGCAACTTTTGTTCTTATGAAAGTCTTTAGAAATCTCCCCTCTTCCTCTTTATAGGATCTTTACCCAAGCACTCCAATACCTCCATTTTCTGGAAAACAAAAGAAATACGGTTATTATTTGTTATAAGTAAGTTTTTCTTTTTTTGTGACTGCCTGACAAACCTTCCTTGAGGTGAAGAAACACAAGGCCTAGGGACCTGTGAATATGTAATTCATGTACTTTCAGTACTCAGTTATGTTGATAATCAAACATCAGTTTTTTAGCATGACATGATAGGGAACAGCATCATGCAGAGATTGAGCCCCTGAAAGACTGGTGTCTGCATCCTCATCATTGAAATCACATTGTCTCCACATTAACACCCAGTGGCTTATTTGTACACAAAAGCTCCCATGTAGCTTGTCTTCATAGTTATAGGAATCAGTAGGTATGCCAACATTTTCTTTCCTAACTTGATCCACTGAAATTACTTTAAAAATTTGTATGTTTTTGTTCTTATTAAACTCATCAGATCCTTGTAAAAGGTTTTAAAAAGTTTTTTTTTTAATGTGTGTGTCTATGACAACATAAATAAATTCCCTAAAAACAGGCAATTCTTTGTGAAAAGAGAGATTCAGCTTTTAAAACTGGAATTCTGTTCTTCTACCTCCTAGTCCCATTCCTTTATTGATATTCCTTTGATTTTCAAAAGATCCCTACATCCAATTTCCTTTTCCTTTTTCCTCTATAATTTATGCATATGAGAGAAATCATAAGATCCTTGACCTGCTGAGTTTGATTTATTTCACTTACCATAATGGTCTCTAGTTCCATCTGGCAAATGACATAATTTCATTTTTCTTTATGGTTGAATTAAAACTCCATTGTGTATATACACCATATTTTCTTTAGCCACTCTTCCATGGATGGAAACCTAGGCTTATTTCCATTGTTCAGCTAAGGTGAATTGTGCTGGTATAAACATGGGTATGTATGTATCACTGTAGTATGATGACTTTAATTCTTCAATATAAATATTGAGAAGTGATATAGTTGGGTCTCATGGTCCTTCCATGGCTCGCTTTTTGAGGAATCTTTATACTGATTTTCATAGTGGTTGTATTAGTTTAGAATGACAACAATATTATAAAAGTTTTTCTTTATTCCCACATCTTCTTCAGTATTTATTATTGTCTGTATTCTTGATGATTATCATTCTTGATCCTACATTTTCTTCTAGGAGTTGCATAGTTTCTGGTCTAATTCCTAGGCCTTTGATATATTTTGAGTTGGTTTTTGTGCAGGGTGAGAGATAAAAGTCTAGTTTCATTGTTCTACATATAAATAAGCAGTTGCCCCAGCACCATTTCTTAAAAAGGCTGTTGTTTCTTCAGTGTTTGTTTTTGTTATTTTGTCAAGGCTTGGATGATTGTAGATATGTGGGCTTGTCTCTGTGTCTTCTAGGCTATATCATTGGTCTATGAGCCTGTTTTAATGCCAGTACCATGCAGTTTTTATTAATATAGCTATGTAGTATAGTTTGAAGTCTAGTGTTGTGGTGCCTTCAGCCTTGCTTCTTTGGCTTAGAATTGTTTTGGCTCTTCTAGGTGTTTCATTATTCCAAATGAATTTTAGGACTATTTTTCTAGTTCTGTGAAATATGTCACTGGTATATTTATGGAGATTGCATTGAATCTGTATATTGCTCTTGAGAGTATGGCCATTTTAGCACTCTGTCTATCATGAACATGGGATGTCTTTCCATCTTCTGAGGTCTTCTTCAATTTCTTTCTTCAATGTTTTATAGTTTTCACTGTAGAAGTATTTCACCTTTTTGGTTATTTTTATTCCTAGATTATTTATTTATTTATTTTTTGAGGCTGTTGGGAATGGAATTATTTATGAAAAATGAAGGAATCTTTTCCACTGAGGTGGTTAGAATAGTTGACAAGAAGGATGGTCACTCTTTCTTTCTTTCTTCTTTAGCTAAGTATTGAGAGTGAGAGCAAGAACTAGAAGTTGTTAATTTCTTTCTATTTTTTTATTGCTCTCTGAACTGCCAGTTTGTATGTCTGTCCTAAGACTGAAGATGGTTGAAATAAATCTCAACTTCCCCTTTCACCAGTATGAGGTAGGATGGAATGGGAAGTACTGTCAGTTGGAGTTTTGTCTGTACAGACCAACTAGGGTGGGGCTGATTAACTAATTCTCTTCTAGGTCTAATTTGGCCTCAGGAGCTTTGTTGAGTGGTGCATGTTCTGGCCTGGCAGTTGCTAATTTCTGTGGGAAGTCTGGATCTCAGGAGTATCCCAAGAATTCTTCTTATGGGGACATGGAAGCCAAACTACACACTCTACTGCCCATAAACACAATCTTCCCAGGGTTACTCCTGAGTGTATTCACATCTGTCTGTTCAGGTTACCAACTTGCTTCAGTTGGCCCATGAGCTGCCAGACTCAGAGGAGTAAAGAGTTGGACTCCCCTTTGCGTTTCTGATCCCTCTGGCTGGAATCTTCTCTGTGCTTGTTTCACTCATATTCTACTAGACCACAAGGTAGATGCTTGCTGAAATAGTGTGGCAATGTTTGCTATGATTTCCCAGCTCCCACAGCAGTAGTTGTAGCATGGCTGCCTCAAGGTGATTTCTGCTTCAGCTATCTGTAGCCAGCACCAATGGCACAGAGCAGCCTCTGCATCAGTAAAGTTCAGGCTGCTTTTCTGGTTTTCTGTACCAAATCTGTGTTTCTCTCTATGTTCTCCTGACCTCTTTGGTGAACCAGCACTGTTTCTGTGGCTGCTACCACATCTATCTTGGTTCCAATGTACTCTTTCTTCTTTGTTTAGTATACCCAAATTTCTGAATCTCTAAGATGCTCTGACTGATCCATATTGAATTTTAGTGAAGTCCCTCTTTCACCCAGCTTGCTGAGAAACAGTACTACCTCTGCTTGAATCCTAATCCACAGAGCAATTAGGAATGCAGCCTTCCTGTGATGTATCCTCTTGCATCTCCTTGAGGTATTACCTGATCTACTTTTTTTAAAAATTGATCTACTGTTTGAATAAATAAATGTGAAATGGCTAAGTGTTAAAACAAACATTTGAAAAAAACTGAGGTAAAATAAAATATTACCTCACAGAATGGATATTTGGTATATCATAATAAATAAATGTGAGTTTATCAAAATTATTTCAGCTAAATTTTTAGTCATTAAGTCACAAGAGCTTGACCACATAGTATATCAATAATTTCATAAGACTCAATTTCTGGATTGCAATAAACCACTTATTTTCAAAGAGATTTCTGAAGAACCAATGTATCTTTGGGGTACTGCAGTTTCCTCTAATACTGTCTTCTTTTATCAATACAATTTATCTTTGATTATGTTTAGATTAGACAATTTATTATAAGCCTTGTGCATTTTTCCCTCTTGAAATGTGATGGTGTGCTGTATTCTTCTTCTTCTTCTTCTTTTTTTTTTTTAACTTGGTGTGCTGTATTCTTAAAAGCTGTGAAGAACTTACAAAGTAGGAATTTTCTGTAGTGAAACATGCTTACTAAATAAAATTTATAACTATTATTATAAATTCTAGTTTACCATGGAATTCCGCAACTAATAAAATTATGATGTAGTTTAATTTCTGTCTTTCTGCCTTTGCTATTTAAAATCTTTTGCAAAAAGGAGGCCATGCTGCTCTACTTTTGATATTTAAAACCTTTTGCAAAAAGAAGGTCATGCTGTTCTTAAATACCACACTGTCTTAATATTTATGTTTACTGGTATTTTATTTCCTTATTTAAATATTGAAAGTAAAAATTTACTATGAAGTCAACAATTCTCACAATCATTATTTCTAGGAGCCATTTATTCTGGTCAAAATCAATGTACATTTTACTTGACTCACAGAATTCAACATATAAACATACAATAGGATCTTCATTAAAATTACATTTAGAATAACTAAGAATAGTTTAAAATAAAATATTAATGTGTTAATAATAAATTTGAATAAAAAGTTGTTCTTATACTACTAACATTGTTTTTCCTACGTGATCATATGATCATTGATCATACAAATTCAGGAATATTAGGAAGAAGTTCAAATCAACATTCAACTATTTGATGGTGTTCCATAAACTGGAGTAAAACAGCAGATATTAAAAACATTCCTAAGTAGAAACTGAACTTTTCAGTGCATTCATAGTGGAAGCTATAATGCATATTTTCATATCTTACTATATTTTAGTCATATTATTTTATTCCTGATGTTTGGACTCACCTTGGGTCTAGACTATGGTGACTATATTCATATATAGACTGAAACCTCTGAATCCGTGAGCTCAAACAAACTTTTCTTCCTCTATGTTTTCCTTACCAGGTCTTTTGGGCACAGTAAAGCAAGAACTTACTAAAAAACAGGGCTATATTCTGGAAACTGGACTTTAAGAAAGCTCTCTAAAGTGCTAGGCACTTGCATTTGTCACCATGAGCCACTAAAATAAAGTATCAGAGATTGGATGCGGAGCAAACACTCAACCTCACAGTTATGAAGGTGGAAGTATGAGATCAGGGTGCCAATGTAGGCAGGTTCTGGTGAGGGCCCTCTTCAGGTTTTCAGATGGTTGGTTTCTTTCTGTAACCTCACATGGAGAGAATGAGGAGGTGGGTAGTGGCAGAAGAGAGAGAGATCAAGATATATCAAGTGCAAACTCTCTGAGTACTTTTTAAAAGGGCACTGATTCCAGAATCAGTGTGGAAGCCAAACCACACACTCTGCTGCCCATAAACATAATCCTCATGATTTTATCTAATCCTAATTGTTGCTCAAATGTCCTATATCTAGATATCATATGGGGGTTAGGGTTTTAACCTAACAAATAGTCACTCTCCACTGTAAGTGAAGTCAGGGGCTCTGTTGGTGTCTATCACAGAATCTTCCATTTTCTTTTTCTTTGCCTTAAAAATCCTATTTTTTTCTCACCTAAGAAGATCCTGGAATTTAATGAACAATTTTTACCACCTTTCCCTCAATTCCCAAACAAAGACTTCTGTGTTTTCACATCAACAGACATACAAAATGTACATTAAAAGCTTTTGTTCATTGCTTATTTGTCTTTGCCACCTAGAAGAGAATATCTCACTTGGTTCAAGGAAATTTATAAGGGCAGAGTTTACCCCATGCATATAACTGCCTTTGAAAAGACAATATCCAGGAAAAGAAAAAGATGAGGGGATGAGTATTTCGTTTTTATCTGGCATAATGGTTATTTCCTTTAGGGCATTAATAATGTTTTGTCTAGATGAACAAAAACAAATTGTGAAATCTTACATGACACACCAAGGATCTCATATACTTATGGAAGTGTCTACCAACTCTTTTGGGGCATTGCTTTCTCAATTTCCTTTTTCACTTTGCCCCATCTGCCTGAATGAATCAAGGGAAACCCCAATTTTTTAAAAGACTTCTTCTTTTGAGTCAACTGTTACACTGGGAACTTTCTGACCTCACCAGAAGCTAAGATTGGTGTTCAATCTCAAGTATTTATGAACATATTTCTCTATCCACAGAAATATATACCCTGAAAAAAAAAAGGACGAGGTTCCTGGTCCTCTTGACCACTGGTCAACATAGAGTAAACACAGAATGAGGCTTGGAGAAACTCAGAGTAAACGTGAGTACTTTTTTCAATTTTAAAGAGGCAGAGGAAATGATAACTAAGAGTTAACAATGTGAATTGATGATAATTGCAAAGATAAAAGATAGTGATGAGAAGGAGCAGTGGGAGGAAATGAGAATAACCTTGGTGAAGAGACAGATGAGTTGGGTAGCAGAAAGTTCTTTACAAAATGTAGGTTGTACCAAGAGAGAAATAATAAAAATATAAAAGAGAAGTAAGGTGAAAAGAAAGAGAGTCATTTGGGAAGATTCTTTTAAAAATGCTTTTATTAGTGCATTGCAGTTATATACAAATGGGGTTTCATTTTGACACAAACATACATGTGTGGAAAAGCATTTGCTTCATTTTAGTCCTCAGTATTTCCTCTTTCCCTCCTCTCCTCTCTCCTTCTGTTTCTCTTTCTCTATTTTACTTGTCATTCTTCTATTTATTTATTATTTTTAATTGGTGTTGTATAGACATACATAAAGGTGAAATTCAGTGTAATGTATTCATATTTGCAAGTAGCATAACTTGGATAACTTCATTCTGCTTGAATGGATTCTTTTAAGAGGGAGAGAGAAGGGAAGTGTAGAAATACACTGCCTCAGGATCATGGTATACCATAGGCTCTGACTCTGATTTTGTTTGACTTAAAAGACACCAAAATATTTGTATTGCAAAAATGTTAAATAATAGTTTAGAGAAATATAGAGAATCGATGAAAAATTATTTAAATTTAAAATTAAAGTTTTGCTTAATCTCATCAACCCTCCAAGGTGAACTTTACTAGGATCACATTGTACAGTGGTCCTGAAAAATGCCTTTTCATGTAACAACATGTCTTGGGAATTTTTATGCTAATACATAATGATATGCATAATTATTTAGTTGTTACATAGAATTTCATTATATACACTGATTGTAATTTAGAATATATGATATTGATAACACATATGTAAGTATTAGGTCCTTTTTTTCACAACTATTTGATGTATTCCATAAATAAAATAGCAGCTATTAAAAACTGCAATGCACATTCTTTTATTTGTAGAAAATTAATGAGTTTAAAAAATGGATAAAATCTATTGAATTGATATTTCTGAAAGATTTTTTTTAATTTACAGTCTCAGCAGCATTTGTTTCCTCACTGTGGGTACTTATTTCCTCACATCCTTGCCAACACTGCAATTTTTACTTTCCTTCTACAAATCGATATGAAAAATCACACTACAATATTATAGTTCATGTTTCCTGATTGATAACCATTTATAATTTCAGCAAATTATAATTTTGGCATATTTTCTGCTCGAAGCTTTGCTCAGTTTTCTAATTGATTTTGATATTCTTTATATAATATGAATTGTAATATTGAGACAAGACTTTTCTTTCATGTATTCCTTATTGTTTTAGGTTGTTTTTGTTACATAGAAGTTTTAATTTTTATGTACTCAAATTCTCAACTTTTTATGGGTGTCAGGTTTTATGTCTTGCTTATAGAAATGTTTCCTATTCAAAAATTATAAAAATGTTTACATTTATTTATTTACCACTAAGCTCTAAAATCAATATATTCACAAGAAATATTTAAGCTGTCCTCTAGATACTAAAATGTTTTGGATGTTCTTACATTTAGCTTGCTCCTTGGTAGAACTGCATTTCTTACACTTTTTGGCCAAGTTATCTAACCAGTTTCTTTTTGTTTTGTTTTTTAGGACAAGGAGGCCGGCATTCCCAGCTGGTCACTTGGGTCTTTGCAATTGTTTGCATCTCTCTTCTCAGTGCCTGTTTTATTGCAAATTGTTTTGGTAAGTTATTAGCTAAGGTGGAACTCTTATTGAATTATTTATTGAAAACAACTTTCATAAGGTTAATCCTAGCCTTTTACTGTCTTGATTTTCCCCAACGTATAAATGTATAATACATTCAGTGCCTTTGATTTAAAATTTAGACTTACCTAGTTGCCTTTTATTGTTTGATGGTACTATCTTGTGCCACAGAATGAAAGATTATTTTAGGTACTTGTAAAAACTGGTAAAAATAGTAAAGTTTTGAAGTGGAATTACAAGGGGCTGCATCTTATGAGTAGGGAGTAGGCAGAAAAAAAACAACTTTCTAATGTATTCACTTTGAAAGGGAGAGCAAGGTTGGATGTTCCCCCTCCATTCCCTTCTCTGCCTCCTTCTTTCTTTCCCTCCCTCCTCCCCTCCCTCCTGCCCTCCCTCCTCCCCTCCCTCCCTTTCCTTCTTTTTTCCCTCCCTCCCTCTCTCCCTCCCTCTCTCTCTTTCTTTCCCTCCCTCCCTCCTTCTCTCCTTTCTTTTTTTTAAAAAAAACACATTATTGAGAAATGATTGACATATAAAAAACTGTAAATACTTAACAGACACATATGAAGTTGGAGGATAAGTATATATTTATGGGACCATAAGTATCATCACAACCATAGGAAAACTTGTTTTTTTATGATATCAAGACCCAAAATAAAATTATTAAAATAAAAGTAATATTACACAGGTACAAAAACAAACAGACTAGAGGAAATAATAGAGATCTTAATTACATATCCTGCATACATAAACTTTTTATATAAAAACAGAAGGGAATATTGCATAGTTATGAGAAGAGGATAATTTTGCTAAATTAATATTTAAACCCATTAATTTATCTATATTTAATAAATGAAACTAGGCTCATGCATCACACTAAGTACAAACATCCATCCAAATTGGATTATTGACCAAAATGTGAAGAGTGAATTAATTAAATCTTAAAAAGATAAATGGAGAATATCTTTATGATCTTGATAGGGCAATGATTTCTTAAATCACAAAATGCACATATAAAATAAATACAGCTTTGACAAATTATAATACATTGAAATAAGAGTTTCCATATAAGAAGATAACAAAGTGGAAACAGAAAAACCTAAAAGAAAACATTTGTAGTCTATACAACTAATATATGTGATATCCACACTACAAAATCTTTTCAATTCAATAGAAAAGAATATCTACAACATAATAGCAAAATTTTAAATAGTACATTATAAGAAAAATGATAGACAAATAAACACAGGAAAGTCAACCTCATTAGTCAGGAGAAACGCAACTGCAACTCACAATGAGATACCTTGCAAACATTCCAGGACGGTAATGATTAAAAAATCTGGCACTTCCCAATATTGTTGATGCTATGGAAAATTGGACCCGAACTGCTAAAGACATGGTGCTTGTGTGAGTGTGAAGCAGACAACCTCTTTGGAAAAGTGTACCATGATTATAGTTTATAACACGTTTATGCTATCGTCATCCATTGCACTTCTAGGGATTTACCTTACAGAAATACATGCTCATGTGCTTTAGAATGGTGGTGAATATTGCTCAGAGAAGCATATTCACAACAGCCAAACACTGTATATAATACAAATGTCTACTAGAAGTAGA
Source organism: Callospermophilus lateralis (assembly GCF_048772815.1). Classification (NCBI taxonomy): domain Eukaryota; kingdom Metazoa; phylum Chordata; class Mammalia; order Rodentia; family Sciuridae; genus Callospermophilus; species Callospermophilus lateralis. The sequence continues at coordinate 1,206,537 of NW_027512320.1, read as the reverse complement.
ATAGATAAATATGTTTTATACATTACTATAGCAAAGAAATGGTTGAGTTATTGCGCATGCATTAGCATGGATAAATTCCAGAAACAATACTGAGCAGAAGATTAAAACCAAAGGAATACATTCCATGATTCCATATGGTCTTGGATTACATTATTAAAGTGGTAAAATTGTGAAGCAAAGCACTTTAAAAGTCATGAAATGGTTACCTTACAGGATAAATGGAATGCATTTGGGTTCTGAAGGCCACTGGCAATATTCTATTTCTTGAGTAGGACAAAATACCTCGAGTTTAACATATTATTATTACATGTTACAATAGTTTTCTAAACTGTACATTTATGTTTTCCACTTTCTTTAAAGCATTTGGCCATATTTCAGAGAAAATTACTAATAAACATTAATATCAAATATAATTTTCAACAATTGCTTTTTAAAAAATATTTAATTAATTTTTATTTTTAAAATACATGACAGTGGAATGCATTACAATTCTTATTACATATACAGAGCACAATTTTTCATATCTCTGTATATAATGTATGTTGACACCAATTCATGTCTTCATACATGTACTTTGGATAATGATGTCTATCACATTCCACCATCATTGCTAACCCCCACCCCCTCCCTTCTACTCCCACCCCTCTGCCCTATCTAGAGTTTGTCTGTTCCTCCCATGCTCCCCTCCCTACCCCATTATAGGTCAGTCACCTTATATCAGAAAACATTTGGCATTTGGGTTTTTTTTGGGGGGGGATTGGCTAACTTCACTTAGCATTGTTTTCTTCATTGCCAACCATTTACCTGCAAATGCCATGATTTTATTCTTTTTTATTGCTGAGTAATATTCCATTGTGTATATATGCTACATTTTTTTAATCCATTCATCTACAGAGGGGCATCTAGGTTGGTTTCACAGTTTAGCTATTGTGAATTGTGCTGCTATAAACATTGATATGGCTGTGTCCCTATAGTATGCTGTTTTTTTTAAAAATATTTATTTATTTATTTTTAGTTTTCAGCGGACACAACATCTTTGTATGTGATGCTGAGGATTGAACCCAGGCCGCACGCATGCCAGGCGGGCGCGCTACCGCTTGAGCCACATCCCCAGCCCTAGTATGCTGTTTTTAAGTCCTTTGGGTATAGACCGAGGAGGAACAGCTGGGTCAAATGGTGGTTCCATTCCTAGTTGCTCTCAACCAATTCACTTGTTGCTGGCACAAGGAAACTGCATAGGAAGAAAACACAATGTGTGGGCTTTAACTATTAGAGTAAGAGAAAATTTAGACTGCTTTAATTTTTCTATTAAAGTTGGTTATATAAAGAAAGGAAACTAAACTTTTCTTTCTTGACAGTGACATATAACAATTTTTTACGTAAGAGAGGAATGCAAAGGTTCAAGTTACCAGAGTATCATATGAAGCTAACGTGCATCAGAGAAGAATCAGGACTAAAAGGTATAGATAGCAGAGAGCATAAATGAATGTCTTCTTATTTTCATTTCTATTCAAATTCATAATTTGATTTAAAGAATATAAGCAGTAAGCCAAGGAGGAGTAAAATAACATAAATAAGAATCTAGCATAGAGGTGAATATATAAGTAAACTGGGAAAAATATTTCTCATGACTACACTCAGTGGAATAACTGGAAAAAATATAATAACACATTCATGGGCTATTTTCGACATCCAAAATATAACATGAATTTAATTCCAATTTATTATATGGACAGATTCTTCTTAGACTATATAGCTCAGCTGAGGTATCTTTTTATCTTTTATTTGCAGTCTCATTTAAGAGAATGGAGAAATGTTTGAGTTTTAACAGATTTTCTTTTGACTCCTTCTGATAAGATGTCTTGCAAAAGACTTTAAGGAAACACTTTATATTTGAAAGTAAATAGATATAGGGACATTGTTTTTGAAGAGAATACTAAGCAATTTTCTCATCGACATTATGTGGTTTCAGGTACTATTATTTAGAAGATATTTAGAATTTAGTTTTTTGAAATTTTGCTAGGGGGGTGGGAAATGGGAGATAATGATTGTGGTAATCCTGGTATTACTTACACAAATGTTAAATGGATATTAAGTCATAGAATAGTTATGCAATTTGTCACAGATGAAAAAAAAATTATCTAATTTCCATTTCAATTTTCACCTGAGGAGATACCTGGAATTGCTGTCCTATTGGCTGGAAAGGCTTCCAGTCCAACTGCTATCTTCCTTTTAATGACAACAAAACATGGGCTGAGAGTGAAAGGAACTGTTCAGAGATGGGAGCCCATCTGGCGACAATCAGCACAGAAGCTGAGCAGGTTTGTCAGGAACTCTACCACAGTTTCTCTACTGCTTTTAATTTCTTTTCAGGGAAAGAATTTTTGTGCTCTTCTAGGCCTCTGGATCTTTTCTTCATCTATTCCATATGCTTGGTGGGCCTTTTCTTCTTCTCTTATTTTTTTCTTCTCTCCTTCCCTCCCTCCTTCCTTCTTCTTCTCCTTCTCCTTCTTTCTTCTTCTTTGGGGGTACTGGGGATTGAACTGAACTCAGGAGCACTCAACCACTGAGCCACATCCCCAGCCCTATACTGTATTTTATTTAGAGACAGGGGTCTCACTGAGTTTCTTAGCATCTTACTTTTGTTAAGGCTGGCTTTGGATTTGTGATCCTCCTGCCTCAGTCTCCTGAGCAGCTTTGATTACAGGCATGGGCCACTACGCCCAGGTAAACTGTGGTTTTAATATAAAGCCCACCATATGTTACAGTATACTTTACCATTTCTCTGATAATAGAAATGTTACATACATGTGGAATTATATAGTAACATATACATCTATCTATGAAACATTTTTTACATGTTAGAAAATTAGCTATTTTTCTTTATATTGTCAACTTCTCATCTTTCTGGGTTTTATTCAAGCATTATCTCTTCTAGAAAATGACCCCGATGACCTTCCCTACTCCACAATCCCGATTCTAAGTTGTAGGTACAGTTGTAACTCATTTGCAAGTGAGGTCGTAGCATTTACTCTAGTGTACTAAAATGTCTGTTTGCTACACCATCTCTTCCATTGACTCCCACTTGGGAGAGGGCTGGAGCCTTTAATATACTCATCTTTGCATTTCTAGTGTTCTGTGCAGAGCCAGGTAGGCACACTGGATAAGACTTATTAAATGTTTGGTGAGTATGTGGGTAAACGAGTGATTAATCAGGATTGATTATAGCTTCTCAAGATAAATTACAGACAAAAAAATTGAGATGTATAGTTCTAATTCCAAATAAAGAAATATTTGGGTAAGTTCAGTTTTTCAAAGATGAAACTTATTTCCTCATATATTTATGACTCAGATTCTATTTTTTTCTTAATCAATAGTTTCCTTGAGTATTCTATCTCTAAGCCTTTTCCATCTATAGGATTGCTGCTGTTCAAATAAATGCAATTTAAAGAAACAATTTAAAAAGGCAATTTTAGAAACAAAAGCCTCTACAAATAAAATGCTATTAAGCAGGTATTAAGAGGGCTTCAAGTATAGCTCATTTAATCTACACAGTAACTCTATGAAGTAGTAAGTTGTTCTTTTTGGAGATAAGAAAACTGGGGATTCAGTAAGACAAAAGTATTTACTAAAATCATTAGAAGCAGGATTTGAAAACAGACCTGATATCAAATCTTTGTACTAAACCAGTAATCTATTTGACTTCTCTTTCTCAACAAAAAAGCTATGGCTTAAGTTCAAATATATCTATAAAAATCTATATTTTGTGTGCAGAACTTTATGACTAAATTTTTGGATAGACGATTTTCATATTTCCTGGGACTTACAGACGAGGATATGGAAGGTCAATGGCATTGGGTGGACCAGACACCATTTAATCCACACATGGCGTGAGTATATTTGTTGGGGCTAAGGGCATTTATAGGCAAATGTGGGAAGATGTAGCAAGAAGAATTAATTGTAGAGTGGAACACACCAATGTAAAATATTTACTCAGAATAGAGCAGTGTGGATCAAGTAGCTTCTGTAGTCCACACCCAGTTGCAGAATAATCCTGACTTTAGCAAAATTTTTGGTATTTTTATTTATTCAATATTTATGGAAGAATGGATAGCTTAACAGTTATTTGAGAAAATAGTCCTTAAACTTGACATTTGTATAAACAACATAATGTGATATATATGTCTTCACTATCAGCTAAGAGTATACTACTGTATATGTATGTATGTGTGTGTGTGATTCAATTCCAGTATGGGGATTGAATCCAAGTACATTATACTACTGAGATATACTCCCAGTCCTTTATTTTTCATATTGAGACAGGGTATTATTAAGTTTCCAAGGCTGACCTTGAACATAATTGTGATCTTCTTGAGTCTTTGACATTACATGTGTGCCACTATGTCCTGCTGATAAAAATTATTATTGAGAATTATAACCTGTTTTTCTTCTGTGAAACCAATATTGTCTAATATAAACAAAATCACAAAGTATATAATTACAATGTTTTAGCAATCACAAGAATAAAGCAAAAAGAAATAGTAAAATTTATTTTAATAATGCTTTAATTATCATGAATAATATATTTAACTCAATAATCCAAATCTTGTTTCAATGTGTGATTAATAGAAAACTATTAGTAAGATGTTTAAACCCTTTCTTTCTGTACTAAGTTTCCAAAGTAAGGTGTGCACATAACAAACATCTCATATGGAGAGATCACATTTCAAGTGCTCAATAGGTGTTCAAGAGTCACATCAAATAGCGACTCTTGAATTGCACAGTGCAGCTCTGAAATGTTCAATAGGGACATTTTCTCTGACATGGTCCCCTGATAACTATATCTGTAATCCATATCATCTATATCTCTCTCTGTTTCTTCTTCTTTCAGATTCTGGCATGAGGATGAACCTAACAACTTTCAGGAAGAAGACTGTGTTGTCATTGTTAATGTCCAAGATAAATGGGCCTGGAATGATTTTCCTTGTAACTTTGAGACAAGTAGAATTTGTAAGATACCTGGAACAGGATTCAACTAGAAAGCTACAAAGTGATCCTTGTGATGAAAAAGAACAACCAAATCAAGCAGGGCAGAATGTAAAGCATCATTCAAACAGAAAACATGGAGTCATAGAGCATTTTTCAGTCAGAATGCCCTTATTGATTTTTGTTTAATTCATGCAAGATTGTGTGTATGTGTGTGTGTGTGTGTGTGTGTACAAGATAATGTGATTTTGTGTGGTGTTTTCATGGAAAGAATCATCTATTCCATGAGAACCAGTTTCATTATCTTTGCTTTCTTGATATTATCTCAAGGTAATTACTTTTTGTTTGGTATGCATTGATTAAATATCTAACAGAATCACTTGAATAATGCAATCTTTTTTGTCATTTTTTTTTTTAATTCTTATCTCTTAGAATTCTTAACTGGTAGTGGTGAATCATTTTTTTTTTACCCAAGTATCACAGACTTTGAAGTATTTATGTGATATTTTTATTGTTTGATGTTTCATTTTCAGACTTTGAAGTAATGTCATTAAACTGACATTTGTGAGTGAAAATTTTCCAGAACCATAGTATAAAACAGTTCTAAATTATGGTACTGCACAGGTAGAAAAACAATGAATAACCTTCTTACTCCACTCTAAATAATTTTGAAAGCAGAATGTATCAAACTGACTTAATATCATTTTTAGTGGAAAATCCCATTATTGGCCACTTGAACCAAACACCTTCAATTCTATAGGATTGAAGAAAAAAGATCCTTGGGAAGATAAAAAACTCACCTTTGTATTGCTTGCTCCTGATAATCATTACTAAGGCTTAGATCTATCCTTTAGTAGAGATGAAATGTATTCCCTTTGGAATTATAGGAAAGTTACTGGGGATAATTTGGCTCTTAGCTAACAGTTAAAATTTATTTATTTATTTATTTATTTATTTATTTATGTTGGTTGTTCAAAATATTACATAGTTCTTGATATATCATATTTCACACTTTGATTCAAGTGGGTTATGAACTCCCATTCTTACCCTGTATACAGATTGCAGAATCACATCAGTTACACTTCCATTGATTTATATATTGCCATAATAGTGTCTGTTGTATTCTGCTGTCTTTCCTATCCTTTACTATCTCCCCTCCCCTCCCCTCCCCTCCCCTCTTCTCTCTCTACCCCCTCTACTGTAATTCATTAATTATTTGGAGTTCCACTATATTGGTAACTTCATTTTCACATGAAGGAAAGAGTCACATTTTAACCCATTAATTTATATTGTTAAAATATTTTTAAGATATAAAGCTATAGTTCAAACTAGAAAGGAAGTCATTGTTTTAACCTCTTAAAATTGTTATGTATGTAGTACCACTTATGAGGCAGTCCCATTCAACTTTAATAAAATACAGTGCTTTCTTAAAAATTTTAATCAGCTAATGTTTCCTGGCTCTCAACTGAAAAATTTTAAGTAATAATTTTTTAAATGATTTTCTATGCCACTCTTTTAAAAACAGTATTTATTTTGTAAACTGTTATTGATTTTTCTAATTTTGGAGTGTTGGTGTATGATTATATGTGGGGATTGGGTGCATTGTGTGTGTGTGTGTGTGTGTGTGTGTATGTGTGTGTGTGTGTGTGTGGTGTGTGTTATGTGTCTACATCTCAAACTGATGCTTTTAATTGGAATGATACAAAATAGTTTTAATCCTATCTACCATATACACTAAATTACATAGCACAAAGCCTGTTATAATAATTTTATGTAGATGCTACTAGGCTTTGTTCAGTTAATTCTTCAATTATTAATTCATATAAACCTGTATATAGGTAGAGATTCAGGTGTCAATAAAATGTGATAATTTATTCAGTTATGTCTATCTCTGTATAATGTGTTTCTCCAAATGTCAATCATCTTTCATCACCTCCAATGCCATCACTACACCCTAAGCCTCATGGCCTTTGAATCTATCTCTCTGTTACCAACCTTAGTCATTTTCGGTCTGTTTTCAATTCTCATAGCACATCTCCTATTCACAATTTTTTGAAACATAACTGACAGTAATTTAATAAAACTAAACTCTAAATTTTAGTACTTCATAATATTCTAGAAGCTTGAAACACTCAAAAGATTTTAAGCAGTGTTTTTATTTTTATTTTTTTAAACATACAAGTGTATTAAAGAGGAAAAACAAGAAACACATAAATAAAAGTATGAAATAAATCTTCAGTCCCCCAATGCCCCTTCAGAGGAAATATGATTATTGGTTTCTTATATATATTTCCATATGTTTACATAATATATAACTATATATTCTACAAATGAAGGGTTAAATATGTATACTGTATAAGCTAGCTATGTACTATATGAAATATAGACATATGCATACTATATGAACATATTAATATGTAGTCCACAATATTTTATGCTGATATAATCAATATTTACATATTCCTAAACATCTTTTTTAAACATAATAATGGTTTGGAAATTGTTTTTACCTTGTTTTTTATAAGTGAATAGTATTTCATTGTATGGTTGTATCATAATTGGAAGTAATCTTAAAATTATAAATTATTTCCTTTATATAATAAAAAATCAACAAGATGATAGCTCTAAAACAAACCACAAAGCAGTCCCAGTTCAGAGCTGGAAATGGGGAAAATATTTCATGGATTTTCCACCTACAAATATATGGGGCTTACAGAACAAATTTGAATGCATTGAGAGGTGATGTGCAGTTCTGGAGAGTTAAGAGATGGATTATATGTGTACACAGAAAACTAAATAAATGTGAAAAATAATGACAATACTAACCACAGTGAAAATCAGAATGCTTTAAGAGTACATGATAATATTAGATGTATATAATACATACTAGTACATGATTCAGCTGTGAATAATATTTTCAAATTCACAACAATGTAAATGTTGAATACTTAACATTTAAGTACAAACTTAAAAATAAGTGATCACATAGTGATAAAAGAATAGACATTGTACATATGTGAAACAGAAAGAGAAGGGAGATAGTCTTGTTCACTAGTGTGCAGTTAATAGAAACTAATCAAAAATTTAATAAGAAACCAAAGAGTTGTAATACAAACTATATTTAGAAGCTATTGAGAGTAGAAACCTGGAACTCATTAGATAAAGAAACATCTAAAGAGTTGAATGTAGTTGCTCCTCTGATTTAGGAATCAGAAGTTAGAAGAAGACAGCTACTTTTAATTACAACCCTTGAAGAAGAATTTGTTTTTTAAAACACATGTGTGGTGTTTTGATGGAAAGAATCATCTATTCCATGAGAACCAGTTTCATTATCTTTGCATTATCTAGTGTGCAGTTAATAGAAACTAATAAAAAATATTTATGTAGATAATTTGAAAATCTGATAATGTAATTAGTCACATCAGTATTTATTATTTATTTTGTGGTTCTTGAGATTAACCCCACAGCTTTATGCATGCTAGGCAAACGCTGTTCCATAGCTCCACCACCAGTCCTTGCAACTATTTTGGAAAAGAGGTGCTTGAGCATTGTCATAGTCCATTTTCGGTTGCTCTACCAAAATACAAGAGGCTTGGAAATGTATAAAGAAAAGAGGTTAATTCCGCTCATAGTTTGGATGCTGATGAGTCAGCTAACCCTATCAGTTTACTTTTTGGTGGAAGCATTCAGGCTAGATCACAATACAGAGGGTGGCATCATGGTGGGAGGGCATGTGAGAGGGAAACAGCAGTCACATCAAGAGACAGGAAGCAAAAAGGATACAGGGGCTATTCCCACCCTTTCTATAACAACCTACTCTCAGAGGAGCTCACTTGGGTTTCATGAAAACTACATTAGTCCCTTCCAAGGGCAGTGCTCTCAACTGGCCTAATTACTTTCCCTCAGGCCCCACTTATTAAAGATTCCACCACTTCTTACATGCCACTCTGGAGGCAAGTTTGCAGCACATGCAACTTCAGAGGACATGGTCAAACCATATTTAAAAGATAGCAAGTATCATCTAATAAAATCAATAAACCACTTAGTTCCAACTTTTTAACAAATGAGGAATAAAAGGAATATTCTAAAGGGTGCCTACACTAAATCTGTAGCAAATGTTCTACTCAATGTTAACCATTAGAAGCTTTCTTTGTAAAATATAATAAATATTATTATATGTAAAATATATAAAATATTAATATATTATACCAGAGAAAACAAGAGCAAAGTAAAGTGCTCACAATAGCAGCTTTTATGCAATAAAGTGTTCGTTATCTTAGCTAGCTTAATATAAAAATAAAACTCTAGGCAAAAAGTAAAATTCTCATTATTACTATACCAAAATTGTCTATTATGAATTGTTATTATGAATTGTGCTGCTGTAAACATTCATGTGGCTGTGTCCCTGTAGTATGCTGCTTTTAGGTCCTTTGGGTATAGTCTGAGAAGAGGAATAGCTGGGTCAAATGATGGTTCCATTCCCAGATTTCCAAGGAATCTCCATACTGCTTTCCAAATTGGCTGAACCAATTTGCAGTCCCACCAGCAGTGTATGACTGTACCTTTTTCCCCACATCCTTGCCAACACTTGTTGTTGTCTTCATAATAGCTTCCATTCTGACTGGAGTGAGATGGTATCTTAGAGTACTTTTGACTTTCATTTCTCTGACTGTTAGAGATGATGAGCATTTTTTCATATATTGGTTGATTGATTGTATATCCTCTTCTGAGAAGTGTCTGTTTAGGTCCTTGGCCCATTTATTGATTGGATTATTTGTTTTTGTTTTTTTTTTTGGTGCTTAGCTTGTTGAGTTATTTATATACCCTAGAGATTAGAGCTCTATCTGATGTGTGAGGGGTAAAAATCTGCTTTCAGGATGTAGGCTCTCTGTTCACCTCACAGATTGTTTCTTTTCCTGAGGAAAAACTTTTTAGTTTAAATCCATCCCATTTATTGATTCTTGGTTTTAATTCTTATGCTATAGGCATCTTATTAAGGAAGTTGGGGCCTAGCCCATGTGCTAAAGATTAGGGTCTACTTTTTCTTCTAGTAGACGCAGAGTCTCTGGTTTAATTTCTAGATCCACAATCCATTTTGCATTAACTTTTGTGCATGGTGAGAGATAGGGATTTAATCTCATTTTGTTGCATATGGATTTCTAGTTTCCCCAGCACCATTTCTTGAAGATGCTAACTTTTCTCCAGTTCACGCTTTTGGCACCTTTGTTTAATATAAGATAGTTGTAATTTTGTGGGTTAGCCTCTGTATCCTCTATTCTATACTATTGCTCTACCAGTCTGTTTTAGTGCCAATACCATGCTGTTTTTGTTACGATTGCTCTGTAGTATAGTTTAAGGTCTGGTATAGATATACCACATGTTTCACTCTTCCTGCTTAGAATTGCTTTATTCTGGGTCTCTTATTTTTCCAGATGAATTTCATGATTGTGGAGAAAATTTTAAACTTGATTGCAAGACTTGTACTCATAAATACATATATAAAAGATCTTGCTCCACGTATTGAATGATTATCAGACTGCATCATCAAGAAAGGGAAAGGGACTGGAAAGAGGAAATACAAGAGTAAGAACACTTTACATGATTCTTTATAATTTTTCTTTACTTCGGAGCAACTTATTTTTATAAGTTGCCACCCAGGCCTTGTACATGCTAGGCAAGAGCTCTTCTTCTGAGCTGCACCCCTAGTCCAGACTGAGCAACATTTTAGGAAAAAGTTTTATATGGTAATCTATAAAACATACAATTTTTGAAGTTCTAAAACCTTTAGATTTTTAATTTTTCACTTAATAAAAATAAAATTAAATTTAATATTGAAAAAGTATCATGTTGTATGATTTCTTTGTATAAGAGCAAAATGAATAATTTTCCCCTTATGAATCACAACATTCATGGCTGATGTCCTAATTCAGAAGATAAATTAATAAAATGAAACCATATAGATTTATTTAATAAAAGTTTTACAAGACATAGGAGTCATCAGAAATGTTTAGTCAGAGGAACATAGAAATCAACATATATTTTATCTCATGACTTGAAGATGCATCTTCGTTATTATACAGGAAAACATAGACAAGATGTATGTTTGAACAGGAGATGAAAAATAACATGAGAAAAGACAGGCTTTTTAGGAGCTAGAAAGGGACAACCAGGCAATCATTCAAAGGAATTTCCAAAATCTTCTTTGTTTTACTCTGTACTTGCTCTATGTTCCTGTACTTTCATATAAATACCAATGAGGTGAGTGTATCAAAAGGAGAGTTCCTTGCTTCTCATGACTAGTGGATTGCTTTGAAAATTCTGAGAGGAGGAACTAACATGGAGGAGAATGCACTTCAGTCAGCATCATAAATTATAACATTGAAAAACACTTGTTTTATTTATATCTGAGTAATGAATACTTATGAAGTCCTTATGGTATGCAATGAATATTTTCTCTTGTTGGGCTATGGATATGTTCATGTTCTTGTTCCTTATCATTTATATATTTAAGTCATGCAAATAGTTCTTAAAGATTTGTCTTAGTTTGCAGCATTTATTTCTGGCATTTCACAAATCCGAAACATGTTGTAGAAACAGGGTATATCATTCCAATTTTGCCTTGCATTTGAAGAGTCCCTGATGGTGGCACAGTCCTCCAGTGTAATTAAATTGTTAGGCTCTCCTGCATCCCAGAAGCTGAAAAAGACCAACATGGGAGATTTTAAATCCCAGCAAGAGAAAATAAAGTTACCTAATACATAAGGCAAACCACATTTGTGTTATTTACAATAATTTTGTGATGTAGAAATAATTATCTTTATTTTGTCAGGGAAGAAAAGGAGTCTCAGAAAAGCAAGACCATTTGTCCAATTTGTGGGTTTTAAAACTGAACTGGATTCTTTAGACTTTCTATTCTGCCATGCCTCTTCATGGTTTTAGACCCCTAAGGAGAAGTTATGGGGAGGTTTGATTATCTAATGGATTTATTTCCTTTGCATTCTTACCTTATGTTAAAGTTGGTTCTCTTTTTCTACTCAGAGTATGTGTTAACTTAGGTACACCCTTAAATTTTACAGTGCTGTAATGAAGCAACTTCTCTAGAGAATCTGAGCCTCTGGGTTGTATTCTTAAAACTGCAGTTTATTAGCTGAGTAAGACATTTAATCCTTTGACATTTAGCTTCCCCAAATGCTAGATGAAGACTAAGTACATTGATGTCTCTCAGAAAGGGGTAATTTAGGTTAAATGAAATAACAAATGAGAGAAAAACTTAAGTGCTGTGTTCTAATAATTCAATACAATTATCAAGGAGAAAAGGGACATTTTCAAAGGGTTCCCACTTTCACATTATAAGTGGGAAACCATTTTAAAAAAGTTTTACATGCTTTCTCAAAACACTATTTTTTTCATTTATCTAGTTTGGGGGCATAAAACTTTATTCTATTCTTTCTTTTGCAACTTCAATGAGCACATATTTCATTCTAATCTTCTTCATATTTTCATTGATCATTTCTCCTTGATTCTTGAGACAGTACCAGGAAATGGGAGAAGTAAGAGATTGTGCCTCTTTTCTCTCTTCTATACGAGTTTTTCCTCTTTCAGAATCTAATACAACCTGAATGTTCTTCATGTATCAACAATAACAAAAAAGTTTTGAGAATGACCCTCAACAGTGGTCTAACTTTAGGACTGTGGGTAATGTGGTTATTTTCCTACAGGAAGATACTTACCTCAGTGACTCTGTGAAAGGTGTGCCATCCACCCATTGCCACTCACCCTCAACCACTTGGTCTGTCAGTCCAATAAAAAACTCTCTCTTTTTAGGTTTTGCATGGTAAGGGAATTCCTATGGAAGATATAAAATCAAAAAAAGAGAAAATAAACTATTTCACTTCAGAAGAGATGTTGCAAGTAATTGCAATTGAAAGAGGTAAAGTAGGGTCAAGACAAGAAATGATAGATCAATGAATCTGAAATAATAATGTCATCAAGGATTACCTTCTAATTTTTTATTGTAGTAAAATACACATTAAAATGAAACTTAAAAGGTAACAATCAACAGGAGAATTTCAATGATTAATTCAAAGTTTATCTACTTTTATAGATAGTCAAATCTCTTGTATATCTATAGCACAAAACATTTGTAATCATAATTTAAAAATAATGAACAGTAGTTGCCTTTCTTCTCTCATATGATATGTTCATAAACAAAAGGGTTATTCTAAAATTAATTCCCAATTTTCTTTCCTTTAAATAATAGTGTAACTCCACAAGGAAATCACCTTTTTGTTAGGTTAATCTAGTAATGAAGATAAATTAAAACAAATATTAGAAGTATTAGAAGCAGCATGCATTGAATTATGTTTATTTAATAAATTGTAGTTTGGGTCAAACACTGGCCCATGTATGGGAAAAGGGATGGATTATGTGGAGAATACTACATCAACACTGGAGGAGCCTGTACTATAATTTCCTGTTCCTCCTGTGTGTTGATAACCACCAGGTGAGCTTCCATGCCTGAGCAGTTCCTTGAACTTGATAACCAGGACATGGTGTTTGTAGAAAAGAAATAGCAGCTAGATTGAAAATGTTTCCAGTTCAATGGACAGCAATTCTTAACTGATCCTAGGAGAAGAGAAATTTCAGTTAGTGCCTCAAATGAACTGAGTAAGAAAACATAACATTTCTTCTGATCCTATGGAGTCCAGCATTGATAATAGAAACCTCAGAAATCCTTGTTAATTCCCCACATCTTACTAAGACTTTAGATAGTTACAATATTAGTAAATATTTAAACAACATTTTTCTTGTCTTTTGAACATATCTTCATTTTCTAAATGTCAGTGCTAGTAAATACAACAATACATGCCATCTATTTAAGTTATACAATTGATACAGAACTCTTTCGTTTGTTCTTAGATTATTAAGGGCAGAAAATGCAAGCTATGCATTTTTTTGGGGGGGTGACTCCTAAGCAAGTGTCTCTTTTGCTACCTAAAAATGTATTCTCAACCAAGGCATAAAGACGGGCAAAATTTCTAAGAATAATACAATTTTAGCCTTTGAAGTTTCTTTAAAAAAAAACCCACCAAAATCTCTCAATTTAATGGTGAGAAAATTATAACTCAAAGAAGAAAGTCCATTTCCCAGTATCATGTAGCATTTTTCTAAGACTTGTAGCAAGACAAGATATACAGGCGTTTGCAATTTATTTCTGAGGTACTACCAAATTCTCTACTCTGTACTCTTTTTTTCTTTTACCTTATTTTGGATACAGGTGAAAGAAAAAGAAAATGTTATACACTTTCTGTTTACAGATTTACTGTTCAGATACATCCTCTAATTTATTCTAAACTTTTCTCAAATGTCCCTGAAATTTTCTGCCTCAATGCTAATTACATTTCCAAAGTTTTGTCGTCTATCCCGACCATTTCCTCAACATTCTTTTATAGTGTAGACAGGATTTCACATTTTGTTTTAAAAAACAGGATCTTATCCAAAGATAATTTTCTTATTCCAAAATCAGTCTAGAAGCCATAAAGTGTAGATTTATAAATTTTGATATTCAACAGTGGGGCCTGTTATACCTGAACCATCATTATTGCAGGAGAGCTCCCGTAAATTCTCATGTGGTCGGGACTTTTTCTCATCACGAATTTGAAAGCTGTGATATGTCACTGTAAGAAAAAGGGCCCAGTTAATGTTCATTTTTTTGTTGTAATTTATAATTTTTCTCAGTTTAGTGTTCATAACAAAAGTGGCATTAATTATTATGATGTTTATATCCTATTTACTTTTCATTCCATCTACAGAGGCAAGGGGATTCACTTCCTAAAAAGGAGAAGACAGTTTCATATTTCATAGTTTTCCTGACTTTTGAAGACGAGTACACTTTATTTCAGACCCAAAAATCTAGAAAAACCAAACATGTTTGCATTTCCTCTTATTCCAAGTTTAACTCCTCAACCCTTTCTTACAAAAAAGTAATTTGTTTTTACATCTGTTCCTGACCAGTGAATCCAAGTTCCAGTTTATTGTCTCACAGAGAAGAGTACATTAATGATAAGGGTACAATGGGAAGGGCTCTAGCAACAGGGAGGTGAAAACTGTGCCAGAGATCACTGAAATCTGGTAATGGTCCTCTAGTAGTTTGGGGTTTCTGGCTTGAAGTATAGCCCGGAGATTAAGAGGGAAAAAAACAAAATAGAATACATGTTTCAGGAGAAGAAAAGCCAGAGACAGCAAGGAAGAGTTTACTCTTAATATTATTGTGGAGAATTGGATTAAACTTGACCTTCAGAACCCACCGATACATCTGGTGATAAAACAGGCACTGAGAAGCAGGATGGAGGCACTGGCCACAGTCCATAAGAATGCCTGGGAAGAGAAGAATCTTCTCTCTGTAGAAAGGCAGACTCAAACACAGTCAATCTTCCTGGGACAAGATAACAACAGAGATTTAAGAGAGTCTTATTTTTTCTTGTTTCTTTCCACTCGCATTGTTTGTATTGTGTAATTCTCAAGTGTCAGCATGCAGCAAAATCACCTGCTGGGCTTGCTGAAACAGATAGCTGAACCTTACCCCCAGAGTTAGCAATTTGGAGGAGCTCATTTGGAACCAACAAGTTTTCAGGGGTTGCAGATGCTGCTGGTATGAGGACCCCACTTTAAGAGTAATCCATCACAAATATTAAGACTTTGACTCATGAACTCAGTTATACAATTTTTTTCCTTCTAGTTCTTCCAGTTAAAAAAGTATTTTCATTTTTATAAGGCTCTTTTTGTTTCTCTTCCTTTTATCCCTTCTGCTTTTCTTGTCTCTCCTTTCTCTTCAGTGTCTCATTTATCAAGTTTGCTGTAAGTTAATCAGATAAAGCATTGACAATCCTGTATTAGCTTCCCCCCTCTTTCTAATATACATTTTAAGGACAAGGAAAGTGAGTTCCACAGAAGTGAAGTGACTCAAGGCATCAAAGAAAAGGAGAAATAGCAGTCTGGTAGCTCTCCTTGCATTCAAGTCAACAAGCTTCCAGTATGACATATAGTCTTCTAATCAGTCTCAATCTCAATCTCTCTCTCTCTCTCTCTCTCTCTCTCTCTCTCTCTCTCTCTTTTCTCTCTCTCTGTCTTATTAAACCTCCTTTTTTCCTCTTCTCATTCCTATTTTTTTCTTAATTCCACTGAGTACTTTTCTATTGTCCTTCCCCTCACCATATTTATCTCCTTTTCTAATAAAATATCTAAGGAAGAAATGAAAGAGTTACAGGTTTACCTGTGCATTGTAGTGCAGATGATTTGCATGAATTCATTCTCTTTCTTTCTCTCTCTCCCTTCTCAGTTTGTGCATCCAGGAGTGTTCGGTTTGTAAGATTCCAGGGAAAATGAATCATGAATGATCAACACTTTATTTCCTTTTAGATAGTTCAACACTAGTAGATATAGATTAGCTTGTTTGGTGACTGTGCATTTAACTCAGGATTTCCCTTCTTGCATAAGGTTAAGGGAGTTTACTGTACAACTCCTCTATTTTCCTCACTCCAGGAAATAACAAGATGAGGAAATGACAAAGCACTAAGCCGCAACACATGTAGGCTGACTGACATAAAATGCAAAAAACCTAAAAAAGTTTTTTCTTTAGGTGGAAAAAGTCTCATTTTTTCAACACCTAACTCATTCCCAATTTTCCCTTGACACTGTGGTGTCCATCTTTGCATTCAAAATTTCAGTTTTCATCTGTATCACCCATACATTTGATAACTGAAAAAGAAGGCTTGGACTCCAAATCTCACAGATTTAGCAGAGAGCTGGGCATATAGTGGGTGTATTTATCACTTAGCAACAAGAATATTTTTCCATCTTTTATCATTTTACTTCCTTCCTCTTGAGATGGTAGTGCTGAGTATTTGCATCCCTTTTATCCAATGTCAACAATGGTTTATTTCACAGACCCACCTTAGCTGATCAACCTCATGCAACATGGACATGATTCCTTTGAAATTCAGCTCAATTTGTTACAATATGAAACAAATCCTGAGGCCTCAGAGAGAGCAAGTATTTTAATTCTATTGCTCTGATACACTTGGAAATTTTATTTACTTATTGTAACCTACATTATGAGAGATAGATTTACATGTCTGAAGAAGCAATTTTATTGAATGTTAGAATGTAATGCTTCGCCAGAATGTTAGTTTGATAGGTTCCATTTCCTTTCTTAAAGATAGGAGAATAAGAACATGAGCACATTGGTCTCCATTGTCTTAAAATTTCCCAAGTGCAAAGAAGTAGAAGTATGATACACATGAGTTGGTAATCCCCACATTTGATGATGCAGATGTTCCATGTATTAGAAAATGTCTTTTGTCCCACAGGGACTTTGTATTATTTCAATAGTTTAGGAAATTTGCTTTATATTCTTCCTTTTATAGTATATATATATATATATATATATATATATATATATATATATATATATTTAAAACATTCTAAAATTATATATGCAAAATGCTATGGTTTATATGAGTGTTCTCCAGAGGTCTATAATGTAAAGGCTTGGTCCCCAGGGTGGTGCTATAGGTAGGTGCTTTGGACCTTTAAGAAATGAGGCCTAGTAGAAGGTTCTTAGATCATTGGGATATATCCTAAAGGGAATAGTGGCACATCTTGGAATAATATGTCATTCTCACCTGAGATCCAAACCATGTATGTGGCTGTACAATGTTGAACTTGAACCTGCAGAACCATGCCCAAATAACCCTGTCTTTACTTGATAAGTGATGTGTATCAGGCATTTTGCTATAGTGATGTAAAGGTAATATATATATATGTGTGTGTATATATATATATATATATATATATATATATATATATATATAAATATTAATATATATGTATATATATAATACACACACATATACACATACATATTTAACTAACATATATATACATATTTATGTTATACTATATAACTAACCTACATAGTTTGATATATAATATATATATATATATATATATATATATAATATATATATATATATATATCATATATATACACACACACACACACATATATGTATATATAAAATGTTTAACATCATTTGGGTATTAAATATGTTTATATTTTATTATATATGGTAAAGATAATATATCTACCATATGTATATACTATATGTCTTCTTTCAGAATTTTTCTTTATCTTTGATTTTCTGTGGTTAGAATATGTTATGCTTATGTGTGCAAGTGTGTATGAGTGTGTGTGCACATCTATTTTCATTGGTCTGCTTGCTTGGTTTTCCCTGAATGTCCTGGGTCTGTACTTTGGTGTGTCTGACATTAATTTGGGGGAATTTCTCAGTCATTATTATTTCAAATATTTATTGTCTCTCTTTCTATAATAGTTATTCAACTCTTGTAGTTGACTCACAGACTAGAATATTCTCTTTTTTCTTTTCTTTTCTTTCTGTTTGTTTTTCAGTTTTGAAGTTTTATATTGAGATATTCTTAAGCTCAGGGTTTCTTTCTTCAAAAATGTGAAGGTTACTAATAAGCCCATCAAAGGCATTATGACTTTTCTTATAGAGATTTTTATCTCTACCATTTTGGGGGTGGTTCCTAATAAGAAAGTTCATAATTCTACTTAAATTGCCCATTTGTTCTTGCATGCTGCCTGTTCATTAGGTCCCCTAGTATATTAATCATAGTTGTCTTAAGTTTTCTGTCTGAGGTCCCCTAGCATATTAATCATAGATATTTTAAGTTCCCTATCTGATTAGCCAACATCCCTGCTATATCTGACTGGTTCTGATGCTGTTCTGTCTCTTAAATCCATGTTTTCTGCCTTTTTCTGGTTTATAATTTTTTTGATAGCTAGACATGATGTATGGTGTAAAAGAAGGTTCTAAACATATGTGTCTCTAGTAATGTAGTGGTAAGATGTGGGGAAGATGAAAAATTCTACAGGTGTGTGATTGGATCTGTCTTTGGTGATCCTGTGCATCTGGACTGGACCATTGCTGTTACATTTCCATTTTCTTCCTCTTGGTGGGAAACTGAGGCTAGAATAAGTTTCTGCTAGAAGAAGATATAATTCTCTGTATTTGTCGTTAGGTCTCTGAAATATTGTGAACAAGGGTTTGCCCTCTGACTTGCTTCTCCATTGGATTTAAGAAGCTTGCTGATTTCTCTGTTCAGTTTAAACCTGTTAAGACAAAGTAATAATTTCAAATTTCCTTACATGCCAAAGCACAAATGAAAAGTTATTTTACTGAAAAACAACTTCTAATGTTACTGAAAAGCTGGATATTTAGAAAATAATTAGGTGTTTCAGTGTGATGTAAAATAATATTTCACTAAATAAAAGTATCACTCCACACATAAAGTGGAAACTGAAATAATAGAGCTACAAAGTAAAGAGGAATGAGATAAAGTATTCCAAATAAGAGTGGAATGCACACCCAACTAGACATATGAATAATATGTCTCTGTTGTTAAAAAAAATTAACAATTTAATTTTTTGAAAAATTTTCAACAATTTGTAGAAAAATTCTTTTAAGTTGAAAGAGTAAATCTGCAGATCATGCTGAGTTCCAATCCTAGACAGACAGCTTTTTTGAGTTACCGAAGGTGCAAGTGTCACCATCAGAAAAAACCTGTTTGTCTCTTCTGGACTATAATCCTCTTGAACCTCTATGTCTTACTTAATTCTAAATAAAATAATAACTTTTTGATGATTTTGCAAAGAAGTATTGTGATCCAATGAATTTATTTTTCTTTTGATTAAACTAAAAAGGAAAAAAACCTCTTTGATGTGGAAGTATTTTAAACATGATGACTACATTTGACCAAAGCTATTAAAAATTAAAATCTGAAGAAAATTAAGAACTAAATTGTTCACAACATGTAATTAATTATTAGTTACAAAAGCAATAGCATCAGGCTTGGGATATAGCTCAGTTGGTAGAGTGCTTACCTCACATGCACAAGGTCCTAGATTCAATCCCTAGCACCACCACCAACAAAAAGCATCAATCAGAAATGGTAAGATCTTTAAGTTTTATTTATTCTGTGATTTTTAAATTGTTCTTCTTTACTCACAAGTGAAGAGTGAAGCAAGGCCATACATAATTCAAAAAAAGCTTAGTTGTTTTTTATATATGTTGACAAAGATAATGAGTGATGTGATTTGGAATAAAAATTCAAAACCACTTCTAAAATTTATCCAGTGAAGATCACAAAAATTTTTGTTTTTCTACAGTAAATTGGAAAGTAATTACCCTATTTATTTGCTTCTGAAACATTTAAAATAAAATTTAGTCATGAAAAGAGTAAAATGATATAATGGTATAATCAGCAATAGAAATTATATTTACTCTTGATATAAATTTGCAAGATCTATAAGAAATCCTCATATACATTATAAATTGTATAATCTATCTTTTAGGGGTTGACACATGCCCAATGAAAGCAAAAGAAAAACACAGACATAGAATAGAGAAATGAACATGGTTCTGGAAGATCATTTGAACTGTGGGTAAATGAAAATATGGGTAAATTTCAGAATTTCTAAGAGAATTTGCAAAGCAGGATTTGCATTTATATTATTACCAGGTGCTGTCAATAATTTATGTGGGCTAATGCTAGGATAAGAAAGATGATCTAGCAGCAGAATTAGAGGTATATATTTGAAGTATTAGAAGGACTATTAGATAATCAAGCAATTTAGAAATTATTTCAATAACATCTAGTAAATTAAAAATTTCACAACTGGTAATTTTATCCACTAGATTTACACACATGACTACATGTATTTCATGAGCCAGAAGATACAAAATTTCTGAGAATTATTCAGAATATGGATATATATAACTTGGCGTACCATCTTTCTATACATTGAAAAAATGCTGTATGGTCATAATTTATGAATACCTAATCAATGTACCCCTGGCAAAACTTGGAAAAGCAGGACTTTTAGTACTGGGAATGGCAGCATTGGCAGATTCCTTTACTCAAACTTGGTTCAAAATCTGCAGCACTGTCCTTCAGAGAACACCTATCACCTGAATGAGATGGTGATCAGAAGAAGTCAAGATGGAATATGGATAAAGGTAGGTTTTTCTTAATTTTCCAAGCAATGAAATGTGTGTGTAATTTTAGAGAGGATATTACCCTCTTTTTGATAGTAAACAAAATGGGTTGGATAGGACTTGATAATATAGATCACTTTGATTGGAAGAAAATAAAAATAATATCTGATGTACATTTTAGTTTGTAGTTATGAATACATGTTATTATATCAAAGGCTATAAACAGATTCTCACACATAATAGATCTTAGCTGTAAATATTCCCTTGATTTCTTCTCTGTGGAGTAAATCAATTTGAAATAATTATGCTGCTAGGGAAAAGACTATATGAAAATTGAAAAGTTAATCATTCCATGATGCATACATATATCAAAATATTCCAAGCTGGGAGCAGTGGAGCATGCCTATAAATCAGCATCTTGGGAGACTGAGGGAGGAGGTTTTCAAGTTCAAGACCAGCCTGGACATTTTAGGAAGACCCTCTCCCAAAATAAAATAATGAAAATGTCTGTGGATGTGGTTTGGTGGCAGAGGACCCTTGAGTTTTATCTAGTACCATGAACAAACATACAAAAAATCCTGTTATACCCCATAAGTATATACAATTGAACATTTTAGACATATATAACTAAATAACTGGCTCTGTGAAATGATCAGAAATGATTTTATCTAATGAAAATATTTTGGCTTGTTTTTGTAGAGATATACATTGGGTAATTCCTTTTTTGTCCAACATTATACAAGGGTCCAATGTTATACAGGAGTCTAATGAAGCATCTGTACTTGACTGTACCCTTTCATACTCTTCTTTTTGATCTCTGTGACTTCCTACTTTGTTAATTGTTTGATAACCATAAGAGCATTATTTATATGAAGCTTCTTGACTCATGGCAACATAATTTCAGCATATAGTCTATTGTACTTACGTTGGCCTTTCTAGAATCTACTGAGAATATAAAATTACTAGGAGTTTTCTGTTATTTAAAATTTGTTTTTAATTAAATGTTTTTCTTATGAGAATATGGATACCAGGTGCAAAGTTAGAAACTTTTGATCCCTTAGAGACATATAGTAACTCTAAATGGGACAAGAGATGTAGGCTGAACAAGCGAAAGTTGGAAATAATCCCACAAACCAAAGGATGTTTACATATTAGCATATGAACATCAGGCTAAATCAAATCCTTTATAACCTTGCCCCACACTGATTGGAGAGGCATATGTTTTGAGCACTATTTAAGCACTCTAAGCATTGATTAGTTTTTGACAAGATTCTCAACAAAGTATATTTTTGAGGTTTATAATTCTATTAATATTTATCAATGTTAATATGAAATTACCTGTTGCTTTTTCTCTGCTGGTTGTTTTCCTCTTTGTATCTCAGGACAAAAATTCTATTGTTTCATTATTTAATGAAACCTGCTTCTCCTGGCTACTATCAAAATGGGGATTTCATTACTGGTGGACTTTTTTTTTTTCCTAAGAGTGACTGATGGTGACACCAGAAGCCAATTTGTCTTTGAAGATAAATTTTATATGCCAGATTATGTTCTTGTGTAAGTATTTGACTTCCATGAAGTGCATAAGAAGGTTTAAAAAGCAATCAAGAGCTGAGAATTATTTTACCTTATTTAAAGTTATAGGACATGGTGATGAGAATTTTTTTGACTTATATCCATTTAAATTGGTTTATTGGAAACTACTTTTGTGTATTGCCATGGGTAATTTAGTAAAATATATTTTCCAGAAATATATCACATAATCCAAGGCAGGAAAATGTGAATTCTAAATTTAATTCCATTTACTTCATCTCTGACCTTACTTGCTCTGCCTCAAGCTGCACATAAAAAAGCCCAAACTGTAAATCTGACTGTAAATCATCAGACTGTCAGGTTAATAT
The DNA here is from genome assembly GCF_048772815.1 of Callospermophilus lateralis. Lineage (NCBI taxonomy): Eukaryota > Metazoa > Chordata > Mammalia > Rodentia > Sciuridae > Callospermophilus > Callospermophilus lateralis. The sequence goes on along the minus strand of NW_027512320.1, from coordinate 1,183,574 downwards.
CTTTTAGGCAGCCAATTTCTCAACATTTTCTACAGCAAATATTTTAGTTATTTCTTAGATTGTCATGTGTTTTTTTGACTTATCTACTTTAGAAATAAAAGGAAGACTATCTCTGCATCTTTGCCTTCTAAGGATCTTACTAAGCATTATCAGCACCTGCTGGCCATGGCTTTTGCTGTAGAAAAAATCAACAAGGACCTGAATATATTGTGCAATTTGACTCTGGAATTTCACCTCTTCAATATGGATTTCTGACTTTATTGAGATAAAGGCCATGGAGAGTTCCATGTCTTTGCTTTCAGGAGAGAGTCCTCCAGTTCCTAATTATGACTGTAGGTATGAGAAGAGAAACAAGCTGCTGGCTGTGTTAGGAGGCATTTCAACAGGAATAACAGCTCATAGTTCCCAGGTACTAAGCCTCTACAATGTCCCCCAGTAAATGAAGAATTTTGTGTTTTCAATATTTAACATAGTAATATAGTATCACAAGTCAAAATTTAATTTATACTTATGAAAAGATATGGGACTTCTTAAAAATGTACTGTTTAACTTTTATTCTCTAAAAGATATTTATTCATAGTACAAAATTTTATAATAAAGTTTCCTTTGAAAACTTAAAATGGAGAAAAGCAAATAGATAACATAATGATGACCTACCTATAATCTCACAGGCTAGAGAAAATATCCTTTTCTCTTTATTGGTGTTATCATTTACATTTTTCTATGAAATTATGGAGTATCATATATATTTGGGAATATGGCAATTCTATTCACAGGCTTCTTTTTACTCTTTTGTAACATGCAGTATTGTGAATGTTTTTCATTTATTGTCAATTGTTTATTTGCAATATCAGTTTAAGTTACAATATAATATTTTTACAAAAGTTATTTAGTCAATTTATTATGAGCAGACATTGGATTGTTTTTCAATTTTCCTTTATTACACAGTTTTTCAATTTTCCTTTATTATACAGTTTTAAAAGTTATTTTATTGATTAGTTTAATTTTTCTAGTAGAAGAATTTTGGTGTAAAATATATTCATTTTTGCAAAGTTTATGGTAAAATTAAAAATTGTTATCTAGAATATTAGTTTGCCACAAATATTGCTGAGATTCTGTTTACTTTCTTCTTAACATATTGCTGGATTCATTTTTAAAATATTTGTCAAGTGGAAGAAGTTATTAGTGATTTTTTTCTGTTTCGATTTTTATTTACTTGTGTTTAAGAGTTAATTTAATTCCTTTTTAAAATGTATTCTTAATTTAATCTTTTGGTTATGAAATGGTAGGGTCAGGATTTTATTATTTTCTTATTGGTCAAAAAACTTCCTTCTGGGCTGGGGTTGTGGCTCAGTGGCAGAGCACTTGCCTCACGTGTATGAGGCACTGAGTTAGATCCTCAGCACCACATAAAATGAGTAAATGAGTAAATAAAGCTATTGTGTCCATCTACAACTAAAAAAAAAATTTAAAAATATTCCTTCTTCTCATTTCCCTACTAAAAAATGTAATCTTTCAAATTATAGAAGAAAGTAACTTTTTAAAAAATGATTTCAAATACATATTCTTAAAAGTTGTTTAATAATACTTTGGGGAGAATTTTTAAACAAAACTGAAACTAGAGACTAGTTTATTAAGCTTCTCATCATCATCGAGCTTCAACAAATAAAAAAGATTGGTTTATTTTGTGCTTTTATTAAATATTGATTTTTTCTTATGTTTTCTTCTTTCTTCTTAAAAACAGATGTTCATCTTTATTTTATGCTTTCATAATTTCTTTCTCTCTCTCTCTCTCTCTCTCTCTCTCTCTCTCTCTCTCTCTCTCTTTTTAATGTTTAAAGCATCCATTCATTCATCCAGCTATATGACAAGCATTTAATAACCATCTATGTCCAAAGATCATTATTTTATATTTTTATTTTTTTGGTACCTAGGATTAAACCTAAGGTTTCTTTATCTGAGTTACATCCCCATCCCTTTTGGGTTTTTATTTTGAGACAAATTCTCACTAAATTGCTTAAGGACTCACAACTTTTAGTTCTGCTGCCTCAACCTCCCAAATTTATGGGATTACAGGCATGAGCCATCATGTAGAGCATATCATGGTTTTAGAAGTGATGTGTGAGATCTCTGTTAAACATTCAAGCATAGATGCTTTGTCAGTAGTGAAATATATGTACCTATAGTTTGGATAAAATTCTATGGTAGACATATAAATTTGGGATAAATTTAGGGAATGTATGTTTGTGGAAAATGGAAAACATCCCAGTCTGAGCCATGGAGTCTTATGATATTATCAATTTGAAGAGATGTGGAAGATTCAGTAAGGTAGATTGATAATATGTTTTAAGATCACTCTGGAAACTGGCAAAGGAACATGTTTCAAGGAAAAATTTCTTATCTACTGTTTTACACCAATAGCAGATTCAGTAAAATGAGTTCTGTTAATTGGCAATTTGATTTAGCAAATTAGATAATTAATGACTTGGTTTTTAAAGGATGAATTGTAGTGGGGATACCCCATAGAGCAATTCTGAGAGAAAAGTCAAGCAACATATAGGATTAGAAGTCTGGACAATTCATTTGCAGAGTTTTTTATGAAGAAGAATAATTACGTGGGGTGAGGATAAAGAGAGATTTTATATGCAGTGATGGGAAAATAATTAGACTTTTCTCCATCATTTTGGCATATTTGTGGTTATATACAGGTATAACAGCAAAGTATAAGGGCTCCTAGACTTCTTTCTCTAGTGAATTTTAAAATGCTTAATGCATTCTCTTTTCTCATTTAATTTGATTATGTGCTATGGCTTCAAGAAGAAAATCAAGTATTAAATTTTATTTGGTTGGTAATCCAGAAAAGCCCAGTATGGAAAGATTTTTTAAATTTTTTTTGGCAGGGAGAAGGATGGGTGGGTACAGAGATTGAACTCAGGGGAACTCCACCACTGAGCCACATCCCCAGCCCTATTTTTAAATTGTATTTAGAGTCAGTCTCACTGAGTAATTTGCCTTGATTTTGCTGAGGCTGGCTTTGAATTTACAATCCTCCTGCCTCAGCCTTCTGAGCTGTTGGGCTTACAGGTGTGCACCATCATTCCCAACTGAAAATTTTTTTTATTGGTACATTATAGCTATACATAATAGTGCAATCAATATTGACAATCACATATGCAAGGAATATAATTTGTTCCATTTCGGTTCTTAGTAACTTCTCCTTCAGCTTCTCCTCCCATCCCTCTACTTCACTGGCCTTTCCTGACCTGATTTTTTATATAAATTGATACTTAAAAATAAACAGTGAAATTCACTATAGTATATTCACACAGATATACAGCATGATTTGGTAGACCTCATTCTGCTATTCCTCCCCTTTTCCATCCCTTCCCAATCACTCAACCTCCTTCCTCAATTCCATTTTCTTCCCCAATTTTCATGGTGTTGCAACTTCTGTACTTTGCCCCCATTATTTTGCTCTAGCTTCTGCATATGAGAGACAACACTCAACTCTGGACTTTCTGAGTCTGGCTTATTTCATAAGTTTCATCTATGCACTGGAAAATACCATAATTTTATTCTTTATAGCTGAGGAAAACTCCATCATGTATATATACACCACATTCTCTTTATGCGTTCACCTGAGCATCTGGACTGGTTGCATTATTTGGCTATTGTAAATTATGCTGCTATAGTTATTAATGTGCCTATATCACTACCATATCCTGATTTTATTTCTTTTGGATAAATACCAAGAGATGGTACATTAAGCATTTATATTTATATTAAAAAACAAATACTCTAATGTTATACCTCAAGGCCCTAAAACAAATAGAAGTGTGGAAATAATTAAGATGAGAGTTTAAATTAATGAAGACAAGAAAAATACAAAGAATCAATTGAGGGTTGGTTCATTGAAAAAAATGACATACCCTTAGCCAAACTAACCAAAAAAGACAGAAGACCCAAGTCAACAATATTGGAGTTGAAAAGGGAGATACAATAGACACTTCTGAAATCCAGGAATATTAGAAATTATTTTGAAAATTTATTCTCCAATAAACAAAAAAATCTAGAAGATATGACAAATTTCTAGACTCATATTACTGAAACAAATTGAACCATGGGGTAAAGAAACCTAAAGAGATTAATACCAAGCAAAGGGATAGAAGTAGTAATTAAATGCCTATAAACAAGGAAAAGCCAAGGACCAGAAGGATTGTCAGCCAAGTTCTACCAAACTTATAAAACAAGAACTAATACCAATCTTCCTCAGTATGGAAAATTATTGATTTGCAAATAATCTTCACAAATTTATGTTACTCTAAGAGCAGAAAAGGAAAACTTCTGTGACTCTATGTATATATTTTTAAAAGAATAAAAAAAAATATGCACACACAGATATATGTACACAAATAAATATGTGTGTATGTGTGTTTGCATGCACTTTTAGTCACAAATATAAATACACACACACACACTACCTATAACTTAATTCCCACTTATATGTATATATATATATATATATATATATATATATATATATATATATATATACATTCCACTATATATACTATTTCCATATATATACTAATTTCTCTATATATTCTAGTATATACATACTCATAATTATGTGTATATATACATAATTATGTATGTATTATACATGTATATACACACATATATTTATATATATACACATAATATGTGAATATATTTATGTGTGTGTATATATATAGTGGAAATTAAGTTATATGTGGTATATAGAAAATTGATACTTCTTTTTTCTTCTTCTTCTTTTTTTATTATTAGTTGTTCAAAACATTACATAGCTCTTGACATATTTCATACATTTGATTCAAGTGGGTTATGAACTCCCATTTTTACCCCATATACAGATTGGAGAATCACATCGGTTACACATCCACATTTTTACATACTGCCATACTAGTGTCTGTTGTATTCTGCTGCCTTTCCTATCCTCTACTATCCCCCCTTCCCCCTCCCCTCCCATCTTCTCTCTCTACCCCATCTACTGTAGTTCATTTCTCTCCCTTGTTTTTTCCCTTTACCCTCACATCCTCTTATATGTAATTTTGTATAATGATGGGAGTCTCCTCCCATTTCCATGAAATTTCCCTTCTCTCTCCCTTTCCCTCCCACCTCTCATCCCTGTTTAATGTTAATCTTCTTCTTATGCTCTTCCTCCCTGCTCTGTTCTTAGTTGCTCTCCTTATAGCAAAGAAGACATTTGGCATTTGTTTTTTAGGAATTGGCTAGCTTCACTTAGCATAATCTGCTCTAGAGCCCTCCATTTCTCTGTGAATGCCATGATTTTGTAATTTTTTAGTGCTGAGTAATACTCCATCGTATAATAATGCCACATTTTTTAATCCATTCATCTACTGAAGGGCATCTAGGTTGGTTCCACAGTCTAGCTATTGTGAATTGTGCTGCTATGAACATTGATGTAGCAGTATCCCTGTAGTACGCTCTTTTGATGTCTTTAGGGAATAGTCCAAGAAGAGGGATAGCTTGGTCAAATGGTGGTTCCAATCCCAGCTTTCCCAGGAATCTCCATACTGCTTTCCAAATTGGCTGCACCAATTTGCAGTCCCACCAGCAATGTACAAGAGTACCCTTTTCCCCACATCCTCACCAGCACTTGTTGTTGTTTGACTTCATAATGGCCGCCAATCTTACTGGAGTGAGATGGTATCTTAGTGTGGTTTTGATTTGCATTTCTCTGACTGATAGAGATGGTGAGCATTTTTTCATGTACTTGTTGATTGACTGTATGTCCTCCTCTGAGAAGTGTCTCTTCAGGTCCTTGGCCCATTTGTTGATTGGGTTATTTGTTTTCTTATTGTTTAATTTTTTGAGTTCTTTGTATACTCTGGATATTAGGGCTCTATCTGAAGTGTGAGGAGTAAAGATTTGTTCCCAGGATGTAGGCTCCCTATTTACCTCTCTTATTGTTTCTTTTGCTGAGAAAAAACTTTTTAGTTTGAGTAAGTCCCATTTGTTGATTCTAGTTATTAATTCTTGTGCTATGGGTGTCCTATTGAGGAATTTGGAGCCCGACCCACAGTATGTAGATCATAGCCAACTTTTTCATGTAACAGATGCCGTGTCTCTGATTTGATAGCAAGCTCCTTGATTCATTTTGAGTTAACTTTTGTGCATGGCGAAAGAAAGGGATTCACTTTCATTTTGTTGCATATGGATTTCCAGTTTTCCCAGCACCATTTGTTGAAGATGCTATCCTTCCTCCATTTCTTGCTTTTAGCCGCTTTATCAAATATAAGATAGTTGTAGTTTTGTGGATTGGTCCACTATTCTGTACTATTGGTCCACCCGCCTGTTTTGGTACCAGTACCATGCTGTTTTTATTACTATTGCTCTGTATTATAGTTTGAGGTCTGGTATCGCTATACCACCTGATTCACACTTCCTGCTTAGAGTTGTATTTGCTTTTCTGGGTCTTTTATTTTTCCATATGAATTTCATGATTGCTTTATCTATTTCTACAAGAAATGCTGATGGAATTTTGATTGGCATTGCATTAAACCTATAGAGAACTTTTGGTAATATCGCCATTTTGATGATGTTAGTTCTGCCTATACATGAACAGGGTATATTTTTCCATCTTCTTAAGATCTTCTTCTATTTCTCTCTTTAGGGTTCTGTAGTTTTCATTGTATAAGTCTTTCACCTCTTTTGTTAGGTTGATTCCCAAGTTTTTTTTTTTTTTGAGGATATTGTGAATGAAGTGGTTGTCCTCATTTCCATTTCAGAGGATTTGTTGCTGATATACAGGGATGCCTTTGATTTATGTGTGTTGATTTTATATCCTGCCACTTTGCTGAATTCATTTATTAGCTCTAATAGTTTCTTTGTAGACCCTTTTGGGTCTGCTAGGTATAGAATCATGTCATCTGCAAATAGATATAATTTAAGTTCTTCTTTTCCTATTTTTATGCCTTTAATTTCTTTCGTCTGTCTAATTGCTCTGGCCAGTGTTTCAAGAACTATGCTGAACAGAAGTGGTGAGAGAGGGCATCCCTGTCTTGTTCCAGATTTTAGAGGGAATGCCTTCAATTTTTCTCCATTCAGAATGATGCTAGCCTGAGGCTTAGCATAGATTGCTTTTACAATATTGAGGTATGTTTCTGTTATTCCTAGTTTTTCTAGTGTTTTGAACATAAAGGGATGCTGTACTTTGTCAAATGCTTTTTCTGCATCTATCGAGATGATCACGTGGTTCTTATCTTTAAGTCTATTGATGTGGTGAATAACATTTATTGATTTCCGTATATTGAACCAGCCTTGCATCCCAGGGATGAATCCTACTTGATCATGGTGCACAATTTTTTTGATATGTTTTTTATGCGATTCACCAGAATTTTATTGAGGATTTTTGCATCTAGGTTCATTAGAGATATTGGTCTGTAGTTTTCTTTCTTTGAAGTGTCTGTCTGGTTTAGGAATCAGGGTGATGTTGGTCTCGTAGAATGAATTTGGAAGTTCCCCCTCTTTTTCTATTTCCTGAAATAGCTTGGAAAGTATTGGTATTAGTTCCTCTTTAAAGGTTTTGTAAAACTCTGCTGTATACCCATCCAGTCCTGGGCTTTTCTTAGTTGATAGTCTTTTGATGTTTTCTTATATTTCCTCAATTGATATTGGTCTGTTTAGGTTTTCTATATCCTCCTGACTCAATCTGGGCAGATCATATGACTTAAGAATTTATTGATGCCTTCAATATCTTCTATTTTATTGGAGTATAAGGATTCAAAATAATTTCTAATTATCTTCTGTATTTCTGAAGTGTCTGTTGTGATATTGCCCTTTTCATCCTGTATGCTAGTAATTTGAGTTCTCTCTCTTCTTCTCTTCATTAACATGGCTAAGGGTCTGTCGATCTTATTTATTTTTTCAAAGAACCAACTTTTAGTTTTGTCAATTTTCTCAATTGTTTCTTTTGTTTCAATTTCATTAATTTCAGCTCTGATTTTAATTATTTCCTGCCTTCTATTTCTTTTGCTGTTGTTTTCTCTTCTTTTTCTAGGATTTTGACATGAAGTATGAGGTCATTTATTTGTTGATTTTTCCTTTTTTTAAGGAATGAACTCCAAGCAATGAATTTTCGTCTTAGAACTGCTTTCAATGTGTTCCATAGATTCCGATATGTTATGTCTGTGTTTTCATTTATCTCTAAGAATTTTTAAATTTCCTCCTTGATGTCTTCTATAACTCATTGATCATTCAGTAACCTATTGTTCATTCTTCAAGTGATGCATGATTTTTCCTTCCTTCTTTTTTCGTTGATTTTCCGTTTCATTCCATTATGATCAGATAAGATGCATGGTATTATCTCTACTCCTTTATACTCTCTAAAAGTTGCCCTGTGTCATAATATATGATCTATTTTTGAGAAGGCTCCATGTGATGCTGAGAAAAAAGTGTAACTGCTTGATGTTGGGTGGTATATTCTATATATGTCAATTAAGTCTAGGTTATTAATTGTGTTATTGAGTTCTATAGTTTCTTTATTCAATTTTTGTTTGGAAGATCTGTCCAGTGGTGAGAGAGGTGTGTTGAAGTCTCCCATAATTATTCTATGGTGGTCTATTAGACTCTTGAACTTGAGAAGAGTTTGTTTGATGAACATAGCTGCACCATTGTTTGGGGCATATATATTTATGATTGTTATGTCTTGTTGGTGTATGGTTCCCTTGAGCAGTATGTAGTATCCCTCTTTATCCCTTTTGATTAACTTTGGCTTGAAATCTATTTTATTTGATATGAGTATGGACACTCCTGCTTGTTTCTGAAGTCCATATGAGTGATATGATTTTTCTCAACCTTTTGCCTTCAGTCTATGTATGTCTTTTCCTATCAAATGTGTCTCCTGTAGGCAGCATATTGTTGGGTATTTTTTTTGTGATCCATTCTACTAGCCTGTGTCTCTTAATTGGTGAGTTTAAGCCATTAACAGTTAGGGTTATTATTGAGATATGGATTGTTCTTCCAGCCATATTTGTTTATTTATGTTAATAAACATGATTTGTTTTTCCTCTTTGATTATTTTCCCCCCTTTACTGTACTACCTCCCACTGTTGGTTTTCATTGTTATTTTCCATTTCCTCTTCCTGTAATGTTTTGCCGAGGATGTTTTGAAGAGATGGTTTTCGAACTGCAAATTCTTTTAACTTTTGTTTATTGTGGAAGGATTTAATTTCATCTTCCATTCTGAAGCTTAAATTCACTGGATACAGAATTCTTGGCTGGAACCCATTTTCTTTTAGAGTTTGAAATATGTTCTTCCAGGATCTTCTAGCTTTCAGAGTCTGTGTTGAGAGATCAGCTGTTATCCTGATTGGTTTACCCCTAAATGTAATCTGCTTCCTTTCTCTTGTAGCTTTTAAAATTCTCTCCTTATTCTGTATGTTGGGCATCTTCATTATAATGTGTCTAGGTGTGGATCTCTTATGGTTTTGCACATTTGGCATCCTGTAGGCTTCTAGGATTTGGGATTCTGTCTCATTCTTCAAGTCTGGGAAGTTTTCTTGTATTATTTCATTGAAGAGATTGCTCATTCCTTTAGTTTGGACCTCTATACCTTCCTGTATCTCAATGATTCTTAAGTTTGGTCTGTTTATGTTATCCCATATTTCTTGGATGCTCTGCTCAAGGCTTCTTAACAGTCTTGCAGAGCTGTCTATGTTCTTTTCAAGTTGAAATACTTTGTCTTCATTGTCTGATGTTCTATCTTCTAAGTGTTCTACTCTGCTGGTAGTATTCTCAATTGAGTTTTTAAGTTGGTTTATTGCTTCCTGCATTTCTAGGATTTCTGTTTGTTTGTTTTTTATATAACCTCTATCTCCCTGTATAGTTGATCTTTTGCTTTTTGGATTTCTTTATGTAATTCATTGTCAAAGTTATCTTTCATTGTCTGATTTTGCTGTCTAATGTCTTCCTTGAGACTCCAGATCATCTGGAGCATGTATATCCTGAATTCTCTATCTGAGATTCCATCTGCTGCAGATATTACCTCTTCTGACAATGAGTTGACCTGAATTGCTTGTGGTCCTTTCTTTCCTTGTCTTTTCATACTGCTCGCGTTTCTTTCTGCTTGGTGAAACTGTTGTGTTATTGAAATTTTCCCCCTATATATTTATATTGCTCTTGTATAGTTGCAAAGTCTCCCTCACAGGCATGGGCGGCGGCTCTGCCCCTCCTCCAATTGGGGCAATGTGCCTACCACTCTGGCAGGCTGCTAGGCCTGTTCTTCCAGTCGGTAGCAGGTCCGCCTACCTTACAGGCGCGGGCGTTGGCTTTGCACCTCCCCCAACCGGGGCAATGTGTCTACCATGCTGGCGGGCCACTGCTCCTGCTCTGCTGGTGCATCATAAGTCCGCCTACCTTACAGGCACAGGCCTAGTTTTATGTTATTGAAAAGTCTTTGCTTACATCAAACTAGTGAAGATTACTTTTTAGTTTTCCTCTATTTTATTGCTTTATAATTTGATTTAGATGATAATACATTTGAAATTTATTTCTATATATGATGTGAGTTAGCGAATCACAAATTTTTTTCTACTGCAAAAATTCAAGTAATCCAGCACAATTTATTGAAAAAGATGTACTTTTTCAAGTGCTCTGTATTATCATCTCTAAATTAGGTATTTGGATGTATATAATTCTATTTATGGACTCATTATTCAATATTTTTATATTTATGTATATCTTGTAGCTTATAATTTGTAGGTTTTTACAGTTTTATATGTATATAATCATTATTTGAAAACAAGAACATTTATTAGTTTCTACTTTTATGGTTATATTTCTTTTTTGTGTTATTAAATTATCTAGACTCTCTGGTAAAAGTTGTAATGAAGTGGCAATAATTGGCACACATACTATCCTTGAAAAAGAAATATTCTTTTAATTTAATTTTTATTAATGCAAGAAATTGTACTGATTGACTTATTTAAAAACATTAATCTATGGGTGATTCCTAGAATTGACATTTAATTATGTCATTAACTTTTTCCATGTTGGATTTTTTTTAAATAATATTTTTTATGGTAGATGCACACAATACCATTATTTATCTTTATGTGGTGCTGAGGATTGAACCCAGTGTCTCACATGTGCTAGGTGAGTGCTCTACCACTGAGCCATAACCCCATCCCAAATTGGATTTAATTTTCATATAGTTACTGAGAAAAATTGATCTACAATTTTCTTTTTCCTGGTTTTATTGATATATATTTGGCTAATTAAAATTGTACAAATTCAAAGGTTTACAACATGATATTTTAATATATAGATGCATTTGAAATGATTACCACAACTAAGCTAATTAACACATCCATCACTTCACATAATTATGTATCTGAGTGTTTGCATGTGTGCTTAGGATACTTAAAATTCATTCTGTTAGCAAATTACAAGTATATAATATGTAATTATCAAGTACAATCAGCTTGCAATACAGTAGGGCATCTCTATTTATTCATCATGGAATTGAAAATTTGGTTCCTTTGATCAATACCTCCTCATTTCTATAACTACACAATTTCTACCACTACATAATCTTTGATAAACACACTTCTACTATTTATTTTTTTATTTCATCCATATTATCACAAATAGCAGCATTCTCTCTTGTTAAGGGTGAATAATACTCCTTTGTATATAAACATACCATGTTTTCTTTATTTATTCCTTTGTTAGCTGATACTTAGATTGTTTACATATCTTGGTGGTTGTGATAAATGCTTCAGTGAAAATGGGAGTGATTTTGTTTCCTCTGGATATATACACAGAAGTGGGGTTGCTAAATCATAATGTAGTTCTGTTTTTAATTTCTATGAACCCTCTGTACTGTTTTCCATACTGGTTATAACTATTTGCATTTCCACCCACAATGTGTAAGGATAAACCTTTCTCCACATCCTCACCAAGATCTACTATCTTTTGAATTTTTGATGATAGCCATCCTCGAATGTATGAGGTGACATCTCATTGTGGTTTTTCGAATGTATGAGGTGACATCTCATTGTGGTTTTTATTTGTGTTTCCCTGGTGACTAAGTGATGTTGAGCACATTTTCATAGCCATTTTTTCTGCCTTTCTTGTGAACACATCTCTTTTTGATGTATTTTTCATTACAATATTTTGGTTTTTGCTAATAAGTTGTGCAAATTACTACTACATTTTGGATACGAACAACTTTTTGGATATACGGTTTGCAATTATCTTTTCCCTTCCTATAGATTTCCCTTTCACTCTGTTGATTGTTTCTCTGAATAAGCTTTTTAGCTTGATGCCCTTCCACTTGTTAATTTTGCTTCCATTGTCTGTGTTTTTTATATCATATGCAATAATCTCATTACCAAGACCAATGGCATGGGATTTTCTTCTATATTGTCTTCTAGGAGTTTTATAGTTTAAAGTTGTTAATCCATTTTGAGCTTATTTTTGTATATGGTGTAAGATAAGAATCCAATTTCACTTCCTTTTACATGTAGAAAGCAGTTTTCCCCAAACACTTTTATTAAATTGATTATTTTTTGCAGTGTGTATTTTTGGTGCCTTTGTCAAATCTAGTTGACCTCATATGTGCAGGTTTGTACTGGCCTTTCAATTTGGTTCCATTGGTCTATGTATCTATTTTTATGCCAGTTCCATGCTGGTCTTTTTTAACTTTATTTTTTGTGGGGTTCTTTTTTACATATTTATAGGTGTATGGAGTACAATTTGCCCCATTTAAATCCTCTTTTCTCTTCTTCTCTTCCCATTTCTCTAGTTTACTGGTCATCTCTCTACTTATTGTTTTTATTTATTTATTTAAAGATATACATAAAGGTGAAGTATATTCATATATGTACGTATAATTTGACGAAATTTATTCTGCAATTCCTTCCTTTCCCCTTCTATACTTTCTGCCCCTCAGTTGCATTTTCCTACTCCACTGAGATCTCCCCATTTTTATAATTGAATCTCTCCTCCCCATTTTTCAACTTATTTTGCTCTAGCTTCTGCATGTGAGAGAAAACATTCAATCTTTGACTTTCAGAGTATGACTTATTTCGCTTAGCATGATGTTCCCTAGTTCCATCATCCTTAAGAAAATGCTATAATTTCATTTTTCTCTATAGTTGAGTAAAACTCCATTGTGTGTATATACCACATTTTCTTTATCCATTCATCTACTGATAGGTATCTGGTCTGCTTAAACATCTTGGTTATTATGAATAATGTTGCTATAAACATTGGTATGCATGTATCATTAGAATATGTGACTTTAATTTATTTTGATAAATACCAAGGAAACTGGGAAAATTGGGTTGTATTGTGGTTGCTTCCTAGTTTTTTGAGGAATCTTCATTGTGATTTCCGAAGTGCTTATATTAATTTTTAGTCCACTAACAACATATGAGTGTCCTCCACATTCTTAACAGCATTTATAATTACTCATATTCTTTGCATTTGACATTTTACCTAGAGTGAGATGAAATCTGAATGTAGTTGTGATTTACTTTTCCTTGATTGGTAAAAACGTTGAACATTTTTTTGTGTGTGTATTTTTGGCCATTTGTATTTCTTCTTTTGAGAAATGTCTGTTTAGTTCTTTTGCCCATTTATTGATTGTGGGATTTCTCTTCATGTTCTTAATTGTTTTCTCTGCTGTGCAGAAGCTTTACCAATTTGACGGAATACCAACTATTGATTCTTGGTTTTATTTTTTGAGATTTTGGGAGGGGTCTTGTTAAGGAATTTGGAAGCTGAACCAATATGTTTTAGTATTGAACCTATGTTTTCTTTAAGCATTTGCAGGAATCCTGGTCTATTTCCTAGATTTTTTATTCATCTTTTTGTGCAGGGTGAGAGAGAGGGATCTAACTTCATTTTTTTACATATGAATATCCAGTTTTCTTAACAACATTTGTTAAAAAGCCTATCTTCAATGTTACTTTTTGACACCTTTGTTGAATATTAGATGACTGTATCTATGTGAGTTTGTCTATGTGTATTCTATACTATTCCATTGGAATTCATGCCTATTTTGATGATTATATATATATATATATATATATATATATACACACACACACACACACACACACACACACACACACACACACACATTTAACTATCGCTCTGTAGTATAATTGATGGCGGCTGGGGACTGTGAATTGTAAAGTAACAACTTTCCTCTGCAGGGGCTTATGTGTAGTGGCTGTATCTAAGGAATTGTTGGCTATTTGCAATTGTAGGGCCTGTGAATGCAGAATCCTATATTCTGATCTATAGTACAGAAATGTCCACCCTGGCTGGTGCATTTCCTCACAATTCTACCCATTCTCATGACTGAGATAGAAAGTCAGTGGCTTGTTTTCACCTAATCTCCTCCTGATACTATAGGGAGTACTGGTTTAGAGTTAGCAATTACCAGGAGTGATTTGCTCTTGGGTAAGCTCCACCCCACTCTCCTTTACTGTGATGATGGGGTAGGTATTTGGGTAACCTTCAGCTAAAAGTAATTCTTCTATAGTTTCATTCTAGTTGAATTATTGAGACCACGTGTTTAAAAGTTATTCCTTATGGTTTCATTTTTTACTATCTGAAGGTGGAAAGAAACTATATATATTTATTTATTTATTGACATAATAAACTCTGTATCTTTTAAAATAAGGTTTAAAAGGAATCAAGTATCTAGAACCATTTTCAATTAGCCTTCCAAAATTGGCTTCTTTCCCCCAATCCTGTATTTAGAAACAAATAACTTTAGTATAATATTTGGCATGACCTTACACTTGCTTGTAATAAAAACCAAAAAATTATGTATCTGAAATTGATAAGTGTTACAAAATATTTAACATATGAAGAAGAGGTATATCTTATAGAATTATTTGGCTACATCATAAGGTAATCAATGAAGACAGAACTTTTCCTATCATAAATTTGACATATTTGAAATTCTGCATGATATTCTCCATAATTCTGAAAGCATTGGTTACAGCAATATGATCATGCCATGTTGTCACTGCCACTCAACTTCCATGAAATTAGACTGAATGAGAAAGGAACAAATTTGGTGCCTGCACCAACGTAGAATTTGTTCTGAAATTCTACCCAGTGGAGACATATGGTATGAAGAAATGCAGAAAGCCCTTCCATGATCAAGAGGATGAAAATAGAGTCAAAACTGCAAAGAGAGCAATCACTGGGAGCAGTGCAAGACACAGTGGATGGTGTACACTTGTAGGCCCACTCGCATCAGCATGGCCCACAGGACATCAGAGAGCAGTGCATGAGTACTGAGTGCCCAGAGCCACAGGTAGGGTGCAGTGTTGGACATGAAGCTAAGAGAGTACTCAATGGAGTGAATTACTTGTGTTAATAGTATTTCTCCAAAATGAAACTCTTTGCATGGCATTTCTCTGCATCCATCTTCCATTTGGTTATTTCTCTCTTCTATATCCTGGTTTCCCAGCAGAGAAACAACTTCCTCACTATTTTTCCTTACAAGTGTGTAACCAACTCTGCACATTGTGTAGCCACAACAAGAAAACTGGTTTTCCCAAAAAGACAGTACTGTGACAAGCAGCAGAACTTTCTGGACCTGCTCCTGCCTTGGGTAAAGGCCACTTGATCTACTTGCTGGGAATATGAACAAGTTGATGAACTCAATCAGAATGCTGGGAGCTTTCTTGTAAGTTACTGCCAGAAACATGAGCCACTTATAGACAGTCATAAAGATGAGGTATCACAGACATTTTCATTTTGAAAGAATTTAGGAAAGTGAGGTGATTGTTTGCTATGTTCCAAATTGGGTCAATCCCCAAAGGATAAGAGTGTCGGAAAACTCCAGGAATGGCTCAGTCCAACTGCAGCACCCTATTGTGCCTCAGGACACCGTCGTTCCACAGAGCCATCTTCTCAGGCTCCTGCTGAGTGTGACTGGATCTGCACATGGCAGACACATTCCACTGAGAGCCAAAGATGTTCAGTGACTTGGAGAAGCAGTCATTGTAGATGAGGCCTGTGTACACTGAGAACAGTCCCATGAGCAGAAAGATGTATCGGCCATTGAGAAACATCCTCAAGATGTCCTGCAACTGGTTCAGTCCAGGATGATTTTCATTTATTACCAATAAGAGGGCAAATAAGAACATCACAAATCTGAGGCCAAGGTCTCCGAACACCACTGCAAACAAAACTGGGAATGTGATGTTGGAAAAGAGCTGGATTCACTTCCCTGTAGCTCCCAATGCCATAAGCATCCATGATGCTCTGAAATCCCTGGATGAATCTGTTGGTCCATATTAGGGTTGAGGGTGTTTCTTTTGTGGGGATTGTGTTCATAAATGAGGAGATGGTATCCCTGCTCTCTCCCAAGCCCTCCTCTAGCACCCTGCGCAGGTCAAGCAGATCACCCTCAGGGCAACAGACCTTGGGGATGAGGCACTTGTCAGTCCAAGCTGGACATGTTCAGCATATGGTAAATGGCTTTCATTTTCTTCACCTGGATTATGTGGCTGTTCACTGGCTCAGCAGCTTTACACAGCACTTGCCTTAAATAATCTTCAGTTTTGTGAAGCACAGTGTAGAGATCCTGGATCACAGTATTCAACCCCTTCTGAATCTCCTTTCACTTCTCAACAGTGTTTGAATAGGAGTAGATATGGCAGTAGTAATAGTCACATACCTTCCTGACCTTGTGGCCAATCTGCTCTCCCCAAAAGGATATCAAAAAGATGGAAGGTCAGAGGGAGGCAGCAGTCTGTGTTGCTCCGTGATCCAGATCTCACCTAGTCAGAATACTGCATCTCTGAGAGTGTTAGAAGACCCCTACACAGCTGATTTCCACAGAAATCACCAGCAGCTGTGACTCTGCACAGGGCTGGACCTCAGCTTTCAAGTAGGACTCCTGACTCCTGCCTCCCCAAACCCAAAGCCTGAAGTTCTATCCCATTTAGGGCTGGTTGGCACCTTAGCAGAATCACCTATCAGCACCTTTGCAGAACTCTTAGACTTTGCTCACCTCCCATGGAGGTCACTCAGCTACTACCTACCCACAGAACAATGTCATCACCCGCTCCCCCCACCTTACCAGACACCCCAGCCGGTGCTGGAAGCAGACTGCCTCCACCTTGGCTCAACATTCTCACCATATTAGGTGGGGGCAGCTCCCAGATAAGATCTCCAGCAGCCAGGTACCAGGTTTGCAACCTCCCCCTTTCCCCAGCGGTGGTAACCCAACACAGTAGCTGCTCAACACAGATGTGCAGTGTGACCAGGGAGCCACCCCCGAAGCCCCGATGTGAGAAGTTCCCCAATTGGGAACTGCTAAGGGAGAGGGAGATGGGGCTAATGTTTGGAGCCTAACAGAGAGACCAGGACCTGGGAAATCTCCAGGCAAGATAGGGAGATAGTACTGGGCACCCCAGACATATCAGTGGTCCCAGAAAGAGACCCGTGAGGTGCAGTCTCCCTGCAGGGTTTGGCAGGTGGCACTCCCTGTTTTTAGGTGCCCTACACCAGGACAAATCTTCCCACCCTGGTTACCTACAACACCCTGAGGGCAGAGAAACCAGTTTACAATAGACAACGCCACCTATTGGATGAGAAGAGAAGTATGAAAGATACACATCTCTAAAACTAGCAAGAACTCTGGTTTCTTTCTTGGAATATTTGTTTCTCTTTCTCTTCTACTCCTCTATCCTCTGGCCCTCACATTCCCAATATATGTGAAACCAAAAACTTTGCATGAAATAGGATTTTGAAGACTGAGTCACCTGAATAATATAATATAGAAGTGTTGTATATGCCCTTTTTTCTTCTTTCATTTTTTCTTTTCCCCTCCAAATTTTACTATTTTAACATCCTGTATTTTTCTAAATACATATGTGTGTTTGTTTTATGTACTCTGTCTTCCCATGTACTTGTCTACCCTAAATTACTTCCTTTCTATTCTCTTGCTACTAACCCTCTTCATTAGATTTCTTTCACACTTCCTAAGATATATTAACTTTATATCATCTCATCCTATTTCCTCAGCATATCATCCTACACCCCACCCTCAGTTCAATGTCCACCTTCAGAAACTGTAAATCTTTTTACAAAATTACTGGTTATATTTTAGATAATAATTGAATACAACATTTCTGTACATTGAGACTAAACTGTAAATGTCTTAACAACAACAAATTGTTCATAAGTGGTATATTGTTGAAATTAGGATCTGTTAACATTGTCTCTCCCTACAAAGGTGACATCTTGGAACCCTATAAGAGTACTACAAACCTGATAATAAGCAGCAATAATACTCCAGACTCACAGAGCTGGAAAGGAACACACACAAGCAACATGAAAAGACAAGGGAAGAAAGGGTCCTAAACAAATCAAGACACCACACATGATTAGAATAATTGGCAGCCATAGAAGAAGGAATTACAGAGAAGGAGTTCAGGATGTACATGTTTAAAATGTTTTGTGAACTCCAGGAAGATAAAATAGAGAAAATACAGGCAGTGAAAGATCATTTTGACAATGAGCTACATAAACAAATCCAAGAAGCAAAAGATCACCTCAACAGGGAGATAGAGAATATATCTATCTATCTACCTATCTATCTATCTATATCTATCTATATCTATATCTATATATATCTATATATCTATATCTATATCTATCTATCTCTCTCTCTCTCTCTCTCTCTCTCTCTCTATATATATATATATATATATATATATATATATGTATAGGTTGCAGAATCACATTGGTCATGCAGTCATATATATATATATATATATATATATATATATATATATATATATATATATATATATATATATACACACACACACACACACACACACACACACACACACATAGTAATAATAATGTCTAAAAGCTGAGAAAGAAAGAAACCAGATTACAAATAGGGGGAAACCAATTAGGGTAACAGCAGATTTTTCAACACAGACTCTGAAAGTTAGAAGATCCTGGAACAACATATATCAAGCTCTGAAAGATAATGGGTGCCAACCAAGAATTTTGTATCCAGCAAAATTAAGCTTTAGATTTGAAGATGAAATAAAAACCTCCCATGACAAACAAAAGTTAAAATAATTTTATAGCTAGACAACGGACACTACAAAACATCCTTGGAAAATATCCCACGAAGAACAACAAAAAACAACAGTAAAAATCAGCAGAGGGAGGAAGTGCCCTAAAGGAAAAACTAATCAAAGAGGAAAACCAAGTCAAGTTAAATAACAAAAATAAACAAATATGGCTGGAAATACAAACCATGTCTCAATAGTAACCCTGAATATTAATGGCTTAAACTCACCAATAAAGAGACATAGGCTAGCAGATTGGATTTTTTAAAAAAGACCCCAAAATATGCTTTCTCTAGGAGACTCATCTGATAGGAACAGATATACACACACTGAAGGTGAAAGGTTGGGAAAAATTATATCACTCATATGGACTGCAGAAGCAAGCAGGGGGTTCCATACTCACATAAAATAAAGCAGACTTCAAGCCAAAGTTAATCAAAAAGGATGAAGATAGACATTACATACTGCTCAAGAGAACTATACACCTACAAGACATAACAATCATAAATTGCCCCAAACAATGGTGCAGCTATGTTCATCATACAAGCTCTTCTCAAGTGCAAGAGTCAAAATGACCACAACACAATAATCTTGGATGACTTTAACACATCGCTCTCACCACTGGAGAGATCTTCCAAACAAAAGTCAAATAAAGAAACTACAGAGCTCAATAACACAATTAATAACTTAGACTTAACTGACATATATAAAATATATCAACTAGCATCAAGCAGATACACTTTCTTCTCAGCAGCACATGGATCCTTCTCAAAAATAGACCATATACTGTGCCATAGGGAAACTCTTAGCAAATACAAAAAAGTAGGGATATTACCATGCATTTTATCAGGTCATAATGGAAAAAAATTATAAATCAATGACAAAATAAAGAATAAAAATTTCTGCAACACATGGAGACTGAACAATATGCTACTGAATAAACAATGGGTTACATAAGACATTAAGGAGGAGATTAAAAATTCTTAGAGGTAAATGAGAACACAGACACAATATATCAAAATCTCTGCAACACTATGAAAGCAGTACTAAGAGGAAAGCTCATTGCATGGAGTTCATTCCTTTAAAGAAGAAAAAAATCAACAATTAAATGAACTCAGGCTACATCTCAAAGCCCTAGAGAAAGAAGAACAAACCAGCAGCAAAAGCAGTAGAAGTCAAGAAATATTTAAAATTACAGTTGAAATCAATTATATCAAAACAAAAGAAAAAAACTGAAAAAAATTGACAAAACAAAAAGTTGATTCTTTGAAAAAATAAATAAAATTGACAGACCCTTAGCCACCCTAATGAAGAGGAGAGAGAACTCAAATTACCAGCATACATGATGAAAGAGGTAATATCACAAAAGACACTATAGAAATACTGAAGATAATTAGAATTTTGAAAATTTATACTCCAATAAAATTGAAGACATTGAAGGCATCAATAAATTCCTTAAGATTTATGATCTGCCCAGATTGAATCAGGAAGATATTCACAACTTAAACAGACCAATATCAAGTGAGGAAGTAGAAGAAGCCATAGAATTCTAAAAAAAAAAAAAAAAAAACAAACAAAAAAAAAAACTCAGGCCCGGATGGATGCACAGCTGAGTTCTACATGACCTGCAAAGAAGAACTAATACCAATACACTTCAATTTATTTAAGGAAATAGAAAAACAGGCAGTACTTCCAAACTCATTCTATGAAGCCAATATCACCCTGATTCCAAAACCATGAAAGACACACGAAAGAAAGAAAACTTCAGACCAACATCTCTAATGAACATAGATACAAAAGTTCTCAATAAAATTCTGGAAAATCGAAGACAAAAGCATATCAAAAATATTGTGTAACATGATCAAGTGGAATTCAAATCAAGGATGTAAGGTTGGTTCAACATACAGATACCAATAAATGTAATTCATCACATCAATAGACTTAAGATAAGAATCATATGATCATCTGATAGATGCATAAAAAGCATTTGACAAAATACAGCACCCATTTATGTTCAAAACACTAGAAAAAACAGGGATAACAGGAACATATCTCAACATTGAATAGGCTATCTACACTAAGCCTCAGGCCAACGTCATTCTAAACAGAGAAAAACTGAAGGCATTCCTTGTAAAATCTGGAACAAGACAAGGATGTCCTCTTTCACCACTTCTATTCAACATAGTTCTTGAAACACTGGCTAGAACAATTAGACAGATGAAAGAAATTAAAGGGATATGTACAGGGAAAGAAGAAATTAAATTAAATTAGCTCTGACAATATGATTCTATACCTAGAAGACCTCCCCCACCGACACACACACACACACACACACACACACACAAAAAAAAAAAAAACAAACAAACAAAAAAAAAAACTCCACCAGAATACTTATAGAACTAGAAAATGAATTCAGCAAAGTATCGGGACCCATAAATCAAAAGCATTTCTGTATATCAGTGACAAATCCTCTTAGAAGGAAATGAGGAAAACTACCCCAATACACAATAACCTCAAAAAAATAAGATATTTGGGAACCAACTTAACAAAATAGGTGAAAGATCTATACGATGAAAACTACAGAACCCTAAAGAAAGAAATCAAAGAAGACCTTAGAAGATGGAAGGATTTGCCTTGATCTTGAATAGGCAGAATTAATATTATCAAAATGAACATACTTCCAAAAGCACTATACCTATTTAATGTAATTCCGATCACAATCCCAATGACATTCCCCATAGAAATAGAAAAAATAATCATAAAAATTATCTGGAAAAATAAGAGACCCAGAATAGCTAAAGCAATCATAAACAGGAAGAGTGAAACAGGTGGTATCACTATACCAGAACTTAAACTATACTACAGAGCAATAGTAACAAAAACAGCATGATATTCACACCAAAACAGCCAATCCTAAAAAAACCAATGCCAAATGTTTTCTCTGATATAAGGAGGCTGACTCATAGTGGGGTAGGGAGGAAGAGCATGGGAGAAATAGATAAATTCAAGATAGGGCAGAGGAGTTGAGAGGGAAAAGGAGGGGATAGGGAATTAGCAAGGATGGTGGAGTGTGATGGACATCATAGTAATCAAAGTACATGTATGAAGACTCAAATTGAGTGTCAACATATTTTATATACAAACAGAGATACAAAATCGTGGTATATATGTGTATTAAGAATTATAATGCAAAATAACAAGAACAAAGTACATGTATAAAGGCATAAATTGGCATCAACATACTTTATATACAGAGATATGAAAAATTGTGCCCTATATGTGTAGTAAGAATTGTAATGCTTTCCATGCCATTGTGTAATTTAAAAAGAGAAAAAGAAAAAAAAAATATTGTCATTAGATTTCCTAAGAGAATATGTAGATCTTCGACTTTTCATTGCAGTTTTAAGCTCTTACAAGTCCTATTAATGTATGTCTACCAGAAGTGATAGATAGTAAGTACTCTGATAGCATTTTTAAAGGCATATTAAAATTTAAATTAAGAGAAATAAATTAACAAATTATTTAAA
The DNA here is from genome assembly GCF_048772815.1 of Callospermophilus lateralis. Taxonomy (NCBI): domain Eukaryota; kingdom Metazoa; phylum Chordata; class Mammalia; order Rodentia; family Sciuridae; genus Callospermophilus; species Callospermophilus lateralis. Next base: position 1,160,908 of record NW_027512320.1, on the reverse strand, counting down.
TTAAAATTAGGATAAACAAAAGGCCTGATGCAACATTTCTGAGTTTTTTGACAATATTCAAAAATCGTTATTTGACAGATAACTTCTGAATTAATATAAAGAAATGACAATAATTTGTATATGTATTCATTGAAAACATTTTCATTAAGCACCAAGTAGAACAGTTTCTGATTTTTTAACTAAAAACACTTTTATCATTGAAAGACTGCCTCAACTTAATTTATTTGGGGTGGGGTGCAAGTGGGGCATATCAGGGATTGAATTCAGGGGCATTCAACCACTGAGCCACATCTCCAGCCCTATTTTGTATTTTATTTAGAGAAAGGATCTCACTGAGTTGCTTAGCACCTGGCTTTTGCTGAGGCTGGCTTTGAATATGTTATCTTCCTGCCTTGACCTCCTGAGCCACTGGGATTATAGGTATGTGCCATCATGCTGGGTGTTTATTTAGGTTTTTAATCAAGAAACCTAAAGCTGCCAATCAGAGCTTCTAACTAGCATGAGGTGACCTGGCTAAAACCCTTATGAGTAAAAAATAACTGTTTTGACCTATATATTCCAACCAAGGGGAAATATGCTGGCTTCAGGCTGGTTATCAGAGGTCCTGGGTCCACAAACCAAGTATCAACCTCACAGCTCACAAACTAAATGAGTAATATGTGTACACAAAGTGAGTACAAAGTATCATATAATATACATGTTCCTGTATATTCAAAGGAAGTAATGCCTATTTCCCATGAGAATATAATGCAGCAAGGAGCATAGAAACAGATACAGCTCACTAATTCACAAGAAAGTAAAAGGAATGAAAGTCCTGTGCCCTGGAATGGAGTGGAGGCTTTGTGGACCAGGTGGCATCCAGGCCACACCAGGAACATGAGTGGGGATACTGAGGCGCAATGGGAGAAATCTTCAATGTTGGAATGGACAAAATGAACCAAGACACAGCCACAGACATACTGACTATTCAGAAGTCAGAGGAGTGTTTGTCCTGGCTGAAGTGATATAATCTGTGAGATGCATGAAACAGAGAAAAGAAAACCTCTGCTAACAAGAGGGCAAAACACCTTCCCACAGAGGATCCACATGCTCTGTTTGGAGGTGAAGTAGCTCCTAATACAGCTTGCTTAAAACAGCAAACATCACAGAACACATAACAAAGGCAGCATCAACTTAAGGGTCTACTGTAATATTACTATGCTAACCTAGCCTATCTTAACCCTTTTTTTCTGACAGATTTACAAAATATTTGCACTCTGTACTGCTATGGAAGCATTATAAATGTTGCATTAGATTCCGCTTCTTGAGGTAGTTCAAAGTCTTGAAACAGCAAATTTACATATTTTTCTCTAAGGCCTAAAACCAAATTCCTTCTCCCATAATTCTAGGAGTATTTAAATATCCCCCCTCTGATCACAACAAACTAACAACTGGATAAAAGCTATATAAAATTTTAAAAACAAGAAAAAAAATTTTGCATCAAACTAATAATCTAAACATTGCTGTGGACAAAACAAACAAAATGCAACCTCACTTTCGTTAGCAAGCTATTGGCATTTATAAAGTACTCAAGTACTTAACAGGTCATAAAAATTGTGGAAATTTTTCAGTGGAAATAAAATTAACAACAACTCATTCTCTGGCAGATAGTTTTTCTAAAATGGCATGTATACACAGAGAGGTTTGGAGAAACTGTTTGCAGAAGGCTATGTTGTAGGCCAGACCTCTCTCACATCTGCTTCAGAGGTGCAGGGATTTTGGAAGATGCCTGCTCCAGATAGGCCAAGGAGCCCTAAGGGACTTGGCTAGCTTTTTGTGCTGCACACTGATGACCTCTAGCACCTGCTGCCAATGCCTCAGCTGTGTCAAGTACTTCTGCACCAGTACATCTTTCCACTGCAACTCATTCCTTAGTCCTGAGACAACCTCTTTGATAGCTTGCTGTGGTTTCTGGACAGAGAGCTACAATTTTTTTTTTTTTTTCAGAAAAAAAGCATTCTGTCTTTCAATATCCAGAAACTTCTGGATACACTGATCAACACCAGTTCCAATTTCTTCCTGATCAATGCCATTCACATAATCCTAACTCAGAAGAGAAGCAAAGTAAGCATGGAATGAAGCCTCCAACTTGTCTACCAAAGTGCTGGTAGCAGTTCTCATTGGGACCTTCACTGCCTAATGAAGCAAAGCCTAACCAGGGAGTCCCAGCGTAGGTTGCATGACTGGTGGCTGCCCAGAGAATATACCTCCCAGCAGAGCTGCCTAATCTGGGATGGCGGGCCTCCCACTGCACCTGCGCAGACCGGTGCCAGTTCAATATTTCTTTTAAGCTTCAATGCTGACTTGACTTTATGACCTACATTTAGTTGAATAAAAGTAATTTAAAAAAGAAAAACTAAGGAATTTGTTTAATGATAAAAAAGACTTTGGATTATTGGTTCACAAAAAAAGGACAAAAAACAATCTGTCATTTGTTCCACATCTTCCCTTTTTATCTCCACATCCTATACTCAGATACCCAATTGGAAGCCTTCAAAGTCTGTCTTTCCAAGTTCTCCTGTCACATATTCTTGGTACAATTAGAATACACACAGAAAAACAGAATCTCTAGACATTGTTCAAACTGAAAATAAATAGGATCAGGATGTTATAATCATAAAGGAATTACAACTAATTTTCCTTTTTGACTATAAGTATTTAAAAATTAAGTCTAATATCCTTCAGGAAATTTTATAAAGTATTTTATTAGGATGAAATTATCTAATGTACAGCATAAATATTATAGTTATTAATGTTATACTGTATTTTGTATTTCTACTGAGTAGGTTGTAGCTGCCCTTGGTACATACACATAAAATGAAGGAGCAGGTTAGATAATATATATACTAATTTCCATCTCTGTAGTAACCAGTTTGTTATCTACATTATCCCATAACATAATATTGTATACCTTAAATATATACAGATAAAATTTATTTTTTCAAAAGTGACTTAAAGCCCTGCTGTTGGTGATGCTCAGTTAAAACTGTTTAACTCTCTGGATAATAGAGATTCTTTTCAACCCTATGTAAATTTTACTTTAACTTAATGTATTTTTACTGTGAGGTGCTTATGCAGCAAAACTCTAAGGTTGGGGTTTTTCTATTGTTACTTAGGCAGTGCTATATCATTCATATCATTGTTCAATTAGATAGATCAAGTTTTAGTTCTGACCTTGAAAAAGAAATAAATTTCCCATCTAAAAGAAGGGAAATTTCAGCTCTTCCATTTCTGTGTCCTGAGCTAAACAGAAAGTGGAGTAGACTGAAATGTCATAAAATCAGAAAGAGAAGTTATAGTAGACATCTTTTTTGCAAAGAATAATTTAAAGAAATTAAGCCATTTATTACTGACATTTGTGAAGGATTTGTTATTTTAAATCTGTATTCTGAATTTTATACAGACTTTAAAAATAGTTCTGAAATTAGAAATTTGGATGCTGTGCAGAATAGTGTAAAAAAAAGGTATGAATAGGAGCCAATCCAAATTGAGCAATTAAAAAGTCAAAATTAAATAAGTGGTGAACATTTTTACATAATACCATAATAGTAACTGTTGTATTCTGCTACCAAAATGTAGATGTATAACCAATGTGATTCTGAAATCTTTGTAATGTTTTGAATAAAAATAAATAAATAAATAAATAAAAAATAAGTGGTGAACAAATTTGTTCTTTAATTATAGAGATTTGGGTTTTTCAATGATTCTGAAGTGAAGAGCAGTTGCATAATTAATAATAATTACAACATATAATTAAAATTGTTTTCTGATAAATAATTGATACTTTATTTTCCAACTTGGTAGGGAGAGGAACCATAAAAATAAAACATTAGACACAGAACAAATTCAAATAGTTGTTAAATTTAGCTCTGTGGTGAGGTGGAGGCTGACAAAATGTTTGCCTTAGGTTAGGTTTTAATTACTAGAATGTTCATGGGTTCTCTTTTCAGTGGTCTAATCCTTCACATGGATTAAATTAGAATAGTAAACAATCTTGGTTTCCTTACCCCAAGTTATTCATGAAGTAAACCCTGAAGGTCTGTTACAGAAAAGAAAAAAAAATCTATCACCATTCTTCCAATTTTGCATAATAGTTGTCTTTCCTTATCTGCAATATTAACATGAATAGTATACATTTATTTTCAGGGAGAAAATGGAAAGATGCTTATATTTTTAAAAATGTTTTTATTTTACTGTCAAATAAAAGAGATGAACTAAAGTGAAAAAAATAGTGTAGCTTAAAACAGTGTCTGATACCAATAGCCAATCAAACATATCTATGGACCATTGTAAATTTATAAATGACAAAGAATCATAAGAAAGTTCTTTATTTTCTTTATTGTCTTCCTTCTTGTTATAAAGAAATAATAAAAATAATTTTCTCATTTGTGAACTGTCACTGAGGGGTAAGAATAGATATGTTAGGGAAGAAATGGGGAGATGGGTTTGAGGGTACTCACTGTCTCCGACTCTACAGACAAAGCACGGGTCCCTGATCTGATGATACTTCCCTCAGCCATGATCTAAAGTGAAAAATCAACAGAAAAGAGACTTTACCTCTTTGACTTTGACCTACTTTTATTTGTTGAGTCTGCTGCCGGGAATTAACCTGATAAAAAGAATCAAGGGAGCATGGATGAGAATTACTTGTGGGTAATAATTTATTGTGACATTCTTAGACTCACTGACCACTTTCTGTCTACTGATAAGACCCAAATACATTCCACTGCCTTATTCTTACCAGGTAATAGAAAATGAGTTTTTGAACTTCCCCATGGCTTGTCCATCCAGTGTATAGTGTGCCTTAATATTCTGTGTTTGGCCACAGGGCAGGGTACCAGCCACAGGCTCAGGTCAAGGTAACTCCCACTGAAGGAGAAAATATGCCTTGCATACTCTGACCTCCCTGGTGTTCTTCTTATATAGTTAAAACATATATTAGGTTGCTGGTGGTATACCTGATATAACAGAAAAGCAAAAACACAAAACTATCTTGAAAATCTTTATTTAGTTTCTTATCAAAATGAATAGTTAAAAATATGTTTCTTCTACTCTATCAGTCTTCCTCATCCCCACTGACCACCAAATACCCAAGTTATCAGCATCACCATGTTGAAGATATTAAAAGGAAGTCATTCACAGATTTTTCTCCTTTACCCTGATTCTGCTGACTCATCACTGCTTTGATATATTTTTTTTCCTTCTACTTTTCAGAGCCAGAGGAACAAAGATGTTCAAATGGAAAGAATAAATCATCCAAACGAGCAGAAAAAAGAATTGTCAGATAACTGAAATCTCATGTAAATTTGTTTAATTAAAATTCTATATATAGATAGATAGATATAATACATTATCTTACTGATCTCAAAATTGCTTATAAATAATTCTCAGAAAATTAGCATTCATGCTTCTTTTCATGATTATGATTTCCAAATTTTAAGGCCTATTTAGTTCCTGGAATTTAGACCTTTTCAGATGTTTGGCACATGATTCCATATTCTCTAAAGTCACTGTTCCCTAGTTCTTTTCCTGGTGCACTAATATTTAATTCTAAATTTATTTGGAATATTTAATGGAGTAATCTATTTTATCCCATAATAAAGTTTGTTTGTTTAAAACTATCTGCTTAGATACATTATACTAATAATTTACAGGTCAGTTAACTTCGTGGATATGTCAACTATTTAATGTGTAGGAACTCTGCTTATTTATCTTTTCATCTTTTCAGTCCTAGGAAGGAGCAGGTATTCATCACATGGAAAACATTTACCATCTCTCTCTCTCTCTCTCTCTCTCTCTCTCTCTCTCTATATATATATATATATATATATATATATATATATACATATATATATAATTTATATATAGCTATAATTTAATATACATTAAATTTAATTAACGTGAATATTGGGAATTAGAAATAATTTAAATACTCTTAAGCAAGAATCAACAAATTGTAGTTTTTTTAAACACTTTTTGTTTGTGATAACAAGCAAGAAAACTTTGAGCTGTAGAAATATTTTGATCATCATCATTAGGAAATATATACTTGGGTGTGTGTCTGTATTATCACTTTAAAAATGCTGAAATAGTTGTGAAAATATATATAGCATAAATTATATGAATGATTGAAGCAGCTGATATTATTCAGGACCCAAAGGAAATAGGATTTATGTTTGCACGACATATAAAACTGTACAAATAATGCTAATAAAATTATCAGTCACTTTTATAATATCCTTTCCTAATGCCTTAATTAATTTTTAAGAAACTCAATCATCCTCAAATTTATAACCTTAAAGTTTGGACTTCTTATATCTCTCAAATGCAGCGTGTGCTTTAAATATTTTGTCTCTCTTTGTCCTCAGAGGATTTACTTATTTTTTTTACTTATTATAATACAAAGTTAATTGGTTATGATGTTAGTGGTATTGATTGAAAACAGTACAAGATCCTATTCATTAGTAGTTGCCTTGTGAAGATAATTGACTTCACTTGTAGAGATGAAGATGAATTTTTTGGGAATGGGAATGCCTTTTTCATCCATCAGAAGCATCTAAGGAAGAAAAAGTATTTGATAATTGATATGGAAAACAAAGAGGACAGAAATCAACATGAACAAATGCCTTTAGTGTTGTAACTAAGTTTACCACAAGGCTTTTCTTCCATTTCGATCCTCATGTGCTCATAACTCATTTATTTTTGAAACTTTGTAGTATTTCCATTAAGACCAAGGAGGTTTTCATTTTTTTAAAAATATCTTTCCAGGCAGGAAGTTTTTAATAATTACAATCATCACTTACTACATCTGGAACCAAAATTACAGGAGTGAATTTAAAAGGGCGACTTTCCCCTTTTCACCTGGCTGAAGGCTAGAGTGCTTTGCTGTGCTCACTCTTGTCCTCCCTGAATAAAGCATTTCTCTATGCTTCAGCTTCCCACAAATGGAACTAATAGTAGTGCCTCCTTCACATGTGGCAGTGACCATCAAGTAATCCATTTAAAATATGTTAGAAGGTATCTGACACATTTATTCCACCAAATTAGCTAATAACTTTACTATTACCCCCTGAAATGATCAGCTATGAAAACCCACATGAAAATATTTCTTTTTGAGGAAAATAAAATATAAAGCTGATTAAATCATTTTTTGGGTACTGGGGATTGAACTCAGGGACACTCAATTGCTGCATGGGCTCTCTCTTGTCCAGTGAGGAGGTCTATGGAACAGGGTAAAGGAAAGTGTGGCTGCGGAGTCTCTAATCAAGACCCCTGGAGACAATGCAAGAAGCAGGTCTGATTTTATTGCATGGTTATCATGTATATATACTCAGAGAGTAGCTAAGCAGATTACAGGCAGCCACCAATGCAATGTCTGCTGAGTGTCCTTGCAGTGACCAATTGAGGAGTGGGAGGTGGAGCAAGCACAGGAACTGCTACACATGGCCCTTATGCCCAGGGATGTGCCTATGGGTTAAGCTGCCTTCCACTCACATTCCTAGCATTAGGGGAGTGGCCTGCCACTCAGATGCCCTTAACTTATGCCATGTATTTAATGCTCCATGCACTTGTCCCCACAAACTACTGAGCCACCTCCCTAGCCCTATTTTGTATTGTTTTTAGAGACAAGGTCTCACTGAGTTGCTTAGTGCTGCCCTTTTTCTGAGGCTGGCTTTGAACTTTTGATCCTCCTGCCTCCACCTCCGGAGCCACTGGGATTACAGGCATGTGCCACTGTACTCATCAAAGTCAATTCTTACTATGAATAAAATCAGTATTTTCTTTGCTTTGTTTTTAAATTATGTACATTACATATTAAAACAATACAACAATAACCATGAAATGCATGCTATAATAATATCTACACCTAGAATTTGAACCATTTATTCACTTATTTCCAAGTAGAAGAACAGATATAAAGAAGGCACTGGCAGCCATAAACTGGGAGTCACTTGTGAGAAACTAAAAACTCTGATGCTAACTGGATAAGGGCAGAAATAGTATTTTCTGAAATGGGTGAGCAAGGAGATTCATATAATAAATGCTACTTACATTAAGAATTTTTATTTTTACATATCCTAAAGAGAAATAATGTGACTGAATTTCATAGCCCTTTATTATAAGTTTATACATTTCATCAGTTATTTTTACCTATGGAAGTTCTAGTTCTTGGTTTCAAAATTTTGGTTGTATTGATTAATTAATAACTAATCAAGTATGGGTTACATCATTGGACCCCAGATTTTACCAGCAGGAAATTTTTCCTACTTGTAGGTTACACTATACCTGTCCAGAAAAGGAGATTCCTTGTCTAAAATGTGAGTCCACTCTCACAAACTTGAGTTTGCTGGCCATGTTTTTGATTTCACTAGTCCCATTTCCAATGAATAACAGGTCTGAAAAATATATAGAAAAGAGTAAATACTCTTGGAAGTTACTTTAGTTCTAAATTTTCCTTCCTATGTCAACCTTTCTTATCTTCATTTTGTTATGGGAAATAAATTAATAATTAGTATTTTATCTCCCACATTCAGTTATTACTCAAACCTGTTCCCTCTTCTCTGATCTTGGATTTCACTGTTTCATTTCATAGCCTATACTTTTAATCTGAAACAAGTTGGTTTTTACTTGTTGGGTGATGCAGCCATAGCTTGTTTATTTTTATCATTCTTTTAATTTAGTGATAATAAAATAAAAATTTATTCTGTATACCAAATGAACAAATTTAGAAGAATAAAATTAATAAATAATATGCAAAACCGGGCTGGGGATATGGCTCAAGCGGTAGTGCACTCACCTGGCATGTGTGCGGCCCGGGTTCGATCCTCAGCACCACATACAAACAAAAAGATGTTGTGTCCGCCGAAAACTAAAAAATAAGTATTAAAAAATTCTCTCTCTCTCACTCTCTCTTTAAAAAAAATTTAAAAAAATAAGCAAAACCAACATGATTATAACACACACCTACATATGCATGAGAGAGAGAAGAGAGGAAGAAAGAAGGCCCTAAGAGTATGATGGGGTATATATAAAAGTAATTTATGGGGTTGTGTGTGTGTGTACACATAGTATATTAGTTCTTTTTCTCTCCTCCTTAAAAAAATAAAATAATTGAGAATCATTTTGCTTTGTTCATTACATTTTCTATTTGTAAACATCTTTGATATACTTCAAATAATAATTTAAAAAGGGATCAGAGCATCAGAGCAACTTATGCTGAAACCCCTAACCCCTAAGATATAGGTATCTGCCGTTAGATAATTCCTTGGCTATTCATATGAGACAGGATTAAGGCAGAAGCCTTGGAGTGTTGGTATTTCTAGCTAATAATACTTAGGCTGGCATATTTCTTTGTCCTGCTGCTTCATCTGCTACTGCTTATTTGAATGGGGTTGTGTGGGAGTTTTTTTTGTCTGTTTTTTAAAATTCACATATGTTTAATGTGTATAGTCAAGGAAGGAGTAGTCCTGAATTCAATAGAAATACTCTGTAAAATTCATCTGGTGGGTTGAATGGGAGGGGAAGTGGCTGCAAAACCCACACTGGAAGATGTACAAAATAACTCACACTCAGCCCCACCTGCAAGGACATCAGAGATCCCTGCCCAGCCCCCAGGACTGGGGGCACATTACATAAACAGCCTCACCGGAACCAACTAGAGCAGGTGCAGAAGCTGGTGGGAGTGAGGAGGCATCAGTCCAGAGTGAAGGGAAGCCTAGGGGGAGGCCTTGAGGCGATTGTAAGCAGAGCACGAGCTCAGGAGCTTGTCCGCCATGGTGTCGGCTTAGGGTAGCCAGTTGGCCAGCTCCTTACAGCAGCAGTACTCTTCCTGGAAGCTGAGGCGGTTCTTGGAGAAGTCACACTTCTAGTATTATAGGTCATGGATGCCATTAGTGGACATAGGATAAGTCTGGTATGGTCCTGGAAGAAGCTGATTTGCAGGGTGCCACTGCTAAGGTGCAGGATGACGGTGCTGCAGGTGGGGAACCTGGTTCACAGAGCCTTTCAGCAAGGGTTCGCTCATGTAATTGCAGAAATATTTAAGGAGGGTGATCTTCATCAAGGAGTTGGGGTGGGAAACCATGGTGAGGTAGGACTCAAAGCTGACAGTCTACATTCTGTAGGCTGTCTCCGTCTTTGTGCAGGATGAGGCGCAGTTGAGTCATTCAAGTGCACCCTCACACTGTTGTCACATAGTTGATATCGAAGGCCATACTTGTCCAAGTAGACCACCCATTTACTGACCCAGAAGATGGGGATGCATGAAGGGTCCTCAGCTTCCTCTTGCCTCACCAGCGCTTCCACCTGCCCCGCCTCGTGAGGGCCTGGAGGTATTGAAGCTTTGCAAGTGCTGCAGCATGTTACCAAGTGGCATCTAATGGCCTCAATTTTCTCCCGAACCACTGGTTTCTCTTTATCCTGGTAAGCTCAGACAGGGGGTTTTCCATGCCTTTATTGAGGACCTTAAGAGGTTTCCAATTACTGGGATTCAGGCTGCTGGGAGCAATTGTAAACTTTGGTGGGATGCAGCCGGAAGTGAAAAACTTGCCATTGAGCAGTTTTGCATTGTTGGGCGGGTGTGGGATCCATCTGGATCTTCTTTTGTACGAGGGAGGCAGCCACAGGTTTGAGGTGTTTGGGAATACTATGTTCATTCTTCTTGATCTGGAGATAGGTCTCTTAGGCAAGATGTCTCAAAAGGTAGTTTGCCTACTATCAAGGTATACATGATGCACCCAGTGGACCACACGCCCACCTTGAAACTGTGCCCCTTCTTGTTCAGCTCCTGGGGAGCTATGTAACTAGGGGTCCCATACAGGATCTTCTTCCACTCCCCTTCATACTCGACTTTGGTTGCCAGTCTGAAATTCCCTATTTTCATCTTCAGATCCTTCTTCAGAAAAAGGTTGCCCAGATGAGGTCCCTATGGATTCAGGGCAGATACTGAAGGCCAAAGATGACCTGCTGCAGGTATTAGCTGGCCTAGAGCTCAGTCAGTGCTTTCTGCCTCTTGTGCAGCTCCAGAAGAGACCACCGGAGGCAGAGGTCCAACACCACCTACACAAAATCATCCTTAAAAAGCCATGAAAGCCTAGGATATGCTGGTGGAACCAGCTGCTGAGGCTCTGGGAACTACAACCCATTTTCCTGGATTTGGCTGGTGCCTGTGCCAGTTTCCTGTCAGTTGCTGCTTTATTTATGTTGTGGGAGTTGCCCCGAAGTCCTGGTTATGTGGGCACAGAGACTCTGCACCATTCTTCTCTTCCCTGATTTAAAATGCAGCACTGAGAACATTACAAAAGCCTCAAGTATGAGTTCTAATTTTCATGTCTAAAAGAACTGCAAGAGTTATCTTAATTCACAAAAGACAAAAATGCAAGGTATATTTAGAGATCATGTTCACCCCTCACTTTACTAATTTAGAATGGAGGCTCAGTGGGCCTGGTGGCCAATGCCTTTAATCCCAGTGACTTTTGAGGCTGTGAGAGGAGGATTGCAAGTTTAAGGCCAGCCTTAGCAGTTTAGCAAGGTTCTAAGTAACTTAATGACACACAGTCTCAAAATTTAAAATAAATAAATAAATAAAGGCCTAGGGATGTGGTTAAGTGGCTCAGTGGTTAAAAACCCCAGGAGTTCAATCTCCAGTAACAAAAGGAAAAAAAAGTGGGGGGGCTCAGAAAAATAGCAGCATGCCTCAGTAAAATAGTGTCACTGATTGGAATGCATTCTCATGACTACTGGTTTGAACCTACTACTCTTATAGTCATGATATCAGTCAGTAGATCATTTATTCTATCCTTAAATCACTTCTTTAGAATTCTAATTATTTGCTTTTCCCCGGTAGTTTTGACATATGATCTTTCCTGTCATGTTGTCAGTCACTCTCACTAGATCCTCCTCATTGTTGCTGCATGTCAGGATTAGTATTTATGGTATGTACATGAAGAAAAGGAGAAAGTAAAATATCCTACAGTAGAAAATTATGTGGGTGATATTTCAGGCTATTAAACAATTTGTTCCATCACTGTACCAGAAAGATTTACATTAACCATCAAAAAATTTTCTTAAAATTGCCCACTTGAGAGATTAAGCATAATTAATGCAATGTTCCATGAGAAAGTAAGAAGGCAGATTCAGCATGTGAAATGTTTAGGATCTCTTCAATAAGTTAGTGCCATGAGGAGAAACTAGGCTATATATTTTTAAAACTTTAAGATATTTATAGGTTCCTATGATTGGCTTCAAAATATTAAAGCAAAAGAAAAGTACTATAGGGAAATCAAATGGAGCAAGAAATTGGTTGACTTCATAATTGTTTTAATAGGTAGAAGATACACGAGGTTTCATTGTACTTTTGTTAATGCTTGTAATGTGGTTGAAAATTTCCATCATAGAGAATTAAAACAAAGAGTGATTATAAATTAAAATTGCCCAAAACAATACATAAGCACAGTTCTATACACACTCAGGAAAATTTGAGGATTTGACTATTAGCTTATACCTAATATTGTAAAATACTTTAAATTTTGCTGAGTGTAATAATGGTATTGGTTAAGTGGGAAAACATCTCTATATTTTAGAAGTACATACTTGATGAAAATTTGTCACCTCTAATTCAACCTAAAATAATAAAGCAAAAATATGATTATTAAAGCAAATATGGAAAGCTGTTCCTTGCTAAATAATGATTAAGAGTGTCTTTTCCCCTTATCTTTTCTATACTTATGATTTTATTAATAAGTAGTCAAAGAGAAGTCAGTGGAGTAGTATGATAAAAGTAATGAGGGATACTAAATTTACTATCTGTACTTAGCCAAATAATCATCCAGAATTGAGGCCAAATATGACAATGTAGGCAAAAACAACTCACATTCCACATACTAATGTGTCCACTTTTTCATCCAGGATTCTAATTATCTTTGATACTTGAACTTTGACCTCAAACTTGGGAAGCATTGTTAATAGAGATAATGGTAAAAAGAGAGGCTGGTGAACTTTTAGTGGAATGCAAACATTTTCAAAAGAACTTTCCCCCAAATAAAACTTTGAAATGTTAGATGCTCTTTTCAATGCACCAATTTTAAGATGGCAAGATTTAACAATCCATGCAGAACCAGTTAAAACAAACCCTGTAAAACAGTAGATTTCAATGACACTAACAGATGATGACAGTTGTACTGAGGTAAGAATTTTCATACTTGTCAAAGAATAACAAACATATTGAAAAATACCAAACTCTTTTGAGTTTTTTTGTTCACATAATCATGATTCCTTTCTTTAGAGACAGACATGGCTGACTGTAATTCAATTAAACATACTTATGGAAAATTCAAATGATCTAAGTAAACTCACATTTTATGTACCGAAAAAGTCCTACCCTTTCCATCGTATATTATCCATACAAATTTATCCATAGTGAAGTGCTCTGTTCTTCTACCTGATTCTCTCTGTACCACCTGTAGGAGCCCTGAATGGGCACTGATGAGAGGGGAAAGGAGAGTTGACTGAAGCCACTTTCTAACTTTAGACTTTGCCATGGTGAAATGTTGTATCTTTTGGGGTTCTAAAGTTAAACAAGAAGCACAGGGAGTAATCATTAAGTTATGATGGTCCTTGAACATCACCAAGGATTTTGGGGGTGGTCATTAGCATTGCCTTTGGGAAAGACAAATATAGAAGGAAGAAAAATATAATAAATCTGACTTCAGTGAGGAGGAATACTTGAACTTTTTAACACATGAAAATACTAACTTCCCTTGTGATGCCTACCTCAAGGTCTATCAGTGATCTACAGGAAAAGAGGAAAGAAGTAATGTGGTTACTAATATGTGTTGGCATTTCTCTGAAAAATATTATTTAATAATATCATTTGAATACTTACATCCTCTTAATGAAAATTATAGTGTTTACTTTCATAAGTTAAGTATATTCATAGAGGTATATATCATTTTAAATAGACCCAGTAGGTAGAGAATTTCCAGAATTATTTGATTAAAAGCAAACCAAGACTATTACTTCTACTAGAAAGAGATGGGTTCAAAGAAATAATAAGTGCTGAAAGAGATAGAAATGCTAATTATCCTATTAGCTGGTTAGATATTATATATATATCAAATTATTTTCCTTTGCCCTATAAATATGTATGACTATTGTATATCATTTTAAAAAGGCTAAAAATGTTATTTTACTAAATAGTAATAAAATTTCTTTTAGTTTCAATATTTTGTGTATCATCTACCTTTTAAAAGTAGCCTTGTTCCTTTGTCATAATGTTAAAGGCCAGTTGGAGAAAGGGATACTTAATTAGCACAGTCAACTCTATGTTGTATATATTTTCTAATATAGGTATTAAATATATATTACATATAATAAAATTGTGATAGATGATATGAACATATATTCAGAAGTGAATTCTTTGATACTTTTAAAATCATAAACTCAAATGAATATGGATATAAATAGTAACTAACCTCTTTTATGTGCCTCTTCATTATTCTTAATATGGTATATTTAGAGCAATAAATGTAGCTCTTATCATATTGATTAATTACTATTAAAGAGAAAAGACTTCCTCATCTCCTACCCCTCCACTTTGTCTGGTATGAGACTCTAGATCTGTGGTGAGGCTGGAGTCAGGTTCCAAAGGAAATGTCTTTCATCTTCCTGCTCTTCTTGAATCTCCCTGCCTGACTTTGGAAGAGTATTCCTATCTGCCTACCCATATCCCCCAATTTGTTGACATAGGATTCTTATCAGTTCATTTTGGGGATGAGAATATTCATTTGGGAAGACAACACAAAATTTTACTAAAAACTAAATTCCCTTAAAGAGTCAGACACAATAATATAGATGTTTTGATTTATCAGACAAAAAGCTAAAGAATTAGATAATTGTGATTTTGGCTGGAAAACCTGCAGATGTACAAGTTTCTGCATGAGCATATGTTTTCATCACCCTTTGAGAATATACATAGGAATGAATTGTGGGTCATATGATAGATTTATAACAAACATTTTGAAGAACTGAAAAGTCATTTTCTACAGTATCTGAACTATTTAAAATTCTCACCAACATTGTATTCATATCTTTATTAATACTTATTCTATTTTTTTAACTTTTTGAAAAGAATACCTATACCTAAAGCTGTCTAGTAGATGTGAATGGGCATCTCATTATGGTTTTGATTTATATTTACCTAATAAATAATGATGTTGAGCATCTTCTCATGGATTTATTGGACATTTTAGCATGTTTTAAAAGAAATACCTGTTAAATTATTTTTTCCATCTTTGAATTTAGTTGTTTTCAACTTATTACTGAGTTGTAAGACTGATTTATCTATTCTGAATCACACTAGATGTATGATTTGCAAAAACATTTCCTCCTATTGTGTGAGTTACCTTTTTATCACATGGTAGTGTCCTATGATGCACAAAAGTGTTTAGTTTTAATAAAGTACAATTCTTAAAAATTTTAGGTTGGTTGTTCTTTTATTTTCATATGTAAGAATCTTTTTTTAACTGACTCAAAGTCACACAGACCAATTATTAAGTTCCTGATAAGACTTTTGTAAGTTTAGCTTTTATATTTAGGTTTTTAATCTATTTTGATTTATTTTTTTATAGGATGTGAGTTAGGTGTTCAACTTTAATCTTTGAACCTTTTGATTTCTAGTTTTCCAACACTGTATGTTAAAAATAGCATTTGTTCCTTTGCGTAATGTTCTTGCTACCACTTTCAAAATTCAATTAATTGAAAATGGGTAGATTTATTTATGGATTTTCATTTATTCTTATTGTTATTTTAATTGTACATATTTGATATAGGCATGCAATATTCAATAATGATATAAAAATATTACAAAGACTCTGAATTGTATTTCAATGATCTGTTTACCTATGCTCATGATGGGACTTCACTCTCTTGATTGTTTAAAGCTATGCAGTAAATTTTGAAAAAGGATGTACGAGTCCCTGCTTTGTGATTTTTTAAAATTATCATTATGGCTTTTCTAAATCCCTTTCTTATCCACATGAGTTTTTTAATCAATTTGTTTATTTCTGCAAGAATGATAGCCTGAATTTAAACAAGGATCACATTAAATTTATAGCTCAATTTGAGAATTATTGTCATCTCAATTATATTAAAACTACAAGTTCACAAGCATGAGAGATTTTTTAGTTTCTTATTCTGCCTTTTTTTTTTGTTATAATGTTATCTGGCTCAATTTTGATTATCTTAAAGAAAGCTTATAAAAATCTTACTCTCAACTATTTGCTAATGTATCACCAGAATTTGATTTTCTCTTGGTTAAAGGATACATTGGTTTTAAAGCTCTTCATGAAGGTTAAGATATTAATTATTGAATTAATCAGTATTTGTTACTATAATGAAATATCTTGTGATGGCTTCTTAAGAAAATAAGTTTTATTTAGCCAACAGTTTTGGAGATTTAAAAATATGTTACCTTCATTGGCTCAGTTCTGTGAGGGCACTACTGCCTGTATTACATCATGACAAATGGCAATGGTGGGACTGATTTTATGATTATATGTGATTGTATGATTATATCTCTTGCACAAGAGATACCTTAATCCATTTCTCCCAAGGTCAGTGTCTTTAATTTACCTAAGAACTGCTTAATAGATAGGGTCTCATTAAGTTGCTTAGGGCTTCCCTAAATTGTTGAGGCTGTCTTTGAATTTATGATCCTCCTGCCTCAGCCTCCCAAATGTGTGACACTGCACCTGGCTATAATGGCACATAATTTTTGATGACTCTATTATAATTCTGAAATAAAAAATGTTTCACTATATCTCCCTACCTTCCATGCAATGCAATTATTTACCTTATTCATTAAGAATTAGTGAGGGGAAACTATCAAAATTATTAGAAACTCAAAAATAAGATTAAAATAATTATAGTATATTCTTTTGTTTCTACTTGGAGACAAGAGTCACTTAAGTATCATCTAAGTTCATCTTATTATTTACTACAAAAATAAAGGTTCCAGACTTACTGAAGTTCTTGTTGAATCTTTGTCAGATATTATTGTAAATAATTTCTGTGTGATAGAGCAGATAACTCAAGATTGTATGCCTGTTTTATATTAATTATGTTATAATATTCTTATCATAATAGTTTCTTTGCCTGTGAATAACCTAGCTTTTTGAATGCTCCTTGAATTTATAGTGCATTTTAGTGGTTATCTCATTGCTTAATAGATTAAATGAAATCTTTGAACATTTGTTTTCTTTAGGTTTGCCTAAGAATCATTTCTAAAAGAATCTTTTAAAAATAATACTTTTATAAAAAATTGTCAAAATAGGAAAGTACCATAGTTAATAATACCCATATGTGTGTATCCGTATGAATCACAAAATATTTTATAGAAAAAGTGCTCTAAAAGGGGCTAAAAGCATGCAATGGAGGAAGGATAGCATCTTCAACAAATGGTGCTGGGAAAACTGGAAATCCATATGCAACAAAATGAAACTGAATCCCCTCCTCTCGCCATGCACAAAAGTTAACTCAAAATGGATCAAGGACCTTGATATCAAATCAGAGACTATGCGTCTGATAGATGAAAAGGTTGGCTCCGATCTACATATTGTGGGGTCGGGCTCCAAATTCCTTAATAGGACACCCATAGCACAAGAGTTAATAACAAGAATCAACAAATGGGACTTACTTAAACTAAAAAATTTTTTCTCAGTAAGAGAAACAATAAGAGAGGTAAATAGGGAGCCTACATCATGGGAACAAATTTTTACTCCTCACACTTCAGATAGAGCCCTAATATCCAGAGTATACAAAGAATTCAAAAAATTAAATAAGAAAACAAATAACCCAATCAACAAATGGGCCAAAGACCTGAACAGACACTTCTCTGAGGAGGACATACAATCAATCAACAAGTACATGAAAAAATGCTCACCATCTCTAGCAGTCAGAGAAATGCAAATCAAAACCACCCTAAGATACCATCTCACTCCAGTAAGATCGGCAGCCATTATGAAGTCGAACAATAACAAGTGCTGGCGAGGATGTGGGGAAAAGGGTACTCTTGTACATTGCTGGTGGGACTGAAAAATGGTGAGGCCAATATGGAAAGCAGTATGGAGATTCCTGGGAAAGCTGGGAATGGAACCACCATTTGACCCAGCTGTTGCCCTTCTTGGACTATTCCCTGAAGACCTCAAAAGAGCATACTACAGGGATACTGCCACATCGATGTTCATAGCAGCACAATTCACAATAGCTAGACTATGGAACCAACCCTGATGCCCCTCAATAGATGAATGGATAAAAAAAATGTGGCATTTATACACAATGGAGTACTACGCAGCACTAAGAAATGACAAAATCATAGAATTTGCAGGGAAATGGATGGCATTAGAGCAGATTATGCTAAGTGAAGCTAACTAATCCCTAAAAAATAAATGCCAAATGTCTTCTTTGATATAATGAGAGCAACCAAGAACAGAGCAGGGAGGAAGAGCAGGAGGAAAAGATTAACATTAAGCAGATTCATGAAGTGGGAGGGAAAGGGAGAGAAAAGGGAAATTGCATGGAAATTGAAGGAGACCCTCATTGTTATACAAAATTACATATAAGAGTTTGTGAGGGGAATGGGAAAAAAATAAGGAGAGAAATGAATTACAGTAGATGGGGTAGAGAGAGAAGATGGGAGGGGAGGGGAGGGGGGATAGTAGAGGGTAGGAAAGGTAGCAGAATACAACAGTTACTATTATGGTATTATGTAAAAATGTGGATGTGTAACCGATGTGATTCTGCAATCTTTGTAAAGTTTTGAATAACCAATTAAAAAAAAAAAAAAGAAAAGGTGCTCTTTAACTACACAATTTGGCAAAGACTTTGTCTTTTGATTCTAATCTTTTCCTTTTTTTGATGCCTGACTCTAAAATGCCTTTTAATTACACACCCAGCTTTTCTGTCTTATGTAGGGAGCATTTTTGGTCCAAGGGTTTTCCAAGCATTCTGTTGATAAAAATCTTTTATGTGGTTAATTTATTAAAATGCTTTGAGTAATCAAAGATTTTTTTTTTTTTACTATACAAGGCAGAGTCCATCCTGTCAGAGTATGTATACCTTACATCTTGGTACAGATTTTTTCATGCAAAAATTTGTTTAGTATCAACTTGTATCTACACAAAAGCTTTGCCTTAGTACCTCAATCATTATTTACTTTTATATTCTCATTCTTATTCCCAAATTTTATAAGAAAATTATCGAAGAGCATTAAGTAAAAACATTAAGATATCTCTCACAATCATACTAAATAACAGCATCTCCTTTATTAAAAATCATTAAGAAGTCTTCAGTAATCCCTCTACTTTTTATTAAATACTAATAAAACATTCCTGTGGAGAGATATTAAAACAGATAAAATTGACATTAGGCCTTTAACCCATACATATATTGCTGTCCAGAAAGACTAATGATTCAGGAATTTATTATTTTTTTTGTTATGAGTCATCTTTATACTTTTCTTATTGTCACACAAGCAAAAAAGATAAGAAAATTCTTTGTGGAGAATTTTAAACAAAAGACTCATTTTTTGAGTGGGACTCTAAGCATGGCAGAGAACTAGAAAAAAAGTGAACTCAACAGCTTAGATTTTATTTTTTATTTGCTTGTTTTACATATTGGATAATATATTTTAATCTTTAAACTGTGGCTAAGCTGAACCTATCATGCCTGCTACCTGACCTAAAAACACACGATAAAGCTATAGTAATGAAAACAATACAGCAGCGGAATAAAAATAGAACTGTAGATCAGTGGAAAAAAAAATAGAATAGAAAACATAGAAATAAATCCATGCATTTATAGCCAATTTATTTTCAGCAAAATTGCCAAGAATGTACTATACAGAAAGAACCGTCTTTTCAAGAAATGGAGCTAAGGAAACTGAATATCCACATGAAGAACAATGAAACTAGTTCCCATTTCCCACCCATATACAAAATCGAATTCAAAATGGATTGAAGACTTAAATTCAAGACCTCAAAGAATATGAGAAAAGACCTCATGACAGTCATCTGGGAAAGAATTTTTTTTTCATCAGATTACCCAACCATAGGTAACATAGACAGACAAATGAGATTATGTCAACCCCAAAAGCTTCTGCACACCAAGGAAACAATGAACACAACAAATGGATCACTTACAGAATGGAAGAAAAGTATTCACTAATTATGAATCTTACAAGGAATATACAAGGAACTAATACTACCCAGGCTAAAAAAGTAGTTTAATTAAAAAATGATCACAACATCTGAATATACATTTATTAAAAGAAGACATATAAGACATTTTGTTCTTCAACAAAAATGTGAAGAAATGTTCAAAATAATCATCAGGGGCTCAGTGTGAGGGTGTATGCCTGTAATCCCAGTGAGTTGGGAGGCAGAGGCAGGAAGAGTGCAAGTTTAAAGTCAGTCTCAGTAATTTAGTGAAACTCTAAGCAATTTTAGCCATACCCTATTTCAAAACAAAAAAGAAAAAAGGGCTGGAGATATGGCTTGGTAGTTGATGAAATATCAACTTATAGTTGAATGTCTAACTTACAGTTGGGATGTCTATTATTGAAAATACATAGAATAATAAATCCTAAAATGGATATTCAGAAAGAAGAAATCTGTATACTGTTGTTAGGAATGAATATTCCTCTACCCATTATGGAAAAGAGTGTGGACATTTCTCAAACACTTAAATATGCAACAACTTAATCATTCAGCAATTTCACAATTGAGTATATATTCAAAGAAATAAAATTATGTTGAAGAAGTCTCTGCTTGTGCATTTTTATTGCAGCACAATTAACAGAAATATGGTCAAACTAAGTTTTCATTAAGTGATACATGAAGAAAGAAAATGCGTTATAAATAGATAGTGAAACTCTATTCAGCTATAAAAAGGTAAAATCCTATGACAACATAGATGAACCTGTGCTAAGTGAGATGGGTCAGGCTCAGAAAAGTAAATACTACATGCTTTCACTCACATGTAGAATCAATAAAAGTTGATCTCAAAATTAAGAGTAGAATAATGGTTATGTGACCAGAGGCTGAAAAAGTCAGGGGGAGGTGAGAATAGGTGTAAAGATTCAGGTATAGGTAAGAGGAATACTTTCAATTATTTTTTCACGGAGTGAGACAATCGTCTTTAACAATGTTGTACTGAATATTTCCAAACAGCAAGAAGAGAGGATTTTTAAATATTCTTACCAGAAATAGATAAATGCATAAGGTGATGCATATGCTAAATACCCTTCTTTGAACATTACACAAAGTATACTTATATCAAAATATCAGAATGTACCCTATAAATATGTATAATTATGTGCACATATTTTAACGTGTCAATTAAAAACAAGAGTAGAAAATTAAGTCATATGGAAATATATAAAAAGAAAGGCAACATGAAAGGGAGAAATAAGAAAACAGTGAAACAGAGCAGAAAGGAAAGCAGAAAATAACTGATTTATTATGTGAATGTAAGGACTGAACCAAGGCTCACCTAACTCACAGCTGCTTTCAATTTTATTTTGAGACAGCCTCTCCCAAGGTAAACTAGGAGCACTCTGAAAGGCTGTCCTCCATTCTCCTGTCTCAAGCTCCCTGTTTACTGACCAGAATTTCTTTTGAGTTACACATGAAAATAACATTTGCACAGGTCCCACATGGGATCTGGGCTCCCTCTTTAGGCTAGATAAACTCTGTGTGCCTTGGGCTGTCTTTTTTGAGAGAATTTTACCTAGAGTTCTAGGTAACCTCCCAGGACTTGGATGCATCTTAGTGTTGTAGCCTTTCCTTGGGATGTGTGATGCCTAGGGTTGGATTCCTAACACTGTAGTACACATGAGTGAAGAAATAAATGAGTGAATGATAATGAAAGAAACACAATAAGGCAAAATAAAAACATTTGTGAGATACTAGTAACACACACACAAATACACACACGTGTGTGTGTGCGCGCACACATACACACACACACACACACACACACGTTTTGTAGCTAAAAGATATCTGTTGGTGTTGTCAGAAAAAAAGAACCAAAATTTCTTCAAGATGATCCAAGCCCAATCTTTGGAGAGAAATATCATGCAGGATGAGGGTCAGCAAATTAGATGATAATTTATAATTTTCAAAAGTAGAAGCAGGTAGGTGCAATAGCCTGTGGTACTTGTGTTTCCAGAATCCCAAGATGGGGATCATGGGAGCACAGGTGTTCTGCCCAGCAGGGGGAAACAGAAAAGAAATCCTACAGGGCAAAAAGAAGGGCTGAGAGAGACGGAAATCATGGAAGAAATAGAGAGTGAAAAGTCAACTTTCTCAACTTCGTGCTGTCTTCTTCCAGGAAGAAAGGCAACACAGAAGAGAAAAATATGGAAAAGAGAGAGCGGAAGAGAGAACGAGGGGAATAGAACATCATTACTTTTTCCAAATCTGAGAATTGAACCACGTGCATGCTATCTTGTTGCCTCATCTTTCCTTTTGTGGGGAGGTCGAGGAGGTTGTATAGGATCTCAAGAGCTTTCCCAGGATTACTTTGAGCATGTCACCCTTCTCCTGCCTCAGCCTCTGTGGTCAGCAGCTGTGGTTTCTTTGGAGTTACCCATGAAAATAGAACATACAAGAATACCAAATGGGGATCTGGGTTCCTAGTTTAGGCTAGATAAATAATTCTGTGTGCCTCTGGCTCTCTTTCCTGCCCTTCGCATTGTTGGAGAACATGCAATCTTCTGTATCTTGAAAATTAAGAAATTAGAATATAATTTCGACTTTCCAAAATAAGAAATATGTAGGCACGGTACACTTTGGTAAAAAAACATTCCAGATGCTGAGTCTGTGGCAGCCTGACTTCCACCTGCACTGGTAAATCTAAGTGTCCTGTAATCCTTTGAACCTGACAAAATCTCCTTGACGGTCAAAGCTCCATATCAGTTTAGGTTTTACTTCTGTGCTCTGGGACCATGCTCACAGGTGGGAGGAACCTTGTAGAAATGTATAAACTTTGTGTGCCCATTTGACCAAGTTGGGCCCTGATAGTTCCACCAAAGCCAGATTCTTTCTCTCCTCTTGCCAAGAAGGTTTGTAAGCCTAAAAGATTAAACATCCTCTAGCCAAAATCTTACTTAGCTCAGAAAGATGACTCCAGGTTAGGCCTGCATGGAACTGATCACATTGGACAGTGGCCATTCTGGGCAGAGAAGAACCTATAATTTGGAGCCCAGGAGATGCTAGGACATACCTGAAAGGTCCAACTAAGGCTGCTTGTGGATCCCGGGAGGATGGAAAATGTGTTTGAAATGAACTAATGATGTTGGGTAAGAATGCAGACTCTCTTTTTGGAGAGTTTGCAGCACGTCTGAAGCCCATCCCAGGCTATGATGCTCTGTGATTGGATCCCACAGGGAATGAGGTTGGGTGTGGTATCCAGGCTGAGGATAAGAATTACATGCAGCCAGGTAGACACTGCCTCTTCATGGTTCATCAATCTTTAACCTGTCCTGCAGCAAAGTACCCCATCCCCAGCAGCAACAGCTGCCCCAGAGAACAATGTCCCAATCAATGGGACAGAGACAAAGGAGGGACTGGAATTCCTCCTTTCTTGCCTTGGAAATGGTGCAGGGTGGGAAAGTTTGGGTTGGGATGGTAATTAGGACTCTGGCTGTGCTGCTCACCAGCATGTGACCCAGGACAGTCTCTTAACCACTCAGAGCCTGTTTTCATACTAATTTTAGGCTATAAAAACATCCTGGTACAAGGAGTGACATGACACTCAGATGCAACATTCAAAATGCTTACTTGTTTAAAAAAAAATTATGTTCTCACAAAGAAGGCCTTGGATCTTTCTAGCCTTGTCCAGAAAACATACTCTAAGAACAGAGAAGATCCAGCCAGCTAGCCCTAGAGAGAGGAAAGAAGTCTTCAGTCAAAAGTCCACCACAATAAGGTCAGCCTTTCCTCAAAGTCAGAAACATGGAGATAAAATTATATGGTGAGCCATTAATGTTAGAGTTGAGATTATGGTTGGGGTCAGGACTCAGGAAATCTATGATCTAAATTTGTGGTCAGCTATTGGGTACAAATAAGTCAGCAGGGTTTGTGGGTTATATTAAACAGAATTGCATAGTTTGTGGTCTTAGGAGATAAAGCATTGTGTTAGTATTTTATAGTTATGGATAGACAACAGAGGTCAGAATCAGGGTCAGACCAAGATTTCCTCAGAGCTCCGTGACTCTGAGATACTTTCCACCACACTTTGTTGTCTTTGACCACCTCCTCTTATGCTCCACTCTGTAGCCCTCCACTTTTCTCACAGCCCCCTGTGTAACCCTCTATCATGTCTCACAGCGCCTCTGTGCATCCTCCATTGCCTCCTTTCACAGACACTGTGTAGCCCTTGACATCCTCCTTTCATCTTTACTGTGCTGCTCTCCACCTCCTTCTTACTTGTCTACCTAAGTAGCCCACCACCACTTTCTCTCGTTTTCACCTGGGTAGCCCTCAAGCACCTCCTTTCACAGAATTCTGTGAAGCCTCTATCATCTCTTCTCAATGCTTCCTGTAACCCTCCCATTACCTCTTCTCAAGGGCTCATGAATAGTGCTTGGCCATCATCTCTCATGGCCTCTTTGTTGCACTCCACCATCTTTTCTCGTCCCCTCCTCTGTAGTTAACCACCAACATGTCTCAACTCTGGTGTCTTTCTCCACCAACTGCTCCCACTTCTCTCCTGTACTTTAGGGTGGTCTTCCACCACCTTCTTCATCAGCTCCTTGTTTAGCACTTCACCGCCTACCCTCACAGTCCCATATGTAGCTCTTTACCATCTCCTCTCTTCTCCACTGTGCAGTCCTCCAGGATCTCCTCTCATGGTTCACTATGTAGTCCTATACCATCAACTTTCATCTTCTCTTTAGCCATTTTCTTTC
This sequence comes from Callospermophilus lateralis, assembly GCF_048772815.1. NCBI lineage: Eukaryota > Metazoa > Chordata > Mammalia > Rodentia > Sciuridae > Callospermophilus > Callospermophilus lateralis. The sequence continues at coordinate 1,135,902 of NW_027512320.1, read as the reverse complement.
ATCTGTGCACCCTTCTGGCACCTCCTTTTGTGGTCCCTGTGTAGCTCTCCACCAAGTTATGTGACCTCCTGTGTAGTCTTCACTTTCTCCTCTTAGCTCCTCCTGCATACCTCCTCCTGACCTGCTCTTATCTTCTCTTGTGTAGCCCTTTACTACTTCCTCTCACTGTCTCTTGTGTATACTTACACAATCTTCTCTTCCCCCACTCTGTATGACTCTCTACCAATTCCTCATCCCTTATGAAGATCTCCACCACTTCCTCTCATCTGTGTACTACCCCACCACCTCTGCTCATATCTTCCTGTGTAGCCCTTCACTTCTTTCTCTCATGGACTCTGTTTAGCCTTCCAGCACCTCTTTTAATAAATCATACTATTTTTGTATGACACATTATTATTGACAGACAATTTAGAGTCAACTATGAAGTATTTTAATATTGAGTTTTGAAAAATATTAATGTAGGCAATAATTTATTCATAAAATATATCCATAAAATTTTCATCCAATGGAATATTGACTCATTCCTATCATACATCTTCTTTTAGACTTTTCTAAATAGAGCTACAAGTAGCTATTTCAAAATATAGAGGAACTCAAAATATCTGTGTAGAAGGTCCTGCAAAAAAATTTAGTATCCTGAATTATAAAGTTTTAAATAGAATAAAATTTTCATTGTAAATTAGCCAAATGGCTTACTGTATTTCTTAGAGTTGACACAAGCAAATATAAAAGGATTTCTCTTGGATAAATCAGAATATTGTTGTGTCTTACAATCATCTATCTTATTATCAATGATGTTGTTTAAGATGTGGGGATTATAGGACTATATATGCCAAAAGTAATATCTGTGTAAGCCCAATGACTAATGATTTCATCACTTGCTTTATTCTAGGGAAAATCAAGTGAAAAAAAATTCTCTTTGAGAGTTTCATACTGTACATTGTATTTTTAATTTTAAATAATACTTTTCCAATTATGAATTCTTGTTAAATAATAAATAATTTAATGAGGGATGAAAATAACTAGGGGACTATCCCTGCTGTCTCGGGGAAAAACAGTCCTTGTTCTATCTAAATGAAAAAGATACTTTTTGTTTTGTAGTATGGGTTGAAGCCAGGGTCACTCTACCACTGAGCTACAGGCTCTCGCTAAGTTGTTTTCTGAGACAGGCTATCTCTAAGTTGCTGAGCATTGCCTTCAATGAGCATTCCTCCTGCATCAGACTCCTGATTGCCTAGGATCACCACACCCAGGTCAGAAGTTGCTTATTTTGTTAGTGACAATCCTCTGGTGGAAAATATCAGCAGTCCAGTTGAAACTATTCTTCTTGGGTAAAAGCAATAGGCTAGGAATGTAGCTCAATGGTAGAGTTTTTTTCTCAACAGGCTGAGGCCCTGGGTTTATTCCCCAGTATTGCACATGCTGTGGGGGTGAGGGATATAGGAGTGGAGGAGGAGAAAGAAAAACAGAGACTAGAACATCAAAGTATTCTTTACTTCATTTATTCCTGATGAAACTGAGGCCTGGAGACTACTAAATGACTATCTTCAAATCAAACTGGAGGCAACTTAGATAGGACTTGGGCCAGGTCCCTTCTGTAGTTAGGCTGAGTTGCCTCCCACCTTACCTGTGCAATCTGTTTTGTATCTGTTTTCAGACTTTGTTAAACTGCCTTAATCCTAATCCCTGTGCTCTCTTCCCAGTCTATGTTTGGACTCCCCTTTGCCATCACTGCTGCCTCTGCAGGAGAATCCCTGAGCTCAAGGTGAGCATTCAAGCTAGAGACTGAGAGGGCTTGTTAACATTGCACTACTCTGGCATGCAAGACAGAGCAGCAGTTCTCACTAGTGTGCACACTGGTGGTGTTATGTGAGAAACTCTTTCAAAGTGCACAGGTCCAAGGTCCTAGTCTAACTGCAGAAGTCAACGTGTGGTTTTTTTCAGGCAGAATACTTTCTAGGTAATTGTCGCCTTAGTTAGAATCACAGCCCTAGGACTAAGGATGTAGGTCAGTGAAGGAGCACTTGCCTAGCATGTACCAGTCCCTGGGTTCCAGCAAAAACATTCAAAAAATGGACAAAGAAAAAATATCATTATCATGAAAGCCCACAGTGGGGACTCTGATGACCTAGATCCAGTCCTGTCCAACCTCACCAGCAAGGCCTGCTATCTGCCCTGAAATCCAACTGTCCTGAAGCTCCTAGCACTGATACTACACTGTCATCTGGTAGTTTTGCAGAAGTACAACAGCTGATTCAGCCATTTGCCTCTTATCCCTATCTTCCCTCTTAAAATGAAGTAAAAATCTTTGGCAAGAAAGTGAGAAACATGTCAGTTCTGAGGGGGCAATAAGGGAAGTGGGGATAGTTTCTCTTGCAGGCAATCAGGATAAATTTCATAGCTGTCAGCTGGAGCTGCACCTGGAAGAACAGTAATAGTTCAGTTCCTTGAACAGTGGGAAGAGGGAATAGCCAGAACTTAGGCCAAATTCTGAAGATGAAAAAGTCCAGGAGAATTAAAAGCTGCAGTGACAAGTTGAGTGTTGTAGAGAATTCAAAGGGAGTAGTGGAAGTTCATTAAGTTACTGTGAACCTGAGGCCATGTGAAGACCTATCACTGAAGTAGAAGTGACCACTGGAATGGTCCTAGTGTTGAAGTGATGTTATATCCAACAACATGTATCAAGTTGAAGACCATTTGGATGGCTTGGGTTGTACCTCAGAAGTGAATAACTTGCCTAGCCTGTGCAGGAAACTGGGCCCCACCCCAGCACATCAAAAGAAAAGAAACAAAAGGAGCAAATGAGACCCCTAAAGCACAGAGTATAAGGAGGCTTTCACTTCCAAATCTGGGCAATCACATTCATCTTCTTACTCTCCCTTCGTTCCTGCCTACTAAGCGACCTGTCTTGTTCTGCCCTCTTCTGATTCTGAGATGAACTATGAATTGTGGACTGAAGTGAGTGGAGTTAAATTCTTGCCATCATCCAGATGAGAGATGAGAGTGAACCCCCACAAGTGTTGCAGTATGTAGGAGCAAGCTATAAGAGCAAGTTGCACCTATACTGTAAAAGCAGGATTGACAACTAAGGGCCAGTGCAGTGGTAACAGCAGTGACTGAGGTGGGCATGAGGTTTCCATTTGCATAAATAAGAAGTCCAAGAGAGAGTTGCAAGTACATAAATACTGTAGGATTTCCCAAGAAGAAAAATACAGTAACTGGAAATTTCTGAATATCTGCCAGGACTTAGGTTCATTGTCTATTTTTGCACACATGCAATTGGATTTTGGGTTTGCTTGAGGGTTTTGGGTTGTGTCGATTTTGCAGTGCTGAGAATTAAACCCAGATCCTTTCTCTGGCTAAGCACACACTGTACCCCTGGATTCCAACTTAGCTCAATGCAATTTTTTATTGAGCACCTGCTATGTACTTGCATTGTTTGAAGTGCCTGGCATTTAACAGTAAAACAAGCCAATAAAAAATTTCAAATTTACTGAGTACAGAGGTGCACAACTGTAGTCCCAGGTACTACAAGGAGTGTAATGAAATAATCCCTTATGACATAACTGTTGACAACTTTATAGAACCTCATCAACATACAAATTGTAACTTTTCCAGTCTCATCTTGTGGCCATCTACCCATCTCTGGAAAGATGCTGATAGGTATGCAATGCACAAATGTATAGTTATTGTTTTGAAACAATGACTAGAAGTGAAAACAGTGGGTCAAAACTCAAGTGCACACAATGGAATATTATTAGCAATAAAAAGAAACGAAGTATCAACACATGCTACACTATTGATGAGCCTTCCAAAAAACATGGTAAGAAAAGAATTTAGACTTGAAATATCACAAGATCTACATGAAATAGCACATGATCCACTTATAGGAAATATTCAGACTAGGTAGATATATCAAGACTGAAGGTAGATTCCTGGGACTTGGGGCTGGGGAGAGAATGATAGGGAATGACTGCTTAATGGACTTGGGGTTTCATGTTAGTATGATGAAAATGCAGTGCAATTAGGGGTAAGGTTTACAACACCATGGATGCACTAAATAGAACTGAAATGATCCAACTGTTTGAAATGTTAATTTTATATTTTGTGAATTTCACCTCAGTTACAAAAACAAACCAGGAACAACATAAAGGCTAGCTGGCCACCAACTTGTGTATCTACCAACAATCCATCTGAGTGCCTGTTTCCTCAAAACTGGGGTGGCACTGATGGCTTTCTGTAAACCAGGTTATACCTGCAGGAGAAACTTTGTCGACTCTCAGTGAAACTGGTGTTTTTTGAGTCATGTGTGTACTGATTCCATTTGCATGTTTCTATTATTGAATGATACTGAAGTGTGGTCTTACTGTTTCTCAAGCATGCATTTTTCATTAATGATATCCATAATTCTCATGTGTGTTAATCAGCTTTTTGTAAATGGGACCAAAATATCAGGCAAGAACAACTTAGAGGAGGAAAACCATCTTTAGGATTCACTGTTTTTTAGAGGACTGAATCCATAGAGGGCCAGCTTCATTGCTCTGGGCCTGAAGTGAGGCAGAATATCATTGTGGAAGGCGATGGAAGAAAGCAGCTCAGCTCATGGGAGGTAGAGAACAGAGGGGCAGGGGTGGGAGGGAGGGAGGGAGAGAAAGAGTGGGGAGAGGATTAACCCTTCCATGGCATTACCCCAATGATCTCCTTCCTCTAGCTTGCTTATCTCCCCATAGTCTATTTAGCCACGAATGGGTTAATTCATTTGCTGGATATATCCACTGGTAAGATCAGAGTTCTCACGACTCCATCACTGCCTAAAAACCCCACCTTGAAACTTTGCTGAACTAAGGATCATGCCTTCAACACATGAGCTCTTCTAGAACTTTTCAGATCCCAACCATAACATTATTACCCACTTATCATTTTTCCTTTCAATTTTAATATCATTCAAACTGTATAGTTGTTGCTGATCTACCAACCAGTGCCTGCCTCATCCTGTACCACTCCTGCCCTCCTCATCCTGATTAAGCCCAGGTCCACCATCCTTGTGTTGCAGTCAGCCCCAAGGAGTGGGCACTGACTAATTCTCACACAGCATTTTATTTCTCATTTCAGCGGTGGTTAAGACCTGAGCACACAACATAATTTCAGGCAATGTGATGGAAGGAAAGTTTGCCTAGGCCCTCTAGAAGATTGCTTGGCTCTTGTAACAGATATTCATGAAGCAATAACAGTAGAAATAAGAAGACCTATTTTGCATACTGTGAGAGAGACTTTGGTCAGGTCTCCATTATCATGAGGCTTGCATAAATCCTTTCTCTAAGCTATGCATAGTAGTGGTGCCTGTGGTCCCACCTACTGGAAAGTCTGAGTTGGAGGATGACTAGAGCCCAGATGTTCAAGAACAGCATAAGCAACACAGAGGGACCCCAAATTTAAAAAGGGGGGAAAACAAATAAACTAATCAATGCACAACAAGGATGACTGGGCCCTTTGGAATTCATTTTAGTGCATATCCTCTATCCTTGGTTAAAAATGCTAAGTATTCACCTTTGTTCACTCAGCAGTTACTATTAAGTGATAATAAATGACTCCCCCTGTGAGGAAGATTCACGGTGCCCCTCCTTTCCATTCTGGGCTCTAGATTTGAACCACCTTAGATCTGAAAAGTAGATGAGAAACTGTGATTTTTCATGGCAATGATGCCAGCCTTCTGCTTCTCAGTTCTCAGGTTCTTTTTCAAGGGTCAGATGGGAGCAGTTGAACAAATCAAATATCTTCAACAGCTGTCCTTCTATCTTGCCCCCAGGAACATAATGAACATAAAATTTTTCTGACTCATGTCTTGGTGCTCATGAAGTTAGTTATGTCCACTGGGCCTTTAACAGTTAAGATCCACAACTGAGCCTTCAAGATTTCTGCATCTCATCATCTATTTACATTGACATGAGGGAGCCAAGTAGAGTAACACCATCTTCTAGCACCAATTCTAAACTATAGAGGTCAGTTACTGTAGAGGTCAATGTTTCCAGTATAATCTCTACCATTACAAGTCTTATTGCCTTGGTTATAAGATCAAGTAATGTAGAGGTCAATGTTTCCAGAATAATCTCGAACATTACAAGTCTTATTGCCTTAATAAAAATGAAGTTGCTTGCTTTTTTAAAAATATGTGCCAATATAAAAGAAAGTAAAATGACAACTTTTAAGTCAAATTGTGGTCATAATTAAAAAAAGCAGCTAAAAAAGCAAATCAAAACTCAATATTCTTACTACATCCAAAATACTTCTCACTCTAATTTCATTACCATTTGTTAGTGTTTCTATAGAAGAACTAGATGGCCCTTGCAATACTTTTACAAATGGGTGACCCATGGCCACAACTGGAATTGTTCAACTGAAAGTGTACCTGAAAACAAAATATATGGAAAATAAAATTCTCTACTTACAGAGATACAAACAAGTTGTTATATCTAATGTGAATTAAATTAGAATCTCAGAAGAATCATTGGCAAACTTTTTTCTTGAGACAATCACTCTGAGTTGCCTAGGCTGACCTTGAATTTGCAATTCTTCTAACTCAGCCTCCCAAGTCATGGAGATTACATGCATGTGCCACCTTGCCCAGCAGAAAACACCTTTCTATAAAAAAGAAAATTTTATCTGTGTGCAGTGATATATGCCTATAATCCCAGCAACTCAGAAGGCTGAGGTGGGAATATCACTTGAGCCCAGAAATCCAAGACCAGTCTGGGAAACTCAAGATCCCGATTAAAAAAAAGAGAGAGAGAGGAATTTATACTTCAATTTTAATTTTCACCTTTGATATAAAGGAAAATGGTTTTAAAAAGTATCTTTGCATTTCTCAGCACCTTTCTCTAAGAACTTTCTTTACAGGAAACAGGAATAAAATGTTATATACTAATGTAGCTATGTTAGCAAAGTACTAAAGTGGTTACAATACACTATCTAAAGCAAGACATTCACTATAAGGTTACAGTACAATATCTAAAGCAAGACATTCAGTATAAGGTTTCAATACACTATCTAAAGCAAGACATTCACTATAAGGTTACAATACACTATCTAAAGCAAAACATTCACTATAAGGAACCTCTGGTTGACAAGGATAGAATCTGTGTATTTTTAATCTATTCTTTACTAGGAAGAGATGTTTTTAAAAAATCTATGAAAAATAAAGAAAGCTCCTCTCCAATGAAATGAGAAAATATACACAACCCAAACCACAAATTACAAAGACCAACTGCTAAGTGCATTCACTTCTGGACCAAAAAGTAAAGTGCAGAGAAAATATAAAACTGGTCTATCTTTATCCAAAACCACCACCTCCCAATAGCCCTATCCCCACATATGGGCACAGGAACAGAAATAAAACTTTTTAGTCCTAAATGGTTTAAAAGTTAGTCCTATCTTTAATGTGAATAGCAGGGAACAATTGTTAAGCCCTTCTAATCCTGGCCCTCTTCCTATCCCCAGCTACTCTCTCATGGCACATGAGAATAAAAGGGTGGGAGGGGAAGTTCAGGTCAACTCAGGCCCTTGTACTGTCCTCTGGATGATGCCTGTGTTACTGAGCTCAGATGCTCAAAGATGCCCTAACTTGTAATCTGGTCTCTCAGCTTGATAGGACCTGATGGCCTCACACTTGTTCTCTCTAGAAGTACAGACTCCATGCACCTGCCACTTCCTCCATTGAATCTCTGGCTCTGGGGACACACCTTGAATTGATGCTCTGGAGTCACTTTGCCCTCACAATGACAGATGCCATGGCATTGCTATTTTCTCACATTTCAACTACCTGCCAAACATTCCCTCAGAGCTAGAAACTATGGTCCTTTTGTACCATAAAAGAACTACATCCCAGCCAGAGGTTACCTCTATTTATAGGTCTACATGACCAATACAGCAGAAGGCCCCCTGCCCCTGGACTTCCCCAAACTTAACTTTAGGTCAAAAACAGAGTATGAAAATATATATCTCCTCCCTCACTCTCACTTCTCTGCACCCCCTCCCTTCATTCCCTCATGGGCCAAGAGAAGATGTTTTTTCTTTCTTAATACTATGAATATACTTGAGTGAAAAATACTAGAAATCACAAAAAGGCAAAGATGCCAGCTACTATCACCACTATTTAGCATTTTTATGAAAGTAGTAGCCATTAACTTAATTGAAATAAAGAGGGTCATAAATATTGGAAATAGGCAAAATATAATTTGCAAAATAAACTAAAAATTCAATTAAAAATTATAAGTAATGAGACTTAAATGTTGAAAACATTTGATTTTTAATGAAACAGAAAAAATAATGGACGAAAAAAATGCATGATACCTATTTTAAAAAGACATTAAATATCCAAAAACAAACTTAATATCAACTCTACAGAACTTCTAGAAAAATAATTTCAGAATTACACTTAGCTTCACAGAAGACAAGAGACAATATTACAAAATATCCATTCTTTCTACATCAATCTATGCACTCAATGTGATCTCAATTAAAATTATAATTAATGTTTATAGTTTCAAAAAATGCCAAAATTCTGAATAAATTGAGAATAAGTCAGGGAAATTCTGAAATTAAGTCATAAACTAATTAATTTACTTACTAAAAAATTGTACTAATGAAATGAAAACAATATGGTAATTGTACAGAAATAATGAGGCCAACTAAGAAGACTACAGCAATCTATAGGTTAAAACCACACACACTAGCTGAATAACCCAAATCAAGTTGTATGTCATTTTCTGGTAAATGGGTGGAAATGGAGAATATCATGATTAATGAAATTAGCCAAATTCAGGAACTCAAATTTCAAATTTTTTTTTCTTGTATATGGAAGCTACAGTATAATAAAGGGGGAGGAAAGGAAAAAAAAAGTATGTAAAGAACCAATCAAACACAAATTAATAGATGAGCAAAAGAAAGTCTAAGAGAGTGGAGGAAGGGAAAGGGGTAATGGGAAAGAAGAAGGAAAGGGAAGAGGGAGGGGATCATAAACTGAAATAGATTTCTTTGCAATATATGAATATGCCTGGATGAACCCAACTATTATATACAACCATAAAACTCTAATAAAAAAGTAGCTATTCATATCTCTGTGCTAAGTCTCCTAGTGTGTAATAAGAATAGTCTAACTCACAGAGCTGTTGTGAGGACTGGATGAGTAAATACACAGGAAATGGTTGGAGCAACTCCTGGCTCAAAGCCTCCATCATCATCACTATCATTGTACTTGTATATGGGTTTTCTGTAGCTGATACATGAGCCTATTATGATCACGTACCTAGTAAAACTGAAAAATTATTTATAGAATTTAACAAGTTAAATGTTTAATCACCTAGAAGAGAAAAATACATAAACATATCAAGAAATCTTAGAAGATGAACATAAATAGGAGGAATAACAAATATCAAAACATATCATAAAGCCATCAAAAATTTAAATATGTAATATTGGCACATAATAAACAAATAGGCCAGCAATACAAAATAACAATGATGATTGAGTATATTCCTTAGTATTTGGCAAGAATAGTGAATGGATAACTATCCATTAATTTGGACAAACACTGAAATCATACATAACTACCTCATAATTTCACAAAAAAGAAAAAAAAATTCAGATACCTGAAATAGCTAAACGTTTTCTTTAATTATATAAAATGAAGAAAATTATATTTATAAAAGTAGAGTGGAAATAAATTAGAATAGGGAAGATTTGTCTCCAAAATTTAAAAACTATATTTTTCCCCCTAAGATTAAAAGATGGCCTAGGGATATAGCACAGTGCTACAGCATCTGCAAGGCCATAGGTTTGATCCCCACATTAGTTTTTTCCCAAGCTAACAGAGAAATTTAGTGTTATTCCAACAAAAATAGCATAGATATATATTTTTTCCTTAAGAAAAAATCAAGTTGATTCTAAAGTTCATACTGCAATATATTTGCTCAACAGGAAAAATAACATGAGCAGGGAATAGTCCTTCTAGATACTAAAGCACATTACAAAGCCTTTGTATTCAATCATTGTGGATAAAGAAAAATTTTGCATGGTCTCCCATTAAAAAGGTCATAGTGTCCAACTCATTAAAACAGAGTATGAGAGTAGATATCAGATGTTGAGGATGGAAGTGTAGATGTTAGTTAAGTGGATTAAATGTGCAGTTATAAAATGAATAAATTTTGGAGACTCAATGTATATAATGGCCAATCTATTTAATCCATTATATGATTAAAATATTCCGAGATTACATCTTTATTCTCAACACACATACACACGATATGATAATGGTCTCTAGACTCCATCTCTATCTCCTGTACACAGAAGGCCCAGGTGCTGCTACCAGAGGTGCTATAAGATTCTTAGGGAGAATATTGAAGATAAGAAATGCTACCTTGGAATGTGAGCTTTGTGGTGTGTCTTGAGGAACCATTTTCTTTGCTTTAAACTGCTTCTCATAACTTAATATATATATTTTGTGCTAAGGCAAGTGAGATGGAGCTGACCTAAATCTCTTTAACTACCCAGATACAAGCCCACACACGTGTAACATGTGCTCTCTCAAGGGAAACAATAGTCCCACACTTACCATGAACTATCTAGCACCACATCAGTCAATATAATACCTTTACATAGGCCCCCACCAATCTCACACTTTCAGATATAGATGGGGAAGCCCACATTGGATTTGACAGCACTGGATACAAGGAGTTTTCTTCAGGAGGGCACACTTGACCACAACCCCCAAGAGTGAATACATGTTTGCTAACTAACAAATAATTAAGCATCATCTTAACTGACCCAACAGAAAGTGAGGAAGAATACACATACACAAAAGAATGGAGGGGATCTCACATAATTGTATCACAGGTGAACTGCTTTGACTTCCATACCCAGAAAAATGTCTTCCAAAGGACCCAAATTCTGATCAAATCCAAGTCAGAAAGAATCAAAAAGAAATTTCCCCAGAAAGAATAAAAGTTCATTGGATTAGACAAAGGGTAATTAAGGATACAGAGGGGAGATGGGAATAAGACAGACAGTGGAATGAATCAAATATGAATGCATGACCAGTGTAAGTCCACAGCAAGTAAAAACACGAAAATAGAAACCAAATAAGTTATACTCCATGTTGCTATAATAGCCACAATACACTCTACTGTCACATATATATAAAAAGAACAAATAAAAGCAAATTCCCCAAACACCTGAGATTATCATAAGTAAAGGTAATGTCAATTTTGATCATACAGCTATTATTGCTCATACTGAATTGATAGATGTTTCTCTCTTTTTTGATATTGCAATCCTCAATGCATTTGATTGTAGTTCTTCTAATATTCTAAAGATTAACTGAAATAATTTTTCCTGTTTTTGTTTTCCTAGCTTGGGTTTACACTTGTTCCTTTCAGTCTCTTTTCTCTCACAATAACTGCTCCTGCCTCAAGTCCCTCCCCCACACATTTTTTCTTGTTTTTATATTAGTTTGCAATATTCTTTTCTGTCTTTTATTTTCTCTTTGTGTTTCTCTCTTACCCAACTTTTTTTCTGAACCCATTTTCAGTCCCTAAATAGTTATGAAGCAAATTTTATTAGCTTAAATAAGTACTTTATCAACTGATTTAATAATTTTACTAAAATTTTAAACCCATAATAGAGAAAATGTGTAGGATGGTTCAGTAAGTTTTTTCCCCAAGTTCATTAGCATGTGAATTTGCTTTAAGTGATTGCAGTTACAGTACTTTATCTCATGGTGGTGCTGACATTATTAACAAAAGAGTACACAAATAGACCAGGAGTATCAATCTTGGTATTTGGGGCACTTGAGAGAAAGCTCACTAAGTAGTCCTTGGCATGAAAATAGAAGAAGTAATTATGTTAGCAGATGTGAGGGCTATATGAAAAAAACAGACTATATGAAAAAGAAATTTAAAAGCCACCTTAAACAGTTCACAACACTTCAACAACTGATCCCCTGAACACCATTGTGGAGGAAACATTAGAAGAATTATTTAGAAAACTAATGCTTAAATTTTTCAATGAGCTAAAAGAAGATATAAGAAAAGAACTTAAAAACTATGGGAAGTAAAACAGAATTTCAATGAAGAGATAAAGAAGAAAAAAAGGAAGTCTGGAAATGAACCAAACACTCAATAAACCAAATTAAAAATTCAGTTGAAAGAAGCACCAATGGATTAGACTGTATAGAAGACAGATACTCAGGCCTTAAAAACAAAGTAGATAATATTGAAAATCATGTTGAGAATAAAGAAACTATGTTAAGAAACCATGACCAGACTACTCAAGAAATATAGAATAACATTAAAAGACAAAACATAAGCATAACTGGCATAGAAGACAACACCAAAATAAAAACTAAAGGAACATACAATATGTTTAATAAAATGTCAGAAAAAAATTCCAAACCTTAAGAATGAGATGGGAATCCAAATACAAAAAGCATTTGGAACCCAGATAGGCAAGATCAGAAAAGTTCCTCTACAAGAGAGATTAAAATTAAAATGCCTAGCACAGAGAATAAAGCTAAACGCTGTAAAACTGGAAGAGAACAGCCACAGGTCAAATTTAGAGGTAAGTGAATTAGGATTCCTACTTATTTTTCAGAACTTACCCTAAAAGCTAGGAGGGCATGGTACAATATATACCAAATAATGAAATACAATGGTTGCCAACCAAGATTACTATATCCAGAAAAACTTCTCAAGTTTGAAGAAGAAATGAAAACCAGCCTCAAAAACTGAAATTACAAGAATTCATAATTATCAAGCCAAGACAACAAAACATACTCAATGAACTATTTTAAGTTAAATATATGAAAAACAATCAGTGCCAACATATACATGAGTCTCAGAAAGAGTAGACAAAAAATGGACAACTGTATCTGCGTGAAATATATCAAAATGTCAAGAAGTAAAAAATATCTTTCTGTGATAATACTGAATATAAAAGATATGAAATATCCAATAAAAAGACACAGATGACAGAGTTAGTTAAATAACAAGATCTACTCATATGTTGTTTATAAGAATCTACCTACATGCAAAGACTTCCACAGGCTGAAGCTGAAAAGATGTAAACATTTACAACATGCAAATAGAGACCAAAGGCAAGCAGGAGTACCTATGCTGTTACTTAACAAAAATATACTTTAAGCTAAAATTACTCAGAAATGAAATAAAGTCACTTAATATTGGCTAAGGGAATTATCCAACAAGATATAATGATTCTAAATATCTATGCTCCAAATGTAAGTATACATACATGCATAAATACAACCCTACTTAATATAAAGAATAAAAAGACCCCAAAACAATAATAATGGATGATTTCAGCACAAATAGATAGACAGGTCACCCAAACATTTATAGAATATTTTGCTTACGAACCACTGAATTCACTTTCTTCTTGCAGGCAAATGAAACCTTCTCTAAAAGAGACCATGTCATAGGACACAAAGCAAGTTTTAGAAAATACAATAAATAGAGATAATTTGTTGCATCCTATCAGATGAAAATAGAATGAAATTAGAAATCAATAAAAAGATACAGAAACCATTTTAATGCATGAGAACAAAATAATACACATTTGGATGAGAAATGGATTATAGAAGAAATAAAAAAAATCTTAAAACAAATGAGAACAGAGGATACAACATATCAAAAGTCTGGGATACTACTAAGGCAGTTCTAAGAGAAAAGTTTACAGCATTGAATGCCTACATTTAAAAAAACAGATCTCTCTAAAAAATCTAATGTGATACCACAAGGCCATAGAAAAGCAAGAACAAATTAACTTCAAAATCAGAAGAAGATAGAAAATAGGTAAGATCAGAACTAAAATCAGTGAAATTGAGAAGGAAAAATAACACAAAGGATCAATGTAACAGTTTGTTCTTTGAAAAGATATACAAGTAGATAAAACCTTAGCCAAACAAACCAATAAAAAGAGAGAAGACCCAAATAAAAATATTTACAGATGAAAATAGAGATGTCACCACAGACACTTCAACAGTTCAAAAGACTATTAGAAACTATTTGAAAATTTGTACTGAAGGGTTGGGGTGCGGTTCAGCAGTACAGCACTTGCCTAGCATGCATGAGGCCATAGGTTTGATCCTCAGTACCACATAAAATAAATAAATAAAAATAAAGGTATTAAAACATACAACAACAACAAAAAGACCTTAAAAATGTGTACTCAAATAAACTAAAAAATCTGGAAAACTGACAAATTTATAGACACATATAACCTCTCCAAAATGAACGATGGAGATACAGAAAAACTAAGCAGATCAATATCAGGAAATGAGATCAAAAAGCCTTCCAACAACAATAACAACAAAAAAAAAATTTAGGACCAGATGGATTCTCAGTCAGGTTCATGCAGACCTTTAAAGATTTAATATCAATCATTCTCAAATTATACCATGAAATAGGGAGAGAACACTCCAAAATTCATTAACTGAGCCAGTATTACCCTGTTAACAAAACTGGACAAAAATACATCAAGGAAAGAAAACTTCAGATAAATATCTCTGACGAACATAGATGACAAAATCATTAATAAAATATTGTAAAATTGCATTAAAGAACACATTAAGAAGACAGTACACCATGATCAATTGGATTTCATCCCAGGGATGCAACCTTGGTTGCATAAGTGTGAGTCACCACAAAAATAGAACTAAGAATGACACAACCACCTCAATAGATGCAGAAAAACATCTGACAAAATCTAGCACCTATTTATGGTAAAATAATGGAGAAACTGAGGATAAAGGGAAATTTCCTCAACATTAAAAATACTCCATGTAACAAATCCATGTAACAAACATCAGACTGAATGTAGAAAAACTGAAAGTATTTACTCTAAAATCAGGAACATGCCAAGCATGTCTACTCTGATTACTCTTATTCAAAGTAGCCAGAGTATTAAGAAAAGAAAATTAAAGAATATAAATGGGAAAAAAGTAGTCAAGTTATTTTTGCTGATGAAATTATAATAAATCTGGAAGACCCAAAGAATTTGACCAGAAGACTTCTAAAGCTGGTGAAAAAATTCAGCAAATTATCAGAATACAAGATCAACATAAAGAAATTCAATCAATTTTCTATACACAAGTACTGAACCTCAATCAGAAAAACTATCACATTCACAAAATCTCAAAAAATCAAATAAAATTCTTGAGAATAAATCTGACCAATGAGGTACAATAACTCTACAATGAAAACAATACAATACTGAAGAAGGAAACTAAAGACATTAGAATATGAGAAACCTCCTGTTTTTGGATAAACAGAATTGATATTGTCAAAATGGTTATATTACCAAAAAGATTATAAAGATTAAATGAAATTCCTATCAAAAATGACATTCTACACATAACAAGGATAAAGCAGTCCTAAAATACACTTGGAAAAAAATAAGACCTCAAAGCAATGCTGAGCAAGCACAATGATTTTGGAGGCACCATGCCAAATTATACTAAAGAACTACTTAGAATTATTCTATTGGACTATTTAGAATTATACTAAAGTACAAAACCGACATTCATTGTGTTAGCATCAAAACAGACCTAAAGAACAATGGAATAAAAGACACAAGAGAAACCCACATAAATATAGGCATCTGATATTTGACAAAGGTTCCAAAAAATGTTGCAGAAAAGATAATCTTTTTAATAATTAGTGCTGGGAAACTGGATATCCATATGTGGAAGAATGAAACTAGGTTTGTATCTTTCACCCTACACAAAATTCAACTCAAAGTAGATCGAAGATATAAGATTTAGACCAGAAATTATGCAACTGCTAGAAAGTTTGCAAACAGGCAGTTACATTTTGGATGTGAGATGCTTCCCAAAAGTTTGTGTGTGAAACAATGCAAGGTTTCAAGGAGAAATGATTAAGTTATGAGAGCCTTGACTCAATCAGTGAATTAATTTCCCTGATGGGACAAACTTAGAAGTAACTGAAAACAGGTAGGATGTGGAATGATGAGGTGGGTCATTGGGGGTGTGACTTTAGTATATGTATTTTGAATCTGGCAAGTGGAGTCTTTCTCTGCTTTCTGATCATCACGTGAGCCACTTCCCTCTATCATACTCTTCTACCATGTTGTTCTGCCTCACCTTGAGCCTTTAGGAATGGAGCCAGCTATCTATGCACTAAGACTTCTGAAATCATGAGCCCCCAAATAAATGATTTCTTCTTTTTTTTTTAAAAGACAGAGTGAGAGAGAGAGTGAGAGAGAGAGAGAATTTAGATTTGGAAGACTGACCACCATATAACCCAGCTATGCCACTCCTACATATTTACCCAAAGAACTAAAATTAGCATTATCATGTGCAAGTGCTTTAATATTCATAACAGCAAAATTCACAATAGCCAAATTATAGATAACTGACACTAGATGAATGGATTAAGATGATGTGGTATATATACACACAATGGAGCTCCCTCAACCACAAAGAATTAAATTATAGTATTTGCTGGTAAGTAGATAGAACTGGAAAACATAACATTAAGTGAAATAAGCCAATCTCACAATGCCAAAGGTGCATGTTTCTCACATACAGAAGCTAGAACACAATAAGGAAAAAGGAGGGAGGGGATCCCTGAAAACAGAAAGAAGATCATTTCAGGAGAAGAAAGGGACAAAGCAGGAGGAAGAAAGAAAGGAGAAATAAAGAAAGCAAATGAGGAATGAAATTGGCC
This sequence comes from Callospermophilus lateralis, assembly GCF_048772815.1. Taxonomy (NCBI): domain Eukaryota; kingdom Metazoa; phylum Chordata; class Mammalia; order Rodentia; family Sciuridae; genus Callospermophilus; species Callospermophilus lateralis. The sequence goes on along the minus strand of NW_027512320.1, from coordinate 1,119,148 downwards.
AAACTATGCTATGCAAATGTATGGATATATTACAGCAAATTTCACATTCACTGGTATGTCTGTAAGGCACCAATTTAAAAAATAAATAAAAAGAATTAAGGTAAGTAGAGTAGAGGAAGGGGAACAGAGGGAGAGAATGAAGGAAGAAAATAGGAAGTACGAGGGATAGAAATGAAACAATTATATTCCATCTATGTATGATTTTGTAAAAATGTACCCCAATATTTGTATAATTATAATGTTCTAACAAAAACACCTTTAAGAAATCTGTATGATGTTGATAGTTCAGTAATTTATTTATGTGTATATTTATATAAGCATTATACAGTATATCTTGAATATAAAAAAATATTTGTCAATTATATGTCATCAAATAAAAAAATATCAATTATACCTCAATAAACCACCCAGAGTACTGTAGTGCTATATAAAAAAGCATTCATACAGACTAATGGAATAAATAAAATATAAGCACATATAATTTTAAAAGTGCCATTTCAAATTAAAATAAATGAAACTGGAAAATTAACTATTCACTTAGTATCACTATGAAATTGGATCTATATGCCCAACAGCAGCATAAATTTCAAATGGATATAAAAATCTAAATGTCTTTTAAAAAACATAAATACAAGAAGAAATTATAGGTGAACTTGTGCATATCCCAACTCTGAGACCTTAATTATAAGTAACTATAATTGGAAATACAGGTACTTATATAGATGCATTGCATACTATATATATACTATATATGTATACACATACAGATACATATGTACCTAATATATATATATATATATATATATATATATATATATATATATATATATATATATAATTGACATATATTACATATATTATAATTATATATATATATATATACACAGTCCAATGTATATATATACATTGCCATTAAAAAATGAGAAATGAGAAAAAAATTTGCAAACAAGTTATAATAAATAGCTGGTATAAGAATAAACACTGACAGTTATGGAACAGGTAGTACCTAAATAGTGACTCTTATGCATCATTTCTTTCTAAAGTGAATTATAGGCTCTTGAGAAATTAATGATTCTAGGCAAGCCTAATCCACCTTTATTGTTTTGTGCTGAAATGCAAGGCATTATTCAAAGTAAAAGGAAATCAAACATGTAGAAAATTATACTGGCCCCTTTGGGGAAAATTTAAGCATAAAAAAACACGTGATAAATTACAAAATATTAAATCCATAAAGAAGAAGCTAAATGTTCATAATATTACTGAAAGTATAGGGGAGGGAGGAGATATCTAGAGAATGCTTCTTTACAGAAGAAGGCCAATAAATAAGCATGCAAGGAAGAGCAAAATTAGGAAATCATGGTTTTATCAATGTATAATTTTAGTAATTATTTTAGGAAAGAATCATCAATGGTTCTTGATATTATTGGGGGAAAGTCTGTTGAGAAATCATCCTCTATGTTGGCCTGTGGCATTTATAAGCAGATGAAATAGAAAGTGGTTATTATCAAACAAGACTAAATAGGATGTGAATAATAACAAAGAGGCCATAGAAGGGAAGTATAATGAGGAAAGAGCAAGAGAGAAGATAAGACTTAATTAGGCAATGTGGAGACTTGAAGCCATTATAAGGACTGGCTTTTGTCCACACTCAAACTTGGGAACAATCGCATGAATTTGGATGAAAGAGTGATATAACATAATATAATGTCTTGCTTCATTGCCCAAGATGCCACCAAACTCCTGGACTGAAGCAATCCTCCTGCCTCAAGTTATTGAATAGCTGAGGTTATAAGTGTGCACCACTGTGCACAACTCTGACTTTAATTTTGAAAAATGTCTCTTTCAGAATAGATCAGAAGAGTTCAAAGATAGAAGATCATAGACTTGTCAAAATGTCCATGGTGACAAAATCATTGGAGATCTAAATAGCAGTAATGTGTAAGTAAACATGCATATAAAGAGTATGACGGTTATATTTTTGTGTCAACTTGACTGGTCATGGGATCCTCTGACAACCGGGTATATCTTTTTTTTTTTCTTTTACTTTTTAAAAAAACTTGTTCTTCTTAGTTATACATGACAGTATGGTATATTTTGACATATTTATACAAACATGGAGTACATTTTATTCTAATTAGGATCTCAGCCTTGTGGTTGTACATGATGTGGAGATTCACTGTGGTCTATTTATATATATACACACAGAAACGTCAGATTCATTCCACAGTCTTTCCTATTCCTGTCTCCCACTCCCTTCCCTTCATTCCTCTTTGTCTAATCTACTGAGCTTTTATTCTTCCTTCCCGCTACCCCTTGTTGTGTGTTAGCATCCACATATCAAGAGAGAACATTCAACCTTTGGTATTTGGGGATTATCTTATTTTGCTTAGCATAATGGTCTCTAGGTCCATTCTTTCACTGGCAAATATCATAAAGTCATCTTTTTATGGATGTGCCTTTTAAGGGTGTTTTTATTTGAGGTTAGAATTTGAATCATTTGACTCACATGGCCATACCCTGTCGGGGGTGAGGGGAACATTATCCAATCTGTAGAGTTCCTGAATGGATAGAGCACAAGATAGATAAAAAATGAATTTGTCTATTTTCTGCCTTACTGCTTGATCTAGATCATTTGGTTTGCCCTGTCCTCAATCAGGATTTACACCATCAGCTACCCTGGTTTCCAGGTCTTTGAAGTTAAGCTGATTATGCCAGTGAATTTTCTGGGTATCTTGTTTTAAAAATGACAGATCTTGGGACTACACAGTCTCTAATTTTTCATGAAACAATTTCTTATAATAAATCTATTTTTAGGAATCTATTCTCTGCCTCAATATGTATGAATGTACACATGGAGGTATGAATGTATGTATTAATCTATCCATCCACCTCAATCCAAATGAACATATTTCTCTGAAAACCCTATTCTAATACCAATTGACAAGAAATAATAAAGAAAATATTTTCTTGTGTGTAAAATTTGTTAAGGATGAACAAACAGAGAATAAAAAATAAAAATATAAATTTTAGGTAATAACCCAATATTTTAAGAAAGAGCAGAAATTAAATCATTGAGGTGAGCAGAGTTTAAGAAATAAATAAACTTCTTTTTTGAATAAATTTCCAAGTGTTTATTTCTATAGTAATGCATTTACATTACTAGTTTTTCATTCACAGTTTTATTTTAGTAACCTTTACATTTTTCAAACAATATATTTTATTAGCTTTATATCATTTGAATTTCAAAAGAGATATATTGTTTCTTTTACAATAGTTTCTGATTAAACCATTTTCTCCAATTGGAATTGAAGAAGTGATCAAGAATTTATATCTGTATTGAAATATTCTTATTTTGAGTTTGATATGAACAAAGTCTGACCACTTCTGTGAAGAAAAGTTCTCATCAAATACTAATGCAAAACTAGTTTTTAGAATGGAAGTTTTAGAGTGGAATCCACTTATTTTTTACTTATTTATTTATTTATTTATTTATTATTTTCTTGTTTGTTTATTGGGAAAGATGTCAGTGTGCATCAACTCTGGTTTATATGATAAAATTTTTAAATTTTAACTTCCTTCATCCCTTCTGGTGCCGTTCTTTTATGTTGATTCAAGTTTCTTACCTGTATCATATTGCTTCTGTCTGAATAACTTCTTTTAATGTCTCTTGTAAGGCAAGACACAGTCCATAAAAATGCCTGGAAAAAGAATCTTCTTTCTGTAGAAAGACAGGCTCAAACACATCAATCTTCATGAGGCAAGTTACAAAAAATATTTGAGAGTCTTATTTATATTTACATCTTTCCACATATATTGTCTAAATTGAGTAATTCTCAAACTCCAGCATACATTAGAATTACTTGGTGGGATTGTGGCAACAATTTCTAGGCTTTTCCTCTCCCCACAGTTTCATATGTTCAAGACTCTCTATTTCTCTCTCTCAATTTTTTTTGGTCCCTTGCCCATCACTCTGCTTTTCTTGTATTCTTTCTGTTCTCTTCATTATCTCATTTCTTAAGTTCTCTATATATCAATCAGATAAAACACTGACAATCCCATGGTACTTCTTCCTTCTTCCTAATATGCATTTTATTGACAAGAAAAGTGAGTTCCACAGAAGTGAAGTGACCCAGAGCATCAGAGAAATGAATAAACAGCAGTCTGGCATCTCTCCCTGAACTCAAGTCAACAAGCTTTCCAGCATGACAGTCACTTCATCTTCTCTCTCTCTCTCTCTCTCTCTCTCTCTCTCTCTCTCTCTCTCTCTCTCTCTCTCCCTTTCTTCTCCCCTCCACACTCTTTTTTTTAACTTCACAGAGTATTTTCCTATATTTCTGTCCCTCATATTTATCACCTGTGAAACAAAAGGGAGAGGAAAAGTCACAAATTTTGCCTGTGCATTGTGATGGAGATGATTTTCATGAATCCATTCTTTCTCTCTCTCCTCCACCCATTTACAGCTTTTGGGTCCAGGATCTTGTTTTTGAAGATTCCAGGGAAACTGAAACTTGAAAAATGAATACTTCATCTGTTTTTAGGAAGTCCATGACTGTGTATTTAAATCAGGAATTCTGTTCTTGCATTAGGTCAAGGGAATTTACTGGGCAACAAATTCAGTCTCCTCAATCCAGAAAACAGAAAGATGAGGAAATGATAAAATACTAAGCAACAACACAAGTAAAGCCTAAAGCAAACAAACAAAAGAATGTCTTTATTTATTTATTTATTTATTTTGGCGGACAAAATGTCTCACATTTGAGGCCTAGATTATCCCCGATTTTTCTTTGACACTGTGGAGTCCATCTCTGTATTCTCATTTTCAGTTTTCATCTGTACTACCCTCACATTCATTTAGAAAAAGAACCAAACTCCAAATGCTCACAACACCTTTCTGAGTGCTGGGCATAGAGTGTGTGCATTTACAATTTAGCAATGAGAATTTCAATTCAGCTTTTTATTTTTTTTCCTCCATTTGAAGCTACTGCTGTATATTTCCACTCCCTTATTATAGTTTAGATGAGAGGTATCGTCCAAAAGCTCCTGGGTGAGATAATGTAAGAAAGTGTAAAACAATTGAGTTTGAAGAGTCTTAAACTAATCATGATGAGAATTCATATACAGGGATTAAGTAGGTGGTAACTGTAGGCAGGTAGGGTGTGGCTGGAGCAAGTTGGTTACTAGGGGCATGCCTTTGGTGGTACATATTTTGTCCCTAGTGAACAGACCACTCTCTGTATTCTATTTGCCATGTTCTGAGCTGCTTTCATCCTGTACACCTATCTGCCATGATATTCTGCCCCACTTTGGGTCCAGAGAAAGAGTCAGCTCTTTATGGACTGAGACCCCTCAAATTCTGAGCCTCAGATATTTTTCCTCTTATAAAATTTTTTTGTCCGGTATTTTAGTCATGATGGTGAAAAAAACTGACTGAAATCCTCCTTTTGATACCATCTTGGAAATCAGGAACTAGTCCTTATTCCCCAATATAAATCAAAATAACCAAAACTTTTTAAGCACTCTAATGAATGTGACCTGGATGGAGCAGACCTCAGGAATTCAGTCAAACTTTTATTCAGTAGCAGTCAGGCATCAAATGGCTCACTTTCTGGATAGAAAAATGGCCCCAGTTGCGGGGGAGGTGTGGGTTTATATATTTTACATTGGGGGAGGGTCTCAGTGCTTGAAAACTTCAACAAGCCATGGGCAAAAGGCTGCAACCATCTGGGACTTGTTTTTACTCGGCACAGTTTTACTAATTATATCAAACAAACAGTGTTTTACAGGGAAGAGATGGAGGGTTCAGAGTCCAGCCTGCATCTGACCTCCTGGGGTCACTATATTTACAAGGGGACAAAATTGATGTACAGTATCACTGTCACTGGGAGTTAACTTATTTGGGAAAATATCCCTCCTCCCAGGGACTGCAATCTTGGATTGATGATTATCTCCCTTCCAGGGCTTGTCCTGTCACTGGGAGATAATTGATTGGAAGGATCAAAGTTTTGGCTTCTCCCTCCTCCTAGGTCACACACTGTCTTGGAAGTTTGTTTATTCCATGTCCTTCAACCTGTGTTGAAAATTAAACACCTTAGAAATACCAAGGGAAGGGTAGAAAGTAAGTTTTATTTAAGAAAAGTGATAATGACAGATTCTCTGAAAATAAGGGGCCCCAGAGCTGGGTATTTTCTGGAGGGGATGTGTCTAGCTCTTTTATAGACCCCCATCATTGCCTTCCCTTTCTTCTCCATGTGTGTATTGGTGGGCAGGAAGGAGCAGAAGCACAGGGTTACTAGTTAGCAACTCATTGTGGTGGGAGTGCAATTATGTAGGTTAACTTAGAAACCCACTGTTTTCCCTGATCACCAGTGATAACCAGTCATCATTCTCTCTGGACCCCCATCATTCATCAATAATGTGAAGAGAGCATATTGAGTTGGGGAAAATCTTTACCACAGGCACATCAGACAGAACACTAATCTCCAGGATATATAAATAACTCAAAAAATTTAACATAAAAAATAAAAAATGAACCAATCAATAAATGGGCTAAGGAACTGAACACACACTTCTCAGAAGAAGATATACAATCAATCAACAAATATATGAAAAAATGTTCAACATCTCTAGTAATCAGAGAAATGCAAATCAAAACTAAGATTTCATCTCACTCCAGTCAGAATGGAAGTTTTCAAGAATACAAACAACAATAAGTGTTGTTGAGGATGTGGGGTTACTGGTGGTTCTGAAAATTGAAGGAACCACTCTGGAAAGCAGTATGGAGATTCCTTAGAAACTTGGTATGTTAAACAGCCAGCTATTCCACTCCTGGGTTTACACCCCTAAAGACTTAAAATCAGCATATTATAGTGATGCATCCACATCCATGATTATAGCAGCTCAATTCACAAGCACTAACCTGTGGAACCAACCTAGAAGCTCTTCAATAGAGAATGTATAAAGAAACTGTGATTCTAGATACTTTTGCAGTGCTAGGGACTTAACCCAGGCCGTAATGCTCTACCACTGAGCCACATGCCCAGGCCTCAAATAGTTTTGGAAAAGTATAAAATAACCATCACAGAAGCACCTTATAGGTATTAATTCAATTATCACTTACTTTAATCTTCTATGTCATCTTACAAATGAGCATACAAAAGCACTCAAATTTACTAGCCTGCCCACAACCAAACAATCAGTAAATGTAGGAGCCAGGATTTCGACTCAGGTTGATTCCAGAATCAATGTTCAAATTCTCTATACCATTCATTCATTTACCAAGTTTGACTAAGGGTCTATTACATTCCAGGCACAGTTCTAAGGAATAATGCAATAGACAAGATCTCTGCCCTCTAGTTGGGAAGAGGGAGCAAACAAATCTAACAGCGATGGCGGGGAGGATCAATAAATAAGTGAACAATGTATCTTCACCTAGTGTTAAATGCTAGGGAGAAATCGAATTAAATCAAGTGACAGAAGAGGAGGTCAGGTTCTATTTTAGAGGTGATGAGAAAACCTCTCTTAAGTGATGACTTTTTTTTGCATCAAATAGAAGATGTGAAGATAAGAGGCATGACCATTTAGAGGAAGGGGTGATTCAGCTAAAAAGAACATCGAGGATGACATTCTAAGGTACAGTTTAAGTACCCTGTGAAACAGGGTAAAGAATAGTTCTAGAGCAAGAAATAACATTAGAAGATGGCAGTTGCCAAATCAGGCAATGCCTTGATAAACTGGGGTAAGGGGTTTGAATTTGATTCTATATGCAACAGGAAGCTTTCAGAGGATTTTGAGCAAGAAAATTACAATCTAATTTGTTTTTTTAAAAAATCACTCTGACCAAGCGTGTTGGCATACCTGTAATCCCAGCAACTGGAGGCAAAGGCAGGAGAAACACAAGTTTGAGGCCAGCCTTAGCAACTTAGCAAGACTATCTCAAAATAAAAATAACAAGCGCTGGGGATGTAGCTCAACAGGAAAGCAGCCCTGGGTTCATTCCCCAGTATCAAAAAAATAAATCATTTTGTTATGTGGGGATAGTCAGGGAGCAAGAGAAATAGGGACACAAGTGAAGGTACTAATCAAACAGTCCAATCATAAGATAACAGAACTTAAGACTAGACTTTGTGCATGGTCTACAAGTAGATGAGATACTACAGGAGAGTGCAACCTCACTGTCTCTATTTTTTTTCAAAGACAGTAATATCCTTTTCTCTTGATTACACCCCATTTCTCCAGTTGCATTTGTGGGGAAAAATCAGATTCATATTTAATATCCAGGTTAATGGTTCAGAGGAAGGGTAAAAATACAAAGCAGGCATTTTCTTCATTTTTTAAAAAGCTCTGCTTAATCTACCCTGTGATTTATAATATGTCACAGATACCCATACATTCAGAGGCAGAAATAACCATTATGTTTCTTAGAACTCCTTTTATTTGGAAATAAGAGGTATACCTACTGCCTCCTGTAATTAGTTTTCCTCTCACACTCATTCTAGATAGTAACTGCAATAAAGGGATATAAACCAAAGAAGTACTTATTGAGTAACTAGTGTGTACCCAGGTCCCCCCATTTAATCCTCAGCTACCCACAGTGGAAAATGTCTTCATACTATGAATGAGGCGGGGGAAATCAATATTACTAATCTAACTTGCCCAAGGTCAGAACAGAGGCAGAATTCAAACCCAAATCTAACTCCTCTAAGTTTTTATCTTTCTGCCACAGAAGCTATCAAAGATCAGACTATCAAGAATAAATAGGAAGTTTTTACAACTTATTAACAATGACTAACTGTTGCTGATGCGGATATGGTTTCTTTAATTCTCTTACGTTGAATTTGAGTTTTGATTTGGGAATAAGGGAAATGGAGTTTCACTTTTTTTTAAAAAAAGTTATACTTTATGATTGAGAGTGCATGGAAATTAATCCTAAAAGAGCGATTTCCATCTCTTAAAAATATCTTAACAGATACATAATATTTACTATAAAATTAGGGTTAAGTTCTATGTGTTTGGTACAGTCTAGCATTAGAGGACTTACAAAACAAAGAAAAACAGGATGGGGTAAAAAGATAATCACAATACCTGACAAACAGCAAATATCCTACCCACTGAAGGGAAGATAGCTTTTTAGACTGGATCTGTGGAAGAGGGACTTTCAGTGAGCTTCCAAGTTTCCAGCACAGAAGTCTTAAGTCTTAAATTTGCAAGGACAAAGCCAAAGCAGTAAGAAATTGCAGACCTAAGTTTGGAAAGCTGGTAGACTACCAGCCAATATGAAAAGCAGTATGGAGACTTCTTGGAAAATTGGGAATGGAACCACAATTTGACCCAGTTATCCCTTTCCTTGGTTTATACCCAAAGAACTTAAAAACAGCATACTACAGGGACACAGCCACATAAATGTTTATAGCAGCACAATTCACAATAGCTAATCTGTAGAACCAACATAGAAGCCCTTCAATAGATGAATGGTTAAAAAAATGTGGCATATATACACAATGGTATATTACTCAGCAATATTAAAATCATGGCATTTGCAGGTAAATGGATGGCCTTGGAGAAGATAATGCTAAATGAAATTAGCCAATCCCCAAAAAACAAATGCCTAATGTTTTCTTTGATATAAGGAGACTTATATCAAAGAAAACATTCGAAATTGGATAGAGAGAAGGAGCATGGGAGAAATAGAAAAACTCTAGATAGGGCAGAGCTGTTGGAGGGAAAGGGAGGGGGCATGGGGTTATGAATGATGGTGGAATGTGATGATCATTGTTATCCAAAGTACAACTATGAAGACACGAATTGGTGTGAATATACTATATATACAACCAAAGATATGAAAAAATGTGTGTTCTATATGTTTAATAACAATTATAATGCATTCCACTATCATATATAAATAAAAAATAAATAAAATAAAATCATGGAATATAATTTGCTCTTAAAAACAATAATAACAACAACAAAAGATAAGTTACTGGGTACTCCACAGCAAGAACCAAGGCCAAGGTATGTCTTACCCTACCAAGGGAGCAAATGGGTTGTTGTTGGAGACTAGAGGAGCCAGAGAGGCCAGCCAGATACACAGAATTAAGAATTGTTACATGAAGTCCTAATAGTTTACAGTTCCAAGCGCTTTTTATGGCATGTCAGCCTACACTATTTTCATCTACATACCATCTCTACTAGTACATGACCTGAGAGGATGTGAAGATAAAGAGTTGGACCTATATCATATGTCACTTTTTGATCAAACGAGGGAGTTCAATTAAGGAGCTATGCTAAGTTAAGATTATTGCTTTTCAAACTGGGAATATGTAGGAAGAGCAGTCAAACACACAGAAATGCTACTTTCCATCCATACTGGGCTGAGTCATTTCAACAGTGTGAGCACGTGTGAAAGGGGCACTTTTAAGGACAGTTACGGGAAAGTGCGCTTCATATTTAGGGGGCAGATAAGTAACAAGGAAACACAAGTGATAAAAAATTGCTTTGGGATTCTCCCAAAAGGATTGCGGGTGTCCGGGATGTGCGGGGACAAGCGGTGGACGCGAGGCCAGGCAGAGAACCCTGGCGCCCGCCAACATTCTGCCAGCGCTTGCGGAGTGGACGCCCAAACACGCGCACCAATGAGTGGCTCGGGACTCAAGGGCCAGCCAAGGGCTGGCACCTGACCTAGGAGGTTACTGTGCGGGTGGCCGGCGGCGTTCAAGGCTAGAGCGGAGGGAAGGGCCACGAGTGAGGGGAAAGGGAAGGTCACGCATTACGCTGGATTACACGGGCTGCTGGCCGAGGGCCAGCGCTGCAGGACGCCCTTGTTGGGAGAGCACTGCCATAGGCATCTGAGCCCTAGACCTCCCCACCATGCGCACCTCAGGCAGGCAGCAGCCACAGCTGGGGCCTGTGGAGTCTCAGGGCGATTCCTGTCCATTGCACCCCTCCCCACCCAACCGCCAGCTAGGAAGTCGCTCACCTTATGCATGGCCCCAGACCACCATGCCCAAGCCTGGCCAACTACTCTGTACTCGCAGGGTCCAGCGCCGCTGCCAAGTGCCCTTGCCTCCCGGGAAGTAGCCGGGGAAAGCGTGGCGGTCCAGCGGCCCCACAGTAATGTCTACCGGTCTCCCCTGAGTCGCGGTGTACCTGTCCCTCCTCCTCCAGCACTCTAGAGCGCGCTAGTTCCGCCCCCACTTCCGGGCTCTGCGAGAAGCTCAGTCTCTTGTGGAAAGCGCGGTGGGCGCGCTCCCAGCCCAAAATGACCTGCGCGTCTGGTGTGGCATAGCTTGGCGCTGCCACGGGTCTCCTGTCCTGCAGCCTCACGGCGGGGGCGGGGATGGGGGCAATGCCTCGGCTGCACCTGACCATCTCCTGCATCGGGCATGGCGAGCACCAAGGAGGCCAGCCCCTGGATCACTCTGCTGCCCTGCCCTGCCCTCTCAGGTAGGGAAAACCTAGTGGGCTTACTGTTCCCCTGCAGTGGAGGTGAGCAAGCTATGCCATAGAGGCAGAGGACACAAGTGCAGACACTGACAGCAGTTACAATGATAGTATGGTATGAGGAGGGTACAATCTAGATGTCCTTCAGTGGATAAATGGATTAAAAAAATGTGGCTTATATACACAATGGAATTTTACTCAGCAATAAAAGAGAATAAAATCATGGCATTTGCAGGTAAATGGATGGCATTGGAGAAGATAATGCTAAGTGAAGTTAGCCAATCGCCCCCCCAAAATAAATGCCAAATGTTTTCTCTGATATAAGGATGCTGACTCATAGGGAGGTAGGGAGGGGGAGTTTGGGAGGAATAGAAGAATTCTAGATGGGAAGAGGTGTGGGAGGGGATTAGCAAGGTGGTGGAATGTGATGGACATCATTATCCAAAGTACATGTATGAAGACATGAATTGAATGTCAACATACTTTATATACAAACAGAGATGAAAAATTGTGGTATACATGTGTAATAAGAATTGTAATGCATTCCGCTGTCATTTTTTTAAATCAATAAAAAAGGAAAATGGAGGATGAAAGATTTTAAAAAATCTTTGAACTCTATACTTTAAAGGTGTGTTTTGCTGTATGTAAATGATAGCTCATTGAAGTCAATTTTGTAAAGCAGGTGTTATAAAACAAAAAATGATGACTGTGTGTGAAAATATGTAATTATTGCTCCATCAAGGACACTGTTAAAAAGCTGAATAGTAATATTAGGTCTTATAGGTAATAAATTGAGGGTAGATACTCCAGTTTCAAAAGCGAATGAGATTAATGTCTAGAATATTAGAATTTTCAGAAAACATTGCTAATAAACAATAGAAATGGGAAACTCAGGTAAAATAGAAAAAGTAATGCATTGGAAATTCAAAAAAAAAAAAAAGGGAAAATTCAAGTAACGAGCAAAGAAAAAAGAACAATACAAGGAAATACTCAACTCCACTAGTAACTAGAAAAATAAAATAAAAACAAAAGTGAAAGAAAGAAAAGTACAGGATCCAGCACTAGTAATTGATTTGCAGTGACATCTAGTGGAAAAAGGGCCACTTATGAATAGACACTTGCCCATATTAGTGAGCTTGGAGAATCCTTGGCCACATGGGTTAGAGGGAATGCACAAGGTACTACTCGGGTTGAGGGATCATGCCAGTACCAGGAGGGCCCACTGACCATTCCCGGTTTTTTGAGTGCAGTCCCGCATTGCACTTGTATATGTGTAAACCTCCAACAGCTATTTCTTCCCACATGCAGCACCTGGGTTACACAGGAAGCAATTTTCCATTAAATAGTTTTAAAAAATTAATATACTAGTCATGTATGCTTAAATACAATTCTAATGGGGACCTTCCAGCAAAAATCAAGCGTACCATAAGGACCACCTCCCAACCCCGCCATCCCCCAGTCGCCCTTCACTGCAGTGTTTTTTCAGCAGGAGGCCCTACATTGTTAACAATAATCTTTACTGTCTTAATGCCCCCAAATAAAGCCAACATTCCTTCCAAAGGCTTAATATTTTTCCCTCATTTATTTACCTGAAATATTTCAAGAGAGTTTGTGAGTACTTCGGAAACAATGGATTTTTTTTTTTAAACTGATTTACAAGCCTGGTACTTAATTACTGGTGAGAAAATATTCAAATATGGTTTGTTACTTTTTCCCTTTTTTCCTTGCCATGCTATAAACCTTCAACTTCAGTACTCTTTTTCTAACCTAGCAAATTCAGATTGCATGCTTTTTTGAAATGCCACAATTTAAAACAAATGGTGTAATTTCAGTAGGCTCTCAACTGCTTGCCAACTGCAACACCAGGAGGTCATGTGCTGAGATGCCAAAGAAAAACAGTACAACACATGCTTCATTATGAGGCTTAAAAATCTCTCTCTCTCTAAATGGAATTATTTCCATCAATTTAGAAATGGAAAGACTTGGGCTGGGCTTGTGGCTCAGTGGTAGAGTGCTTGTCTCACATATGTGAGGCACTGGGTTCAATCCTCAGCACCACATAAATAAATAAAAGTATTGTGTCCATCTACAACTTTAAAAAAATCTAAAAAAATAAATGGCAAAATGTGATTTTGAAATTGAAAAATAACCTGTGAACTCTACAGAAACTGCATCATTGTTACTTCAGTTTCAGTGTTGTTTACTATTATTTGTGTCAAAGACTTTTTTCTCTGTATTTTCTCAAGCAAGAAATAAATGTTGAACTAACTGACCCTGGTAGTACCCTTGTAAAATATAGAAGGGTATAATCTGCACTTTGGGGCAAATTAGTAATTAGTAATTAGTGTCTTCTACTAGTAAGGAGGGAAGACACTATCTTGCTTTCTAGATCAAAAAAACTGAATATGAAAAGTACAGAAATAAAATATGTTTAGATGTATACAATCAATAGAGTCCTTGGTATGAACAATTTTCCTGAGGTTTTATTTTTTGTCTGCTCCAAAATATTCTGTCTTTTGGCATCTCATGATGTCTGAAGAACCTTTTATTTCAACTTTGTCTAGTCACCTATGTTCATGTGTTCATTCATTTATCTATTTCCAGTTATTCTCAAAAGGACTATTTTTCCCATCTAAGGCAAGAAGGCCTAATTTTTAAGAAAGGAAATGAGATGACCAACGTTGACCCCCACCTTAGGGGAGTGCTTTAGGGAACTTCCCCTTTTTCCTCTTTTCTGAACTTCATTAAAATTTACTACTGACATCTCAAGGGGGCATATGTACATAAAGACCAGTGATCCTTAATGGGACAGCTCTAGATAAGGATTTGACTTCTGAAACCCTTTCACCTCGATATCTGACAGTTAACTTACCTTGGAAACATCCAAGCTAGTATCTAAAATATCAAAAAAGAGAATAAGAGCATGGAACCATTAAAAAAAAAGTTTTTACTACTCAAGTTTCTGGGGTGATGTTGTCACAATAACTCATGTCATCATGCTGATTGTTATAAGGCATACTGCACATTATGCTGCAAGATGAAATAACAAGGGAAAATGAGCTCAAGCCCATGGACACTTAGGGAGTTGGAATCAGAATAGGTTTTCCAAGACTGAATACTTTCAGACATGCAGAGGTGTATATTTTTAAATGATACTATTCACAGAATTCAGCATTATTCCACAACTAGTTATGGTGTACATTCCATATGCTACTCACTGTGCCAGAACTTTTGTGCCAGTGGATAATATACATTTTCTGTCATCAAAAATCTTTCAATGTTGTGAGAAAGGAAAATGAGGTAAAGAGTCACCTGGAGTACAGGTTCAAGACTACCACCTAAGAGTAATCTATGGAGCATGTATAAAAGGTATCACGGAGGCTTTCTGGAAAAGTGAGATCACAGTAACGGCTGAGAGACTAGTCCACTTAGAGAAAGGCAGAGAAGGGAGAGAAGACAGAGAATATTTCAGGAATCACACAGTGTGACATGGGCTGTGGAGAAGGGTGCATGCTAATAAAGGAAGTTTTAGAGGTAAATTGAGGTCAGAGCATGAAGGGCTAATGTGTTTTGACTTTTCTAAGGGCAAGAACAAATGAAGTTTCAAGCAACAAAGTGACATTACAAAGTCACTCTAGCTGCTGTAGGGAGAATGGGATTGAGAAGTGATATGGGGTCTTGTAATTGTCCAGGTGCTCAGGTATAACTCAGAAGAGAAAGGGAGATAGATTTGACTAAGGTAGGGGTTTGCAAAGCAACTATAATGATAAGAGAAAAGGGAAAGGAAGTTGAAGGCATTGAAGGAAGAGGACATGGAACCTAAACAGAGGAGGGAAGAGGACATGCCAAGGGTGGGTGGGAATTGGTAAAAAGATGGTGTCAGTGGGTGGTGGGAGAACTTTCAAAGGATTTTTGGAGCCCATACTTAGAGAATGTGGATATAACAAGATTGCAGAGGGAAATTGGAACTGTGATAAGAGGAAGGACAAGACATTGAAAGGGAGAAATTCAAGGTTATGAAGGGGCAGAGTAGAAAAAGATCATTACTGTACATGTCAAAATCATCAGGAATAAAGACCCTCTAGAGAAAGGGACAGTGATTCAGAGCACCATTTTGATGACTTTAGGTCAAAGGAGTGAATATCATCTAATATGTTTAATTCTAAAACAATGATGGCCCTCTGGCAGAGATTTCCAAACTTTCTGTGTTCATGGAATCCTTATTGTCTTTTTCCCTCCATCAAACCTAGGCCAAAAGTAATACCTAACATTTTATATAGATAGGATAAAACAAGTATTTTTGACCTAACAACTTGGTAACTAATTGAAAAACATTACAACACATAAAATGAAAACAAAAATAATATTTTAATTTTGTTCTTTACCATCATTGCTAATGGGGCAAGTATGTCCTTTGGACAATGTTATCACTTCTCAAATTTTGGAATCAGGTTGACACTGTCACTTCCTCATTTCCTATTCCACATTGGCAACAATACTTCATAATACTGACGTATACTTCAATTTCCACCATTCTGGCAAATACAGATTTTCCTGCCTCTAGTGATAACGAAGTTGGTCACTTGGCTTGGTAATGGCAGTCAAATATATTAGGTGTAAAACTGCATTTCCACTTGTGTAAGCTGTGGGGTGAAAATTTTTTTACCAAGTCACTATTCTCTTTAATCTTCAGTCTCTATTGATGATCCTGGATTGAGATAACCATTATATTAGGTTTCAAAGAATGTTTTTCCTAATTCCATCATCCCTTCTGTTTATTAGCTAGCATTCTTCTTTAAGGTAACTTCCCTTTTGCACAGGGGTGTATTTGTTACATTATAATTTCTCCTTAGAAATCAGGGCAAATGTTTCATGCTTTATATTTAATTAATATTTTATACAGAAAAGTGTTGTCTAATAATAACCTCCAATGATAGTAAATAGGTTTTTTATTTCTCTCTTTATTCTTCCTTCATTTTCTTGAAAGTTCTAATAGAGGCATATATTTTTATTACACTATTACAATCCTTCAATCAACTATAATTCTTTATGATGTACAAATTGCCTCAGATTTGCCAATGGGAGCCCCTTAAAGTTGGAAAAATTTCTTGCAAGTCTCTCAAAGAAGCAACTTCTAGGCAAAGGAGACTGTGAGGTCCAAGACCCTAAGGTGGAAATATGCCTGAATATTTAAGAACAATGAAGCTACAAAACAGTGACAAGGACCAGAATTATTGGAGATGATGTCAGAGTTGGGGGAGTAGACTGGGAGAAAGCCATTTATATCATTCACTGCTCTTTTATGTCAAGTATGATAGAACCATCAAAGGGTTTTTGAACAGAGAGGTGATGTCTAATATGACTTGCTTTTAAAAAGAATCCCTATGGCAGCCAGGTGGGGAAGAATTAGGGAAGAGCATGTTAGGAATGGGGTGAAAATAAGGAATTCTGCTTTAGTCATGTTAAGTTTGAGATATCCATGAGATATACAAGTAAATATTAAATAAGCAGTTAGATGTTTGGAGAGTCTGGGGAGATGTCCAAGTTGTGGATATACATTTTAGAGTTCTTAGTTTATGCTTAAAACTATTTGTTTGGATATAATCAATTAGAGAATAAGTAGAGAAGACACAATTGATGACTGAAGTGTGGAGCACTCTGAATCATAGATGCTGTCAAGTTGATGGGGAACTAGCAAAGGAAGCTTAGAAGCATGCAATGTCAATGGAAAAAAAGAAAAAAAGGGAATCTGCGCACAGTGGTGCTTGTCTGTAATTGCAGTGGCTCAGGGAACTGAACAAGGAGGATCAGAAGTTCAAAACCAGCCTCAGCAACTTAGAGAGGCCCTAAGCAACTCAGTGAGGCCCATTCACTAGATAAAATGTTTTTAAAAGATCTGTTCATAAGCACCCCTTGGTTCATTCCCTGGCATAAAAAAGGAAAAGATTGTAGAACTCTGAAAAAACAGAAGGGAAGAATGTTTCAAATAAAGAGAATAAAGAGACTAACCACTGGACTTGACAATATGGAGGTCACTATTGGGTAAGTTCTGCAGAGAAGCGGGAACAAAAGCTTGATTGACAATAGAAATGAGAGAAGAGGAAGTGGACAGATCCAGGTGAGAGGTAATGTCAGTTTGGGTCTACACTGGTCATAATGGAGGTTGTAGAAATAGGCAGACTTTGAAGATGGTTTTGAAATTGAGTCAACAGAGTTTGCTGTTGGACTGCACATAAGGTTTAGGGTGGATAAAGAATTGCCAGGTTTTTGGCATAAAGGACCAGAAAAAATGAGGCTGCCATATGTAGAGATGGGGCCCTGATCTCACTATTACCCTCATCCCTCCCTTCAGCAAGGTGATTCCCATTCTTAAGGGTCTTCAGGTTGCTCCTGTCACTGGCTCATAGAGGTACTTGGCCTTCAGCTTCAGCCAGGTGTGTGGCCATGCACACAGTCTTCTGCTTTCCAGCTTCCAAAATTTGTTTACTTCTCCTCTTCTTCCCCACTCTCTTTCCTTGTGTATTTAAGTCCCTTGATTTTAAAACAAAAGTTCATCTACAATCATTTCTGTAATTTTGTAAAGTAACATGATGAGTGTCCAACCCACTTCAGTGGGAAGTTTTCTTGTTTTATTTATTTATTTTCTAATTAGAAATGGTTATTTTCATAGTTTGAGCAGGTCACTTGGTCCTCCGTAAGGCTTACATCAGCTATTCCAGAGCCTCTGTTTTCTGACTGAGTTAAATAATTCATTTAAATGATAGATTTCTTCCTGCTTTCCCATATTTTCTCTTCTTTTGCATGAATCAGTGAATTTTATTTATGAGTTGCCTGAGAATCCTACCACTGAGCATGACCCTGAAAACAAAGTATGTCATAATCATTTAAAACCTTTGGGAGTGTGGCTTAGACTGTATGAGAATATGTGAGGGTATGGGTATGTGTGCTATGCCCCTTTGCACATTTATTCTTTAATGAGAGTAGAGTCATAGAAAAACTCATGTGCATTTAATTTCACTTCCCCTCCATTTATTGTAAGCTTTAGTGGATGGGCACCACACTCACATAGGACACTCTTCCAGGAAATTTGGAATCAAAACAGAGAAAGGGGACCTCTATGTTGCCTGTAACCTTAGGACCGCTGCATGAACTTATATTCTGGAGAGCCTGAAGCCTATTCTTGCTGATTCTTGCAGCAAAGTAGCCAGAGGTGGAGAGAATTCCTTTTGGGTTCCCTCCCAGGGATTTTCTAGGCACTGATCTACATCTTCTTGGGCTAGCCTTGTGTCTTCCCTGAGCTATATTACACAGACCACATCCTGAGTTTAGATTTGTCTTTCTTGTTTGAGCAGAATCAACTTGGTTTCAGGTACTTGCAGCCAAGCAGGTACTTACTAAGATAAAAAAAATTCACTTAATCAGGGAGGCTACTCAAACTTCTTCTGGAGAGATGAAGCAGGCCACTCCTTCTAATGACATCCTAAAGATGTCTCAGGCTCACAGCTCTCAACTCAGTTTTCCTGGAGACAAGTAAATTCCCATGACCTTAGATCATTCATGAGACTTTAGCAGGACTTGATCTCAGAGATTGGCCATGGCCACATCCCACTGAGTAGAGAAAAGTTGCATAACAGGTGTAGGCCTTTTTTTTAACAACACTTCCTTTTCCAATTTCACCAAAACAGTTTTTTAAAAAGTCTAAAGTGCTCCAAAAACCTAGGCTTAGGGCTTAGTAAGAGAGGTTTAGAAATGTACTCCTAACTAGCATTAGAGGCATGCGAATCAAATTTCTGGATCAAAAATAAGTGTACTTTCCCAAATACCATGTCCTAAATGATCCTGCTCATCTCATTTTGATTATCTTAGTTAAGGTTCTTTCACAGAGTCTGTCTCTAGCTAGAATTCAACACATTAGGAGGGCCCAAGGGGCAAATATCCCCAAAGTTGTACACCAAGTCAGCAGAAGAACTGAAAATAAAACCTAGGGACTTTTACTGCCCAATCCACTGGAAAAAATTTGAGGGACCTTCAGGGACATTGAAGGAGGGAGTCTGTTTCCTTTTGTGGGTGTTCCACGTACAAACACTGCAGAGAGGGAAAGAGAGAAAGAATGTATATAATATAAAAATGCTGATGTCATTTGGACACAAATGACACCTTAAAAGGAGATGCAGTTGTGTTATAGGAAGTACAACAGACAGAAAACCAGGTGTGGATTTTCCACTTCTGACTCTGCCACTAATGAGCTGCTTAATTTTGTATGAATTGTTTAACTTCTCTTGACCTCCAAGTCTTGATCTGCAAATGAAAGTTGTACTAACCTGTCTTCCCCAGATCCCAAATATTAGGTGCAGAAGAGGCTGAACTATGTTGGTCTGCAGGGCAGGCATGTTAGCTGCAGGGTAACCCACAAACTCAAACCCTTCTCTGTCTGGTCCTTTATCACCTGTTTGCATTAAGTCTGAATACCCAACCCAACTCAAGGCTGAACACTCGACCCCCACCAGTCTGGTGCAATAGAAACCCACATCTGACCCTGCCCCATCTTCTTGAAGGCAGAAGATGACACCCTTAGCAACTACTGTGTGATCCAATCATTGTACACCAACAAAGCAGCTTGCAGACCCAGAGATCCCATTAGATTTTGGCTATAAAAATTCCCTCCTACCAGGCCTCTCTCTTTTGCTCTTGCTCTCTCTTCTCTTGCTTTTGCTCTCCCTTGCTCTTTTTTCCTCTCTCTCTCTCTCTATCTCTCTCCCTCCCTCCCTCCCTCCCTCTCTCTTCTCCTCTTTTGCGTTGCTGCAATAAAGAACTCTTGGTCACTTGGAGTGTTGTGGTCACTTTCCTTTCACCAAATACTGTGAAAACCTTAATCTTTAAGGTTTAAAAATTGAATGAATTGAAGTGACAAAGTTATATTGTATAGCACTAAAATTTTCAAAATAATTCAACTCATTTAATATAATTTTAAAAAGCTAACATGGCCCGAGAAATATATTCAATTAAATAAAACAATAGATGCTGTTTTGTTTTTATCCTTTTAAAAAAAATTCTAAGGAAGCCAGAAAAAGATAAGGGAATTAAAAAATACAAATATACAAAATAGAATATAACTCAGCATTAAAAGAAAATAAAACTATGGCATTTGCATGTAAATGGATGGAGTTTGAAAATATCATGCTACATGAAATAAGCCATTCCCCCAAAACCCAAGGACACATGTTTTCTCTGATATGTGGATGCTGATCCATTTACGGGATGGGGGCCATGGGAAGAATGGAGGAACTTTAGATTGGGCAGAGGGGAATGAAGGAAGGGGAGGGGGCATGCGGGTAGGAAAGATTCATGTATGATTGCACTAGTTGTGTGACTCTACATTGTGTACAACCAGAGAAATGAAGAGTTGTGCCCCATATGTGTATAATGAATTGAAATGCATTATACTTTTATGTATAATGATTTAGAACAAATATAATTTTAAAAAAAAATTAGAAAAAATTAATTGCACATACCCACTCACTGACCTTTACTTGTGCTTAAGTCAGGTGGTGTTGCAAGCAGATTGCAGTAGGCAAACAATGCATGTGTGTTAGTAAGGGTTAGCACAGTGGGCTTATTTTATAGAATTATTCTCTTAACCTTGTGTTCCCACCATTCCCATCTATGTGTCCCCTTAACACTTTCATGAAAGTGTTAGAGATTTCATCTCTAAATGAAATTCAAAATAAGGCTCAAGATGTGGCTCAATGGTTCAGTGTCCCAGGGTTCAACCCCTGGTACCCCAAATATTAAAAAAGATAAAAAATAATATTTTTGTTTTTATCTTGTACTTTCTAATTTGTAGATGCTTGTAGATGTTATATGTACATAATTATATTCAAAAACAAGAAAGTTTATTTACTTATTTCTAGTCTTAAGATTTTATTTCTCTTTTACCTTAATTAACTAGCTAAGCATTTTGGTAAAAGTTGAAGAGAAGAGGCAATAGCTGAAAAACATTCTGTTCACACCCTTAAGCAAAATAAAAAAAAATGAGATTTTCCCCATTTGATGATTTTAAAAAATTTGTTGATATTCTCTGCTTGATAAGAAATATTCCTTATACTCCAAAATTTTTAAGAATTTTAAAATATAAATATTTGTTCAAGTTTGACAAAAGGACAGTACATCTATTGAGATAATTATATATTTAATTTTATCTTTATTAACACAATAAAGTGCATTGATTGATTGATCTAAATAATGTTCACCCATTCTTGCATTCCTGGAATGAAGTACATTTGATCATGACATTAACTTTTTTTTATGTTGGATTCAAATTACATGGATGTTTAAGGAAAATTATTCTGCATTTTTTTCCTTTTTTCCAGTTTTATTGACAAATAGTGAACGGATGAAGATTGTGTATATTTGTGCTGTACAATATAATATTTTAATATATGGATAACATTTTGGAATGATTACCACATCTAATTAGCATATCCATAACTTCACCCAGTTACTTCTCTCTCTCTCTCTCTCTCTCTCTCTCTCTCTCTCTCTCTCTCTCTCTCTCTGTGTGTGTGTGTGTTGGGGTGAAAATACTTAAAATTTACTCAATTATAAAATTTCAAGCATATAATATGTAATTATTTACTCTGGTTGGGGGAAGTGTACTATGATCTGATGATTAAGTCTTTCTTTCATTGTATCTGAGCCCCAGTTGTGACCTTCATAAGTGCTTCTCGTATGTTTTTCACTTCCTGTCTCCTTTGAGTGAGAGAGAAAGGACAGAAGAAATTTGAATTGGATTGGTATTTCCCTTCCTCCAGGTTGATTATTCAGGTACAGTTTTCCTTGATGTCTTGTAGAGAACAAAATGTTGTGGGCTTGTTTCAGAATAGTTACTTTTGCCTTTTTTTTGCTGGAAGCAAGAGCACATTTTTCTCTGAGTTTTTTACCGCAAAAACTTGGTAGAGTACAGTGTTGTTTTTGTTTTGTTTTGTTTTAATCACTGGGTTTTTTTTTAATCTCATATAATTGTATCCCTGTGGCATTCCCCAAAACTAGAGACCATCTCTCAAACTAGTGCTTGTTTGGTCTCTAGAATTTCATCATTTATGGTGAAGTTTTCCTATAGTTATGGATCCAGCCACTTTTCTTCCCAGTACACTCTCATTTTCTGTACACAACTATCTATTTTCAGGGTAGGTGTTAACTCTGTGATTTACTTCTTCAATGCATCCAAGAATAGCTGTTGCTTTCAAGCAAGGTTAGCTTTTTGCTTGCTGTTGAACAGAAAGAGGATCTGAAAATTTTTTACATCTTGGAGTAGAAACAAGAATTCCATTATTGATTTTTATTTTCCAAATCTGTAGTCATTTGTATTTCCCTATTTTCTTTTTTGTTCCTTAAATGGTTTCAATTGATTCTCTTGAGTATTAGTAGTATATACAATATTGTGTACAGAAATGTTCATTGTTGTAGCAGAAGCACAACAAAATCTGAATATTGATTTTCCTCCAATACATTTATGTGTTTATGTGCGCAAGCTAATGTTTATTTTTTTTAAAACAATGTATAACATCTCTACGTTTTATTTATTTTTCACAAATAATCTATGGTGCTGTCTTCCTCTCTATCCATCATCTAATTCAGGATATTTATTTTCCATTAATTTCACTTATGTGGACATTAATCTGTATATCAACTTTAGAATCTTTTTTTGTGTGTGTGTGAAATCTGCATGCATGTTTTCAACATAAATACTTTGTTAAGTAAGATGTCCTGAAATTAAAATTTAAAAAATAAGTCAATTAACAAACTAATAGGCAGGCAATAAACAAGTACTTCCAGCTACTCCTGCAAACTCCTTTATAGTTGAAACTTCTTGACAAATGTAATTTGGTATGGAAAAGCTTATTAATCTTCAATGTGATCAGAATACAGTTTATCATATACTCTCAAAGCAAACAATCCCAGGTATTTTAATCAGTTAATTATATAAAATTGAAAAAGAATGTATTCAGAAAAATGTACCTTATATTCTTAAAAAAATAAAAATCCTATTTTATTGACATTATTATTTTACTTCTTAAATTGTTGTATGTTTATGTGAGAATATCAACATTTTTTTCTTGAGGAGCCATAGAGTTTAAGATTCCTTATGTAAGTATACAGTGTTTTCTTAAAAATCAGGTACTGGTGTTTACAGTCCTGGATTCATCTCTTATTACCTATGCAAGCTTTAAGCTTTATTCTAAAATTTGTAAAATAGAAAAATTATTAGTAACTAACACATAAATTTTATAAAAATATATGTAAGTAAATATGTGTAAAGCAGAAGAACTCATGTCTAGTAAACATTAATCCCAATATAAATGTTTGATAGACCAATGAAGAAAGTTTATTGGAAAAATTAGCTAGAGGAAAAGAAGGCAGTAGGAATCATAAGGTTTATTCCTATTTCTTTGAAAACTCACGTTCTGAAAATAATTTTTCATTTTTAGCTCCATCAATTTCTGCAAAAGAGCCAACTTGAAAGAAGCATTGGTAAAGAGAAACCTGTTAATAAAAAAATTTTAACAATCAAGCTTGACATCGTCAATTATCAGTGTTTACTAAATGGTACTAAAGCCCACATAAAAGTTAGAGTTTATTTTTGAATTTTTGAATCTCACAGGGATCAGTGTCTTTCCTTAAATGATACATTGAAAATATGGGGCAAGCACTACAATGAGGTAAGCATTCTCTTAAGAGGGTGTCATAGTAATATTCCATATAATAAATACAATAAAATTTAGGTAGGCTTCTGAATTTCACTAGGCAGAAAGCCACCTTATTTTGTACTTTGCTGAATGTAATTCCAAGTTATATGGATTTTCTAGCTTCAGAATAACTGTGAAAACTATTCATTTATTTAATTTAGTATTAGCAGAATGTACTGCCTACACTTGTACTTATCAAATAATCCTATTTACTACATGGTAAGAAAGTATCAATGTAGTAAAATCTAAAAAGTTTGTGGCATTTTTAATGAAAATGACTCAGATAACAGACATGAAGTGACTATTTGGACACAAAAGCAGTCTCTTTGATTGCACATAATAATTTATCATTTGATTTAGCTATTATAACAACATGTATATAATTGTCATTAAGACTTTATTCTCCCTGAGCATTTCAGTGACATTTCAGTGATGGAGATGTGAGGCAGAATAAGGAGAACAGTACACACATTAAAGATTTTCCAAAAGTTCAGTAGTTCTGGGTTCAGTTCTTGTGTTATATAGAAGTTCTGTAGTCTTACACCTGTATGCTGTTATCAAATGTCACTTATCTAGTAGCTTTCCCTCTTTTGTCTCTTAGACTCCCTCTGCTATTTGCAGTCAAAGCTGTCCACTTGGTTTCAGAAAGGGAACACTTGGTGGAAAATCATTTTGTTGTTTTGATTGTATTCCCTGTCCAGATAGAGAGATTGCCAGTAAAAGAGGTAGGATTTCTGAAAACTATTTTGAAAGTGAAAATGGTCCACAATGAGATATGGATCAACAGTAAATGTAATAAGCATTTCATAGGCATAAATCTTTAACACTATAAGAGACAATAACAACCTTTCAGTGATGCATAGAGCAGCTTAGCCTGAAAGGTGGCTAAAGTGGTTCAGGTTGATAGCACCCTTGTCTCTCTCCAGGAACAGATGACATTTTTTTTTCTGGAAGAAACTTTCCTCCCATTAGACTCTTAGAATGTTCAAGAATTAATGTGAAATAATCAAATACTAAATATAAAGTAACTGTGTATTAACACAAATATAAGCAAGAAATATCAGATTATTAATATTAGCAAGAAATATCAGATTATCAGTAAATCTTTGAGAAAGATTTCAAAAAATTTCTTTAAGATAGGTGCAGTGGTGCGCACCTGTAATCCCAGCAGCTCTGGAGGCTGAGGCAGGAGAGTCTCGAGTTCAAAGCCAGCCTCAGCAACAGCAAGGTGCTAAGTCCTGTCTCTAAATAAAATACAAAGAAGGTCTAGAGAGGTGGGTCAGTGGTTGAGTGCCCCTCAGTTTAATCCCCAATACCACTGCCCCCCCCAATTCCTTTAGAAACAAAGAATAAAAATGTATAGTAGAGACTCTACATCTAATATAAGAAAAAGTAGACCCTAATCTTCATCATGTGGGATTAGGCCCTAACTTTCATAATAAAACTCCTACACCACAAGAATTAAAACCAAGAATCAATAAATGGGATGGAATCAAACTAAAAAGTTTTCTCTCAGAAAAAGAAATAATCTGTGAGGTGAACAGAGAGCCTACATGCTGAGATCAAATTTTTACCCCTCACATATCAGACAGAACACTAATCTCTAGCATATATAAAGAACTAAAAAATCTAAACACCGAAAAAAACAAATAACTCAATCAACAAGTGGGCCAAGGACCTGAACAGACACTTCTCAGAAGAGAATACACAATCAACAAATATGTGAAAAAATGCTCATCATCCCTAGCAATCCAAGAAATGCAAATCAAAACTAATCTATCATCTCACTGCAGTCAGAATGGCAGCTATTATGAAGACAAACAACAATTGTTGGCGAGGATGTGGAGAAAGAGGTACACTCATACATTGCTGGTGGGACTGAAAATTGGTGCAGTCAGTTTGGAAAGTAGTATGGAGATTCCTTGGAAATCTGGGAATGAAGCCACCATTTGACCCAGCTATCCCTCTCCTCGGACTATACCCAAAGGCATACTACAGGGACACAGCCACATCAATGTTTATAACAGCACAATTTACAATAGCTAAACTGTGGAGCCAACCTAGAAGCTCTTCAGTGGATGAATGGATAAATAAATGTAGCATATATATACAATGGGATATTACTCAGCATTTAAAAAGAACAAAATCATGGCATTTGCAGGTGAATGGATGGCATTGGAGAAGATAATGCTAAGTGAAGTTAGCCAATCCCCAAAAAACAAATGCCCGATATTTTCTCTGGTATAAGGAGGTTGACTCATAGTCAGGCATTGGAGGATTAGATGAATTTTAGATAGGGCAGAGGAATGGGAGGGAAAGAGAGGGGGCAGGGGATTAGCAAGGATGGTGGAATGTAATGTACATCATTGTTCAAAGTACATGTATGAAGACAGGAATTGGGTATCAACATACTTTATATACAAACAGAGGTATGAAAAATTGTGGTATGTATGTGTATTAAGAATTGTAATGCAAAGAAAACCCCCCAAAATAAAAACAAATTACAGATATAAAAGCATATAATGGCATGAATATACTTTATATACAGAGATAAAAATATTGTGCTCTATATTTGTAATAAGAATTGTAATGAATTCCACTGTTGTCATTTATTAAATAATAATAATAAAATTATAAAAGATTAAAAAAGTCAATAGAGCTCGGCAGGTGGTGCATGCCTGTAATTCTAGGCTCTCGGGAGGGTGAGGAAGAAGGATTGCGAGTTCAAAGCCAGCCTCAGCAATGGTGAGGTGCTAAGAAACACAGTGAGATCTTTTTTTTTTTTAAGAGAGAGAGAGAGAGAGAGAGAGAGAGAGAGAGAGAGAGAAAGAAAGAGAGAGAGAATTTTAATATTTATTTTTCGGCGGACACAACATCTTTTTTTGTATGTGATGCTGAGGATCAAACCCTGGCTGCACGCATGCCAGGCGAGCGTGCTACTCCTTGAGCCACATCCCCAGCCCCTCAGTAAGATCTTATGTCTAAATAAAACACAAAATAGGGCTGGGGATGTGGCTCAGTGGTTGAGTGCCCCTGGGTTCAATCCACATTATCAAAAAAAAAAAAAAGTCAATGGATAGGTTATTAGTAGACAGAAGAAGAGTAAAATGAGGTTGAGTATAGGGAAAGTATATCTGATAAATTACACAGAATGTGTTACATGCAGGCAAGCTTAAAAATAAATAAAGTGAGACTATACATGTTCTAGGAGAAAGAAATACAGAGGATAGAGAAAAGACATTATTTGAAGGGTTAAACGCCTGAATATTTTCAAACAATTGGTGAATCACTAAAATTTATTATCTCCATTTATATTTGAATATATTAACCAGAACATTAGAAAGAAAAAGTAAAAGAAAGTATTTTTTTCAACACAGATTGTTGTTAAATGCAGAATCCACCCCCCCCCCAAAAAAAAAAGAAAAGAAAAATTTAAATCTATGAGAGAAGAGATACAGCAGATATGAAGGAAAAAAATGATTGGGTAGTGTGTTATCAGCTTTTCATACCTGTCACTGATGCATCTGACAAGAACAATTTAGAGCAGGAAAAGTTTGTCTCATCTCAGGGCTTCTGAGGTTCCATCCATAATTAGCTCATTGCATTGCCCTGGGCTCTTGGTGGGGTTGAACATAAGGATAGAAGGGTGTAGTTCAAGAAAGCTGCAGAGTTTGTGGCTGCCAGGAAACAGAGACTGAGAAAGGTTTGTCGTGCAAGATATAATCCCCCAAAGTAGGCACCTAGTGACCTACTTCTTCCAGCTATACCTACCTGCACTACTTTTACCACCCAGTATTGAATTCAAATTATTAATAAGTCAAGTGGATTGATCTACTGAAAAGGTAAAATATCTTATAATCTAATCATTTCAGCACTGAACATTTCTCCATTGTCTAACATGAACTTTTTAGGGGGACACCTCATCTCCAAACTGTAAAAGATTGACTGTAAATTCTCAATTACAGAAGTGATGGAAGGCAAAGATTAATTAAAATAATATCTCCAATGCACCAATAGAAAATACACTTGCATTTAAAGAGGCGAGGAGTTTGCAGTTGTCATTGCTTGTTAACACTTACTAACATCTGGTGCAGAACCAGGTCTTATAGAAGTGTAACTGGGGATTCTGTCCCAAGATGATACTGATGATATTATATTGAGGCTATTTCATATTCATGGATAGAGCCAAAAGCTCAGTTCACCCATTCATGGTCTTCAAATGGTGTCTTTGAACTCCCAAATCCAGAAGCATAGCAAGATCTGACTTTATGCACATCTTTCTTTCCACATCTCGTGTGAAGCTCTTTTAGGCTCAGTCATATTACACAGGTCACTGGGTGATACTTGGCACTGTTTAAACACTACAGTGAGTCTATATCTTTTCTCCATTTAGCACTTTATGTTTCTTTTTTTCCTATAAATATTATAATTTGTATGTGTACCTGGATGTGTTTTTATGCTTTTTGTTTTAATAGTTTATTTATTTTATGGTAATTTTACCTCTTTTTGTTATATTTTTAAAGGAATTGTAATGCCATATTGACTGAAATATTTCTTAGAAAATATTCTTTCTTTATTTAGAAATTTATTTGCTTTGAAGTTCTGGATTCTAGAAGAACTAAAATGAGGTTTCAGCAGAGCCACAGTTTTTCTGAAACCTATGGTGGAAAGCCCTTCTTTGCTTCTTTGTAGCTTTTGTTGGTGACCACCCCTCCTTGGGACTCCTTGTCTTAAAGTTGTATCACTCCACTCTCTCTGCCTCCTTGTTCACATAGTGTTCTTCCTGTGTATCATATTTTTACAGAGTGATTTTCTTTTCTCAAAAGGTCACCATATATATTGATTAGGGTCCATTCCAATGATTGCATTTTAACTTGATTGCACTTTCATTGATCCTATTTCCAAATAAGATCACATTCACAGGTATCATATTTTAGGGTTTCAGCATATCTCTTAGGGGACACAACTCAAATAGCATCATATATCTAACTATTTATTAACAAATATTCATCATGCATTTCCTAGCACTAGTAATTGTTAAATGTTAATTCATACTGGTTTTCAAAACACATACCTCTTTGTCTTCATGTTATTGACTATTAAATGAAATCAATATTTAAAATATGATACAAGTATGAAATACTAAATTTTGATACAAGATATGAAATAGTAAATTGAAAAATTTGATATTCCTACAAAAGAAAAATAGTCTTACAATAGAGAATTAACATGAGATACTTAAAGTAGTTGGATAGATTAATCAGGGAAGATTTTGCTTTTCCTTGATATTTAAATGGATATCTCAGCAAGGAAACAGAACCAGCTTTTGAAAAACTGAGGAAAAATGATTCTTGATTAAGCACAGGCCTATGCCCAAAATCAGAGGCAGAAAAACATTCTTGAAATTAATTAACAAAATATAAATATTACTCATACAGTATGAAAGTAATTTGTGATAAGAGATAAAGGGCATGCATCAGATCATCAAAGATCCTATGGTCTATACTAGAGTGTGAAAACTTGGAATCATTTCAAGAAAGACAGGGTCTTGGGCTGGGGTATATTTCAGTGGGAGAGCACATGCCTAGCATTTCTAAGGCCTTTAGTTTCATTACCATTACTAAAGAGGGAAGGGGAAGAAGTGCATGGTATTGTAAAGATTTACACTAAAAACAATCATTTGATAACTGGATTGAGGGATTCTGATTATTAAACAACTTTCATAGGTTCAGTTTTTGTAATGCATGTATTTTAAAAATAGGTAGTTTTGGCATTCAGGATATATATTAGGGATCTCTACTTTTCAAGAGAGGAAAATCAAATAGAGATTCATCCAACTGAAACTCTACAAACCTTGTGGGAAACTTGGCTGCACATATGGTGATGGGCCATCATGTCTGGACCTTGAGAGCCTCTCAAATAATTTGTCATTCCATGTGGGCTGTTCCAGTGAGCTTGTTCTCTGCAAGGTGATTCTGCAGTTCAGATAAACCCTAATGAGCTGACAGGCTGTAGAGAGCATGCTTAGTAAGTGGATAGCAAAGTTTTTCATGAAAAGTATTCTGGATGACAAATTTCCATGTCCACTACTGGAATATAAAGATTTGAAAAATACTAATAATCGCATGCTATTGAACCTAAACCAATTAAAAAATCATGCAGAGTTAAGATAGAACACTTGCTCTACTACCAATAAAGCCATGTCAATTAATTTGTTTGCTTTGTGACCAAATGTGTTTTTAAAATTTATATAATAATTGGACTTATATACACTCACCTAAAGTAAGACCCTATCAACAAAAAGAGTGGTAGAGAACATGATAGTAATTTCTTTACAATAATTTTGAAAGAGGTAAAACAATTGGCAGAATTTCCCACATCTTCATTGATTAAGAGAATAGTTGTATAATGCAGAAGTTATTGCAATTTTACTTACATCTTATTGTAAAATATTTATATACATAGTGAGATTGGCTTTCCAGTAGTGACATGGATAGTGGTGGTGTAAGGCAGATTGCAGAACTGTGTTTTTGTTTTTTTTTTTTTTTACATAAGAAATATTGGAAGAAAATGAGACAATTAATTACTAGGAAAGTGAATATAAGGTTAAAGTCCTCTTCAATAATTTTAATGTACCGTGGTTAACAGAGGGTTTTCAATTGTTTATTTATATGTATGAGAATTTAGGTTCCTGTGAGCAAAAGTATGGAAACTCAAAGTTCTCTCCCATTCCTGATGTCAGTAGATCAAGGAAATCACAATTTCCATGTAAGAATTCATCTGATTCTAACTTCTTTAGGAAAACTCATTTCTGATTCCAGGTTATTCTCCAAAATCAATTACATTCATTAATTATTTTCTTATAATGCTGTTCCCTCAAGAAGCATTTCTAGCATTTAGACATGAATAAGATTCAGTGCCTTAACTCAAAGAGTTCACAGTATTTAAGCATTTTAGCATTGAATTTTCTCCTTCTACTTTCTTAATACCTGATTTTAGGCAGAATTAAATGGTGAGGAATTGAGAGTTGCCAAAGTCTGGCTGGGCACAAATCAAGAGCCACTGAAGCAGGAACAAACTTTATTTTTGAACTGCAAGAAAAAACCTCACACACACTCCCAGGGTTCTCCCGAATCACACGCAGCTGGTCCAGGAACCCACAGCCAGAAATATCTCTCCCGGAAAACCCTCCTTCTGCACTAGTGTGAGAACTCAAAAGTAGCAGCAGAGGCAGATAGTAATGCCTCGCCTGTCAATCAATATGGTTGGCAAAATGCCAGGGGCCATACAGACTCGGCCATGGCTCTCAGCAGAGAGTCATATTAAATTACAAATCTCATTATTATTTAGGGTTCCTAGGATTT
Source organism: Callospermophilus lateralis (assembly GCF_048772815.1). Lineage (NCBI taxonomy): Eukaryota > Metazoa > Chordata > Mammalia > Rodentia > Sciuridae > Callospermophilus > Callospermophilus lateralis. The sequence goes on along the minus strand of NW_027512320.1, from coordinate 1,087,602 downwards.
TTCTTTTGGTTCCATTTTTTTTTAAATTCAGCATTTCATGGGGTATCTCATTGATTTCCAGGTTTCAACTACCTTCTTCAGGCTGATAATTTCCAAATTTTCAGCTTAGCATTATTTCCTGAGATTCACTTAGATATAAATATCTCTAGCTGGAAATGTAGCATATATCAACATTGTACAACTTCGTTTTTCTTTGATGTAATGTGCATCTTTGTCTTTCATCTCCTACTTTTCCTCATCATTGATTCCTCAATGAACTGTTACCACATCCATTAATAAAGACTCCTTCATTAGTTAAATATAAGTAATGTGTGAATGTTTTTCCATTGTCCTCCATTTTGTGTTACTTTGTTGGCTTTTATTCAATGGCTAAAATTTATCTACCTCTGAAAAACAGGTCTAAATATATTCTCTTTTTCCAAGCTTTCTAATCTAAATTACTGCAATGTAGCTAAATGATCTTATGAAAAAAAATGAATATGATATTGTATTTCTAATTTAAATTCAACAGAGTTTCTTTAAATATCTTTGAAAACACATTCTGCCTTGTTTTAAGACCCACAGGATTTTCCTTAAATGCTTATCATTTTTAATATGCTTACTAGAACTTAGTCGACCATTTGATAGACTAATGAATCTAATTCTCCTTACTCCCTCTCTTGAGGATAGACCTTATTTGTTCTTTATTTTGAAATATCCAATGCCTACATGAGCATGTTAAAAGAATACATAAGAAAGTAGGAGGGAGAAGAATGAGTGAAGCTGCTGACCAAAACTACTATATTTTGATGAAGATCATAAAGAATGTGTTCTTCCTAAAAACAACTGGTTTCTATCACTAAGGGGATAGATATAACATTTAGATTGGCTCTCTAGTAGTCATATGTATGCTGGTGGTATAGGATAAATTGCAGACTAAAAAAAACTCAGTAGCATAAAAATGTTCAATTTTTTTTCACTATTTTAGTAAATTTTTTGTGGTATATAAACCTAGCAAAAATAGTATTTTTTTCTTATTTAAAATGGGTCATAATCCTGTATGAAGTGAAGACTTAATAGATGACACTTTCACTGTATTTGTCATGAAATTTCTTCCAAGTGTTTAACATTACAGATCTTTGGATTTAAACAAGTTATGTGAAGAAAATAACTGAATATTCTTCTAAAATTAAAAGAAAGCTTAATTAACAGAATGAAACATTCTTTGGAGTTGTATTTTCTGTAGCCATTTCTGCTATTTTGGCAAAGACTTCATTGTGTTTGTGGCCTTCAAAACTATCACCCCAAGGAGAAAATTTCAAATGTGGATGGTGACCTGATTCTCCAATGCCATAGTTTTCAGTGTCTCCTTCATTCAACTGTGCATCTGCACAATCTGGTTGGGAACTTCTTCCCCTTTCCCTAACATCGATGCACAGTCAGAATTTGGCAAAGTCACCCTCCATTGTAATTAGGGATCCATGGTTGCCTTCTACTGTGTTCTTGGTTACTTGGGTTTTCTGTCACTTCTCAGCTTGATTATTGACTACCAGATAGTTTCAATGAGGCAAAACTTATCACATTCAGCATGCTGGTCTTCTGTAGTGTGTGGGTTTGTTTCATACCCACCTACCTGAGCACCAAGAGCAAAAACATGGTGGCTTTGGAAACTTTCAATTGTGACTTTCAGTGCTGGCTTGTTGTGTTGTATATTTCTTCCCAAGTGCTATGTGATTTTACTGTGAGCAGATAACATTTCAAGGAAAAAAATTTTAAACAATTTCTTCCTGAACACAAAGAAATTAATTTTCAGATGACATGATTGATATAAAGTGAGCTATAGTGTGGAAATAAAGTTTCTAAAGTGTGCATGAAGTGAATTCATGTCATTATAACTTGACAATTACTATTTAATCACATGTTCCTTTCATCATTGTTAGAGTCTGTAACAAGTCAGGATGGCGCCTGGCATTTTGCCAGAGAAATGTTAGAGTCCATTAACAAGTCTGGATGGTGCCTGGCAAAATGCCAGAGGGAGTGGTTTGTGAAGTAACGCCAGCAAGTCATTAAGTGTGGAGATTCCTTATTGCTTGACTGCTGTATCTATTTTATGTTAATTAAGATAAGCTGTGTGGAATGTATAAATACCACTCCTGCCCCACAATAAATGGCTCCTACTCCTGCTGTATCAATCTACACAAGTTGTTCGTCCACCCCCACCCACCCCCCATTATTTTGCTCAGCCAGCCGGGCTGTGGCAGATGGTGGCCCGTAAGGGGGAGCCCCTGGACACTCTGGGGTAAGTGACGAAAAAAGCTGCCCATCCATACATAGGACAGGAGCAAACCTGCTCATCCCTAGGCAGATAGGGAGAGAGGAAAAATGGCCATTTTGAGAAAATGGAGAAGATTGATACAGTATGTTTGTGTCTTGTTTTGTCTTGAATGTTGTATTGTCTTTGTGATGAAAATATGGAAGGGGTGTTAGGTAAATTACTAAGGGAAGGAGGCACCCCAGTGTGACCTAGAATAGTTAGGGCATGTGTTGATAAGAGCCCAGGAACTCTAATCAGAAAGAAGAAAGTTCAGAAAAAGAAGGATTATCAGGAAAAAAGTTGCAGCAAAAGACTATTACTAATTACTTTTCGTTACTGGAGGGTGCGTGAATTTGCATGGCAGCTGCCACGTGCACGAGCCGGTCATGGCACAGTAAGGGCTTTCCAAGTGGCGGCAGTGGACCTTCCACCTGGGGAGCGGGACACCATTGTTAGAGCCAAAATCCAGACCTGACCCAGAGGCACAGTCTCGCAGGCTCTTGCTCCCTGTGCCCAGTGGCAGTTTGAGTCCGGGACACTCCCCCAGACTCTCCCAGGGCCATCTGGGGCTGCCTGAAATGCTGCAGGCAGAAGACGGCCCATGTCCCTGAAGTTTGGTCATTTTCAATGCCAATAACTAAGCTACAATGGTTCTCCCACACCTGGAGGCTGATAAGTAATGAGCACTATTAAGGCTTATTTCAAATGTAAAAAACCTTGAGATAATGTACTAAATTGTTCAGAAGGTTGTTTTCTTAGCGCCTGCTGGAATACTACAGGATTTTCTTTAACATCATTGCTGGAGTTCCTGATTTTGTCCCAGTGCCAGTGAAGACGAGGGTAGAAGACTTTCCAGTGTTTCTGAGAACCGAACAAGACTTCGGATCAAGCTAGCTGCATGCAGAACTTACCTGGACTGTGATTTAAGCTAGCTGCCTTCAGAACTTACCTGGACTCTGATTTAAGATAGATGCCTGCAGAACTTACCTGGACTGTGATTTACCTGGACTGTGAGTTAATCTATTGAGACACTGCTTTACCTGGACTAAGACAACAAACTGTAATCTACAACAAATTGTAACTCGATATCTTTACAAATGGTGTCATTGCTAGTATAATTTTTCTAAGGGCTTCTTGCATGAAGCCATCAATTGGCTTGGTATTGTGACATTTTGTATCCTCCCCTTCTGCTTGTAGCAGATTATTTATGATGTTTGTTTAAAAACCACTATGGTCGTTATTTAAATTAAACAAAAGGGGGAAATGTTAGAGTCTGTATAGAAGTCAGGATGGTGCCTGGCATTTTGCCAGAGAAATGTTAGAGTCTGTAAACAAGTCTGGATGGTGCCTGGCAAAATGCCAGAGGGAGTGGTTTGTGAAGTAATGCCATCGAGCCATTAAGTGTGGAGATTCCTTATTGGTTGACTGCTGTATCTAGTTTATGCTAATTAAGATAAGCTATGTAAAATGTATAAATACCTCTGTTGTCCTACAATAAACAGCTCCCACTCCAGCTGTATCAATCTACACAAGTTGTTCCTCACCCCCTGGTTAGTTTGCTGAAGCCGAATTGAGGCACATCATTGTGGTTACCAAGTTTCAATGAAAAGAATCTCTTTTTTTCAGATAGACAAATTTTTAAATTCCAACCCCCTGATGGCTGACTATAATGTTCAGCATTATCGTAAACTATTTTAGTTGGTTTTCTCATCTTTAAACAGCAATAGCAGGTCTAACAAATTATTTATGTCAGAATTAAATAAAATCATTCATTTGAAAACATGGGTGCTCAACAATATGCTTTCTTTTTGTGTGTCTTACTTAAGCTGTCATCTTTAAATGGAATTTAAGCATTTATCTATCTGAAAAAAAAGAGATTCTTTTCATTGAAACTTGGTAACCACAATAATGAAAGGGACATGTGATTAAATAGTAGTTGTCAAGTTATAAAAAAATAAAGTCTACGTAGTTGTACATTCTGATATTAGAAAGTTAGTGATATGTTTCATTATTCTTCTCATAAAAAAACTGTATGGGATTTGAGTTTAGGACTATCTAAATAGTGTTTTGTACTCTTCCATATGCTTAGGTGAACTGTCATGGGTCAACATTTAGGCTAGGACCCCAACTGAAAGAACACTTGAAGGAAAAATGGTGCTTTATCACTGACACATTATCCTCTAACACATCAGGAGAGAGATTTGAAGTACTGATGAGGAGAACTATTCTTCATGGGAGCATGTTATTTCTACAAAGTCTAACTTTCAGATGTTTTCTTTTACCTCTTCTTTTATCAACATCTGATATTATTTACAACTTATTAACTTTTCTACCTGTTAACATATTAAGTATAGAAGCAGTTCAAGAAATGAGATTTAATATAACAGCTATAATTAGAAAGAGGTATAGAAAAATTGAATAATTCTTCCTGGCACATGCAGTATTTCAGGGTTTTATTGTTGTTGTTATTTGTTTGTTTTCTGGAAAAGAAATGCTTTCTGCAAATCTATATTATTCATTATGGGAATGGGAACATAGAAATCTCTTCAGTCTTGGTTTCTGAAGCTCAGGTTGCAGTGCAGTTAGCTATAGAGAGAAGGGGCACTGCTGAAGTATGACAGTCATAAACTAAATAATACAATCTTTGGAAATAACACATGTTCAGAAATTGCTATATCAGGTAAGTGGATTTTTGGAATAGGAATATATATCTTTAAAAGTTCTGTAGATTGAGAGGAGTTCTTTGAACATAATATTAAAAACTGTACAACTCTAAGACTAAGAAACATTTAATTGAAAATATTTTGGCCTATCTCAATTGTCATTTATGGCCTCTCTTTCATATTCCCCTAATAAACAGATTTTAATTAAAATTAGAACCTATTTTTCCACTATAATCACATTGAATTGAGATTCTTCCATTTGGTCATAAAATTAGTAGAAAAGGGAATATATGTTATATTGTGTTGTATCTGAAAGCTCGTTCCCTGTGTCCAATGAAAATCAATGCCAATTTAATAATGAGGACCAAATGTTGAGAAAAAAGAAAGAAAGATTTATTGCTTTGCTCGCAAAGGAGAAACACACAAGGGACTTCTGTCCCAAACGTTGTGATTCTTTTGATCAGGAGGGACAGGGAGTTGTATAGGAACTCTTCAAGAGTTACATTCCACATGTGCTAGGATTTACTTGTTATTTTGTGAGATATTCACTTCCCAGATCCTCAGCAGACATCTACTTCCTGTAAGTTCAAAGGCAATTAATTAGGGAAAGAAAAGGTAACACTCTGATCTTGTTAGGGAGGAGTAGAGAGTAGAAAAGAGAAAAAAAAAAGCTTTTAAAAATAAACTTTAGAACAATGAGGGCTATATTCAAAAAGTGAATGAAACACTGTTACAGAATTATGCTTTGATATGAATAAACTGGATGATGTTCAAGTTTTATAATAGAATAAGAGACTAAGAAGTGTGTTGTAGAAATTGTGCTTGCAAGTGTCTGAATTACTTATTTACTCATGAGAACTTACCTCATACAGGGAGAAAAGCTTAGTTTTAAAAAACTGGGTGGAAAATCAGCACAAGTGTGTCTATGAAACACTTTTTTCAGAGCAAATCCTTCTACATAAATCTATTGGAGATCCAAGCTGTAAAATCAATAAAATTTATAGGGGAAAAAAACCACTTCAGAAACATTTAGGAAGAACTCAATATCACAATCAATAACCTAGACTTAACTGACATATATAGAATATATCAACCATCATCAAGTGGATATACGTTCTTCTCAGCAGCACATGGATCCTTCTCAAAGACAGACCATATATTATTCCATAGGGCAACTCTTAGTAAGTATTAAGGTGTGGAGATAATACCATGCATCTTATCTGATCCTAATGGAATGAAACTGGAAATCAATGATAAAAGAAGGAAGGAAAAATCCTGCATCACCTGGAAAATGAACAATATGTTACTGAATGATCAATGGGTTGCAGAAGACATAAAGGAGGAAATCAAAAAATTCTTAGAGATAAATGAAAATACAGACACAACATATCGGAATCTATGGGACACAATGAAAGCAGTTGTAAGAGGGAAATTCATCGCCTGGAGGTCATTCCTCAAAAAAAGAAAAAAAACAACAAATAAATGAGTTCACACTTCATCTCAAAGCCCTAGAAAAGGAAGAGCAAAACAACAGCAAATGTAGCAGAAGGCAAGAAATAATCAAAATCAGAGCGGGAATCAACGAAATGGAAACAAAAGAAACTATTAAAAAAATTGACAAAACTAAAAGTTGGTTCTTTGAAAAAATAAATAAGATCAACAGATCCTTAGTCATGCCAAAGAAGAGAAGAAGAGAGAGAACTCAAATTACTAACATACGGGATGAAAAAGGCAACATCACAACAGATACTACAGAAATACAGAAGATAATTAGGAATTATTTTGAAAACCTATATTCCAATAAAATAGAAGATAATGAAGACATTGATAAATTTCTTAAGTCATATGATTTTCCCAGACTGAGTCAGGAGGATACACACAATTTGAAGAGACCAGTATCAATGGATGAAATAGAAGAAGCAATCAAAAGACTACCAACCAAGAAAAGCCCAGGACCGGATGGGTATACAGCGAAGTTTTACAAAACCTTTAAAGAAGAATTAATACCAATACTTTTCAATTTATTTCAGGAAATAGAAAAAGAGAAAGCTCTTCCAAATTCATTCATGAGGCCAACATCACCCTGATTCCAAAACCAGACAGACACCTCAAAGAAAGAAAACTACAACCAATATCTCTAATGAACCTAGATGCAAAAATCCTCAATAAAATTCTGGCGTATCAGATACAAAAACACATCAAAAAAATTGTGCACCATGATCAAGTAGTATTCATACCTGGGATGCAAGGATGGTTCAATATATGAAAATCAATAAATGTTATTCACCACATCAATAGACTTAGATATAAGAACCATATGATCATCTCAATAGATGCAGAAAAAGCATTTGACAAAGTACAGCATCGCTTTATGTTCAAAACATTAGAAAAACTAGGGATAACAGGAACTTACCTCAACATTGTAAAAGCTATCTAAGCTAAGCCTCAGGCTAGCATCATTCTGAATGGAGAAAAATTGAAGGCATTCCCTCTAAAATCTGGAAGAAGACAGGGATGCCCTCTATCACCACTTCTATTCAATATAGTTCTCGAAACACTGGCCAGAGAAATTAGACAGACGGAAGAAATTAAAGGCATAAAAATAAGAAAAGAAGAACTTAAATTATCACTATATGTGGATGACATAATTTTATACCTAGAAGACCCAAAAAAGGTCTACAAAAAAACTACTAGAACTAATAAATGAATTCAGCAAAGTGGCAGGATATAAAATCAACATGCATAAATTAAAGGCATTTCTGTATATCAGCGACAAAACTTCTGAAACGGAAATGAGAAAAAACACCCCATTCACAATATCCTCAAAAAATAAAATAAAATAAAATACTTGGGAATCAACCTAACAAAAGAGGTGAAAGATTTATACAATGAAAACTACAGAACCCTAAAGAGAGAAATAGAAGATCTTAGAAGATGGAAAAATATACCCTGTTCATGGATAGGCAAAACTAACATCATCAAAATGGCGATATTACCAAAAGTTCTCTATAGGTTTAATGCAATGCCAATCAAAATCCCAATGGCATTTCTTGTAGAAATAGATAAAGCAATCATGAAATTCATATGGAAAAATAAAAGACCCAGAATAGCAAAAGCAACTCTAAGCAGGAAGTGTGAATCAGGCAGTATAGTGATACCAGATTTTAAACTATATTACAGAACAATAGTAACAAAAACAGCATGGTTCTGGTACCAAAACAGGCGGGTGGACCAATGGTAGAGAATAGAGGACACAGAGACTAATCCACAAAGTTACAACTATCTTATGTTTGATAAAGGGGCTAAAAACATGCAATGGAGGAAGGATAGCATCTTCAACAAATGGTGATGGGAAAACTGGAAATCCATATGCAACAAAATGAAACTGAATCCCCTCCTCTTGCCATGCACAAAAGTTAACTCAAAATGGATCAAGGAGCTTGATATCAAATCAGAGACTCTGCATCTGACAGAAGAAAAAGTTGGCTCCGATGTACATATTGTGGGGTCGGGCTCCAAATTCCTTAATAGGACACCCATAGCACAAGAGTTAATAACAAGAATCAACAAATGGAACTTACTTAAACTAAAAAGTTTTTTCTCAGCAAGAGAAACAATAAGAGAGGTAAATAGGGAGCCTACATCATGGGAATAAATTTTTACTCCTCACACTTCAGATAGAGCCCTAATATCCAGAGTATACAAAGAACACAAAAAATTAAACAATAAGATAACAAATAACCCAATCAACAAATGGGCCAAGGACCTGAACAGACACTTCTCAGAGGAGGACATACAATCAATCAACAAGTACATGAAAAAATGCTCAGCATCTCTAGCAGTCAGAGAAATGCAAATCAAAACCACCCTAAGATACCATCTCACTCCAGTAAGATTGGCAGCCATTAGGAAGTCAAACAACAACAAGTGCTGGCGAGGATGTGGGGAAAAGGGTACTCTTGTACATTGCTGGTGGGACTGAAAAATGGTGAGGCCAATATGGAAAGCAGTATGGAGATTCCTGGGAAAGCTGGAAATGGAACCACCATTTGACCCAGCTATTGCCCTTCTTGGACTATTCCCTGAAGACCTCAAAAGAGCATACTACAGGGATACTGCCACATCGATGTTCATAGCAGCACAATTCACAATAGCTAGACTGTGGAACCAACCCAGATGCCCTTCAATAGATGAATGGATAAAAAAATGTGGCATTTATACATAATGGAGTATTACGCAGCACTAAAAATGACAAAATCATGGAATTTGCAAGGAAATGGATGACACTAGAGCAGATTATGCTAAGTGAAGCTAGCCAATCCCTAAAAAACAAATGCCAAATGTCTTCTTTGATATAGTGAGAGCAACTAAGAACAGCAGGGAGGAAGAGCAGGAGGAAAAGATTAACATTAAACAGAGACATGAGGTGGGAGGGAAAGGAAGAGAAAAGGGAAATTGCATGGAAATGGAAGGAGACCCTCATTGTTATACAAAATTACATGTAAGAGGTTGTGAGGGGAATGGGAAAAAAAACAAGGTGACAAATGACTTACAGTAGATTGGGTAGAGAGAGAAGATGGGAGGGGAGGGGAGGGGGGATAGTAGAGGATAGGAAAGGTAGCAGAATACTACAGTTACTAATATGGTATTATGTAAAAATGTGGATGTGTAACCGATGTGATTCTGCAATCTGTATTTGGGGTAAAAATGGGAGTTCATAACCACTTGAATCTAATGTATGAAATATGATATGTCAAGAGCTTTGTAATGTTTTGAACAACCAATAAAAAAAAGAAAAAAAAAAGAAAAAAATGGCAGCAATTTGACCTTCCAACTGGAGGTAATCCATGTGATTAAGTGAATATTTATCAAATATGTTTTCAACAAATGTTTACTTGTTGAAGTGTATTGTAGTAGGACCTACTCTGACAATCAATTCATGGTTAACCCATCACCCAACAGTATTTAAAAAAAAAAACTCTCTAAATTTGTGTTGTGGTTTGGATGTGAAGTGTCCCCCAAAAGCTAATGTGTGAGTCAATACAAGAAAGTTCAGAGGAGAAATGATTGGGTTGTGATTTTCTAAACCCAATCAGTGAATTAATTCCCTGAGAAGAATAAACTGAGTGGTAACTAAAGTGGTAGGGTGTGGAGAAGGTGGGAATTGGGGGTGTGGCTTTTGGGTATATATTTTTATCTGGCAAGTGGGAACTTCTCTCTGTGCTCCCTGATCACCAAGTGAGCTGTTTTTGTTAGGTCCTTAGGCCAAAGTAACTCCATTTTGGAAATCAGAACCTGCCCACCCAGGCATGACCTTCCTGTTAGGTCCACCCAGAAAGAGTGTCTAAATACTGAAACCATAGCAAATACGTCAAATAATCACAGAATCAGAGGGATTTTTTTTAACTATTTCATTGTATTTGATTGTATAGTAAAAAATTGGGTGGTTGTTTTTTTTTTTTGTTTTTTCCCAAGGAGGCTGCTGCACCTTACAGAAGGGCAGTGTGGCAGATATTCTCTATCAATAAACCTTTGATTGAAATCAGAAATGTCTCTCTCATGGATATTTGTGCCAGATGTCCTAACAGTTTATCTCTCACAATCTTCTGCCATGATATTTTGCCTCACCTTGAGCCCTGAGGAATGGAGCCTGCTGTATATAGATTGAGACTTCTGAAACCATGAGCTCATATATAAACCCTTCTTCACCTACAGTTGTTCTGGGCAGGTCTTTAAGCTGCAGCTGAAAACAAAAGCTGACTAAAACAATTTGTTATTATTACCTATTACAAATGAAACTATCAATCATATCCAACTATTATTTAGATAATTTTCATTGAATAAAAACTGTTGTTTGACAACATTGCATGAGAAATACCAATACATTTGAAGTTCCCTGCATACCCTTTTCCAAGCATATTCTGCTACCTGTAGTTTTCCAAAGTGAAGACTCATCCTAAATATTGTGTTACTATTTTTCTTCTCTGTTTTAAAAAGTTTTTTATCCCCAAGTAAAACAATGTGGAGTTTTGCCTGTTCTTTAATTGATATAAGTATATTTTACTGTAAGTATGCTGTGATTTGTTCTATTTCCTACATCTATTTTAAAGATTTTTATATAGTTATATACAATGTAGTGGTATTTTATTCTTTTCACTGCTGCATATTGTATCTCACTGTGTAAGAATATATAAATATGTACTTAATTATCCCATGGCAGGTATTTTCATTGTTATCATATTTCAATCAATTTTTTTTCTATTTTCATGTAAATCTACTGATGAACATGTGCACAAATTCTCTATAAGTACAATTTCTAGACACATTTTGTGTGTCAAAGGATACCTTTTTGTCACAAGATACTAAATTGATTTCTAAATTATATTTGTAATAACTGAACTTTCATTCTGTGTGAAAGCTTTCAACAATTCACTTCTTTACCAATACTTGATTATTGTTAGACTTTCAATTTTGTCACATTAAGAGTACAAAAACACTTTTTGTTTTGTTTTGTTTTATTTACAACAACATGATTATGGATGATATTGCTATTTTTACTTATCTTTTCCTTTGAAATTCTGCAATTTGTCAATTATGTTAATGTGGGGTTTTCTTTTATTATGACTAGAATTTCATAGTCCTCCTAAACATGGAAATTCACTTTTCCTAATCAGGAAAACTCCCTAACATAGTTTCTTCAATTTTTCATTTCATTAGCTTCTCCTATACTTTGACGTGCAACATTTGACAGTATTATTCTATCCTCAATGTCTCTTATATTATACTATGAGTTTTTTATTGAAGGGAATAATTATGTGATTATCTCCATATATGACTTCAGTTCAAGTCCCTTGACAAAATTCTAAATCTATTCCTAATTAACACATCCAGTGAAATATGACCTGGTCATTCCTAAAATCAACATCTAACATTATTGGGAAACACTAAAAAGTTCATAGCAAGGCAAGAATGCTATTTTTATTACTACTTCACACTGTGTTATAAGTAGAAGCCAATGCAATTTTTAATAAAGGAAAATACCTAGAAACAAGAATTGATAGAGAAGATACTGAACTACATTTATTGGCATGTTACATAATATATCTGGAAAATCCAAGTGAATCAGTGGTAAAACTTGTACAAACCATATGGAAGTTTTGAAGACAATAGGTAGAAAATTAATAACCAAAATCAGTGTGTACAAACATGGTAACAAGTTAGAAGATACAGTGGAATAAAATATTTCATCTATAATAGCACCAATAAAATACAATTTGGGGGAAAATTTGAGAGGATTTATGAAAAAAAGAGTATGAAAAAAATTAACAAATTCCTGGAAGTCACCATTAACAGAAAAATATTCCTTGCTGGTGGATATCAAGTCTCTCTAAGTTAACAGAGAAATTGAGAGTATTCCCAACATATATAGATAGCATAAATGTTTTTCCTTTATAAGAAAACAAATTAATTGCAAAGTTAATTTTGCAGAAAGCACACTATAATACATATGTCTGACAGCATACCTGCACCTTGATTGAACAGTTCTTCTGAGCACATGCAGTGGGTCATATTAGGAAAATTAGAAATTATGGAAATAAAGATTTATTTATAAGTGGAAGCAGGACTCATTTGGCAAATCAGTTCTGGTCGAGTCTGGTTCTAACAAAACCAAGAGTCTGCATGTTTATTTTATAGGTTTTAAACATCAAAGGAATTCACTATGAAAGGACTTCTTGAGGTAAACAAGATGAAGCTGAGAAAAAAAAAAAAGCTTGGTGTAGGCTTATCAGTTTCAGCCCATCTCTTTGGGAAGCTGCTGTTTGAATTCAAGGCTTCTCCATGATGAGCACTGGAATTCTCCCTATCAATAGGTAGTCACCTTGCAAACAGGTGTTTCTTGTGGGTCCCTCACCAAAAGATTCCAAGAAGAGGCATCTAGCTGTCCATGATTACATAGTTCAAAGCAATGATTTATTTACTGCTGAAGGCACCTATGAACATCCTGAAAACCTGACATGAATATAAAATAGTTCTTCCAGATATTAAAGTACATTGCAAAGCTTCTGTCTTTAAAACATTGTGGCAAAAGACAATGCTGCATGATGTCATAAAATCTCAGAGCAGAAGGGTGGTTATCATAGGTGAGGGGGGGGGGTCGGTAATGTGGAGATGGTGAGTAAAAAGTTACCTACCCTTCAGTTATAAGATGAATAAGTTTTGGAGACCCAAAGAATATTCTAGTCATTATGTTTTATGCCCTGTAGTGTATAGTTGAAATTTGCAAAAAGTTAATCTCTATTCTCACCCCGCCCCCATCTAGGTTTCTATGTTTGGGATTGAGGTCTTTGATAGCTTCATGACTTTGGCAAGCTTGGTGACTAGGATGTTTCATGCAAAGACACAGAATGCCTGGATGTGATAGCAATGCCCTGCTTGAGGATCCTGTGTGCTACAGTCTTACCTTGATCTCAGGCACACAGTTCCTGGGAATAAGGAAACTCTCTTGTTAGACAATACAATGTTTCGTCAAGCCCTGATGTTTCTGGACCTGCCTGCTAACAGTAACTTTAAACAATGGGCTTTCTTGAGAGCTACATAAAACTCCTAAGGTTACACATTGCAACTATAGTATGTAACTGAGGAATAAGCTGCATAATGTTGCTAACTCTGTAACCTGCCTAATGACACAATTAACAATAATGTATTACTGATGCCAGTGACCTAATGTAACCTATTGATATAAATAAAGCTGGCGTCTTGGCTATTCTGCCATTCTTACATTTTTTTCTGGCTCTACATCTTGTCTCTATGTCTCCTTTATATTTTCCTTACACCCCAAAACACAATCTATTTTATGATGGTAATTAACTGTGGATTTACTGTGGTAATCACTTCAGGCTTTGTATGTGTATCAAAACATTACATCATGTACCTTGAATTTATACAATTCTTACTTGTCAACTATTTCTCAGGAAACATGAAAACTACTATGGTACTACATAAAAACAAAACAGACAAAAATTAAATGAACACAAGTACAGGGAAAGTACCATCTCAAACTGTAATTTAAAATAAATGAAACTGAAAAAATAAATTATCATTTGGAAAAAACAGTGAAATTTGATCCAGGGGCTGGTGTTTTGGTTCAGTGGTAGAGCACTTGCCTAGCACATGTGGGGTCCTGGGTTCAATCCTCAGCACCACATATAAATCAATAAAATCTTTAAGATATTGTGTCCAACTATAACTAAAAAATAAATATAAAAAAATTAATCCATATGGCAAACAGCAAAACAATTTCAAATGAATAAGAAATGTTAATATCAAGAATAAAACCATAAGATACAAGAAGAAAATAGAGATGAACTTTAATATAACCCAAGTCTAAGTTCTTAACTATGACTAATTATAACTGGAAATCCATATACTACATAGTACATATTTTTTAAAAAATCAAAAATTGTAAGCATTCAGAAAAGACAAATAAGAAAATTGGAGAGAAATGTTTGTAAAATATACCATAAATGAATGGCAAGAGGATTCTTAGTCCCAAGACAATAGCTCTTATGCACCATTTCTCTCTAAGGTACTTGTGAGTAAATGACTGATTTTGGTTCTGGGAGAGGGAAGGCACAAAGTTAACTAGGTCCATGTGTGTGTGTGTGTGTGTGTGTGTTTGTGTGTGTGTGTGTGTGTGTGTGTGTGAGAGAGAGAGAGAGAGAGAGAGAGAGAGAAGTAAATATATAAAGGCATGAATTGGCATGAACATACTCTCTATCTAAAGATATGAAAAATTGTACTCTATATGTGTAATAAAAATTGTAATGCATTCTGCTGTCATGTATTTAAAAAATAAAGCCAATAAAACTAACTAACCAAATGAATGAATAAAATAAAAAGAAAGAGAGATAGTCAGAAAGCAAGTCATTGTTCAAAGTCTTAAAGACATTTGTCAGAGAAACATGTCAAAAGGAGTAGTACTGTCACTAGTTGGGGAAATTTAAGCACAAAAAATACAATAATAAATTACAAACTATTAAATCAATAAAAACAGAATTCATAAGTTCATAATATTACTTAGTGTATAGGAAAGGGAGGAAAAAGTAAGGGAGTTCTCCTTTAAATTAAAATGCCATCTAATAAATATTCAAGGTAGTAGAATTAAAAATCCTGGATTAATGTCAATTTTCAATTTTAATTATTGGTTTGGGTAAGAGTACTAATAGTTTTTGAAATAACTGGGAGAAAATCCGTGAAGAAATTATTCCCCTGACTCTGTTGGGAACTGTGGAATTATAAGAGAGTAAATAACAACTGGTCCTACCAAACAAAAGTAAGCAGAGCAGAATGTGAATAGCAATAAAGAGGCTACAGTAAAGGAGTAGAATGAAGGAAGGTGCAGAGAGGAGATTAAGTTCTGATTAGATAATGTGGCAATTTGAGGTGCTTGCAAGAACTGTTTTATTTTTTGTCACAGTGGAATTGGGGGAGAAGTTTATGCATTTTAAAATGAGGGTTACAAAATCTGACTTAATTTTTTTTTTTTGAAGACAGCATCTCACCATGTTTCTCAGGTCTCCTCAATCAACCGGTACTCAAGCAATCCTCCTGCCTCAACCTCCAGAATATCTGAGACTACAAGTGTACACCACTGTGTAAGGCTTTAATTTAAATTTTGAAAAAAAATATTCTCAGAATATATTGGAGAAATTCAAAGAGAAATTAAGAGACACTTCTCAGAATTTTATTACTGCTTTTTCTATTTCTATGAAGAATATAAATGGTAACTATGTCAAAAGCAAAGAGAGTCTAAATATTAGTATTACGTAGACATGAGTATAAATAGAGTATGATATTTAACTATATATGTCAGTTTGTCTGGGTCATGGGGTACTCAGATGCCTAGGTGTATTTGTAAAGGTGTTTTTTAATATTTTAGTTTGTTTTAGTTAGTTTTATATGAAATTAGAATGCATTTATGCACTTTGATATATCATATATAGATGGGATATATTTTCCCACTTTTCTGAGTGTACATGTTCCAGAATCATATGGGTCACACAGTCATTCATATATATATATATATATATATATATATATATATATATATATATAGAGAGAGAGAGAGAGAGAGAGAGAGAGAGAAAGAGAGTCTATTTGTTCTACTATCTTTCCTATCCCTACATACTCTCCCCTCCCTCCCCTCCCCTCCCCTCCCCTCCCCTCCCTTCACTTCCTTCTACCTAATCTAAGGTAACACTATTCTTCTGTAGTGCCCCCTGCCTTTTTGTGAATTAGCATCTGCATATTAGAGAAAACACTTGGCCTTTGGTTTTGTAAGATTGGCTTATATCACATAGTATGATATTCCCCAACTCCATCAATTTACTGGCAAATGCCATAATTTTATTCTTCTTTAAAGCTGAGTAATATTTCATTGAATATGTATATACAACATTTTCAATATCCATTCATCTATTGAAAGACACCTCAGTTGGTTCCATAGTTTAGCTATTTTGAATTGAGTTGCTATGAGCATTGATGTGACTGTGTCACTATGGTATGCTGATTTTATATCCTTTGGGTATAAACTGAGGAGTGGGATAGCTGGGTCAAATGATGGTTACATTCCCAGTTTTCTGAATTTCTATACTGCTTTCCAGAGTTGTTGCACCAATGTTCAGTCCAACCAGCAATGTCTGAGTGTACCTTTGTCCCCACATCCTCGCCAACATTTATTGTTGCCTAAATTTTTTATGATTGCCATTCTGATAGGAAAAATCTTAGTGTAGCTTCGATTTGAATAACTCTAATTACTAGAGATGTTGAACACTTTTTCATATATTTGTTTATCAATTGTATTTCTTCTCCTATGAAGTGTCTTTTCAGTTACTTAGACAATTTATTGATTTTTTTGAGTTATTTATATATTCTAGAGATTAAGACTTTATCAGACGTGCACGTGGTAAAGATTTTCTCCCAATCTGTAGGCTCTGTCCTCACATTATTGACTATTTCCTTTTCTGAGAAGCTTTTTAATTTGAATCCATCCCATTTATTGATTCTCAATTATACTTCCTTAACATTCAGGGTCTTAAGAAAGTCAGGTTCTAGGCTGACATGATGAACATTTGGACCTACTTTTTCTTCTATTAGGCTCAGGGTCTCTGTTCTAATGCCTAAATCTTTGATCTATTTTGAGTTGGCTTTTGTGTAGGGTGAAAGATAGAGGTATACTTTCATTTTACTAAATATGGAATTCCAGTTTTGCCAGGACCATTCGTTGAATAGCCTATCTTTTTCCACTGAATGATTTCAGCATCTTTGTCTAGTATGAAATAACTCTATTTATGTGGGTTTGTCTGTGTGTCCTCTATTCTGTACCTTTGGTCTATACATCTATTTTGATGCTGTTTTTGTGATTATAACTCTGTAGTATAGTTCAATGTCTGGTATTGTGATGCCTCCTGCTTCACTTTTCTTGCTAAGGATTGCTTTAACTATTTTGGGTCAATTATTTTTCCAAATATATTTTATTACTGCCTTTTCTATTTCTATGAAGAATATCATTGGGATTTTAATAGGAATTGCATTAAATCTGTATAATGCTTTTGGTAGTATGGCCATTTGGACAATATTAATTCTGCCTATCCAGGAGCATGGGGAATCTTTCCATCTTCTGTGTTTTTCTTCAGTTTATTTTTTAATGTTCTGTAGTTTTCATTGTAGAGTGCTTTCCTCATTTTCCTCATTTCTCTTTCAGAGGATTTGTCACTGATATACAGAAATGCATTGGATTTATGGGTGTTTATTTTATATCCTGCTACTTTGCTGAATTCATTTATTAGTTCTAGAAGTTTTCCGGTAGAATTTTTTGGTTCCTCTAGGTATAGAATCATGTCATTGGTAAATAGTGATAGCTTGAGTTCTTTTTCTATCCATATCCCTGTAATTTCTTTGATCTGTTTACTTGCTCTGGTTAGAGTTTCAAGATTATGTTAAACAGAAGTGGTGAAAGAGGGTATCCTTGTCTTGTTCCAGTTTTTAGAGGGAATGCTTTCAATTTTTCTCCATTTAGAATCATGCTGGCCTGGGGCTTAGGATAGATAGCTTTTACAATTTTGAGATATGTTCCTATATTCCTAGTTTTTCTAGTATTTTGACACTATGGGGTGCTGTATTTTCTTGAATGCTTTTTCTGCCTCTATTGAGATGATCACATGATTTTTATCTTTAAGTCTACTGATATGATGAATTACATTTATTGATTTCTGTATTTTGAACCAATCTTGCATCCCTGGGAAGAACCACACTTGATTGTGGTGCACGCTTTTTAATATGTTTTTGTATTTGATTTGCTAGAATTTTGTTGAGAAGTTTTGCATCTATGTTCATTAGAGATAATGGTCTGTAGTTTTCATTCTTTGATATGTCTTTTCCTGGTTTTGGAATGAGGGTGATATTGGCCTCATAGAATGAGTTTGAAAGTATTCTTTTTCTATTTCATGGAATAATTTGAGAAGTATTGGTATTAGTTCTTCTTTGATGGTCTTGTAGAACTCAGCTTTATATCCATGTGGTCCTGGGCTTTTCTTGGTAGGTAGGCTTCGAATGTTGTCTTCCATTTTATTGCTTGAAATTGATCTGTTTAACTTGTGTATATCATCCTGATTCAGTTTGGGCAAATCATAGGACTCTAGAAATTTGTCAAAGCTTTTGATATTTTCTATTTTATTGAAGTACAAATTTTCAAAAAAATTTCTAATTATCTTCTGAATTTCTGTAATGTCTGTCATGATATTTCCTTTTTCATCACAGATGTTAGTTGTTTGAGTTTTCTCTTTCCTTCCCTTCATTAGCATGGCTAAAGGTTTATCAATTTTATTTATCTTTTCAAAGAAGCAATTTTTTTGTTCTGTCAATTTTTTTCAACTGTTTCTTTTGTGTCAATTTCATTGATTTCAAATCTGATTTTAATTATTTCCTGTATTCTACTGCTTTTGGTGTTGATTTGTTCTTCTTTTTTCTAGGGCTTTCAGATGTAATTCTAGGTCATTTGTTTGTTCACTTTTTCTTCTTTTAAGGAATGAACTGCATGCAATGAACTTTCTTCTTAGTAATGACTTCATAGTGTCCAAGAGATTTTGATATGTTGTATCAGTGTTCTCATTTACCTCTAAGAATTTTTTATTCTCCTCTTTAATGTCTTATATATTCCACTGCTCATTCAGTAGCATTATTTGGTCTCTCTCTGTTGGAGTAGCTTCTATTTTTTAGTTTATCATTCATTTCTAATTTTATTCCATTATGATCTGATGGAATGCAGGGTAATATCTCTACTCTTTTGTATTTGCTTAAAGTTGCTTTGTGACATAATATGTGGTCTGTTTTAGAAAAAAATCCATGTGCTGCTGAGAAGAAAGTGTATTCACTCATTGATAGATGAAATATTGTGTGTATGTCTGTTAAGTCTAAGTTATTGATTGTATTATTGAATTATATAGTTTCTTTTTTTAGCTTTTGATTGGAAGATCTATCCAGTGGTGAAAAAGGTATTTTAAAGTCACCCAGAATTATTTTTTGTGGTCTATTTGACTCTTAAACTTGAGAAGAGTTTGTTTGATGAATGTAGATGCTTTGGCGGTATAGGAGGTCCCCCGACACCCATGTGGGAGGGGTCTCCCGCATAGAGGGGCAAGTCCCCTCTACCCTGGCTGCAGCAGGATACGAGCTCCCCCCACACACACACACACACCCTTGGGAGAGATCTCCTGCCTGGAATGGAAGTCCCCTCTACCCTGGCTAGGGAGTATAGGATCCACACTCCCCCAACCAGGTGGGAGGGTCTCCCGCCTAGAGGGGCAAGGCCCCTCTACCTGTGGCTGCTGTAGTATATGAGCTCCCGCTGACACCCAGGTGAAAGGGGTCTCCCTTCTGGAGAGGAGAGCCCCTCTACCCTAGCTGTAGCAGTATACCAGCTCCCCCCGATACCCAAGTGGGAGGTGTCTCACTCATCGAGTCCCCTCTACCCTGGCTGCTGCAGTATATGAGTTCACCCTGACACCCTGATGGGAGGGATCTCCCACCTGAAGTGAAAAGTACCCTCTAAGCTGGTTGCAGCGGTAGGAGAGCTCCCCCTGACACCCAAGTGGAGGGTCTCCCACGTGGAGGGGCATGTCTCCTGTATCCTGGCTGTGGAGTTATATGAGTTCTACCAGACATCCAGGGGAAAGGGTCTCCCACCTGGAGGGGCGAGTTCATGTTACCCTGGTTGCTGCCATACATGAGCCTCTCTCCATCACTGACTCCCAGATGGGAGAGGTCTCTTGTCAGGAGGGGCGAGTCCCCTCAACCTAGGCTGCGGAGGGATATGAGCTCCCCATGGAAACTTAGGTGAAAGGGGTCTCTTGCCTGGAGGGGTGAGTTCCTGCTACTCCGCTGCAGCTTTATATGAGACCCACACACAGCACCCAGGTGGGAGGGGTCTCCTGCCCTGAGGGGCAAGTCCCCTCTACCCTGGCTGTGGCTCTTTTGAGATCCCTTTAACACCCAGGTGGGAGGGGTCTCCCACCTTGGAGGGGCCAGTACCCTCTTCCTTGGCTTTGAGATTATAAGAGCTCCCCCCAACACCCTGGTAAGAGGGGTCTCCTGCCTGGAGAGGCGAGTCTTCTCTACCCTCTCTGCACCTGTATAGGAGCTTCCTAAGGCACCCAGGTGGAAGAGGTCACCATCGGGAGGATAGAGTTCCCTCTACCCCCACTGCGGCGGTATAGGAGGTCCCCCAACACCCAGGTGGGAAGGGTCTCCCGCATAGAGGGGCAAGTCCCCTTTACCATGGTTGCAGCAGTATAGGAGCCCCCCCTCAACACCCAGTTGGGAGGGGTTTCCCGCCTGGAATGGCAAGTCCCCTCTACCTTGGCTAGGGAGGTATAGGATCCACCCCACCCAACAACCAGGTGTGGGGGTCTCCCTCCTGGAGGGGTGAGTGCCCTCCACCATGGCTGCTGTGGCATATGAGTTCCCGCTGACACCCAGGTCAAAGGGATCTCCCGCCTGGAGGGGCGAGTCAGCTCTACCCTGGCTGCAGCAGTATAGGAGCTCCTCACTGGATACCCAACTGGGAAGGGTCTCATACATGCAGGGGAGAGTCCCCTCTACCCTGACTGCGGTGGTATATGAGTTCCCCCTGACACTATGATGGGAGGGATCTCCAGCCTGAAGTGAAAAGTAGCCCCTAAGCTGGTTGAAGGGATAGGAGAACTCCTCCTGACACCCAGGTGTGAGGAGTCTCCTGCCTGGAGGGGCAAGTCCCCATTACTCTGCCTGAGGCTCTATAGGAGCTCCCCTGGAATCCAGGTGGAAGGTGTCTCATGCCTGGAGAGGGGAATCCCCTTTACCCTTGATGCAGCCATATAAAAGCTCCCTCTGACATCCAGGCGGGAGGGATCTCTTGCCTGGAGGGGCAAGTCCCCTCTACCCTGGCTGCAGCAGGATATGAGCTCCCTATGACACCCAGATGAAAGGGGTCTCCCTGCTACCCTGGCTGCATCATAATAGGAGCTCCCCAATCACCACCCAGGTGGGAGGGGTCTCCTGCCTGGAGGGGTGTCTTTGATTGTTCTTTGCTTCCAGGGTATAAGAGCTCCAGCAGACACCTGGTGGGAAGGTCTCCAGCCTGAAGGACCCAGACCCCTCTTCCTTGGCTTGGAGAATATAAGAGCTCTCCCTGACTCCCTGGTAAGAGGGGTCTACAGCCTGGAGGGGCGAGTTCCCTCTACCATGGCTGCTGTGGTATATGAGCTCCATCTCTTCCCTCCCTATTCTCCAAAGCCCTGCCAGGGCTCTGGAATGTGTCTCTCCTTTCCTGGGACTGGCTTCTTACTTGAGCCCTTTTTGAGGACCCTGTTTCTGTCCTTGTCCCTTGATTTCAGGCCCCTTGCTGGTGCCCTCTCCTGTGACTACCCTCTGTTCCCCTTGTGCTGTGGTATCCTGGCACAGCCCAGACCCTCTACTACCCCTGATTCTCCCTAGCCATGGCTCTTCCAATAGGTCCTGGCTCCCAACCCACCCAGCCACTCCTGCTCCCACTTCCAGAACCAGGGTTTCCCCACAAAGTGCCCTCCTTTGGCCCTCCTTTGATCCTGATCCTTCTCTGAGGATCTTCTCACCTGGGGCAGAGGAGTGGAATTGGCTGGTCTCTGCACCCTGAAGGCTCCCTATGGGAAACACAGCCCTACCCCTCGCCTGGTCACCCTTCTGCTGCCAGAAAACAGACACCTGGCCTTGGTTGTGGGCCTTGAGCTGATCTTGGCCTTCGAGATCCCCTCCCTTCCCTCCCCTGCCCTCTCTCCTCGCATGCTTCCCTTACCCCAACCCAGCCCTCCCTAATCCTGACACTTTGTGCTCCAGTCCCTGGGCCTGTCTCCTCACCTGGGTCCCTGACCACGTTTGTTGTGTCTCGTGCTGTAGCGTGCATTGTGTGGTGTTGTGTGGCTTTGCTTCGTGTCGGGTCGGACCTGGAGGCCCCTTGCTTGGGGCCCCTACCATGCTTCCCTTGGTGCCCCTTGCCTCGCGTGCTGTCTCCTCAACCTCATGTCACCTCTTCCTCCTGTTCCCAGCTTTCCCCTCGCCAGGTCCCCTTGCTCCTTGGGTGCCTCATCATCCTAGGTCAGATCAGTCCCTAGCCTTGGCTCCTTATTCAGGTCCTGGTTCTCTCCTCTCTGCACCCACTGTGACCCTGCCCCAAGCCCTCCCGTCCCCTCCTCCTGGTCCCCGTCCCCTCCTCCTGGCTCCCGTCCCTTGTCAGGCCCCATTTGCCAGGTCCCTGGCCCAACATTTTCATCTGGGCCAGGGCACCTTATGGGAAACAGAACCCTGCCCCTCTCCTGCTCCCCTTGCTTCCCTGGGTGCTTGGTCCTACACCTGGAACCCAGACACCTGGCAGTGGCCCTGGGCCTTGATCCTACTAGACCCTGCTGGATCCCCTGCCTTCCTTCCTGAACCTTGTCCACTGTCCTGAGCCCCCTCCCCCAGTCCCAGCCCTTGGCTCTCCATTCCCTGGCCTGGCTCCTCCCTTGAGCCTCTGGTGGCCTTTATTGCTAAACCTTGGGCACTTACTACGGGCCCCATACTTGGGCCGCTTCCCTGCTCCCCTTGGTGTCCCTGCACTGTAGTCCACTAGTGCCGTCTGCTTGACTGGCCCCTCTCTCCCCTGGTCTCCCCTGGGGTGGACCCTCCTCTAGGTCACTAGCCTGGGCTCCTTGCTGGGGTCCTGGACCCCACCCTACCAGCACCCATTCTCTGACCCTTAACCCTATGCCATTCTTTGGCCCTCCTTTTGTCCCTGCCCCTGCCAAGCCCCCTTTCCTTATCCCTTTCCCAGGATGCACACCAGGCCAGGGGACTGGACCTGGCCCCCTTGGCCCTCCTGGATCCCTAGGGGAAAACATAGCCCTTCCCCTTGCCTGGGCTTTCTCCCTATTGGATCCACCCAGCCTTGTCCACTTTCCTGAGCCTCCTCCCCCAGACCAGGCCCTTGGCTCTTCATTTCCTAGCCTGGCTGCGAGATTGAGCCTCTGGTGGCCCTTCTTGCTCAGTGCCTTCTTAGACATGCTGTGCAGGCCCCTTGCTGAGGCTGCTTCCCTGCTACCCTTGGCTTCCCTGTACTGCAGTACCCTAGTGCAGCCCCGCCTTGCTGGCCTGTTGAGGGCCACAGCCGAGTCGAGATGACACATGGCATCTTTGCCAGAAGTAGTGTTTGAGAGGTGATGCTAGCTAGCCATTAAGATGATGACTTTTGAGTTCTGGTGGAGTTCCCGTTGAGCTTGAACTCTCATGGGGATTCCTGGAGAGTTTCCACTGGTTGGGGAAGTGCCGGAGGAGTGATATAACTGGTTGGTGGTTCCTGGAGGAGCTGTGTGGGTGGCTTGCTGGAGAATTTCCTGGAAGCCTGTGTGGAGTGTGCTGGTGGAGTTCAGAAATAAAGTTTGTTCCTGCTTCAGTGGCTCGTGATTTGTGCCCAGCCAGACTACGGCACTGGCCCTGGCTTTACCTGCTCTCTCCTGGCCGGGGCCCTCTTCTAGGTCTCCTGCCTGGGTTCCTTATTGGGGTCCTGGCCCCATCCCACCCACACCCGTCCTGCGGACCTTCAGGCTGTGCCCTCTATTGGCCATACTGTTGTTCTTGTCTCTGCCAGGCCCGCTTTCCTGATCCCCTTCCCAGGATGCTCACCAGAGCCAGGGACTTGACCTGGCCTTTTGGCCCTGCAGGCTCACTTTGGGAAAATGTAGCCCTGCCCCTTGCCTGGGCACTTTCAATTCACTCAGCCCAGGCCCTGCTCTCGAACCCTGACACTCTTCAGGGGATCTGGGCCTTGAGCCCTCCTCCCCCTGTGCCACCACTCCCCTTTCTCCCCTCCCGCCCCTCCCCATCCATGTTTCTTTTCATTCACCCAGGCCCAGGCCCTGAGTGATCCCCACCCTTCCCACCCCTGCCTTCTAGCCTTGCATGCTTCCCCTATCCCATCCCAGCCCTACATAAACCCTGACCTTTTGAGCTCCAGTCCCTGGACCTGGGGGCTCGCCTGAGCCCCTGATTGTGTTCCTCATGTTCCTTGGCACAACATGGAGTCTCTTTGTGTTGGGTCTGACCTGGGGCCCCTTTCTTGGGCACACCAGCGGACTCCCCTAAGTGCCCCTTGCTCTTTCCTCTGTCTCCTGGTCATCGCGCAGCCCTTTCCTCCCCTTCCCCTTGCACTTTCCCCTGGCGCTCGTGGGTCTCCTGCTCCTTGGGTGCCTCATCACCATCCATCAGGTGGGTTACTTACCTGCTTGCCTGGCTAGGGTCCTGGCTCTCACCACTACACGCACCCACCCCAACACCCCGCTATGCCCTCTGGTCACCCTCCTCCTGGCCCCCTACCCTTGCCAGGTCCCTTGCTCTAAATTCTTATCTGAGCCAGAGTGCCTTATAGGAAATAGAGCCCTGCCCCTTGCCTGGTCCCCTTGTGCTCCCTGGGGGCTTCCTCTTGCACCAGGAACTGTGAAACCTGGAGGAGGCCCCGGGCCTGGAACCTGACTGCACCCAGCTGGATCCCCTGCCTTCCCTCCCTAGTCTTGTCTACTGTCCTGGGCCCCCTTCCCAAGCCTTGGCCCTTGGCTCTCCATTCCCTGGTCTGGGTCCTTGCTTGAGCCTCTGGTGGCCCTTCTTGCTCCCTGCTTTTCTGGGCTTTGTCTGAGGGCCCCTCGCTGGGGCCGCTTCCCTGCTCCCCTTGGCTTCCCTGTACTGCAGGACCTTAGTGCAGCCCCGCCTTCCCAGCCCCACTCTTCCCTGCTGTCCCCTGGCCTGAGTCCTTCTCTTGGTCCCCTGCCTGGGCTCCTTGCTGGGGTCCTGGTCCCCACCCCATTCACACCTGTCCTGTGGCCCTTCAGGCTATGCCCTCCTTTGGCCCTCTTGTCGTTTCTGTCTCTGCCAGTGCCACTTTCCTGATCCCCTTCCCAGGATGCTCACCAGGCCAGGAGACTTAACCTGGACTCATGGCCCTGTGTGCTCCCATTGGGAAAATGTAGCCCTGAGCCTTGTCTGTGCCCTTTGGCCTACTTCAGCCCATGCCCTGCTCAGAATCCTGACACCCTGCTGTGAACCTGGGCCTTCAACCATCCTCCCACTGCACCACCTGCTCTGATTTATCCCCTCCCTCCCCGCCCCATCCATATCTGTTTTCATTCACCCTGCCCCAGGTGCTAGCACTTGGCTCTCCATTACTGGGCCCAGCTCCTTGCTTGAGCCCCTGGCTGCCCTTCTTGAGGACACTTTCCCTTCCCTTGGTTTCAGGCCTCTTTCTACAGGCCCCATCCTGGGCCTCCCCTCTGTTCCACTGGTGCTGTGGTATCCTGGCACTGCAGGGAACTTTTGCTTTCCCTGCTTCTCCCTATCCTGGGCTCCTCAAATGGGTCCTGGCTATAAACCAATTACCTCCACAACCTCCACACACCAGGTATACCCTCACAGTGCCCTATTTTGAACCTCCTTTGATCCAGGTCCCTCTCTGAGGATCTATTCACCTGGGCAGAGGGGCCAAATTGGCTGGCCTCTGTGCCCTTAAGGCTCCCTATGGGAAACACAGAGTCCCCTTTACTGCCTGAACCTTGAGGCCTAGAAGTTAACACGTGACTTGCTCCAACCCAGTCCTGAGAGATCCCCTCCCTTTCCTCCCCTGCACTCTCACTTTGTATGTTGCCCCTACCCACACCCAGCCCTCCCTAACCCTGACCCTTTGAGTGCTAGTCTCCGGGCCTGGGTGCTCATATGAGCTCCTGGTAGTGTTCCTCATGTCACTTGGCATACCATGGAGTCTCTCTCTTCCTGTTGGGTCTGACCTGGGAGTCCCTTGCTTGGTATGGCCAGCGAGCTCCCCTAGGTCCTGTTGCACTCTTTTCTATCTTCTGGTCCTTGCGTGCAGCCCTTTCTCCCCTTCCCCTCGCGCTTTCCCCTGGCGCTTGCAGGACTCTTGCTCTTTGGTTCCCTCATCCATGGTCGGTCAGGTGGGTCCTTTGCCTGGGCACCTGTTTGGGTCTTGGATCTTGGCCCCCCATGCACCCACCGAGACGCCCAGCCATGCCCTCCCATCGCCCTCCTCCTGGCCCCCTCACTTGCCAGGCCTCCTTTGCCAGGTCCCTGTCCCTGGATTTTCATCTGGGCCAGGGTGCCTTATGGGAAACTGAGTCCTGCTCCTCGCCTGGGCCCCTTTCTCTCTCTGAGCCTTTGGTCCTGCACCCAGAACCCTTACAACTGGCAGTAGCCCTGGACAAGGAGCTTGCCTGCCCTCTGTCGGGTCCCTTGCCATCCCTCCAAAGTCTTGTCCATTGTCCTGAGACCCCTGCCGAAGTCCTGGCCCTTGGCTCTCCATTCCCTGGCCTGCCTCCTCGCTTGAGCATCTGGGGGGCCCTTCTTGCTCCGTGCTTCCCTGGGGGAAGTGGGCCTCATTGGGGGCTGTACCCTGCTCCCCTTGGCTTCCCTGAACCTCAGAACCCTACTGCTGCCCACCTGCCCAACCCCACCCTTCCCTGCCCTCCCCTGGCCTGGGCCCTCCTGTAGGTCCCAAGCCTGGGCTCCTTTCTGGAGTCCTGGCTCCCACCCTATCAACACCCTTCCTCTGACCTTTCACGCTGTACCCTCCTTCATCCTTCCTGTTGTCCCTGTCCCTGCTGGGCGCCTTTTCAAGATCCCTTTCCCACGATGCTCAGAGGGCCAGGGAACTGGAACTGGGTGTTTGGCCTTTTGGGCTTCCTTTGGGAAAACATAGCTGTGGCCCTTGCCTGGGACTTTGGACTCTTTCAGCCTGGACCCTGTTCCTCAATCCTGACACCCAGCAGTAAACCTGAGCCTTGAGCCCTCCTCTCCCTGTGCCACCCACTACCCTTGCTCCCCTTTCTCCCCTCCCCAGCACTGTCTGTTTTCATAGGACTCAGGACCGGATCCTGGCATTTGGTTCCCCATTCTTGGGCCTGGCCCCTTGCTGGAGTCCCCGGTCACTCTTCTCGAGGAACCTGTCCTTGTTCCTTGATTTCATGCACCTTGCTTGGCCCCCCTCCTGTTCCTCCCTTCTGTTCCCCTTGTAATTGGTATTGGTATTGCCCTAACTCTCCAATTCCTCTGCTTTTTTCTAGCCTGGGCTCCTCCAATGGGTGCTGACTCCCCACAGACACTCCCCCAATCCTGGACCAAAGGTATCCCTCACATTGCCCTCCTTTGGTCCTGGTCTCTCTCTGAGAATCTACTCATCTGGGGCAGAGGAGTGGAATTGGCTGGCCTCTGGGCCCTAAAGGATCCCAATGGGAAACACAGCCCTGCCACTGGCCTGGGCCCTCTTTGATGCACAAATTTGACAACTGGAAGTGGACTTGGGCCTAGTGATGACCTTGTCCTGGCCAATCCCCTCCCTTCCCTCTCCTG
Organism: Callospermophilus lateralis; assembly: GCF_048772815.1. Lineage (NCBI taxonomy): Eukaryota > Metazoa > Chordata > Mammalia > Rodentia > Sciuridae > Callospermophilus > Callospermophilus lateralis. Next base: position 1,059,693 of record NW_027512320.1, on the reverse strand, counting down.
CCCTCTAGCCTTGCAAGTTACCCCTAAGCCAACCCAGCCCTTCCTCACCCTGACCCTTTGCCCTATACTCCCATGGCCTGGCTGCTGGCCTGAGCTCCTTACTGCATTACTAGGGTTGTTTTGCTTTCTGTGGTGTTTCTTCCTGTCAAGTCTGACCTGGGCGCCCCTTGATTTGGCCCCCTAGCTCGCTCCCTGCTGTGCCTTTTGCACAGCCCTCTGTTTCCTCATCCTAGTGCTGATCCTGCCTCGTCTTCCCCTAGCACTTTTTCCTGGAGCAGGACCTCCTGCTCATTGGGTCCTTAATACATTTTGTTGGGATTGGCCCTCTACATGGGCTCCTTGATTGGGTCCTGGCTTTTGCCCCTGTCTGAACCCATCGCAACCCACAACTGTGCCCTCACATCACACTCCTCCTGACCCCTGTCCTTTCCCAGGTCCTTTGGCCTGGTCCCTGGCCCTTGATACTCATCTGGGCCAGGGCGCATTATGGGAAACAGAACCCTGACTCTCGCCTGGGCTACTTGCTCTCTCTAGGCCCTTGGGCAGCACCTGGAACCTTGACACCTGGCAGTGGCGCTGGGCCTCGAGCATGCCTCCCCCCTGCTGGATCCCCTGCCTTCCCTCCCCAGCCCTGTCAACAGTCCTGTGCCCCCTGCTCCAGCGCTGGCCCTTGGCTCTCCATCGCACATCCAGTCCCCTCCACCCTGGCTAACTTGGTATATAAGCTCCCTGCAACACCCATGTGGGAGGGGTCTCCTTCCTGGAGGGGTGAGTCCTCTCTACCCTGGCTGCAGTGGTATATGAGCACCCCCTGATACCCAGGTGAAAGCCGTCTCTGGTCTAGAGGGGCGAATCCCCTCTAGCCTGGCTGTGGGTGTATATGAGCTCCCCTGCACACTCTGGAGGGAGGGGTCTCCTGACTAGAGGGGCGAGTCTGCTCTACCCTGGCTTGGGCAGTATACTAGCTCCCCCGGCAATATCCAGATGAGAGGGGTCTCCCGCCTGAAGGGGCGAGTCCCCTCTATTCTGGCTGCAGTGGTATGCTAGCATTCCCTGACACCCAGGTGGAGGGGTCTCCACCTGGAAGGGCGAGTCCCCTCTACCCTGGCTAGGGCAGTATAGGAGCCCCCCGACAGGACACTTAGGTGGGAGGGGTTTTCCACCTGGAGGGGCTATTCCCCTCTACACTGGCTGCTGTGGTATAAGAGCTCCTCCTGGCACCCTGGTTGGGGGGATCTCCTGCCTGGAGGGGCGAGTCTTCTCTACTCTGGCTATGGTGGTATACTAGCCCCCTCCATCACCCAGGTGGGAGGCATCTCCAGCCTGGAGGGGCAAGTTTCCTGTACCCTGGCTGCAGCTGTATAAGAGCTCCCTTTAACACACAGGTAGGATGGATCTCCCACTTGGAGTGGCATACACCCTGTACCCTGGCTTCAACGGTATAGGAGTTCCCCCCGACACCCAGGTGTGAGGGGTCTGCCGCCTGGAGGGGCGAGTCCTCTCTACCCTGGCTAAAGTGGTATACAAGCTCCCCCTGCGACACCCAGGTGGGAGGGGAGGGGCGAGTCCTCACTACCTGGCTATAATTGTATAAGAGCTCCCCCACACACACACACAGGTGGGAGGGGTCTCCAGCCTGGAGGAGTGAGTCCCCTCTACCGTGGTGTGGCGGTATAAGAGCTCCCGCAACACCCAGGTTTGAGGGGCCTCCAGCCTGCTTGACCTGTTCCCCTCTCCCCTGGCTGCTGTGTTATACAAGCTCCCCTGGACAGCCAGGTGGGAGGGGTCTCCGGCCTGGAGTGGCAAGTCCCCTCTACCCTGGCTGCTGAGGTATAGGAGCTCCCCCTGACACCCTGGTGGGAGGTCTCTCCCGCTAGGTGGGGGAAGTACCCTGTACCCTGGCTGCTGTGGTATATGAGCTCCTCCCTATACCCAGGTGGGAGGGGTCTCCCACATGGAGATGCGAGTCCTCTCTACCCTGGCTGCTGAGGTATACAAACTCCCCTGGACACCAGGGAGTGAGGGGTGTCCCACCTGGAGGGGCGAGTCCTCTCTACACTAGCTAATGTGGTATACACTCTCCCTGAGATACCCGGGTGGGAGGGGTTTCCCTCCTGGATGGGCCAGTCCCCTCTACCCTGGCTACAGCGATATAAGTACTCCCCCTGACACCCAGGTGGGATGTGTCTCCTTCCTGGAGGGGCGAGTCCGCTCTACCCTGGCTGCAGCAATATAGGAGCTCCCCGCTGACACCCAGGTGGGAGGGGTCTCTGGCCTGGAGTAGCGAGTTCCCTCTTCCCTGCCTCTGGCGGTATATGAGCTCTTCTGATAACTAGGGTTTAGGGGTTTCCCGCCTAGTGGGATGAGTCCCTTCTCTACTGGCTGCAGTGATGTACAAGATCCCCCCGACCATCCTAGCAAGATGGGAGGAGTCTCCCGCCTGGAGGTGCAAGTCAACTTTGCTCTGGCTAAGGTGTTATACAAGCTCTTTGTGACACCCAGGTGGAACGAGTCTCCCGACTGAAGAGGTGAGTCCCCTTTTTCCTGGATGAAGTAGTTTTCCAACTTTCCCTGACACCCAGGTTGGAGGGGTCTCCTGCCTGGAGGCATGAGTTCCCTCTACACTGACTGTGGCAGTAAAGGAACTCCCCCCACACACACCAGGTGGGAGGGTCTCTGGCCTGGAGGGGCGAGTCCCCTCTACCCTGGCTGCAGTGGTGTAAGAGCTCCCCCTGAAAACCTGGTGGAATGTGTCTCCTGCCTGGAGAAAGAAGTCCCCTATACCCTGTCTGCAGTGGTATAAGAGCTCCCTCATACACCAAGGTGCGAGCTCTCTGGTGTTAAGGTCTGTAAACAAGTCAGGATGGCACCTGGTATTTTGCCAGAGAAATGTTAGAGTCTGTAAACAAGTCTGCATGGTGCCTGGCAAAATGGCAGAGGGAGTGGTTTGTGAAGTAACAAAAGTGAGCCATTAAGTGTGGAGATTCCTTATTGGTTGACTGATGTATCTATTTTATGCTAATTAGATAAGCTGTGTAAAATGTATAAATACCACTCCTGTCCTACAATAAATGGCTTCCACTCCTGCTGTATCAAGGTACACAAGTTGTTCGTCACCCCCCCCCCCCCGGTTATTTTGCTGCAGCCGGACTGTGGCACTCTGGCCTGGAGAGGCCAGTCCCATCTACAATGGCTGTAGCAGGATAGGAGCTCCCCAGACACCCAGGTGAAAGTGGTCTTCCGCCTTGGGGGACGAGTCCCTGTTACCCTGCCTGCAGCTGCAGAGGAGCTTCCACTTCTGCCCCAGGACACCCAGGTGGGAGGGGTCTCCCGCCTGAAGGGGTGAGTCCCTGGTACCCTGGCTGCTGCAGTATAGGAGCTTTCTCTGACACCCAGGTGGGAGGAGTTTCCCGCCTGGAGGGGCGAGTCCACTCTACTCTGGCTTCAGCTGTTGGAGTCTGTAAATAAGTCGGGATGGCGCCTGGTATTTTGCCAGGGGGAGTGGATTGTGTGGTGGCGCCAGGGAGCCATTGAGTGTGGAGATTCTTTATTGGTTGACTGCTCTATCTATTTTATGTTAATTAAGATAAGCTGTGTGGAATGTATAAATACCTCTGTTGTCCTACAATAAAGGGCTCCCACTCCTGCTGTTTGGGTCTACACAAGTTGTTCGTCACCACCCCCCCCCCCCGTTATTTTGCTGCAGCTGGGGGTAAGTGACGAAAAAAAAAAAAAAAAGCTGCCCTTCCCTAGATAGGACGGGAGCAAATCTGCTCGTCCCTAGACAGATAGGGTGAGAGGAAAAATGGCCATTTCGAGAAAATGGAGAAGATTGATACAGTATGTTTGTGACTTGTTTTGTCTGGAAATGTTGTATTGTCTTTGTGATGAGACTATGGAAGGGGTGAGAAGTAAATTACTAAGGGAAGGAGGCACCCCAGTGGAACCAAGAGGAGTTAGGGCATGTGTTGATAAAAGCCCAGGAACTCTTGTCAGAAAGAAAAAGAAAGTTCAGAAGAAGGATTATCAGGAAAAAAGTTGCAGCAAAAGGCTATTACTGAATATTTTTTGTTACCGGAGGGTGTGTGAATGGGTGCAGGAGCCGGTCATGGTGCAGCAAGGACTTTTCAAGTGTCGGTAGCTGGCTCTTCCCCGCCCCCTGCCGGGAAGTGGGACGCCACTGCAAGAGCCCAAATCTAGACCTGACCTGGAGGCACAGTCTCGCAGGCTCTTGCTTCCTGTGCCCAGTAGCAGTTTGAGTCCAGGACACTCTCTGGGGCCATCTGGGGCTGCCAGGGACACTACAGCCTGCAGAAGACGCTACCGGTGTCCCTGATGTTTGGTCATTTTCAATGCCAATAACTAAACTACAATGGTTTTCCCACACCTGGAAGCTAATGAGTAATGAGCACTATTAAGGCTTATTTCAAATGTAAAAAACCTTGAGATAATGTACTAAATTGTTCAGAAGGTTGTTTTCTTAGTGCTTGCAGGAATACTACAGGATTGTCTTTAGCCATCCGGAGTTCCTGCCTTCGTCCCAGTGCCAGTGAGGATGAGGGTGGAAGAATATCCAGTGTTGCTGAAAACCGGAGGAAACTTCAGATCAAGCTAGCTGCCTGCAGAACTTACCTGGACTGTGATTTACCTGGACTGTGAGTTAACCTATTGAGACATTGCTTTACCTGGACTAAGACAACAAACTGTAATCTACAACAAATTGTAACTCAGTATCTTTGCTAACGGTGTCATTGCTGGTATAATTTTTCCAAGGGCTTCTTGCATGGAGCCATCAATTGGCTTGGTATTGTGACATTTTGTATCCTCCCCTTCTGCTTGTAGCAGGTTATTTATGATGTTTGTGTGAAAACCACTATGGTCATTATTTAAATTAAACAAAAGGGGGAAATGTTGGAATCTGTAAACAATCAGGATGGCGCCTGGTATTTTGCCAGGGGGAGTGGTTTGTGAGGTGACGCCAGCAAGCCATTGAGTGTGGAGATTCCTTATTGGTTGACTGCTGCATCTATTTTATGTTAATTAAGATAAGCTGTGTAGAATGTATAAATACCTCTGTTGTCCTACAATAAATGGCTCCCACTCCTGCTGTATCAATCTACACAAGTTGTTCGTCACCCCCCTGGTTATTTTGCTGCAGCCGGACTGAGAGTTCACTCTACTCTGGCTTCAGCAGTGTAAAAGTTCTCCCCAGACACCGAGGTAGGAGGGGTCCCTCTGGCTGTTGTGGTATACTGGATTTCCCTGACACCCAGATGGGAGGGGTCTCCTTTCTGGAGGGGCGAGTCCCTGCTCTCCTGGCTGGGGCGGTATATGAGCTTTCCCTGACACCCAGGTGGTAGGGGTCTCCAGCTTGGAGCGGCAAATTCCCTCTACCCTGCCTGCAGCGGTATATGAACTCCCCTGACAACCAGGGTTGAGAGGTCTCCTGGCTAGATAGTCCCCTCTACCCACGCTGCAAGGATATAGGAGCTCCCCCACCATAGCCAGATGGGAGGGGTCTCCCGTCTGGAGGAGTGAGTACCCTCCACCCTGGCTAAGGCAGTATACAAGCTCCCCCCAGACACCTAGGTGGGAGGGATCCCCCACATGGATGGGTGAATCTTTTCTCTCCTGACTGGGGCAGTACATGAGGTCCCCCCCCCCAATCAGGTGGGAGGGGACTCTTGCCTGGAGGGGCGAGTCCCCTCTACCCTGGCTATAGCGGTATAGGAGCTCCCCCTGACACCCAGGTGGTAGGGGTTTTCCGCCTGGAGAGGCAAGTCCACTCTACCCTGGCTGTAGCTGTATAGGAGCTCCTGCCCAGCACCCAGGTGGGAGGGGCATCCTGCATAGAGGGGCGAGTCCCCTTTACCCTGGCTGCTGCCTTATATGAGTTCCCCCCATACCAAGATGAGAGGGGTCTTCTGCCTGAAGGGGTGAGTCACCTCTACCCTGGGTGCTGTGGTATACTAGCTTTCCCAGACACCCAGGTGGGAGGGCTCTCCTGCCTGCAGGGCGAGGCTCCTCTCTCCTGGCTGGGGTGGTATATGAGCACCCCCTGATACCCAGGAGGGAGGGATCTTCCTCTTGGAGTGATGAGTCTCCTTTACCCTGCCTGTGGTGGTACATGAGCTCCCCTGACAACAAGGTGTGAGGGGTCTCCCACCTACTGGGGTGAGTCCCCTCTATCCTGGTTGCAGCTGTATACGAGCTCCCCCCGCCATAGCCAAATTGGAGGGGTCTCCTGCCTGGAGGAGCAAGTACCCTCCACCCTGGCTAAGGCAGTATACAAGCTCCCCCACACAAACAGGAGGGAGGGGTCTCCCGCCTGGAGGTGCGAGTCCCATCTACCCTGACTAAGGAGGAATACAAGCTTGCCCTTACACCAATGTGGGAGGGGTCTCTCAACTGGAGGAGCAAGTCCTCTCTATCCTGGCTGCTGCGGTATATGAGCTCTCCCTGACACCCTGGTTGGAGGGGTCTCCGCCTGGTGGGGCAAGTACCCTCTACCCTGGTTTTAGTGATTAGAGCTCCCCACAACCAGGTGGGAGGCATCTCCCGCCTGGAGGGGTGATTCCCCTCTACCCTGGCTGTTTCATTATTGGAGTTTCCCCTGACACCCAGGTGGGAGGGATCTCCTGCCTGGAAGGGCAAGTCCCTTCTACTTTGGCTGGTGCCCTATAAGGGCTCCCTGGACAGCCAGGTGGGAGGGTTCTTCCTCCTGCAGGGGCGAACCCCTCTACCCTGGCTGTGGCAGTATAGGAGCTCCTCCAGATAGGAATGAGTTTCCTCTACCCTGGCTGTGGTGGTATTCGAGATCCCCCTGTCAACCAGGTGAGAGGGGTCTCCCGACTGGAGGGGCGAGTCCCCTGTACCCTGGCTGTGGAGGTACAGGAGCTCCCCTGACACCCAGGTGGGACAGGACTCTCCCCTGGAGGGGCGAGTCCCTGCTACCCTGGCTGCAGCAGTATATGAGCCCCCCCCCCGCCCACAAACCCAGGTTGGAGGGGTCTTCTGCCTAGAGAAAAGAATTGCTTCTACCATGGCTGCTGGGGTATATGAGCTCTCATGACACCCAGGTTGGAGGGGTCCCCCTACTGGAGGGGCGAGTCCACTCTATCTTAGCTGTGTTGGTATACATGCACCACCCAACACCCACGTAGGAGGGGTCTTCCGCCTGAGGGATGAGTCCACTCTACTCTAGCTGCAGCAGTATACAAGCTCCTCCAGACACCCAGGTGGGAGGGGTCTCTCGCCTGGAGGGTTGTACCCTCTACTTTGGTTAGTGCCCTATAAGAGCTTCAAGGACACCAAGGTGGGAGGGACCATTCGCCTGCAGGGGTGAAGCCCTCTTCCCTGGTTGTGGCAGTATAAGAGCTCCCCTGACACCCTGGTGGGAGGGGTCTCATTCCTGTAGGGGCGAGTCCCCTCTACCCTGGCTATTGCAGTATACAAGCTCCCCAGGATACCCAAGTGGGAGGGGTCTCCCAACTAGAGTTTGGAGTTTCCTCTACCCTGGCTGCTGCTGTATAGGAGCTCCCCTGACACCCAATTGGGAGGAGTCTCCTGCCAGGAGGCTAGAGTCCTCTCTACCCTGCTGCAGCAGTATAGGAGCACCCCAAGACACCCAGGTGGAAGGGGTCTCCCGTCCGTAGAGTTCCTTCTACTCCGCCTGCAGCGGTATAGGAGGTCCCCTGACACCCAGGTGGGAGGGGTCTCCTGCCTGGAGGGGCGAGTCTGCTCTATCCTGGCTTCAGCGGTGTACAAGCTCACCCCCACACCCAGATGGAAGCGGTCTGCCTCCTGGAAGGGCGAGAGTCCACTCTACTTTGGCTGGTGCCATATTAGAGGTCTCCCACCTGCAGGAGCCAGTCCCCTCTACCCTGGCTAAGGCGGAATACAAGTTCCCCCCAACACCCAGGTGTGAGAGGTATTCCTCTTGGAGGGGCGAATCCACTCTACCCTAACTGCCAAGGTATAAGAGCTCCCACCCCCATACCCAGGTGGGAGGGGTCTCCCACAGAGAGGGGCCAGTCCCCTCTACCCTGGCTGCTGCAGTATAAGAGCTCCCCCTGACACCCTGATGGGAGGGTCTCCTGCCTGAAGGGGAAAGTACCCTCTACCCTGGCTGCGGTGGTATATGAGCTCCCCTGAGTACTCAGGTGAAGGGAGTCTCCCGCCTGAAGGCGTGAGGCCCCTCTACACTGGCTAAGGTGGTATACAAGCTCCCCATGAAACCCAGGTGGGAGGAGTCTCCTGCCTTGAGGGTCAAGTCCTCAGTAACCTGATTGCAGCAGTATAGGAGCTCCACCTCCCACACCCAGATGGGAGGGATCTCACACCTGGAGTAGGAGTCCCCTCTACCCTGGCTGCAAGTGTAGAAGAGCTGCCTCTGACACTCAGCTGGGAGAGGTCTCTTGCCAGGAGGGGCTAATCCCCTCTATCCTGGCTGACAATACTAGCTCCCCCTGACACTCATATGGGAGGGGTCTCCCATCTGGAGGGGTGAGTCCCCTCTACCCTTGCTGTTGCAGTATAGGAGTTCTCATGACAACCAGGTTTGAGGAGTCTCCTGCCTGGTGGGTAGAGTCCCCTTTACACCGCCCCCTGACACCCAGGTGGGAGGGGTCACACACCTGGAGGGGCGATTCCCCTCTGCACTGGCCGCAGCAGTGTAAGAGCTTCCCCTGAAACACAGGTGGGAGGCGTCTCCCGCCTGGAGGGCCGAGTCCCCTCTACCCTGGCTGTAGCGGTATAGCATCTCCCACACTCACACCCAGGTGGGAGGGGGTCTCCTGCCTGGAGGGGCAAGTCCCCTCTATCCTGGTTGTGGCGGTAGACCAGATCCCCCTGACACACAGGTGAGAAGAGTCTCCCGACTGGAGCAGGGAGTCCCCTCTACCCTGGCTTCTGAGGTATACAAGCTCCCCACAGACACCCAGGTGGGAGGTACTCCTGCCTGGAGGGACGAGTCCCACTACCCTGGCTGCAGCGGTATAGGAGCTCCCCACCAACACATCCAGGTGTGAGTGTCTCCCGCCTGAAGAGGCCCGTCCCCTCAACCCTGGCTTCCAGGGAGTAGAACCCCCTCCTACCCCCAGGAGGGAGGGGTCTCTCGCCTGGAGGGGCGAGTCGGGGCTAGCCCAGCTGCAGTTGTATATGACAGCCCCTCGCTAGACACCCATGTAAAATGGTTCTTCCACCTGGAGGGGAGAATCCCCTCTACCCTGGCTAAGGTGGTATAGGAGTTACCCCCATTCTCAGGTGGGAGGTGTCTCTCGCCTGGAGGGGCAAGAACCCTCTACCTTGGCTGCTATGGTAAATGAGCTCCCCTGACACCCAGGAGGGAGGAGTCTCCGCCTGGAGGGGCGAATCCCCTCTACCCTGGCTGAGGAAGGTGTTATACAAGCTCCTCTGGAAACCCAGGTGGAAGGGGTTTCCTCCCAGGAAGGGCGAGACCCCACTATCCTGGATACAGAGGTATATGAGCTCCCTCAGCCCGGCTCAGGTGGGCGGGGTCTCCCTCCTGGAGGGGGGAGTCTCCTCTACCTAGGCTATGGCTGAATACAAGCTCGCCTCCACACCAAGGTGGGAGGGGTCTCTCACCTGGAATAATAAGTCCCCTCTACCCTGGCTGCAGTGGTATACAAGCTCTCCCTGACACCCTGGTGGGAGGGGTCTCCCGCATGGAGGGGCGTGTCCCCTCTACCCTGGCTGTGGTGGTATATGAGCTTCCCCCACCAACAGCCAGGTGGGAGGGGCCTGGAGGGCAAGTCCCCTCTCCCCTGGCTAAGGTAGTATACAAGCTCCCGAGGAATCCCAGGTGGGAGGGGTCTCCTGCCTGGAGGGGAAAGTCCCCACTACCCTGGCTGCAGGTGTCTAAAAGCCCCCTCCAACACCCAGGAGGGAGGGGTCTCCCGCCTGAAGGGGCGAGTCCCTGCTACTCTGCCTTAGCCTAGATAGGAGCTCTCCCTGACTCACAGGTGAAAGGGGTATCCCGCCTGGATGGGCGAGTCCCTGCCACCCTGGCTGCAGCTGTACAGGAGCCCCCCCACACACACACACACACACTGGACACCCAGTGGGAGGGATCTCATCCTGGAGGGGCGAGTCCCCTCTACACGGGCTGAGGCAGAATACAACCTAGCCTGGACACCAAGGTGGGAGGGGGTCTCTTGCCTAGAGGAGCCAGTCCACTCTACCCAGGTTGCAGAGGTATAAGAACTCCTCTCCCTGCTCCACCCGCTCCCCTTACTGCCCTCTCTCCTCATATACTGCCTCAGCCAGAGGACAGGGGACTCGCCCTTCCAGACAGGAGACCCATCCCACCTGGGTGTTGGGGGAGCTCCTGTACCCCAGCAGCCAGGATAGAGGGGACTCCTCCCACCACGTGGGAGACCGCTCCCACCTTAGTGTCCTAGGAAGCTCCTATACTGGTGCAGCCAGGATAGAGGTGACTCACCCCTCCAGGCGGGAGAACCCTCCACCTGGGTTTCAGGGGAAGCTTATATAATACCACAGCCAGGGTAGAGGGGACTCAAACCTGAAGTCCCCTCTACCCGGGGTAACTTGGTATACAAACTTTCTACAACACCCAGGTGGGAAAAGTCTCCTTCCTGGAGGGGCAAGTCCCCTCTAAGCTGGCTGTGGTGGTATAGGAGATCCCGCCTACACCCAGGGGAGTGGGATCTCCTGCTTTCCACCAGGCGACCAGCACGCTGGTTTCATTAAAGAGGTTTGTGGCATAGAAATTAACTAGTGAGATCAAAATAAACACACAGAGACTCAATTCCTTTTTCTATGACCAGGTCCCAGACGGCTCTCCCCTCTGGCTCTCACCTCGAACCACTCGGTGGGGCAGCAAAGCTTACTCAGGACTAGCAGGAGAGGGAGAGGGAGCACGCCAGGGAGTGGCCTTTTATTGGGGAACAAGAAATTCAGGGGAAAATTCCATCCATTGAATGGTCGAGGGGGGCAGCATTCCAAGGTCAGGGTCAGTGATTGGTCTCAGGGTCAGTGGTCAGTCACACCCCCACACGGACAGGCTCTGGCACCTGGAGAGGTTGGGGATAGCTCCGACACAGTTTGGCCAGAACACCTCACACCCAATCCGGGAGGTGCTCAATCACAGGCGAGAATGGCTTCCCACACCGCTTGGAGGGGCTAGTCCTCTCTACCCTTGCTGCAGTGGTATATGAGCACCCCCTGACACCCAGGTGAAAGGCGTCTCTGGCCTAGAGGGCGAGTCCCCTCTAGCCTGGCTGTGGCTGTATACGAGCTCCCTGGACACCCAGGAAGAAGGGGTCTCTCGACTAGAGGGGCGAGCCTGCTCTACCCTGGTTTGGGCAGTATAAATAGCTCCCCCTGACACTCAGGTGGGAGGAGTCTCCCGCCTCCAGGGGCGAGTCGCTCTACCAGGCTTCTGTGGAATAGGAGATCTCCCTCCCGTAACCTGATGAGAGGGGCCTACTGCCTAAAGGGACGACTCTCCTCTACCCTGGCTGCAGTGGTATACTAGCATTCCCTGACACCAAGGTGGAGGGGTCTCCCGCCTGGATGGTGGAGTCCCCGCTACACTGGCTGGGGCGGTACAGGAGCTCCTCTGGACCCCCAGGTGGGAGGGGTCTCCCGCCTGGAAGGGCAAATCCCCTCTACCCTGGCTAGTGCGGTATACAAGCCCCCCCTCCCCCACTACAGGACAGCTAGGAGGGAGGGGTCTTCCGCCTGGAGGGGTGAGTCCCCTCTACCCTGGCTAAGGTGGCATATAAGCCCCCACCCACCCAGGTGGGAGGAGTTTTCTTTCTGGAGGGGCGAGTCCCCACTACCCTGGCTGCAGCAGTATAAGAGCTCCCCCCACCGTCCCCATACCCAGGTGGGAGGCTTCTCCAGCCTGGAGTGGTGATTCCCCTCTACCCTGCCATGGTTGGTATATAAGCTCTCCTGACAACCAGGAGAAAGGGGCCTCCCACCTGGAGAGGCGAATCCCCTCTACCCTGGCTGCAGCGGTGTAGAAACCTCCCCCATACCCAAGTCGGAGGGCACTCACACATGGAGGGACTATTCTCCTCTAACCTGGCTGCTGCAGTATATGTATTCCACCTGACAACATGATGGAAGGGATCTCCCGGCTGAAGTGAAAAGTACCCTCTAAGCTGGTTGCCCAGGTAGGCGAGCTTTCCCTGACACCCAGGTGTGAGGGGTCTTCTGCCTGGAGAGGAGATTCCCTCTACCCTGGAAGCAGCAGTAAAGGAGCTTCCCCTTTGACACCCAGGTGGGAGTAGTCTCCTGCCTGGAGGGGCGAGTTTCCTGTACCCTGTCTGCTGCAGTGTAGGAGCTCCCCTGAAACCCAAGTGGGAGGAGTCTTCCACCAGGAGGCTAGAGTCCCCTCTACCCCACCTGCTGCAGCATAGGAGGTCCCCAGACACACAGGTGTGAGTGATCTCCCCCATAGAGGGGCAAGTCCCTTCTACCCTGGCTGCAGCAGTATATGAGCTCCCTCCGACACCAAGTTGGGAGGGGTCTCCTACCTGGAATGGGGAGTCCCCTCTACCCTGGCTAGGGTGTTATAGGTCCACCCCACTCGACAGCCAGGTGGGAGGGGTCTCCCGCCTGGAGGTGTGAGTCCCCTCTACCGTGACTGCTGAGGTATATGAGCTTCAGCTGACACCCAGGTGAAAGGGGTCTCCCGCCTGGAGGGGCGATTCCCCTCTACTGTGGCTGCTGTTTTATAAGAGTTCCCCCTGACACCCTGATGGGAAGGATCTCCCGCCTGAAGTGAAAAGTAGCCCTGAAGCTGGTTGTAGTGGAAGGAGAGCTCCCACTCTCAGGTGTGAGGGGTCTTTTTGTACTGCTGCAAGTCCCTTCTACCCTGGATGCAGCGGTACAAAAGCTCCCTCTGATACCCAGGTGGGAGGGGTCTCCCGCCTGGAGGCATGAGTCCCCTCTTCCTTGGCTTCCAGATTATAAGAGCTCTCCAGGAAACCCAGGTGAGAGGACTCTCCTGCCTGAAGGGGCGAGTCCCCTCTACCCTGGCTGCAGCTTTATAGGAGCTCCCCTGACACACAGGTGGTAGGAGTCTCCCACCAGGAGGCTGGAGTCCCCTGTGCCCTGCCTGCAGCAGTGTAGGAGTTCCCCAGGTCACACAGGTGGAAGGGGGTCACTATCTGGAGGGTAGAGTTCCCTCTACCCCGCCTACAGCGGTATATGGGGTTCCTTGACACCCAGGTGGGAGGAGTCCCCCGCATAGAGGGGCAAGTCCCTCTACCCCAGCTGCATCATGACACCCAGTTGGGAGGGGTCTCCCGTCAGGAATGGTGAGCCTCCTCTACTATGGCTAGGGCAGTATAGGATCCACCTCACAGTATAACCAGATGGGAGGGTTCTCCTGCCTGGAGGGGCAAGTATGCTCCACCCTGGCTGCAGAGGTATACCAGCTCCCTTCCCATACCCAGGTGGAAGGGGTCTCACACATTGAAGGAGCGAATCCCCTCTATCCTGGCTGCTGTGGTATGTGAGTTCTCCCTGACACCCTGATGGGAGGGATATCCTGCCTGAAGTGAAAAGTACCCTCTAAGCTGGTTGCAGTGGTAAGAGAGCTCTCCCAGACAGCCAGATGTGAGGGGCCTCCTGCCAGGAGGGGCGAGTCCCCTCTACCCTGGATGCAGCGGTATAGAAACTCCCCCACCACACCCAGGTGGGAGGAGTCTCCTGCCTGGAGGGGCGAGTCCCCTCTACCCTGGCTGCGGGGATATAAGAGCCCCCTCTGTCGCCCAGGAGAGAGGGTTCTTTCGCCTGGAGGGGCAAGTTCCCTCTACCCTGTTTGCAGCAGTACAGGCGCTCCCCTAACACCCAGGTGGGAGGAGTCTGCCGCTTGGAGGGTAATGTCCCCTCTACCCTGCCTGCGGTGGTATAGGAGCTTCCCTGGACACCCAGGTGGGAGGGGTCTCTCACCAGGAGGGGCATCTGTGGCTGTTTCAAGCTCCCACCAACACCCAGGTAGGAGAGGTCTCCATTCATGAGGGGGAAGTCCCCTCTCCCCTGGCTGTGGTTGTATAGGAGCTCCGCCCTACAACCAGGTGGAAGAGTTCTTTCGCCTGCAGGGGCGATTCCCCTCTACCCTGGCTGCAGAGGTATTCAAGCTCCCCAAGAAATCCAGGTGGGAGGGGTCTTCCACCCTGGAGGGGTGAGTCCCCTCCACCCCGGCTGTGGAGGTATAGGAGCCCCCCCCACCCCAAACACCCAGGTTAGACGGATCTCCCGATTGGAGGGTTGAGTCCCCTCTACACTGGCTGAACCCCTACACGCAGGTGGGAGGGGTCTCCCACATGGAATGGGAGTCTTCTCTGTTTGGTGGCAGATATGAGCACCCAGCACACCAGGTGCAAGGGGTATCCCCCTTGCAGGGTCGAGTCCCCTCTACCCTGGCTGTGGCAGCATGGGAGTTCCCCCTGACACCCAGGTGGGAGAGGTTCTCTGCCTGTAGGGGTGAGTCCCCTATACCGTGGTTGCAGAGGTAATGGAGCTCCCCTAGACACCAAGTGGGAGGGGTCTCCCGACTGAAGGGGCGAGTCCCTGCTACCCTGGCTGCGGTGGTATATGAGCTTCATCCCCCATAACCAGGAGGGAGGGGTCTCCTACCTGGAGGGACCAGTCCCCTCTAACCTGGCTGCTGCAGTATAGGAGCACCCTTGACAACCAAGTGTGAGGAGTTGGCCACCTGAAAGGTAGAGTCACCTCTACCCTGTCTGCAGCGTTATAAGAGCTCACCTGACACCCAGGTGGGAAGATTCTCTCGCCTGGAGCAAGGAGTCCCCGCTACCCTTGCTGCGGAGGTATACAAGCTCCCGCAGAAGCCCAGGTGGGAGGCTTCTCCAGCCTGGAGGAGCTAGTCTACTATACTGTAACTGTTTCCATATAAGAAATCCCAGGACACCCTGGTGGGTGGGGTCTCCTGCCTGCAGGGGCAAGTCCATGCTACCCTGGCTGTGGCAGTATATGAGTTCCCCTGAAACCCAGGTGGGAGGGGTCTGTCGCCTGTAGGGGCGGGTCCCCTCTACCCTGGCTGCGGTGGTATATGAGCCCCCCCACAACACTCAGGTGGGTGGAGTCTCCTGCCTGGAAGGGCGAGTCCCCTCTACCATGGCTGCAGGGGTATATGAGCTCCCCCAGACACCCAGGTGGGAGGGGTCTTCAGCCTGGAGAGGTGAGACTCCTCTAGCTTGTTGTAGCAGTATAGGAGCTCCTCCCCACACACACACCCCCAGTGGGAGGGGTCCCCACCACAGGGGCGAGTCCCGGCTACCCTGGTGGTGGGTTATAAGAGCCCCCTCTGACACGTAGGAGATAGGGGTCTCCCGCCTGGAGGATAGAGTCTCCTCTACCATGCATGCAGCCTTATAGGAGCTCCCCCTGAAACCCAGGTGGGAGGGGTCTCTTGCCTGGAGGGGCGACTCCCCACTACCTTGGCTGGGATGGTATAGAAGCTCCCCCGACACCCAGGTGGAAGGGCTCTTCTGCCTGAAGGGGCGAGTCCCCTCTGCTTTGGCTGGTGCCCCATAA
This sequence comes from Callospermophilus lateralis, assembly GCF_048772815.1. Taxonomy (NCBI): domain Eukaryota; kingdom Metazoa; phylum Chordata; class Mammalia; order Rodentia; family Sciuridae; genus Callospermophilus; species Callospermophilus lateralis. The sequence continues at coordinate 1,044,135 of NW_027512320.1, read as the reverse complement.
GAGCTCGCTGGACAACCAGGTGGGAGGAGTTACCTCCTGAAGGGGCAAGTTCCCTCTACCCTGGTGCAGCAGTATAGGAGCTCCCCTGACACCCAGGTGGGAGGAATCTCCAGACTGGAGGGGAGAGTTCCCTCTACCCTGGTGTTAGGGTCTGTAAACAAGTCAAGATGACATCTGGCATTTTGCCAGAGGGAGTGGTTTGTGAAGTAATGCCAGTGAGCCATTAAGTGTGGAGATTCCTTATTGGTTGACTGCTGTATCTAGTTTATGTTAATTAAGATAAGCTGTGTGGAATGTATATATATACCCCTCCTGTCCTACAATAAACGCTCCCACTCCTGCTGTATCAATGTACACAAGTTGATTGTCACCCCCCCCCCCCGGTTATTTTGCTGCAGCCAGACTGTGGCAGATGGTGGCTCATTTGGGGAGCCCCAGGACACTCAGGGGTAAGTGACGAAAAAAAAAGCTGTCTGTCCATAGATAGGAGGGGAGCAAATCTGCTCCTCCCTAGACAGATAGGGCGAGAGGAAAAATGGCCATTTTGAGAAAATGGAGAAGACTGATACAGTATGTTTCTGTCTTTTTTTGTCTCAGTGTATTGTATTGTCTTTGTGAGGAAAATATGGAAGGGGTGAGAAGTAAATTACTAAGGGAAGAAGACACCCCAGTGGAACCTAGAATAGTTAGGGCATGTGTTGATGGAAGCCCAGGAACTCTAGTCAGAAAGAAGAAAGTTCAGAGGAGGAAGGATTATCAGGAAAAAAGTTGCAGCAAAAGGCTATTACTGAATGCTTTTCATTACCGGAGGGTGCGGGAATTGGCGCAGCGGCTGCCACGTGTGCCAGCTGGTCATGGCGCAGCAAGGACTTTCCAAGCGTTGGCAGCCAGCTCTTCCCTGCCCCCTGCCTGGGAGCTGGACACCACTGGGAGAGCCCACATCCAGACCTGACCCAGAGACACAATCTCGCAGGCTCTTGCTCCCTGTGCCCAGTGGCTGTTTGAGTCCGGAACACTCCCCGGACTCGTCCTGGGGCTGCCCAGGACGCTGGAGGTAGAAGACTGCCCGTGTCCCTGAAGTTTGATCATTTCAAGGCCAGTAACTACTATGGTTCTCCCACACCTGGAAACTAATGAGTAATGAGCACCATTAAGGCTTATTTTAAATGTAAAACAAATTGAGATAATGAACTAAATTGTTCAGAAGGTTGTTTTCTTAGTGGAATGCAATAGGATTTTCTTTAGCCAGCATTACCAGAGTTCCTGCCTTTGTCCCAGTGCCAGTGAAAACAAGGGTGAAAGAATTTCCAGTGTTGCTGAGAAGCAGACAAGACTTCAGAGCTGTTGCTGTTTCTGCTGCTACAGCTTAAGCTAGCTGCCTACAGAACTTACCTGGACTGTGAACTTACCTGGACTGTGATTTACCTGGACTTGAGTTAATCTATTGAGACACTGCTTTACCTGGACTGAGACAACAAACTCTAATCTACAACAAATTGTAACTCAGTATCTTTGCTAACGGTGTCATTGCTGGTATAATTTTTCCAAGGGCTTCTTGCATGGAGCCATCAATTTTCTTGGTATTGTGGCATTTTGTATCCTCCCCTTCTGCTTGTAGCAGATTATTTATGGTGTTTGTGTAAAAACCACTATGGTTGTTCTTTAAATTAAACAAAAGGGGGGAAATGTTAGGGTCTGTAACAAGTCAAGATGGTGTCTGGCATTTTGCCCGGGGGAGTGGTTTGTGAGGTGGCGCCAGTGAGCCATTAAGTGTGGAGATTCCTTATTGGTTGACTACTGTATCTAGTTTATGTTAATTAAGATAGGCTGTGTGGAATGTATATATACCCCTCCTGTCCTAGAGTAAATGGCTCCCACTCCTGCTGTATCAATGTACACAAGTTGCTCCTCACCCTCTGTTTATTTTGCTGAAGCCAGACAGCGGGACCCTGGCTATGGTGGTGTATGAGCTCCCTCAGACACCCACGAGGCAGGGGCCCCTTTCCTGGATGGGCGAGTTCCATCTGCTTCAGTCTGGCTGGGCACAAAATCAGGAGCCACTCAAGCAGGAACAAACTTTATTTCCAAAACTCCCGCCAATGCCACAAACACGGCCTTTTCCCAGGGACACCACCCCAACAGGAAATCCCTCCTCTGGAAATTCCTCCTACGTCACTTCCCCAACCAATGGGAAATCTCCAGGAGTCCCTTGAGAGCTCCAAAGTAGCAGGCTGAGGCGGACAGCTGGGGTCTAATCTCCAGTTGAATGCACATCTTAACATAATCATTATCATCTTAATGGCTTGCTGGCATCACCTTTCAACCAAAAATGCCATGCTTCATTCCTACATGGCTATGGCTCTCAGCATCTCCCCCCTTCTGTTTAATTAAACAACAAGCAATGTGGCTTAGGGACTGTGCCTCTTAGGTTATCCAATGCAACATATGGTCCTTACCCGTCATCAGATGACCTGACTTCTAGGCATCAGCCTCCTGTCTTAGGTTGGTACCACTGAAATTGGATCATACCCATCACTGACTACTGGTCCAGCATACAGCCATACTTGTGAATAGGCCTTTGCACCAGTGTGTGTGGGGGTGAGGTTCTTTACCTCACCTCTGTTGGCCCCCAAATTTGGCCTTGGTGCCAATGGGGGGGGTGAGGTTCTTTGCCTAACCTCTGTTGGCCCCCAAATTTTAGACCATCACTAGCAGAAGGGAGGAGGATACAGAAATGCCACGACACCAAGATAATTGACGGCTCCTTTGGAAAAATTGTATCACCAGTGACACCATCAGCAAAGATACACCAGCACTACCACAATTCACTGTACCAACAGATAGTTCACAATGTATACAAGTGATACATAGTCCAGGCAAGTTCTGAAAGCAGTTCAAAGCAGAGGAATCTATCAATATGTCAATTTCCTCCCAAAGTAAATTGACTCCTTGATTGAGCATTACTTGTTGAGTTATTATTCATTGATGTATCAGTTTATACAGTTTGTTGTGATAACTATCAAAGAAGCTGCAGTTTGGTTTTATCTTTGTCTTCACCAGCACTGGGATGAAGATAAGAATTCTGGCAATGATGCTAAAAAAATTATTTAACATTCCAAGAGGTACTAAGAAAACAATTTTCTGAACAATTTACATTATCCTGAACAGAATTATTAAATATAATGAAAAGGAAAGGTGAAAGTAAAAAAACAGATCTGTTAACCTCCTTATATGTTCACATATTAAAACAATCCTCAACAGCTGTTTACCCAATTTAAATTAAACCATTAAAATCATGTGAATAAAAAAAATTTGGATCCATTTTTTCCTCCTAATAAACTTTGAAAGTCGTTTAGTGATTTGAGTTGATCTACTCATATTTAAACTTTTGGTGGATGGATCATGGTTGAGGATAATACAACTCCTAAAAAATTAATTGGAAAATTTAATTGTACTTTATCTATTGCTATCTCTAGAGTATAATTTTTAATAAATTTTTAAGTGTGGCATATTATTCTAGCAATGTATTTTTATCTTTATGTGCTAATAACACATCATCCATATAGTGAAATATTTGTAGTTCAGGATGGCTTAACATCAATTTTACACATATTTCAGCTCTTAGCCATCCCTTGAGGGAGTAGTCTCCATTCATATCTCTGATCAGGACCGTCATGATTCAGTGCAAGGATAGTAAATGCAAAATGTGGACTATCCTCAGGATGAATTGGAATCGAAAAAAAAAACAACAACAATCTTTAATATCTACAACTAAATCGTACCAGGATTTTGGCAAAGCAGACAATTGAGGAATCCCTGATTGAACAGGTCCCATAATAACCAAATTGATTGCTTTAAATTTTATTTATTTTTATTTTTTAGTTGTAGTTGGACACAATACACTTATTTTATTTATTTATTTTTATGTGGTGCTGAGGATCGAACCCAGGGCCTCACATGTGCTAGGCAAGTGCTCCACCACTGAGAAAAAACTCCAGCCTTGCTTTAAAATTACACAAAAATAAGTAGTGCAAGTACTTTAGTGCTTTTTTGTCTGTGTTGTCTGTAGGATACATTGATGAGACAATTGAATTTCCTGTCCATGCCACAATGTTAAATGTATTATGTATGTGGGAAAGATAACAAGTTTCTAAATATGACTTCCTTTTCCAGAAAATGTCTGAGTTTAGACAGAGCTGAAGAAGCTGAGTGTGGCGTGCTCTGATCAGGAGGAGAGGTCCAGTCTTCAGGGAGATGGTCTAATTGGGCTTGTGTGGTGATTAAGGGGCAGACAGCTCTGGCTTTGGAGGACAGAATTTCCCTGGCCCTCGCCACAGCCCCTTCTATCTCCTTCAGCAATTGTGAATATTTGGTCCCTAACACAACCACACCTGTAGAATAACCATGTTGGAATGTTAGAACTGGCATCGGTGGGGCCAAGCCTCTCCTTTTTCCAGACAACAATGCTCTGGCTAAAGGGAGTCTCACCTTCCACATCACCACCTCTGACACCAACCAACCAAGTGCAAAAGCTGTGCCTAGAAGGACTGCTCCCATTCGGGTTGTATGGCACAGGAGTGCACATGCATACCTATGAGACTGAGCAATTTCTGGAGGCTGTGCCGTGCCCTTCCAAGTACCCAAACCTGGCAGCTTGGAACTCTGAGTGTAACACAGCTGGGCTGGTCATATTTGCCAAGTTTCCTTCAGAATTAAAACTCAGCACTTCAGTGATCATCTCTTGAGAAGGGGTTCCTAAAAGTTCTGAAAGTTTTAGACAATGACTTGGCATCTCTCCTTCCAGAAGACCAGTTCTGAAAATCAAGGCATCTCCTAGGTGCCATTTCTGCATAGCAGCAAGCTGACCCTGGCTGACTGCAACCTGTTGCCAAAACTGTTGAGATTAGGAGGACTCTTTAAGATGGACTGAGTGTATTCTTCACAATGAGATGGACATAACCTTTTTTATGGCGTAGCATGTGGTGGTTTGGAGATGAGGTGCGCCTGAAAAACTCATTGGAGTTAATGGAGGAATGTTCAGAGGTGAATGATGTGATTATGAGCATGGTGACCTAATCAATCAATAAATCCTTTGGGTGGATTAATAATTAGAAAGGACCACTGTACTGGGTTATAACTGTGGTTAGGTGGGGCATGGCTGGAAGATGGAGGCCACTAGTAGCATGCCCTTGGAGATAACATTTTGCCATTTGCTCCTTCTTACTCTCTGCTTTGTGGTTGCCATGAGGTAAGCAGCTGTCCTTCAAAATGTCCTTGTGCCCCAATTTTCTGCTCCACTCCTGGCCCAAGGCAATGGAGTTGGCTGCCCATGGACTGACACCTCTGAGACATGAAATGTGATGCAGAACATTAGCCCCAAAGCAATGCAGTCAGTCAAACATGGACTGAGATCTCTGGAAAATGCAATGGTAGGCAACAGGAAGAACACTGCACACCTTCAATGTGGTGGAGAGAAAAGGATGTGTTTATGCTTTGTTCAGGATAAGAGGGAACTGCTCCCAAACAAAATATACATATTTTACCTGAAGTAATATAGGAGTCAGGCACCATTACTGGCTCAAGGATCCTGTGGGACAGTTCCAGGGACAACTGTAATGGTTTTCCAAATTGATAGTATGGTGGGAACTATAGCTGTACTTTTCTGAAGGCAACTGATGGTGGTTTGACTCTGGATGGCTACAGTCATGTCCAGTAGAACCGTGGAGATATGTTTGGAGCCAAGTAGAATGACTGCCTAAGTAACCCCAAAGAAAGCAGCCTCCGAATGACCCTCTGGGGGGTGAGAATAACTGTGTGTGGTGGGTGTGGGAGTGAAGCAGCACAGAGTCAGGAGGAGCCTGAGCTCAGACCAAGTGGGGGTGGGGGTCTCTTCACCCTGGAGCCTTCCTTTGACCAACCATCTTGGCTCAATTCCTTTGTGCGTCATGCGTTGCAGCCACACATCACAAAGGCTAAACGCCAGTTCAGCCTTTGGTCGAAGGAGGAGCTGGCTTCTCAGCCAAGCTGCTCTGTGCTGATTAACGTTGGACTAGTGTGGGACTTCTGCCTAGTGACGAGCCCCAGGTGCCCTCCATGGGCAGTCTTCTGACCAAGTGCGGTCGCAGGCCGCTCCGCAGGCCCTTCTTGGACCGTCAGACTCCTCTCCGCCTCGCCCGGGAGACTCCCTCTCCTCACAGGGACCACCCCCCTGCACCTGCCTCTCCCCTCAGCCCTGCCAGCAGGCGTTTCCTCCAGGATCCCAGACCTCTGGGCCTCCTGTTTCAGGCAGGGACAGAGGCCTGCTCCCCTGTCGGGGGATCCTGCTGCAGGTGGCCTGGGGGCCGTTCCCCAAAAAGCCAGTGATATCGCAGTAGAACTCGCGCATGCTGGGACCCTTGACAGCAGTAAGGGTCCCTTCTCCTGGGCGCAGGCCACTCCTCCTGCCTTCAGTTCCTCAGCTCATCCACCAAGCTGTGGGGCCCATGACACCTGCTCGCTGCCCTGTTGGTGCGTCTAAGGAAGCTGAGCTCAGGGCCCAGGAACAGCAAGAAAAAAGAAAGATCCACCAGGAGGAGGAGCAGGAGAAGGAGAAGGAGGAGGAGGAGGAGGAGGAGGAGGAGGAGGAGGAGGAGGAGGAGGAGAAGGAGGAAGAGGACACTCGGGGAGACCTCAGTGCCCTGGAGGGAAAGAGTGTTCCAGAGAGGGCCCAGGTGTCTCTCAGGAAGCTGTCATATGGGAGCCCCGCCACCTGAAGCTCCCAGGGACCTGCTCAGGGAGTGCTCCTCCTGCTTCAAGCCCAGGGCCACTCAGTGCTCCACAAGTGGGGCCAGGAGCATGTAGGTGAACTGGATCTGCCTGTCTCTCCAGCCTCCCAAGTTGACATCCAGGGAGAGCAGGGCCCAAAGCCGACCTGTGTTCTATCCCAGAGTTGGCCCTCACTAACTGCTGCCTCCAGGAGGCCAAATAAAAGAAAAAGGCTCATGCCAGTGGCCCTGCCATCACTGATTTCCTGGCATCAGGATGGGCTGCCCCCACGTGCAAAGCGGCCACTTTTATGTACAAAAGGCACCCTGAGGATGGTTCAGAGTGCCAAAAGTAACAACCTGGAGCCTGAGGCAGAGGTCGCCCAGGGCAGAAGAGAGACTCTGGAGGACTGCACCACCACTGTCCATTCATCCTCCCCACCTGCAGGCCCTCCCTGGAATGCAGGCCGCCTCCCCCCACCCACTGACCCCTCCCCCATCCCAACCAACCTTGCCAGCAGACAGATGGAATTCCAGCCTGCTGGGCCCCTGAACCTATCCATACCTCCACCTCCCCCCTCATCTAATATTCCTCTGCCTCTTCCCAGGAAACCTCCTTCTCCCTTCAGCCCCAGTCCCCATGTTGGAGTTACCCCTAATGTGTTTCACCTTCCCACAACTCTTACCCAGGTCTCTTTCCCCTCCAATCCTACCTCCTCCAGAACGGAATCCCCAACCAGCATGTGTATTGATCCTCCTCCTCCTTTTGATCTTCCTCCTCCTCGAATTCCTCCTCCTCCACATCCCCCTCCTCCCACAACCACCTCCTCCCCTTTCTTCTTCTTTTCTTCCTCCTCTTCCTTCTCCTCTTCCTTCACTTTTTCCTTCTCCTCCTCCACCTCCTCCACCTCCTCCACCACAACCACCTCCTCCCCTTCCTTCTTCTTTTCCTCCTCCTCCTCATCTACCTCCTGCTTTTCCTCTACCTCCTTTTTCTCCTAATCCTCCTCCATTTCCTCTTCCTCCTCCATCTCCTCTTTTTCCTCTTCCTCTTCCTCCTCCTCCTCGTCATCCTCCTCCTCATCATCTTCATCCTCCTCCTCCTTCTCTTCCTCCTTCTCCTTTTTTTCCTCCTCCTTCTTTTCCTCTTCCTTCTCCTCCTCTTTTTCCTTCTTTTCCTCCTCCTTCTTCTCCATTTCCTCTTCCTCCTCCTCCCATTCCTCCTCCTCCTACTCCTTTTCCTGCTCCTCCTCCTCATGTTCCCTCTCCTTTGGCTGCTCCTCCTGCTGCTCCTCTTCCTCCTCCTCCTCATTCTTTCCCAAGACCCACTCCTGTCCCTTCCACCCGCAACCCCAATAAACAGGGCCACCACTCCGTCCCTCCAACCCTCACAGCCATGTCATCGGCTCACCTTTCCCAGCATCCTGCTGTGCTGCCTGAGGACATGGCCATGGACACTACCCCCCCGCTTCCATGGCAGTCATTTTGCCATCTTCTTCGTCCAGTGACAGCTCTGGCCCACACCGCAGTGTCCATGGCCGTAGGCAGCACAGGCAGCCAGCAAAGGGACCAGTCTTCCCCGGCCTCCCAACCCTTCAGTTCTCCCAACCCAACCCCAATCTGTCCCATTCCATTGTCCCACCACCCACCCCTCAGCCTGCATCAGGGAACCCTGCTGGACAGCAAAGAGCCTCTCTTCCCAATGCCCCCATGGTTACCATGCTGCCAGTGAAGGTCCACTCACCGGCCTCCACCCTGGCACAGAAGGCCTCTGAACCACCAACCTCCCAGGCTGCCAGTGAAGAGCCCATGGATACGACCCCTCCTTCGAAGGCTGTCATGTTCTAGTTACCTCCTGCCTGCCAAGTTCTTAGACTGACTCAATTTGGTAAGCATGGCAGACACCTCCACAGCTATTTCTATATTGTAGGCCTGGTGCCACATATTTGGGGTTTGATTTCTGCTTGCTATTTCTTCCCAATGTTACTTTGGAGGTAAAATGTGCTTTGCAAATGTTGGCTTTTGACATAATAGCTGAAGACTCAATCATCAATGAAGCAGCATATGTGTGTATATGCACACACACACACACCAGAAATGCCACAGTCTTTGTCTCTAAATTTTAGAAGTAGGCAAATTTGAAAATTTTTTGGAACTATAAAGGAGACTAAAGAGATGTGATAGGTGTATGAACTGTGGGAGCCTGGACTTAAATCCAGCATGGAGGATGACAACAGGACAACTAACAAATTGGACTGTAGACTGGAGGAATGTATTGTGTCATTTTTACTTTCCTGAATGTAGGAATTTTTCAGGGTTATGGGAGAGAATGTGCTATCCTGGACAATTCACAGCAGAGTAAAGGCATTAAGTGTCCAGGGGTGTGAGACACAAATACTCCTCTCAAACTGTTCAGAAAGGTTGAATTAGGGAAACAGGCAAGATAAAGTACATGTGGCAAAATGTGAAAAGTCTGTGACTCCTCCTAGACATTCCAAATAACTCTCATGGAGATGCAGGAAGTAAAGTTTGTCCAGGCAATTTCAGTCGTCTTCCCTCCCCGACTAGGAAGAAAAGTTTTGCATTCATTTGCAAATACACTGACTTCAATATTTCACATGTGTATATGAATATTTCAACTATTATAATATAGATCTCTCTCCCTCATTGATGGCATTTAAAATCTTTAAAAGCTGTTTGCTCAACAAGGTTGGTCAACAAGATTTGTTAGATCATTTAGAAAGGCCCTATCGGAATTCACTTAACAGTCTAATGACATTTCTAAAGTTTAAAAATCCTGCAGAATAAAATCATCTAAAATTAGTATAAAGAGTAAGTAACTGTGGATTCGAACTAATGTAAGAATGAATGAAAGTAGAATTGGGCTTTACAGGAGGAAATGTGACCGGTCCAGAAACAGGGCAGCAATGAAGTTATGTAAGTTGTCAAGAGTTTGATAGGACCATGACTTTGACCATGAAACTGTTCCATAATGCGTGCCCTAATGAGAAGCCTGAGGTGCCCGTTTCCATGACTCTGTACACTATGCTTTGCTTTGCTTCACGTTCTCTATATTGAAGATCCTGGAGCAGAGCAGCTTTCTATTTCTCAAAAACATTCCATTTAATTTCAACTGGAGGAAGACCTTTCTAACATTTGGGACATGAGTAGTCACATTGGGTTGGCCTTCTGATCCTCAGGTGGGGTGTTTGTTGTCAAATATAGCAGTTGTCCTTGGAGAGGATCAGTATTCAGCGTCAGGACCAAGCAGCAGAGAACTCAGCCCATCACAGGTTGAAAGTAGAGCACTGCAGCACCAAGGGAATAAGGACGCTGCTCTTTTACATCCACTCTCCAACAGTTTTCATTTTCAATCAGAGTACTTAAGTAGGATTGATTGTTCCCCCAATGGTAATGTCCAGTTCTTTGTTCTCTCAAGAGCAATGTGTACCAATTGTAGCATAAAATATTTTGCTTTGAAATATTTTTTCTATAACATTGAGCCTTTATAATGTCATACACTCTGTGCAAAAGATCACATCATTTCATGTCAATTTCACAATTCTCTGAACTAGATATTATGAGTTCCATTTAAAGGTTCATAAAATGAGCTTTACTGAGGGAAGCTTCGTTACTTTTCTTCCAAAGACACTCAGTGGTAAGAAAGAGCAGAGGTGATTTCAAATCTGATTCCAAATCCATAATGATTAACCTGTATACTCGACAAACTTAACAACATGGACTTGCTGAAAAGAGGTTTATAAACTGCTTTATGAAGAGTTTGTAATTAGGCATTCAAAATATGCTACCAACATTGGGTAACCATGTGTGCCAACTATCTTGTAGGACCGTGACAATGAAATAACTTGTTGAAATTAATCATGGAATAAATATAGAGCAAAAAATGCAAAGAAGAGATATTTTCAATGACTATTTAAAATTAGTATGAAAAGTACATTTTAAAAGGAACTAACAAATTGTAATAATATTCAAAATGCAGTAATCGAGTCCTATTTGAGCTTAGCAAAAAACTATATCAACACTTTGTTTCCAAATCCAATGACTTCTCTGAGGATACATTTAAATTTATTATTGTGAATGTTATTCAAACCATAGCTCCATTAGGCGTCAGATATTTCAAAACATCTGATTTCCTCTTAAACACTAACCCTGTGCCTTCCATTTCTGATTTCATCTTCAGCACTCACCCTGTCCCTTCATTTAAAGGAAGTTCAGTGAAGTTCAATTCCCCTCAAATTACTGAAAAATATCAAATTCAATTTTTTTAAAGGTCTGAAAGAAACAAGAGTTTAATAAGATGCCGACCTTGGTTTCTGTTCCTCTCATCATTTCCTTGAAGGATCTTAACTCAGCTAACCATTTTTAATTAGGGAAAGGTTTCTTGAATTTTGTTGATACTTGCCCTCAACTAGCTTTGAACAATGAATAAATATACCTGAGCAGCTAGCTATGTCAGAGGGCAAGATGGAAGCACCCAACAGAGAATAATATGAACCAATGTTCTTTTTCCTGGAAGAGTCTTACTCTGATTTTTCTACTCCTTCTCATTTGCAGGCCCCACCTCCTTTGCCATAGGAATGAACTCACCACCTGGACTGGCCCATCAGGGAACTCAAACTTCCCCAAAGTAACAAAGGATTCAAGGTGGAGACTTGTTCCATATGGAGACCACCCAAGCCCTGCAGTGGCTGACTGCTATGAAAGAGAAATGTCTCTCCATCTGACATCAAGAACTAAACAAGCCAGATATATATGCCAAATGTCTTCTTTGATAAAAGGAGGTCATCAAAGAACACAACAGGAAGGAAGGGCATAAGAATAAAATCACCATTAAATAGGGATGAGAGGCGGGAGGGAAAGGGAGAGAGAAGGGAAATTGCATGGAAATGGAAGGAGACCCTCATTGTTATACAAAATTACAATACAGGAGGAAGTGAGGGGAAAGGGAAAAAAACAAGAGAAATGAATTACATTAGATGGGTTAGAGAAGATGGGAGGGGAGGGAAGGGGGGATAGTAGAGGATAGGAAAGGCAACCCATATAATCCCTCAGTGCATGGATGGAAAGTGCTCATAAATGGAGTGAACATGGTTCAGGATGATGATACCTTCAGTACAGGCTGTCATCCTGCTTCATGAGCACCAAGTGAAAATGCCATTGCCTAGTCTCTGCACATTTGGGGAGGAAAGGGAATTTTGTATTGTCATTCTCTAAATGAATACATTACCTTGCCAAATTGTCTGACCACCTTGTTTACTTTTGATCAAGGATCTCAGGAAACTAATGATATAGAAAAGAATTGTTTGGTAGCTGCTACTATCCCTATATTCCTTGTGATGATACACCTCCTATGCTAGTATGTGGCTTTCACCTGCAGTGTCTTAGGCATATCTGTTCTTGGACAATATATCTGGTGCTGCAGAAAGGGAAACAAGGAGACTGTTAATGCCCTGGGGTGCAACTCAGTGGTAGCACCTGCCTGCCTTGCACAAGGCCCAGGTTTCAGTTCCCAGCCCTATAAAATAGAATGTAATGCTTATACTAGACTAAGAAATTAAAAATAGATTTTCAAAGAGTAGATTGAAGTATGATCAGGGTCAATCATTCACCCCTGCCCACCCCAACTTCATTCTTCAACTGTGCCCATTCTTCAACTGCGAAACGTGTAATATGTATATGCTTTTTTTTTTTTTCAGGGCAGGGGATAGAACCCAAGTCCTTGTGCAAGCTAGGCAAGCACTCTGTCACTGAGCTACATCCCCTGCCCTGTACGTACTTTTATTATCAAGCATTCTCCACATCTGTGCTACCTAATTTGAGGAAATATTTTTCATTTCTTTGCTTCACATGATCTCAGAGAGTCTATCAAGAGTAACCAAAACTTAAGTTTCAGTAGGTGAGGGCTTGGTAGACTTGGGCATATAATTCTTGAAGTCTCCATGGAAACATCAGTTCCCAACTCTTTGCAGACATGGGATCTTTCTGCAGTCCCACTTCTTGCCTGGGGAGACCATAAACAAGAACATGGTTCCTAAGGTATAGAACTCAATGTGGTTCTGTTACAAAACACAGAGACTTGAATGGCCTTTGTCTTGGCACAGTAGCTCCAAGCTTGAAAGAAATACACCACAAGGAGACATTAGATCTTGCAGCATTATTTCATCTCATTTGTACGTTTTCTCTGTGATTTTGCAATCTTAGAGCATCTGAATAAGAGGTGGTAACAGTCAGGGTTATAGATTTCCTGCTGGCATTGTTACAAATTATGAAAATGGAAAAACAATAGAGGCTAATACAATATAGCCTAGAATTGTAACATTTTAAAAAATACCATACTTTAAACATTTCGGTCAGGCCCCCCCAAAAAATTGTTTAACATGGTTTGGTTTCAATTTGAGATGTCACATTGACGGACTGATATGGGTGGGAGGTTTGGGACTGAGGATTATTCTGTTATTTCCTAATAAATGAGATTACTTCATCACAAAAAATAATATCAAAGCATTTCTCCTTAATATTTGGCTTAGAAAAAAATTGGTGCTCCCTAACAGATGACCGAGTCCAATTTCTCATGCTTTTGTAAAGATTGTTTTTATTTTTTTCAATTGTTTTCAGACAGAAAGGAGACTGTTCTGAGCTGCTCCCCACATAGAATCTGAGTTGCTTTTTGTCCCCATATGGAGTATTGTTTTCCTCTCGGTGACATATGCAATGATCAAGTGAATTGGCTACCGAGACATGAAGCGATTCATGAGGTCTCCTGAACCATTTGCTCTGAGGACACATCATGTTCTCCTTAAGATCCAGAAAGTGCACAGAATTCCACAAAAATGTGTTGAAACCAGGCACCTTCATTTAAACGGCGCTACCTATTCACCAAGCTGTGTCACCTCTTGCCATTTAAAATGAACAGATGGTATTTTTGCTCTGAACTGGAATGCAAAACATCTATTTTTTTTAGCTCTTCTTTGCCAGTTAAAATCACATGAACAACAATACCTGAGCTACTTTCCTGAGTGCCAGAAATATTTGTTTTCCAAATCAAGCATGCAAAGATCTCAGAAGGTGAAGGATTTAGTCTGGCAGCATTGAAAGAATGGACTGAATGGAGGGCCAGAGTTTCCAGGTGTTGGTCATTAAGAACCACCCTGTTGTGGCCACTCTGCTTTCTCAGGGTGGTCCTGCAGTTAGAGAAGACAGCTGTAAAAAGGTAATGGAGGTATCGTAGTTTTTCAGTGACAGATCAGTATATATATATATATATATATATATATATATATATATATACACATATATATATTTTTTAACCATGTAACTCCCTGCTCCTGAATTCTGCAATGCAACCAGACCTGACAGTGAGCCGAACATACAGTGGTTCCATCTGGCTACAGGACCCGCTGGACAAGGAACTCATGACACAGTTCTCCCTCTTCAACCATTTGTCGGACATCAAAGTCAAAGAGCAGAGCTCATTCATGGTTTGTCTGGTAGTGTCTGAGAGAGCCGAGTGCCACGGCAAGAATCATTCTTTGACATTTTTCCATGGAAACATTCGCAGCTTTACTACAATGCATCCCGTAAATAACACACCATACATCCAAAATCTGCATCATTCTCCACAAAGACAGAACTGAGGACAACTGGTGTCTTTGGCCATTTAGGAGGGCACTTAGTAATGCCAAATACAGGTGGGTGGTAAGTGTGTGCCTATATACTTTCCAGAGTTTGTTTAAATACTTCATATAATTATATCCTGTCAAAGTCATTTTATGATGTTTATCATCCCTTTCTCAGAAAGAAATGCCACCACTCTACGGGTCTATTTGATTTACACAGCACACCAGGACCAAGGCTAAGATTAGGCTTTGTGGTTGTTATCTCAGAAAGTTTTAAATGCCTGTTAGAGTTGGTAGCCATATTACCTGAAAGTGTCTAGGTAGTCCCCTGGGTTTAAGCCCTTTTGAAATATGTTACCTAGGGCATGATCTGGTAGCCCCCAAATCATTCTTTGGCATGACCACAACAAGTACCATGTTTATAGCTTTGAATGGCTTATATGCTCTTAGATAATTTAATGCAATGACAGTCTCATTTCATCAGTAAATGACCTAATAAACACACTCAGTGTTCATAGACCTTGCTAAGCATGTTACTTCATGATGAGCAATGATGAATAGTCATTGCAAAGCTGCTCCTTTGAATTACCACTTCAGTTACTGGGCTGTGTTTTATGCACAATTAAGTTCCAAGTATTTTATTTCTTTCTTTGGGTTGGAAAAAAAAGGAGATTTTCTTGATGTTTCACAGGACACATAAGGTGCCCAGCTTGGCTCACTTCTAAAATGACGTCCTAAATGATTAGAGCACTGACATGACCCAACTTCAAGATTTACCGTGAGGCTATATTAAAGAAGATATGGCATAGGAATGAAAAACAATAATAGAGTAGAATAGAAACTCCAGAAACAGTGAGGGGGGGGGAGGGAGAATCTAGACATAGACCTTAAACACTTTTAAATAACTCAAAGTGGATCATAAACCCAAATACAAAATAAAAAAAAAATTTTTAATCTCCTAGGTGATGACATAGGGAAAAAATCTCAGTGATCTTGAATTTGGAGATGATTATTTTATACATCACAGCACTTTACAGGGAAGACAAAATTAACGTTAGACTTTATTAAAATTAAAGTCTAAAAATTTATTAAAATTAAATATTTCTCTGAAAAATACAGCTCTTAAGAGGATTCAAAGACAAGCCATAGACTGAAAGATGATTTTACGAAATACCTATCTAAAAAGTACTCATTTCAAAATATATAAAAAAAAACTTAAAACTCAACAATAACAATAAACTAAAAATAGACAAAATATGGAAACAGACACCTCACTAAAGAAGGTATACAGATGGCACATGAACATATGAAAGTACACTGAACATTGCATATCACTAGGGAATTGCAAATTAAAACAGCAATGATATTATTAGGAAGGCTAAAATCCAGAACTTGGACAACACGAGACAGGGTGTGGAGCAAAGGGAACTCTGATTCATGACTGGTGAAATACAAAATGGTGCAGCCACATTTAAAGATACTGGCAGCTTCTTGCAAAGTTAAAGTCTTACCATATGTCCCAGCAATCACACCCGTTGGTATTTACTCAAATGAGTTGAAAACTCACAGTTACACAAAAAACTTGCTTCTGATGTTTAAAGCAGCTGTATTCAAAATTGCCCAAACTTGGAAGCCACCAAACACCTTTCAAAAAGCGAATAGATAAAAAAATCGTGGCACACACGGGACATAATATTTTCAGGAAAGAAAAGAAATAAACCATGCACACCATGAAATGACATGACATGGAGGAAATTCAAAAGCATACAGTCCTGGTAAAGAGTCCAGTATGAAAAGGCTACATACCACATGATTTCAACTGTATGACATTCTGCAAAAGGCAAAATTAGACAGTAAAAAGGTCAGTGGTTGCCAGGGGGTTTCACAGAGGGAAGAATAAATAGGTGGAGCACAGAGTATTTTGGGGGGCTGCGAAACTATTCTGGTTATTACTGTAATGATAGACATAGGTTGTATACTTTTTCAAATGTGTATAGCCAAATAAAACTAGACACAATCTCTAAAATTAACTATAAATTTTGGCTAATAATAGAGTATTGATATTGATTTGTCAGTTACTAATGAATGTACCACACAATTACATGATGTTAATTATCAAAAAAATTCTGTGTGGGTAAGAGTAAAATGTGTGCAAACTCTTTGTACTTTCTCTTCCATTGCTCAGTAATCCTAAGACTGCTCTAAAAATAAAGTCTCTGAATCTGAAGTAGAAACAAAAATGAAATAAAATAAAATGACGTCCTAACTGTGGATTCCTTTTTGGAGTTGCAGCCTGGGACTTAAGTGGGTGGCAGAATTTCACTTTGTCCCCTGAGTCCTAAGCAATGAGAATTGGTTAGTGTGCTGAGTCACAGGGTGTCTGGCTGAGAGGGATGGGGCCATTGGACCTGCAAGCATCGTCAGATTAGCACAGATTCAAGGCTGTGGCAGGTTTCTCTCTAAAGTAAAGCTAACCAAAATTTTATTTCATCAAATGAAATCTGTGATAGGACTAGTCCAATATTATTGTTCTAGCTAATTGAACCCTCTAACAGTTTACTCACTTGAAACTCAAATTTTCCTTAATTTGATGAATGTTGACTTGTTCATTCTCTCCCAAATTAATTACTTTCTTTAAACGTCATTTCAAAATCTGTTTTACTTCCTTTAAATAACCCTTTAATGCCACCCTAATGATTATATTTGGATAAAATTCCAATCC
Source organism: Callospermophilus lateralis (assembly GCF_048772815.1). Classification (NCBI taxonomy): domain Eukaryota; kingdom Metazoa; phylum Chordata; class Mammalia; order Rodentia; family Sciuridae; genus Callospermophilus; species Callospermophilus lateralis. The sequence continues at coordinate 1,027,033 of NW_027512320.1, read as the reverse complement.
TCCGTACCTTTCTTGGTTTGCGTTTTAGGACATGAAAGGATCTTGGATGAAATATGTGTGAGCATCCGTGTATAAATGTTTGCATATGATGTCACTCTTCTTTTGATGACTCAATGTAGAGTGAATCAGTCAACCATATTTACAGTTTTCTTGTCAAACTGTGTAGGCCTCTGAGTACCACCTCATCTTGCTTTCTGATGCACAACTCATAAGAGGTTCACACAAATCTTAGCTCACCCATCATTCCAGATACATTTCTAGAAGTGAGTGGATACAAACAAGATAAATACATTTTAAAACTTGAGAGCAGATAATCTTATGTATCAATATTCTCAGATATGTTTTATATAATATATATAATTCCCAAATGTGTGTGTTTGTGTGGGTGTGTGTGTGTGTTTGTATGAATACAAGTGACAATAAATGTTGGCGAGGAAATGGGGGAAAGGGTACACTCATACATTGCTGATGGGACTGCAAATTGATGCAACTACACTGGACCAATTGAAGATTTCTTTAAAAACTAGGAATGGAAACACCATTTGACCCAGTTATCCCACTCCTTGGTATATATCCACAGGATAAAATCAATCTACTACAGTGACATAGCCACATCAATGTTCACAGAAGCCCAATTCACAATAGCTAATCTATGGAACCAACCTAGGTACCCGTCAACAGATGAATGGATAAAGAAAATGTGTTATATATACACAATGGAATATTACTCAGCACAAAGAAGAATGACTTTATAACATTTGCTGGTAAATGAATGGATATGGAGACTATCATATTAACTGAAATAAGCCAATCCCAAAAAACCAGAGATTGAATATTCTAACATGTGGATGCTAACATGCAATGGGTAGGTGGGGGTGGGCCATGAAAGTTCAGTGGATTAGACAAAGGAAAATAAAAGACAGGGAGAGGGGATAGGAATAGGAAAGACAGTGAAATAAATCTGACATAACTTTCCTTGTACATGTGTGAATATTCCACAGTGAATCTCAGCATCATGTACATCCACAAGACTGGGATTAAAATTCAATATAGTCTGTGTTTGTACAAATACATCAAATAGGTTCTACTGCCATGTATAGCTAAAAAAACAAATGATTTTTTTTAAGAAGAGAGAAAGAAAAAAGGAAAATGAAATTCCTTTTCCTAGCATGTTAATGGAGTTGTGGTTGGATGTGAAGATTTTCTCAGTCTGCCATATTTCACTTTTGGTTCGGCTCCAGGGACTATACCTTTATCAGAGATTTCCCCAACAGACTTTCCCTTGCATCTCAACCCTCAGAACTAAGTCATGCTCCCAATCTCAAACTGACTCAAACAAGGAGAACAGCACTGTCATGTTGACTTGGGGGTGGTGTGAATGTTTGAGACCCACCACAGCAGTCCCTTCTGAGGTTTGGATGTGGTTGTCCTCCTAGGTCCATATGTTGGGATCCTCAGGGGGGCAGTATTGAGAAGGGGTGGATCCTAGAAAAGGTGAGGCCAAGAGGGAGGCCTAAGGTTATTGAGAGAGTGACCACAGAAGGACACTCTGAGCACAGAAAAACCCTGGTTTTTGTCTGGCTTTCTGTCTGATGATGAGATTTCTTCTTCACTATGTCACATCAAGTCACAGGATGTTTAGGTGATAAGGGAAGAATGAGCTCTTCTCTTGGCAAAGGTCAACTTTCCATGTAAGGCTAGAAAATGTGGTTACAAACACAGCACACTCCAAGTCATGGCATCAGATCTCTTGACACAAGGCCATTAAGATATGAAAAATATAAAGATCCTTCCACTCAGAATCCATCCCCAGGTTCAAAAGCAGCAGTGTCCTCCAGCTGTTATACAGACCTTCTTCTATAGTGTCCTACCTTCAGTGTGACTGTCTAGAGGGTCATCCAATTCACTGCTGAAAACAAAGATGCTCTTTGGGATCCAACCATACAAAACAGAGACATAAACACAGGGTGGCTACAGAGTGGCTCTGACATTGCTCCTACCTCTGAGTCCATGCTGTGTGGACAGCATCTTCTTGCTCTGACTTGTGTTGCCAGGCTCTGACTGGGTTCTGTGCAATCGGAGGCCTTCCCACAAGACAGTGCAATCAGAACAAAGCCTCTTCCACTTGGAGTTTCAGGAATGTATGCCTCTAATTTGGAAGCTCTTCAGCGGAATCCACAGGATGTTCTAAAAGAACATAGAGTAAGTGTCAGTACATGGGTCTGGTTGAAGATTTTCTCAGGCAGCAGTGTATGGACACAGGGCTGGAGTGGTTGGAATTGGCTGAAAAACAGCCAGAGATAGAGTTGCTGCTAGGACATGATCTATGGTGGAAAAAGAAAGGTAAAGGCATAGATCAGTAGTGCACGAGAAGGAGAGCCTTGGCTTCTCTAGCTAAAGCCCTGCAACATGGGATGGTGAATTTACCAATGGGTTAAAACTTAATAAATGCACTGTACAATTTGATGGTAGCATGTTACCACTCCTCCTGTGGGGGCTGGGGTTTTGGCTCATTAGTAGAGCACTTGCCTAGCAGTGTGAGGCCCTGGGTTCTATCCTCAGCACCCAAAAATAAATAAAAAGAAAAATATTGTATCCAACTCTAAAGTAAATATTTAAAAAAAAGCCAACATATAAATGACTTAACATTTCATCTCAAAGCCCTAGAAAAAGATGAAGAAATCTACATCCAAAGCAGTAGGAGATAAGAAATAATTAAAATCAGAGCTGAAATCAATGAAATTGAAAGAAAAGGAACAATTGAAAAAATTGACAGAACAAAAAGTTGATTCTTTGAAAAAATAAATAAAATTGACAGATCCTTAGCCATGCTAACAAAGAGAAAGAGAGAATAAACTTAAATTACCAACAAACAGCATGAAAAAGAAATATTACAACAGATACTACAAAAATACAAAAAAAATCAGAAATTATTTTGAAAACTTGTACTCCAATAAAATAGAAAATATCAAAGGCATCGACAAATTTTTAAGTCATATGATTTGACCAAATTGAATCAGGATGATATACACAGTTTAAACAGATCAATTTCAAGTGACGAGATAGAAGCGGACATCAGAAGTCTACAATCCAAGAAAAAGCCCAGATTGGATGGATACCCTGCCGAATTCTACAAGACATTTAAAGAAGAACTATCACCAATATTCTTCAATTTATTTCAGAAAATAGAAGAAGAGGCAGCACTTCCAAACTCATTGTATGAGGCCAATATCACTCTGATTCCAAAACCTGGCAAACACACTTCAAAAAAAAAAAAAAGAAGAAGAAGAAAAAGAAAAGAAAACTACAGACCAATATCTCTAATGAACATAGATGCAAAAATTCTCAATAAAATTCTGGCAAATCGATTACAAAAACATAACAAAATGTCATGCACCACAATCTCATGGGGATTCATCCTAGGGATGCTAGGTTGGTTCACCATACAGAAATCAATAGATGTAATTCATCACATCAATAGACTTAAAGATTAGAATCATGTGATCACCTTGATAGGTGCAGAAAAAGCATTTGACAAAATGCAACACCCCTTCATGTTCAAAACACTAGAAAAATTAGGGATAACAGAAATATCTCAACATCATAAAGGCTATTTATGTTAAGCCCCAGGCCAACATCATTCTAAATGGAGAAAAATGGAAGGCATTCTCTCTAAAACCTGGAAAAAGACAGGGATGCCCTCTTTTACCACTTCCACTTAACATAGTTCTTGAAACACTGGCCAAAGCAATTAGATGGAAGAAATTAAAGGGATAAACATAGGAAAAGAAGAACTAAAATTAGCATTATTTGCTTATGATATGGTTCTATACCTAGAAGACCCAAAAAATTCCACTAGAAAATTCTAGAATCAGTAAATGAATTCAGCAATATAGCAGGATATAAAATCAACACCCATAAATCAAATGCTTTTCTGTATATCAGTGACAAATCCTCAGAAAGGGAAATGGGGAAAACTATCTCATTTACAATAGCCTTAAAAAATATTTCATCTCTTAACAAAAGAGATGAAAGATCTATATAAAGAATACTACAGAACCCTCAAGAAAGAAATCAAAGAAGACCTTAGAAGATGGAAAGCTCTACCTTGCTTTTGGACAGGCAGATTTAATATTATCAAAATGACCATACTACCAAAAGCACTATACAGGTTTAATACAATTCCAATCAAAATTCCAATGACGTTCTGCATAGAAATAGAAAAAGCAGTCATGAAATTCATCTGGAAATATAAAAGACTCAGAATAGCTAAAGCAATCCTTAGCAGGAAGAGTGAAGAAGGTGGCATCACTATACTAGACCTTAAAGTATATCACAGAGCAATAGTAACAAAAGCAGCATGGTATTGGCACCACAACAGACTGGTAGAACAATGGTACAGGAATAAAAGAACACAGAGACTATCCCATGAAATTCCAATTATCTTATATTAGACAAAGTTGCCAAAAACATACATTGGAGAAAAGATAGCCTCTTCAACAAATGGTGCTGGGAAAACAGGGAATCCATATGCAACTAAATGAAATTAAACTTCTATCTCTCACCATGCACAAAAGTCAACTTGAAATGGATTAAGGACCTAGGAAAAAAACCAGAGACACTGCATCTCATAGAAGAAAAAGTAAGCCTTAATCTCCATCATGTGACATGAGGCCCCAACTTCCTTAATTAGACTCCTATAATGTAAGAATTAAAATCAAGAATCAATAAATGGGATGAATTCAAACTAAAAAGTTTCTTCTCAGCAAAAGGAACAATTTGTGAGTTGAACAGAGAGCCTACATCCTGGGAGCAAATTTTTACCCCTCACACATCAGAGCACTAATCTCTAGGGTATGTGAAGAACTCAAAAAGCTACACTCCAGGGCTGAGGATGTACCTCAAGTTGTGGCATGCTCACCTAGCATTCGTGAGGCACTGGGTTCGATTCTCAGCACCACATAAAAAACAAAATAAAGATATTGTTTCCACTTAAAAAAAGCTGAAAAAATATTTTTAAAAAACCTAAACTCCAAAAAAACCCAAATAAGCCCATTAATAATGGGCCAAAGAACTGAACAGACACTTCTCAAAAGAGAATATATAATCAACAAATATATGAAAAAAATATTCATCATCTCTAGCAACTGGAGAAATGCAAATCAAAACTACTCTAAGATTACATCTCACTCCAGTCCGAATGTCAGCTATTATGAATACACAACAACAAGTGTGAGTGAGGATGTGGGGCAAAAGGGACACTCATACAGTACTGGTGAGACTGCAAATTGGTGCAGCCAAAATGGAAAGCGGTATGGAGATTCCTTGGAAAATTGGGAATGGAACTGTCATTTGACCCAGCTATCTCTCTCCTCGGTCTATACCCAAAGGACTTAAAAACAGCACACTACAGGGACACAAGAGCCCAATTCACAATAGCTAAATGGTGAAAACAACGTAGATGCCCTTCAGTAGATGAATGGATAAAAAACTGTGGCATATATACATAATGGAATATTACTCAGCAATAAAAGAGAATAAAATCATGGTATTTGCAGGTAAATGGATGGAGTTGGAGAATATAATGCTAAGTGAAGTCAGCCAATCCCCCAAAACAAATGCTGAATGTTTTCTCTGATATAAGGAGGAAAAAATCATAGGGTAGGGAAGGGGAGCATGGGAGGAATAGATGAACTCTAGATAGGGCAGAGGGATTGGAGGGGAAAGGTGGGGGCTTGGGTTTAGAAATGTTTGTGGCATGTGATGGATATCATTATCCAAAGTACGTGTATCAAGACATGAATTAGTGTGAATAAACTTTGTATACAACCAGAGATATGAAAAATTCGTGCTCGATATGTATAATATGAATTATAATGCATGCTGCTTTCATATATAAATAAAAAAGTTAATAGAAAGGGAAGATTACAGTAAGGAAGTAGCACTATGAAGTATATTACATTAATATTTCAAATCAATCCTACCACTTTCCTCATTGAGTTCACTATTATTTTAATCTATTCTGGTGTTAGCAATAAAACTATGACTAAATACTCATCTTTGTACTTTGAGGACTAGATCAAGAAGAATAATCTATTAAGTAGACAGACATGTGTAGTGATTATTCATTTGTTGTCATCTGTCTGTTAACGTGATAATTTTTCAGTGGCACTATTTCACTAGCAACCTATTTCTGGCAAGGGTAATTTATGTGCCTTTCACATAAGATCCTCCACTAAAAAGCCAATAATTTCACCTCCCTTTACTCTATTTCTCACATATGCAAAGTCAACTGTGGATATGGGAAAATCTACAGAAAACTATCTTTAAATATGGTGACCCATTGGTTTACTTTCAAACCAGCTTCTACATTCTTAATTGCTTGTTAACAAAGTCCCAGAAGCAGCACTAGAGAGTAACAATCCAACAATTAAATTCTATCACAGGGAAATTATTGTCCCAGTCAGTCAAATATCCATCGGTAAACTGAGTCTGTGATCAGCTAACTTCATAATAGAAATTATGCTCTTCTTATTTCCAGAAATTGGGGGTGAATCATGATATATATGTAGCAATGTCTACATAGGAAGTATATGGAATTCTTTCCTTTACAAGAATTTACATACTGTATTAGAATTAAATTAGGAATGGATGCTTAATCTAAAAATACGAAACAGAAAAAAAAGAAAGAAAAAAATTTCAAGAAGTGATAGACTATTTCTATAAGGATATAGAGATCCTGAAGAAAAACGAGTCAGAAATCTTCATAATGAAGGAATCAATCCAACAAGTTAAAAACTCAATGGAAAGCATCACCAATATACTAGACCACTTGACAGATGGAGATTCAGGCAATGAAGACCTTGTCCCTCTCTTGAAATGTATTCACTTCTGAGTCTCAGGACTTGGTTTCATGGTAATTGGGTCTCCCTATGTCTCCAGAGGCTTGGAGGGTAATGCTTCACCCTGGCTAGTTGCAACACTTTACTCTTCACCCAGCCCACCTGTCTTTCTGTGACCCTCCTCCTGCTTCTCAACCACCATGATTCCTCTGGATGCACCTGGACCCTCTCCTCTATTTTCTTTAGTCCAGGGAAAAGGAGGTAACTGGGTATCATACATTCGACAACTTGGAATACATGTTCGGGACTGGACCTCCATAAATGGGATCCTTGTGAATCTGGTATTTTTGAAGAAGCAGACTGGATGAGCCAATTTAGGTGCCAGTGCCAAGAGACAGATGGGTCATAACTGCAAAGGTAAAAAAGTGGGAGAAGAGGTTGAAAATTTACCCTCTCCCTACCAGCATGTGCATATGTCCATTAGAGATGACACTCTGCTTGGTAAAACTGAAGAGGATGTATAGGAAGAAAGCTAAGAAAATTACAATAGAATGGCTATTTTGGATTTGGGACACTGGTGCTGAAGATATACTCAGAGTAAAATGAGGAAGAGCACATTAGTCACAACCTACTCTACATTACAACAATGTACATATGTAGCTGAAAATGAGGAAAATGAGGACACGGTCATCTCTTTATTGTCCTGGCTGATAGCTTCCTGAAATTATGATTGGCACAATATGTTGACGTCACCCATGGCGCCCTGTGATGGAAGTCCATGGAAGAACTCCAAGACACTCTAAGGAAGTTAGGGTGTAGCAGGCCCTTGATGCAGCAATCTGCACTGGTCCTGATAATGAAGCATTCACAGAAGAACTGAAGGACCATTCTCCTTGCATCTATGAGGCAGTGTCATGGAAGTGTGTGGTAATTCCTGATCTGTTGATTGGCATTGGATGTTTCTCAAGCCACACAGGTTGTGGCTCTATGGGATAAACTCAAAAGATGAGAAAGTGAGGTTACAGAGAATATATCTTAGAAGCGAGGAGAACTAAAGGGAGAATGAAAATACCAGAGGTCCAATGAGGAAAAGCAAGAGTGATATGCCTTCGTGATGGAGGGCAATGAAGGTCTTTGTTCTTTCAAAGGATATTTGCGTAGTCTACTCTAGGTTATGGGATGATGTTGCCACTTCTGTGCTGGACATAACCTGAATAAGTACCAACGTTTTATTATTATATTGATGATGTGGCTTTAATATCTGTATCTTTACTATGCCTAGAGACTGCAGCTCACAGAGTTTTGGCACACCTCCAAGACAGATGACGGGGTCTAAATTCCTCCAAGTTGCAAAGACCTGGGTTTTCTCTCATGGGTTCAGGGGTTATTTGGTTGTATCCTGCTGTTGCAAATAAAAAGCAAATTTTCCCAATTCCCAGACACAGACCTTTCTGGATGTTGAGATGTTTTCATCTCTGTACTCCATATTTATGATTAATGTTAAAGACTTCGTATGTTTCAGTAAAAGCTTGGCCTGGTGGGACTGGGAAATGGAAAATCTCAAGTACTTTTATAAACAAAAAATCATTGTAGAGGAATTACAAGCCTTGGGTATATTAGCCCAAACACACCCCTATCAATATATTTTCCTGCCCTGATTGTTTGAATGGGTCATTAAAAAATATCAAGGCAATAAATGAGTTCAACTTTGGCCTTGGTGACATCCTTGGAAGAGGCAAAGATAATGAAAGACATTTGGGATCAACCACTACACACTGTGCTTTCCTGTGGGAAGAGCAACAATACACTTTGTATTCCACATGGCATTTACATAGCTTGATAACAGATAATCTACCACGCGGCCAGCGCAATGGTTTCATTAATGAGGTTCTTGGCATAAAAGTTAGCTAGTGAGATCGAAATAAACACACAGACTCAGTTACCTTTTTCTATGACCAGGTCCGAGATGGCTCCCCTCTTTGGGCTTCCCTCCTCTAACCGCCCGGCAGGGCAGCAAGGATTACTCTGGGCTAGCAGGAGAGAGAGAGCCAGCACGCCAGGGAGTAGCCTTTTATTGGGGAGCAAGAAATTCAGGGGAGAATTCCATCCAATGAAGGTTGAAGGGGGGGCCGCACTCCAAGGTCAGGGTCAGTGATTGGGCCTCCGGGGTCAGTGGTCAGTTACACCCCCACACGGACAGGTTCTCTCATCAGGAGAGGGCCGGGAAAGCTCCAACACAGCCAGAGCGCCTCAGACCCTAACCGGGAGTCACTCAGTCACATGTGAGAATGGCTCCCGACATATTCCCCCTTTCTTTTCGCAAAAATGAGGCGGCGGTTCACTCTCCGGAGTTTCTGCATTCTTGTTCTGAAGACTCGCCATCCTACAATTACAGCGCAATAGAGAATTAGCAGCAAAGAGAATAATCCAATAATGTACCAGGCTGAGTGTTTAAGAATATTTCCAGGGTTGAATCCATTTAGCTCCTTCAATATTTGGTTAGCCAAAGAAGAAGGATCTGAAAAATCAGCTCTATTATTTTGAATGTCTTGGATATGGTGGTGAAGTTCCAGAATATCCAAGCTATTATTACTATTTTGCCAAATACCTAACAAATGGTTTTTAACCTTCTCCCAATCCCAGAGAGAAGCATTGTACTTGGCAGCTGTAACACACACATACTTATAATTAGCATGGCATTTAAGCCTTTCTTTAAATTTTAAGGCTGAAAGTTCATTACCTATGTCAATAACAGTTGCCTCTAAGGCGTTTAATTTAGTTTCAATCTTTTCATCAATATTTACTTGATTACGCAGAGCCTTGGAAGTATTTTGAGCTAAATTATTAAGAAATTTCGCATGCTGAATATTTTGAGACAATGTCAGAGACGCAGAGACAGTTGATGCAATAAAAGAGACTAGCGCCAAAACACCAACAATTATAACTCCAATAGCACGTTTAGGTCTTGCCAGCTGGGCATGAATTTGCTGTAAGACTTGTAAACCAGCATCAGCATACCATGGCTCTGAAATATTAGCAGGTAATAAAACGAAAGAGGGCTGATAAAGTATCAGCACTCCTTTTCCTCCATTATACCTAGTAATACAATTGGTTAGGTTACATTTTTTACAAGTAACAATATATCTGTTATCTATCCATTTAACTTTTACATTTCCAATAATTAAAACATAAGGAGATTGGACACAAGCTCGTAAGCCATAGCAAGATCCCTCTTTACAGTTCTTGCCAATAAATCTTGGTAAGGGTTTGTCTGTAAAATGTAAGAATTCTGAGGCAGCAATTAAACGCCAAATATCCTTTTGAACACCACCTTTACTATAAGTCAAAATATTACTAACAAATCCTGCAGGTGTCATAGCAGAATTTCTTCGTAATTGTCTCTTATCAATTTTTGGAGACCAGTCTAAAATATACCCACTATCTTTAGACACCTTATGTTGTACAGGAAAGGGATTTATACAATCCATCCATTTAGGAAAGGTGCCAATCTCAATTATAGAACTATTTGGACAGTGGTATATCTGTGGAGGTTTTGCAGAAATGACTGGCTTATTATGGGAAAGTCCCATCTTAATTACTGATCTAGTATTAGGTTTTAAATCTCCATAAATAGAATTATTTGTCAGTCTAGGTCTACCAATCGCTGTCTTTTCTTCGAATGATACTTTTAGACAGCCAGCATGTTTATCGTGGGACCAACACAAGGGTAATTGGGCACTATAGCCAGAATAATTAAATCTAGTCACATGATTGGGAGTAATATGAGTATCTGTAAATCCTCCCATCATGAATGAGTCATTAGTAAATACTGGAATAGATTCTCCAGTCCACACAGCTGGGTGTACCAGGGGTGGATCTGGGAAATATGTCCAGTAAGTGTCTACTTGATCCCCCTTTACCTGACAGCCCAGTAGGGCAATTACTGTTGCTACCATCATCATTGGGGTCCTGTTTTCTCCTAGGTCTCGAAGTATTCAGGAAGCCTGGGTTGTTAGCTTCTTCACGTCTTCCCATGAAATCAGCTTTTTGGCTGGGTCAATCTGGTCTTTCTTCATCCTTTTCCGATATCTCCTCCTTCTGGATGGGGGCTCCTCTGGGTCGATCCTCAGTCGCTTGAATCTGGGTTCTATTTCTTCCATGTCTGATAGCACATTCAGGCACCCAAATAGGACGAGAAGAATTTTCTGGGAAAATACAAGCATGCCCTCTGCCCCATATAAGCACCGGGTCTGGGCCCTTCCACTGGCCGGTCTGTAAATCTTTCCACAAAACTCTGCCTAAAGGGCCTGTTACTGAGGGAGACATTTGTCTCTCAGCAGCAGTGTGACCTTCTGCGTCACAGTTTAAAAAATTTAAAACAAACAAGGCATGATTAAGGCTATTTTGGGGAGTCATAAGCCTATTCCCCCTTTTTAATTTTTGTAATTGAAGTTTAATAGATAAATGAGCTCATTCTACAATGGCTTGACCTTGGGGGTTATAAGGAATTTCTGTTTTATGATTAATTTTAAACTCTTGACAAAATTGTTGAAAAGAAGAGCTCACATAAGCTGGAGCATTATCTGTTTTAATCTGCATAGGGCATCCTAAAACAGAAAAAGCTGCTAGGCAATGCGAAATTACATTTTGAGAATTTTTCTTAGTACGTGCTGTGGCAAAAATAAATCTAGAATAAGTGTCCACTATGACATGCACATAACACTGCTTACCAAATTGAGGAATATGAGTTACATCCATTTGCCAGATTTGATTTGGTTTTAATCCACAGGGATTTACCCCTGATGGCAGAGATGGAGTGTGCATAACACACTTAGGGCATTGGCTTACAATCTGACGAGCTTGTTCTCTAGTAATATTAAATTTTTTACGTAAGCTAGAAGCATTTTGATGATGCAAGGAATGGGAAGCTAGTGCACAGTCATATGAAGACATCTGTTGACAAAAAGCTACGAGTCTGTCAATTTTGTTATTACTTGAAGCTAAAGGTCCTGGAAGATTAGTATGAGCTCGTATATGTCCTATGAAACATGGATATTTCCGCATTAGCACTGCCTTTTGTAAATTATGAAATAATTTAAATAACTCTTGTGATGAAGTATACCCAATAACTGAAGTTTCAATATTTTTAGTAACTCCGACTGCATATAAGCTGTCAGAATAAATATTAATAGGCTCATTTGCAAAGTAAGTTAAGGCACAAATCAGAGCTTGAAGCTCTGCTCTTTGGGCAGAAGTATAAGAAGTTTGTATTACCTCTGTGTGAACACGACTATAAAAACCTGCTTTACCTGAACTTGATCCATCAGTGAACACTGATAAGGCTTCATCTATAGGATGGGCACGAACAATCTTTGGAAAAATAAGTGACGTTAATGATGCAAATTGTATAATCTTATCACGAGGATAGTGACTATCTATCTGGCCAGGAAAATCAGCAAAAGTTATTTGCCATGAGCTACAAGTTTGAAAAAGCCAATTAATCTGTTGAACAGAAAATGGAATAATTATGATATTAGGTTCAGATCCAATTAATTGTAAAATCCTAGTTCTACCCTTAATTACTAATTGAGCTATAGAATCATGAAAAGGAATTAATGTTTTTTGAGGGGAGTGGGATAAATAAATCCACTCAATAACTCCTAATTTTTGCCATATGGCTCCTGTTGGTGTATGTTCAGTTGGAAATATTAATAAATACACCATTTCCTTAGGATCAACTCTAGTAAGCTGTGCATTTTTAATTGCATTTTCAACTTTCCTTAAAGCTGTTTTAGCCTCTAAAGTTAGCTGACGTGGAGAGGTTGGAGAGGGATTTTCTTGTAATATCTGAAATAAAGGACTTAACTCAGAAGTAGTTAGTTTTAAGGATGGCCTCAGCCAATTAATATCTCCTAATAGCTTTTGAAAATCATTAAGGGTATGTAACTCCTTAATTCTTATCTGAAGATTTTGAGGATAAATTGTAAGTCCTTGAATTATCTGACCTAGATATTGAAAAGGAGACACTTTTTGAATTTTTTGAGGAGCTATGCGTAAACCCATTGCTGTAAGCGAAGTCTCTGAGTAAAAATTTCTGAAAGCACCTCAGGATTAGCATGAGCCAATCCATAAAATGAATAATATATGTATCAGGAAAGCTACTTCTTATGGGATCTATCGCCTGGTCTACGTATTTTTGGCACAGAGTAGGACTATTACGCATTCCCTGTGGGAGTACTTTCCAGCAATATCTTTTAACAGGTTCCTTAAAATTAATTGTTGGGACAGTGAAAGCAAATCTCTCACAATCTCCAGGATGTAACCTTATAGAGAAAAAACAGTCTTTTAAATCTATTACCATCAAGCTATAATCTAAAGGAATGGCTGTGGGAGAGGGAAGTCCTGGCTGTAAGGATCCCATAGGCTGAATTGCATGACTTATTGCCCTTAAATCCTGCAGCAATCTCCAATTTCCTGACTTTTTCTTAATAACAAAAATAGGTGTGTTCCAAGGACTAAGCGTTGGCTCTATATGACCAGCCTGAAGTTGTTCCTCAACTAGCCTGTGAATTATTTTAAGCTTTTCCCCTGAGATGGGCCACTGAGAAATCCATATAGGCTCCTCTGTGAGCCACGTGATTTTTTCAGCTGTCTTAGGGATCGGGGAAGTACTCAGGGCCCCTAATAAAAATTTTGGCTTTGAGCATTTACTAATCTTTGTCGTGGAGACTGGTTTGTAAACAGATACTCTTCCTGAAGGGTCTCCTTAAAATCTCCAGGAAAATACCTCTGACTAACCTCCTCAACTGATCTCATAGAGTTAGGAGTAACTAATAACAATCTCATTTTGGTTAAAATATCTCTCCCCCATAGATTAGCTGGTAAAGGTTCTGTGCTGTCGCCATTTTGAAATTGGGCTTTTAAGTCACGTGGCTGAGAAGAACTCTGAGCCCCTCTAGGAATCTCTTCTACATTTTTGTCTCCAGGAAGATCATTTACCTCCTCTGGAAGACTCTCTAGGACCTCGGAGGTATCTTTATTTTGATATTGCTCTCCATAATCTCCCTGGGGAGTAGCCTGATTTTATAAGTTTAAACTTACATTTTTAACTTCGGGCTTGGCCCCTAGCCCCTTTGTTTTTATGGGGCTTAAAGGAAAAGGAATTAACTTAGCCTCAGGCGGATTTTCCATTTGAATAGACTTGATAGCCCGTTGAATGCCTTTTAGCAGGTCCTCAGGGGGCCACGAATTCTGGCCCATATATTCAAAAAGACAAACTTCCAAAGCTGTCCAGGTTCTCTGAATATTATCTATGCCTCCAGGTAATTCATTTGAAAGACAGACCTTTTGTAACTTTCTTCCTAATTTCTCCCAAGTAAGTAAATTTGGAGATTCTTGTTCACAAAACCAAGGACAATATTTACCTACAATCTCTAAGAATTGTAATGACTGAGCTTTCTTTATCTGTTTTCCTTTCTGATTAATTACACTATCTAAAATAGTTACATTTCCTTATAGGTAGAAGTTGAATTTTGCATTTTAATTAATTTAACATCTTTTTCCTTCAATATCTTAAGATACTTTTGTGACCCAAATTGTCACCACTTCCTTTTGTGACCCAAATTGTCACCACTTCCTTTATCTTTTACTTTTTTCTTTATCTTTATAGCGCACGCTCCCACTCAATCTAGCTAATCTAGAATGCCCCACTCGTGGGTGCCAATTCTACCACGCGGCCAGCGCAATGGTTTCATTAATGAGGTTCTTGGCATAAAAGTTAGCTAGCGAGATCGAAATAAACACACAGACTCAGTTACCTTTTTCTATGACCAGGTCCGAGACGGCTCCCCTCTCTGGGCTTCCCTCATCTAACCGCCTGGCAGGGCAGCAAGGATTACTCTGGGCTAGCAGGAGAGAGAGAGCCAGCACGCCAGGGAGTAGCCTTTTATTGGGGAGCAAGAAATTCAGGGGAGAATTCCATCCAATGAAGGTTGAAGGGGGGCCGCACTCCAAGGTCAGGGTCAGTGATTGGGCCTCCGGGGTCAGTGGTCAGTTACACCCCCACACGGACAGGTTCTCTCATCAGGAGAGGGCCGGGAAAGCTCCAACACAGCCAGAGCGCCTCAGACCCTAACCGGGAGTCACCCAGTCACGTGTGAGAATGGCTCCCGTCAACATTATAGGTTATGGGATGGTTGTGGCAGCTGTGATCTTGTGGACAAAAACACAGGAGCTTCCAGAGGGGACCAATTGAGTCTATTGGCCATGGGAATGGCAAAAAGGCCTCAATGATGTGGGTTGCTACTCCATGGGCAAAGGGACAAGACCAAGACATACAAATAGGGGGAAAAAAACCTACCAGTAAAGAATTTTTCATCTCTGCGTTAGTTTCTCATTTCATTATAGTCTGTAACAACTTCATTGTTGACATACTTTTCTTTGCACAAGGACAACTTGAACAAGAAATATGGTATTGTAAATGTGGTGATGGGACACAGGCTGGTACTATTCTCACATAGATTCATCAGGTTGCTTATGTGTTGCTGAATTATCCAATTTGTATGTATTCACTCCTGTGGCAGTTTACCCTTAGAGCTAAGGTATTTATGCAACAGACAAATATCATAATAGATGTGCAGAATAAAATGATTCCTGGCTGTACGTTGAGGTGCCACTGTCCTCCTCTTCTCCTCTCCCATGGCATCTTCAGTCAGCCACCTTGGTGTAGAGGGAGCAAATGTGAAAACTAGAGCCCCAGCTGCAGCTCATGGACACAGATGGACAACTGCCCTATGGAAGTGAACATAAATGTATCTTTCTTTAAGGAAACCAAATAGCATGACTTCCATTATATGTGGAAATAACTAACTATGACAAAGCTTTTTCTGGGGTCCACTATGTTTGACAGCTTGTGGTGGCTGGGTACAACACGGGTGGAAATGACAAGGAAATTTCCTCCCTGTATAGAAAGACACAATGACAATAATACCTCCCACACCTGGGAAGTTTGGGCTGGCTCCCTATCCATCAATATAATTTAACTACTGTCCCCACAGACCCTGACTGGTTGGTGACTGACAGTTGAGCATGTGGACCCCTGTAGCTGACATATGAACAGTTGGGAGTATATTGTGACAGAGATCAACAGACCCCTTTCACTTACTTCTGCATATTTCCAGACATACTGGGGCTTATTCCTGAATTGCCTGCACTGTGTCCCCAACTCTCATCCTTAGCCTGCTCCTTCCCTTTTAATATGTCAATGCAGTGCAGGGGCCAGCAGAGATCATAGCGGGGTGGTGGTGGCAGTGATGCAACAGGCAACAGTGGCACCAGACCAGCATGCACCGTGTGGCCAGTAGGAGGTCATGTTCCACAGTGGAAGTAGCCATTTTGAGAGTCAGGATCCGAATTGCTTCTTTTCCATTTTATCTTAGTTGGCAACACATGGAGACTAGACTCTGGGTTTGGACATGGAGTGACCAGGGAATACAGGAAGAAGGAAACACAAAACCGACAGTCACAAAATCAAACACAGTTTATGCAAACACTTTCCATTACTCTGAGCACTTATAGTTCCACTCCAGAGACCATTCTCATTGCTCTGTGCTGGGTTCCATGGAGTCTTTGCATCACAGGACATATCATATTTGAACAGGACCACTATAAGGTGTTACAGTTTTCAATATGAGGTGGCCACAGAATCTCATGCATGAGACAATGCAAGAAAGTTTTAAGAAGAAATGATGGGGTCATGACACCCTAAATAAAGCAGTTTTTTAATGCATTAGGATGATTAAATGGGAGATAAGTGTAGGCAGGTGGGTGTTGGCTTGAAGTGAGTCCATGGGAGCATGCCTTTGGGGTTTCTATTTTGTTCCTGGTGAGTTACTGTCTCTGTGCTTTTTAGGGGCCATGCCTGAGCTGCTTTCTTCCAAAACACTACACTGACATGATGTTTTGCCTCATCTTGGGCCCAGAGTTATGATCACAGCTGACTATGGATTACCTCTGAAGCCATGGGAAATATTTTTTTCCTCCTCTAATCATTCTTATCATCTCTTTGGTCATTAAGGAGACAGAAAAAAAAATTAAAGAACAGAAATAGGTACCAACAAGTGAGTTGCTTGCAGTGACTTGCTGACTATGGGGCTCAGGAACTTGTGGAGACTGGTATTTGGAATAGAAATTTTGAATAGTTTCGAGATGTAAGCTGAAAAGCTTTGAACATTGTAAGCGTAGTATATCGTGTGATTCTCGTGGAAGTTCTGAAGATCAAAATGCTGATAGGGAGAGCCACCCCCGCGCCTGCAATGTAGGCGCACCTGCCACCCACCAGCAGGTCAGGCCCAGCAACTCTTAGAGGGACACAGCTACTCCACACGCGTGAAAGGTAGGCAGAACCGTGACCACCAACAAAACAAGCCCAGTGGCCCGCCAGACAAATCGCCCCTGTTGGGGGAAGGGCAGAGCCGCCGGGTGCCTGCAAGGTAGGCGGACCCGCGACTCACCAGCAGAACAGGCACAGCAATCTGCAGAGCGGCAGAGCCACCCTTCCGGAGCCTGCAAGTTAGGCAGACTTGTGACCCACCGGCAGGTCAGGCCCAGCAACCTGCGGAGGGGCACAGCTGCCCCACGCACCTGCTAGGTAGGCGGAACCTTGACTACCGACGGAACAGGCCCAGTGGCCCACCAGACACATCGCCCCGGTTGGGGGAGGGGCAGAGCGGCCACCAGTGTCTGCTAGGTAGACAGACCTGCAACCGACAGACAGAACAGGCCTAGCGGCCAGCAGAGGGACAAAGCCGCTGCTCACGCCTGCAAGGTAGGCGGACCTGTGACCACCGAAAGAACAGGCCCACCGAAAGTACAGGCCCAGCGGCCTGCCGGCGTGGTAGGCACATTGCCCCAATTGGAGGAGGGGCAGAACCACTGCCAAAGCCTGCGAGGGAGACTTTGGAACCATACAAGAGCAATATAAATATATAGTGAAAAAAATCAATAACACAACGGTTTCACCAAGCAGAAAGAAACACGATCAGTGTGAAAAGACAAGGAAAGAAAGGACCACAAGCAATGCAGGTCAACTCAACTTTAGAAGAGGTAATATCTGCAGCAGATGGAATGTCAGATAAAGAATTCAGGATATACATGCTTCAGATGATCTGGAGTCTCAAGGAAGACATTAGACAGCAAAATCAGACAATGAAAGACCACTTCGACCACTTCGACAATGAATTACATAAACAAATCCAAGAAGCAAAAGATCAATTATACAGGGAGATAGAGGTTATAAAAAACAAACAAACAGAAATCCTGGAAATGCAGGAAGCAATAAACCAACTTAAAATCTCAATTGAGAATACTACCAGCAGAGTAGAACACTTAGAAGATAGAACAACAGACAATGAAGACAAAGT
This sequence comes from Callospermophilus lateralis, assembly GCF_048772815.1. NCBI lineage: Eukaryota > Metazoa > Chordata > Mammalia > Rodentia > Sciuridae > Callospermophilus > Callospermophilus lateralis. The sequence goes on along the minus strand of NW_027512320.1, from coordinate 1,008,771 downwards.
ATTTCAACTGGAGAAGAACATAGACAGCTCAGCAAAGCTGTTAAGAAACCATGAGCAGAACATTCAAGAAATATGGGATAACATAAAGAGACCAAACTTAAGAGTCATTGGGATACAGGAAGGTATAGAGGACCAAACCAAAGGAATGAGCCATCTATTCAATGAAATAATACGAGAAAACTTCCCAGACTTGAAGAATGAGACAGAATCCCAAATCCTAGAAGCCTACAGGACACCGAATGTGCAAAATCATAAGAGATCCACACCTAGACACATTATAATGAAGATGCCCAACATACAGAATAAGGAGAGAATTTTAAAAGCTACAAGAGAAAGGAAGAAGATTACATTTAGTGGTAAACCAATCGGGATAACAGCTGATCTTTCAACACAGACTCTGAAAGCTAGAAGATCCTGGAATAACATATTTCAAACACTGAAAGAAAATGGTTTCCAACCAAGAATTGTGTATCCAGCGAAATTAAGCTTCAGGATGGAAGATGAAATTAAAACCTTCCATGATAAACAAAAGTCAAAAGAATTTGCAGCTAGAAAACCATCTCTTCAAAACATCCTCGGCAAAATATTACAGGAAGAGGAAATGGAAAATATCAATGAAAACCAACAGCGGGAGGTAGTACAGTAAAGGTTGGGGGGATAATCAAAGAGGAAAACAAACCATGTTTAGTAACATAAATAAACAAATATCGCTGGAAGAACAATCCATATCTCAATAATAACCCTAAAGGTTATTGGCTTAAACTCACCAATTAAGAGACAGAGGCTAGTAGAATGGATCACAAAACAAGACCCAACAATATGCTGCCTTCAGGAGACGCATTTGATAGGAAAAGACATACATAAACTGAAGGTGAAAGGTTGGGAAACATCATATCACTCATATGGACTTCGGAAACAAGCAGGAGTGTCCATACTCATTTCAAATAAAATAGATTTCAAGCCAAAGTTAATCAAAAGGGATAAAGAGGGACACTACATACTGCGCAAGGGAACCATACACCAACAAGACATAACAATCATAAATATATATGCCCCAAACAATGGTGCAGCTATATTCATCAAACAAACTCTTCTCAAGTTCAAGAGTCTAATAGACCACCATACAATAATCATGGGAGACTTCAACACACCTCTCTCGCCACTGGACAGATCTTCCAAACAAAAGTTGAATAAGGAAACTATAGAACTCAAAAACATAATTAATAACCTAGACTTAATTGACATATATCGAATATACCACCCAAGATCAAGCAGTTACACTTTTTTCTCAGCAGCACATGGATCCTTCTCAAAGATAGATCATATATTATGTCACAGGGCAACTCTTAGACAATATAAAGGAGTAGAGATAATACCATGAATCTTATCTGATCATAATGGAATGAAATTGAAAATCAACGATAAAAGAAGTAAGGAAAAATCATGCATCACTTGGAGAATGAACAATAGGTTACTGAATGATCAATGGGTTATAGAAGACATCAAGGAGGAAATTAAAAAATTCTTAGAGATAAATGAAAACACAGACACAACATATCGGAAGCTATGGGACACATTGAAAGCAGTTCTAAGAGGAAAATTTATTGCTTGGAGTTCATTCCTTAAAAAAAGAAAAAAACCAACAAATAAATGATCTAATACTTCAACTCCAAATCCTAGAAAAAGAAGAGCAAAACAACAGCAAAAGAAGTAGAAGACAAGAAATAATTAAAATCAGAGCTGAAATTAATGAAATTGAAACAAAATAAAAAATTGAAAAAATTGATAAAACTAAAAGTTGGTTCTTTGAAAAAATAAATAAAATCGACAGACCGTTAGCCACGCTAACGAAGAGAAGAAGACAGAGAACTCAAATTACTTGCATACGGGATGAAAAAGGCAATATCACAACAGACACTTCAGAAATACAGAAGATTATCAGAAATTATTTTGAATCCTTATACTCCAATAAAATAGAAGATAGTGAAGGCATCGATAAATTTCTTAAGTCATATGATCTGCCCAGATTGTGTCAGGAGGATATTGACAACCTAAACAGACAAATATCAATTGAGGAAATAGAAGAAACCATCAAAAGACTACCAACTAAGAAAAGCCCAGGACCGGATGGGTATACAGCAGAGTTTTACAAAACCTTTAAAGAGGAACTAATACCAATACTTTTCAAGCTATTTCAGGAAATAGAAAAAGAGGGAGAACTTCCAAATTCATTCTATGAGGCCAACATCACCCTGATTCCTAAACCAGACAAAGACACTTCAAAGAAAGAAAACTACAGACCAATATCTCTAATGAACCTAGATACAAAAATCCTCAATAAACTTCTGGCGAACTGGATACAAAAACATATCAAAAAAAATTGTGCACCATGATCAGGTAGGATTTATCCCTTAGATGCAAGGTTGGTTCAATATACAGAAATCAATAAATGTTATTCACCACATCAATAGTCTTAAAAATAAGAACCATATGGTCATCTCGATAGATGCGGAAAAAGCATTCGACAAAGTACAGCATCTCTTTATGTTCAAAACTCTAGAAAAACTAGGGATAACAGGAACATACCTCAATATTGTAAAAGCAATCTATGCTAAGCCTCAGGCTAGCATCATTCTGAATGGAGAAAAACTGAAGCCATTTCCTCTAAAATCTGGAAGAAGACAGGGATGCCCTCTCTCACCACTTCTGTTCAACATAGTTCTCAAATCACTGGCCAGAGCAATTAGACAGACGAAAGAAATTAAAGGCATAAAAATAGGAAATGAAGAACTCAAATTATCACTATTTGCAGATGACATGATTCTATACCTAGCAGACCCAAAAGGATCTACAAAGAAACTATTAGAGCTAATAAATGAATTCAGCAAAGTGGCAGAATATAAAATCAACACGCATAAATCAAAGGCATTCCTGTATATCAGCGACAAATCCTCTGAAATGAAAATGAGGACAACCACCCCATTCACATTTTCCTCAAAAAAAATAAATAAATAAAATAAAATACTTGGGAATCAAGCTAACAAAAGAGGTGAAAGACTTATACAATGAAAACTACAGAACCCTAAAGAGAGAAATAGAAGATCTTAGAAGATGGAAAAATATACCCTGTTCATGGATAGGTAGAACTAACATCATCAAAATGGCGATATTACCAAAAGTTCTCTATAGGTTTAATGCAATGCCAATCAAATCCCAACGGCATTTCTTGTAGAAATAGAGAAAGCAATCATGAAATTCATATGGAAAAATAAAAGACCCAGAATGAAAAAAACAATGCTAAGCCGGAACTGTGAATCAGGCGGTATAGCTATACCAGACTTCAAACTATACTACAGAGCAATAGTAACAAAAACAGCATGGTACTGGTACCAAAACAGGCGGGTGGACCAATGGTACAGAATAGAGGACACAGAAACCAATCCACAAAATTACAACTATCTTATATTTGATAAAGGAGATAAAAGCATGCAATGGAGGAAGGATGGCATCTTCAAAAACGGTGTTGGGAAAACTGGAAATCCATATGCAACAAAATGAAACTGAATCCCTTTCTCTCGCCATGCACAAAAGTTAACTCAAAGTGGATGCAGGAACTTGATATCAAATCAGAGACATGGCGTCTGATAGAAGAAAAAGTTGACTATGATCTACATACTGTGGGGTCGGGCTCCAAATTCCTCAATAGGACACCCATAGCACAAGTGTTAATAACTAGAATCAACAAATGGGACTTACTCAAACTAAAAAGTTTTTTCTCATCAAAAGAAACAATAAGAGAGGTAAATAGGGAGCCTACGTCCTGGGAACAAATCTTCACTCCTCACACTTCAGACAGAGCCCTAATATCCAGAATATACAAAGAGCTAAAAAAAAAATAGACAATAAGATAACAAATAACCCAATCAACAAATGGGCCAAGGACCTGAACAGACATTTCTCAGAGGAGGACATACAATCAATCAACAAGTACATGAAAAAATGCTCACCATCTCTAGCAGTCAGAGAAATGCAAATTAAAAACCACCCTAAGATACCATCTCACTCCAGTAAGATTGGCAGCCATTAGGAAGTCAAACAACAACAAGTGCTGGCGAGGATGTGGGGAAAAGGGTACTCTTGTACATTGCTGGTGAGACTGCAAATTGGTGCGGCCAATTTGGAAAGCAGTATGGAGATTTATTGGAAAGCTCGGAATGGAACCACCATTGGATCCAGCTATTCCCCTACTCGGTCTATTCCCTAAAGACCTAAAAAGAGCACACTATAGGGACAAGACTGTGGAACCAACCTAGATGCCCTTCAATAGAAGAATGGATAAAAAAATGTGGCATTTATACACAATGGAGTAATACTCTGCATTAAAAAAATGACAAAATCATAGAATTTGGAGGGAAATGGATGGCATTAGAGCAGATTATGCTAAGTGAAGCTAGCCAATCCCTTAAAAACAAATGCCAAATGTCTTCTTTGATATTAGGAGAGTAACTAAGAACAGAGTAGGGACGAAGAGCATGAGAAGAAGATTAACATTAAACAGGGATGAGAGGTGGGAGGGAAAGGGAGAGAGAAGGGAAATTGTATGTAAATGGAAGGAGACCCTCAGGGGTATACAAAATTACATACAAGAGGAAGTGAGGGGAAAGGGGGAAAAATATAAGGGGGAGAAATGATTTACAGTAGAGGCGGTAGAGAGAGAAGAGGGGAGGGGAGGGGGGAGGGGGGAATAGTAGAGGATAGGAAAGGCAGTAGAATACAACAGACACCAGAATGGCAATATGTAAATCAATGGTTGTGCAACTGATGTGATTCTGCAATCTGTATATGGGGTAAAAATGGGAGTTAATATCCCACTTGAATCAAAGTGTGAAATATGATATATCAAGAACTATGTAGTGTTTTGAACAACCAACAATAAAAATTAATTTAAAGTTTCCCACATTTGAAAAAAAAAAAACAGCTCATAGGACTGTTGATAGGAAAGACTGTGTTCTTGAAGTTGCAAAAAAGGAATATTCTATTGGAAGAGGACTAGAAGACAGTTATGTTACATTTAGGCATAGATATTGCCTACATTGTGCACATTGTGTCACTCTTTTAGGGGCTGAATTTAGACATGATGAACTACTTACTCTGGTGGAGGAAATTACAAGGCATAAAGCATTCAGGCAGTAGTATGATATTTCTAGCAGGTTTATCCAGGTTTACTGTGATAATGTGGAGCTGAAGGAAGGGTGCAAACTTGAATTTTAGTAGAAATGTTGAAGTAAAACTGGATTTCCAGAAGTTGTGTTTGTTAATGCATTACTGTGATGCTAAACAAATTACACAGTGGCAATAGGGGAAAATGCTTAAGGGAATTTCAGGAATTGGCAAGATTCTATGTCCAATTCATATTCATATGATATAAAATTAAAATTCCCTGAGAAGAGGAACCACCATGCTCAGTCAATCAGACCCTCAAAGGCTGCCACAGCCATGGTTTCAAAAGACTTAGCTACTGCTTCAGATGGAGATATACCCTGGCTTCAACCACTTGGTGCTGGCTCTGCAGGAATGCAGGATGCTGTCCTGAGGTGGTCATGAAGGCTTCCAACAAGATTTCAAAGGAAGGCCTAGCAGGTCAAAGTATAATGAAGCTAGAATCCCTGTAGGCAGTCCCTGAGAAGGTAATTCGTGCAGCTGTGAGAAGAAAGCTGAAGCTTCAGAAGAGAATCCTTGGATTAAAAGATGCTGGTCATGTGAAATATATGTCAGGCAATGTTACTAGCTGAGCACAGAACTAGCCTATGTGAGAGGCCAAGGGTCAAGGCTGCCCAAGTCCTTTGGAGCCCACTGTGACAACATGTGCCCCAGATGCTGAGCATGGGGATAGAGGACTTGTTGGCCCAGCTGGGTTTTTGTCTTGACTTCTATCCTTTTCTTCTTTCTATGTGCCCATTTCTCCCTTTTGTAATTGAAATATTTATTCTGTGCTACTATACATGGATATACATAAGATGATTTTGAATCCTACACAAGACACAACCAAGAGTTTGACTTGAGTCCCAAAGGAGACTTTGGACTTGCGCTTCAAGTTTTGGGCAAGGCCAAAACAGTTGAGAATTGGGAATCTCCTGGAGAGTCACTGAATGTATTTTCCATGATAAAATGTTTGCAGTGTTTTGGAGACCAGGGGTCCTGTTACTTATTGAGATTAGGTGTATTTCAAAAGCTCAAGTGAGGCCTTCAAAATGCTAAGAGGTAAAATTGTTAGATGATGACATAGCTACCATAATGTATAAGTAAATCCACTGGGTGATTAAATAATTTAAAACAGCTACTGTAGTTGGTCGTAAATGGGGAAGATGGGGCATGGCTGGAAGAAGTAGGTCACTTGGGGCATGTCCTTGGAGATTATATTTTGTTACTTGGTCCTCTATTCTTTCTACTTCATAGTTGTCATTAATTGAGAAACTTCCTGCAAAATGCCCTTCTTCCAGGATGTTCTGCCTTACCACAGACCCAGAGAAATGGTTGCTCATGGCATGGGACCTTTGAAATGTGAGGAGTTCTGCATCACTTTGGACCCAGAGCAATGCACTCAGCCAAATATGAACACAGTACTTTGAGAAATGTGGTGCTAGGCAACAGAAAGAATATTGGATCCTGGGCTGGGGATACAGCTTAGTTGGTAGAGTGCTTGCGTTACATGCACAAGGCCCTGGGTCCAATACCCAGCACCACAAAAAAAAAAAAAAAAAAAAAAAACAATATTGATATGGTTCAGAAAGAAAACTATGTACATACACTGGTTACAATAAAAGAGAATTCACCCTAATAAAAAAGTACATATTTTGCCTGAAGTTAGAATCAAAGAGTCAGGCACCATTACTGACCCCATAATCCTGCTGGACAGTTCCAGGAATTAAATTTCTAGTATGCTGGAAAATCGTGGAAGAAAAACTATCAGAGCTATTCTGGGGCAATTTAGGGCCATTTGGAGTAGGTAATTGATGACTCTACATGAGTACTTCAAGCACAATCCATACAGATATATGGAGTCATGTAGTATAAATGTTTAAATAACCAATAGAAAAACAGCCCCAGAATAACCCAGAAGAGGTAAACATAATTTTGTGGTACATGTGGGGAAAAAAAGCACAGCAGTGTCCCACAGAACTCTAAGCTCAGACCAGCAGTGGACATTTGGCCTGGTTCCTTACCCTGGGGACCTTTTCTTTTTTTTTTTTTTTTGACAAAACTGGCGTAGCCCCAAACCCTTTCTTCATCATGCATTCCAGTCACACATCATCAGAGATGAACTCAACAGTGGGCCTTTGTCCTCCTCAGGAGCTGGTGACCCATCTCAACTCCTTTGGTCATTTTGGTGGTATCCTGTCAGACTGCAGCAGGTGATCTGAATAGGCGGTTTTCTCGGCATGGTCAACGGTTATGCTGCCTGGCCCTTCTGGCCAAAGGCACCCATTCATCTGACCTGCAGTGCTCCCGCTCCTTGGCAGGATCACCCTGCTGCTCCAGCAATACCATCAGCCCTGCCTGCAGGGACGCCCAACAAGATACCTATCCTCGAGTGCCAGGCTCTGCAGACTGCCACAGAGGCCGTCTCCTACAGGTGATGCCCTGCCATCTGGGGATCCTGCCACCAGGATCTTGGAGGTCCCCCCTCTGAAAAAGCTGGTGCTTTCATCCACCAAAACACATGGGATTGTACCATCCCAATTGTAAGTCCTTCCTCCTCTTTAGAGATTAGTCTTCCCGCCTTTAAACCTTGAAGTCCATTGAGTAATGAAGCCCATGATACCCGGTAAACTCCCTGTTGCTCAGAGGAAGAAGAGCTGATAGTCCAAGAGCAGCTTGAAAAATCAGTTGTCCTTCAGGAGGCAGAGGAGGGTCCCCAAAGGAGGATACGGAAATGGCTGCCTTGACAAAAGGGTTAGAAACACCAGCAGAGTCTCCCCCTGGAGACTACTCAGGGAGACCTCAGTGTCCTGGGGCCCAGTCTTGAGCTCTGGGAAGGAAACACCTTTCAAAGAGGACACAAGTGCCTCTCAAGAATTTCTCTGTGGTACCTACCATCTGCAGCTCCCACAGACTTGCAGCAGGAGTGCTGACCATGGCTCAGGCTGTTGCAGAAGCTGCACTGCTCCAGGAGAAGACCTGGGCAGCTTCTCACATTGAGAGAGTAGACCAATGAAAGACTGGACAAACACCATCTCCCTATTTCTCCAGTCTCCCAGGGCTCAACCAAGGAGTTGCAGGGCCAAAAACATTCCTGTGGTCCATCAGAAAGCTGTCCTCTACCCAGAGCTCATGCCTGGAGACTCAAGAAGAGAAAGAAGCCCTTGCCAATGGCCCTGCTGTTGTTCCTACCCTGGCATGGAGTTTGGCTGCCCTCAGCTGCCTAGAAGACTCTTCTGTGTCTAGAGTAAGATGTAGGCATACTGCTGAGGGAGCTTCCAGAAAGAATAGTGATCACATACGATCACAGATGAAGAAGAAATATTGCACAAAGGAAAAAGAACATAAAGATGGACTGATGAAAACAAACATTATTTCTCTTGATTCCTGAGGGTTTTTTAGTGCTTTCTTAAATTTTGTGCCCAAGGCATGTTCACTTTACCATAACTTGAGGAAGTATCTCACCATTCAATGTGAATAATTGCACATTACCCTATATTCAATAGGGTCCCCCCACCTCCTATCTCCATCCTTAGCTATCCAGAGTTTGGCTCAATATTTTGAGATAATTAACTTCTAAACTTTTTCTTGGTGGAAGACAGAAGATCTGAGACTAGCAATTGTTGTTATGCAGACACCCAGAAAATTTCCTGCTTTTATCCTTACATGGGATGCTTTTTATAATTACTCAAGTATTTTCAATTCCTGCATTTTTCAATCCCCAGTACCTAAAAAATAAACAAACAAAATAGGATAAAATAAAGACATTTTAATGACAAAACAACTCAGGAGTTAACTAAGAGACCCTCACTATGATAATTAAAAACAAAAAAAACTTCAGAAGAATAGTGATCACATAAGGAAGTTCACAGATAAATAAAGAAATATTGTGCAAAGGAAAAAATTATTGTACAATGTCAATTGACTTCATTTAGGACTTTCTCTACTGCTTCTTAGGTTTCAGTTTTGTGAGGGTTCATGAAGTCAGTTATCAACTATCTCTCCTGGCATCCAAAATTCTGTTCTTCTCTTCTATCATCAAAGCCCTCATGAATTTCTAATTCTTCAAATTTCTTTTCCTAATGCAAATAAAAACTGCACTGAGGTTTCACCTCACTCCAGTCAGAATGGCAATTATCAAGAATATAGGGGCTGGGGTTGGGGCTCAGTGTTAGAGTGTTTGCCTAGCATGTCCGATGCCCTGGCTTCAGTCCTCAGCACCACATAAAACAATAAATAAATAAAATAAAGGTTTTTTTCAAAGACTATGAAAAGACAAATTGCATTAAAAAAAGAATAAAGTGACAATAATTGTTGGTAAGGAAATGGGAAAAAGGGTACACTCATACATTGCTTATGGGACTGCAAATTGGTGCAACTACACTGGACCAATTGAAGATTCCTTAAAAAACTAGGAATGGAAACACCTTTTGACCCAGTTATCCCACTCCTTACTATATATCCACAAGATAAAATCAGTATACTACAGTGACACAGCCACATCACAATAGAAGACACAGAAGCTCAATTCACAATAGCTAAGCTATGGAACCAACCTAGGTACCCATTAACAGATGAATGGATAAAGAAAATGTGGTATCTATACACAATGGAATATTACTCAGCCACAAAGAAGAATGACTTTATGACATAGGCAGGTAAATGAGTGGATCTGGAGACTATCATTCTAAGTGAAATAAGCCAATCCCCAAAAAACACAGGTTGAAGGTTCTCCCTAATGTGTGGATGCTAACACAATGGGTAGGTGGAGCTGGTTGGTAAAAGTTCAATGGATTAGACAAATGAGAATGAAAGGCAGGGAGAGGGGATAGGAATTGGAAAGACAGTGGAATGAATCTGACATAACTTTCCTTTGTACATGTGTGAATACATCTCAGTGAGACTCAACATCATGTACATCCACAAGAATGGGATTAAAATACGATATATTCCATATTTATATAAATATATCAAAATTCTACTGCCATGTATGGCTAAAAAGAACAAATTAAAAAAATTTTAAACAGAGAAAGAAAAAAATTTCTTTTCCTAGCATGTTAAAGGTGTTTTGGTTGCATGTGGAGATTTTCCCAGTCTGCCATATTTCACTTTTAGTCCATCTCCTGTGACTGTATCTTTACCAGAGATTTCCCCAGCAGACTTTCCCTTTCATCTCAACCCTCCGAACTAAGTCACACTCCCAATCTCAAACTGACTCAAACAAGGAGAACACACTGTCGTGCTGCTTTGAGGTGGTGTGAATGTTTGAGACCCAACACAGCAGTCCCTTCTGAGGTTTGGATGTGGTTGTCCTCCTAGGTCCATGTGTTGGGATCCTCAAGGGGGGAGGATTGAGAAGGGGTGGATCCTGTAAGAGGTGAGGCCAAGTGGGAGGCCTAAGGTCATTTGGAGAGTGACCTCAGAAGGACACTCTGAGCACAGAAAAACCCTGGTTTCTGTCTGATGATGTGATTTTTTCTTCACCATCTCACATCAAATCACAGGATGTGGCAGAGCCAAGAGGGCCCTGACAAAAGCCATGCCTTTGAACTTCCAAAACTATGAACTAAATAAAACTCTTTTTTTAAAAGAACTTAGACTGCCTCGGGTATTCCATTATAGCCATGCAAAAGTGACTATGTAGTCACCTTCAAAAACCTTAATCAGGGCTTAGAGAGTCAAACTCCAAACCACTACTCAAATGAGGAAGTCACCTCTTAAAGACAATGGTCATGTCTCTTAAAGGTTTCTATCTTTAGCAATGGCTGTGGTTGTTTGACTGAGGGATAATCTATTTCACAAATACAAGATATGGAGAACATACTTATGCATAAATGGTGAAGTGATAAAGGCAAAATGAAACTGAGATTAGAACAGGAGTAGGGGGGAAAGGAAAGTTAAAGTCTGTGTTTATACTGTCTGATTTGCAATGGGCTAACCAGGAAGAGTGACCCTTTCCTTTTGTGTGAAGAGGCATATTAAATGTCAAGAAGCTAAAAGACAGCATGAAGGTAGCTCTCAAGCTAAAGACTAAATCAAATTACTTCAAGGCCTGTTCTCTTAAGGTCATGTTGATATAACAATGGCCAAATTGCTCTAGGATAAAAGTTTGGCCTGTTTGGTTTACTGTGCTCTTGTATTTACACCTGAGACACTCATTTGGAAATCCTAGTTTTATTCTGCAAGACGGTAAAACAGCTTCTGAAAACTTTAATCAAGTGATGTTTGAGTCTGAAATTAAAATTGGACACGGTCATAATTTGGCTTAATCTGTGATATTAAAGAGAATATCAATTCACTAAATAGAATAAAGGTCATGAACACTGTGTTTGAGGAGGAAAGAATTAGAGACAATGAGCCCCCTGCCATGCCAACCAACCCCCTTGTAGTACTGGGTGTTAAATCCAGGGGCTTTTGCATGCTAGGCAAGCACTCTACTACTGAGCTGCATCCCCAGCTAGAAAACTCATTTTTTCAACTTTGCTTTACAGGGTTTGTTGAGAGTACTGAAAGTACTTTTACAATTTTATCCCTTTATTTTCTTTTTTTGTGGAAACATTTAAAAGTCGACACAGAAAATTTCTACATATTATTACATATACTGAGATGTTTGAATATATGTATCAGTTTATCAACTTTTGAGTTGTGAACATTCATTAAATGTACTCTTTAAAAAATACTTATGTTTTAGTTGTAGTTGGACACAATACTATTATTTCATTTATTTTTATGTGGTGCTGAGGATCAAACCCAAGACCTTGCACTTGCTAGGTGCGTGCTCTAAGGCTAAGCCACAACCCCAGCCACATTAAATGTACTCTTTTTTTTAAAGGGAGAGTGACAGAGGGAGAGAGATAGAGAGAGAGAATTTTTTTTTAATATTTAATTATTCGTTATTGGCGGACACAACTTGTTTGTTTGTAAGTGGTGCGGAGAATCAAATCCAGGCCGCAGGCATGCCAGGTGAGCGTGCTACCACTTGAGCCACATCACAGCCCCTAAATGTACTCTTAAATGAATATGTTGGCATAGATTTGGAGTGTAAGTATCTGAATTTATCTAAAACTATTATTTGAATTTGGCATTCATGCAGAATGCCAGAAAGTCACTAGCCACTTGAAACATCCAAAGATACTGAGCCACAAACTTTTGAAAAATTAAGATATATAAAGTCATGGACTACTTTCATAGAAAATTGAACAATTGATTGCTTTAAATTTTATGTGTTTATTTTTTAGTTGTAGTTGGACACAATACCTTTATTTTATTCATTTATTTTTCTGTGATGCTGAGGATCGAACCCAGGGCCTCACAGGTGCTAGGCAAGTGCTCCACTACTGAGCCAAAACTCCAGGCTTACCTTGAAAGTACACAAAAATAAATAGTGCACGTACTTTAGTGCTTTTTGTCTGTGTTGTCCTGTCCGATACATTGATGAGACAATTGACTTTCCTGTCCATGCCACAATTTTAAATGTATTACCTATGTGGGAAGATAACAAGTATCTAAATATGACTTCCTTTTCCAGAAAATGTCTTGAGTTTAGACAGAGCTGAAGAAGCTGAGTGTGGCGTGCTCTGATCAGGAGGAGAGGTCCAGTCTTCAGGGAGATGGTCTAATTGGGCTTGTGTGGTGATTAAGGGGCATACAGCTCTGGCTTTGGAGGACAGAATTTCCCTGGCCCTCGCCACAGCCCCTTCTATCTCCTTCAGCAATTGTCAATATTTGGTCCCTAACACAACCACACCTAAAATAACCATGTTGGAATGTTAAAACTGGCATCAGTGGGGCCAAGCCTCTCCTTTTTCCAGACAACAATGCTCTGGCTAAAGGGAGTCTCACCTTCCACATCACCACCTCTGACACCAACCAACCAAGTGCAAAAGCTGTGCCTAGAAGGACTGCTCCCATTCGGGTTGTATGGCACAGGAGTGCACATGCATACCTATGAGACTGAGCAATTTCTGGAGGCTGTGCCGTGCCCTTCCAAGTACCCAAAACTGGCAGCTTGGAACTCTGAGTGTAACACAGCTGGGCTGGTCATATTTGCCAACTTTTCCTTCAGAATTAAAACTCAGCACTTCAGTGATCATCTCTTGAGAAGGGGTTCCTAAAAGTTCTGAAAGTTTTAGACAATGACTTCGCATCTCTCCTTCCAGAAGACCAGTTCTGAAGATCAAGGCATCTCCTAGGTGCCATTTCTGCATAGCAGCAAGCTGACCCTGGCTGACTGCAACCTGTTGCCAAAACTGTTGAGATTAGGAGGACTCTTTAAGATGCACTGAGTGTATTCCTCACAATGAGATGGACCATAACCTTTTTTATGGCGTAGCATGTGGTGGTTTGGAGATGAGGTGCGCCTGAAAAACTCATTGGAGTTAATGGAGGAATGTTCAGAGGTGAATGATGTGATTATGAGCATGGTGACCTAATCAATCAATAAATCCTTTCGGTGGATTAATAATTAGAAAGGACCACTGTACTGGGTTATAACTGTGGTTAGGTGGGGCATGGCTGGAGGATGGAGGCCACTAGTAGCATGCCCTTGGAGATAAGATTTTGCCATTTGCTCCTCCTTACTCTCTGCTTTATGGTTGCCAATGGGTAAGCAGCTGTCCTTCAAAATGTCATTGTGCCCCAATGTTCTGCTCCACCTCTGGCCCAAGGCAATGGAGCTGGCTGCCCATGGACTGACACCTCTGAGACATGAAACGTTCTGCGTCACCTTAGCCCCAAAGCAATGCAGTTAGCCAAACATGGACTGAGATCTCTGGAAAATGCAATGGTAGGCAACAGGAAGAACACTGCACACCCTCAATGTGGTGGAGAGAAAAGGATGTGTTTATGCTTTGGTCAGGATGACGGGAACTGCTCCCAAACAAAATATACATATTTTACCTGAAGTAATATAGGAGTCAGGCACCATTACTGGTTCAAGGATCCTGTGGGACAGTTCCAGGGACAACTGTAATGGTTTTCCAAATTGATATTATGGTGGGAACTATAGCTGTAGTTTTCTGAAGGCAACTGATGGTGTTTTGACTCTGGATGGCTACAGCCATGTCCAGTAGAACCGTGGAGATATTTTTGGAGCCAAGTAGAATGACTGCCTAAGTAACCCAAAGGAAAGCAGCCTCCGAATGACCCTCTGGAGGGTGAGAATAACTGTGTGGTGGGTGTGGGAGAAGAAGCAGCGCAGAGTCAGGAGGAGCCTGAGCTCAGACCAAGTGGGGGTGGGGGTCTCTTCACCCTGGAGCCTTCCTTTGACCAACCATCTTGGCTCAAGTCCTTTGTGCATCATGCATTCCAGCCACACATCACAAAGGCTAAACTCCAGTTCAGCCTTGGGTCGAAGGAGGAGCTGGCTTCTCAGCCAAGCTGCTCTGTGCTGACTAGCGTTGGACTAGTGTGGGACTTCTGCCTAGTGACGAGCCCCAGGTGCCCTCCATGGGCAGTCTTCTGACCAAGTGCGGTCGCAGGCCGCTCCGCAGGGCCCTCTTGGACCGTCAGACTCCTCTCCGCCTCGCCTGGGAGACTCCCTCTCCTCACAGGGACCACCCCGCTGCACCTGCCTCTTTCCTCAGCCCTGCCAGCAGGCATTTCCTCCAGGATCCCAGACCTCGCGGGCCTCCTGCTGCTGGCAGGGACAGAGGCCCGCTCCTCTGTCGGGGGATCCTGCTGCCGGTGTCCTGGGGGCCGTTCCCCAAAAAGCCAGTGCTATGGAGGAAGAACTTGCGCATGTGGGACCCTTGACAGCAGTAAGTGTCCCCCCTCCTGGCCGCAGGCCACTCCTCCTGCCTTCAGTTCCTCAGCTCATCCACCAAGCTGAGGGGCCCATGACACCTGCTCGCTGCCCTCTTGGTGTGTCTAAGGGAGCTGAGCTCAGGGCCCAGGAACAGGAGAAAAAAGAAAGATCCACCAGGAGGAGGAGCAGGAGAAGGAGAAGGAGGAGGAGGAGGAGAAGGAGGAGGAGGAGGAGGAGGGGGAGTTGGAGAAGCTGAAGGAGAAGAAGGACGAGAAGGAGGATGAGAAAAAGGAGGAGGAGCAGGAGGAGGAGGAGGAGAAGGAGAAGGAGGAGAACGAGGAGGAGGAGAAGAAGGAGGAGGAGAAGAAGGAGGAGGAGGACACTCGGGGAGACCTCAGTGCCCTGGAGGGAGAGAGTGTTCCAGAGAGGGCCCAGATGTCTCTCAGGAAGCTGTCATATGGGAGCCCCGCCACCTGTAGCTCCCAGGACCCTGCTCAGGGAGTGCTCCTCCTGCTTCAAGCCCAGGGCCACTCAATGCTCCACACGTGGGCCCAGGAGCATGTAGGTGAACTGGATCTGCCTGTCTCTCCAGCCTCCCAAGATGCCATCCAGGGAGAGCAGGGCCTAAAGCCGACCTGTGTTCTATCCCAGAGTTGGCCCTCACTAACTGCTGCCTCCAGGAGGCCAAGTAAAAGAAAACGGCTCATGCCAGTGGCCCTGCCATCACTGATTTCCTGACATCAGGATGGGCTGCCCCCACGTGCAAAGCGGCCACTTTTATGTACAAAAGGCACCCTGAGGAGGGTTCAGAGTGCCAGAAGTAACAACGTGGAGCCTGAGGCAGAGGTCGCCCAGGGCGGAAGAGAGGCTCTGGAGGACTGGACCACCACTGTCCATTCATCCTGCCCACCTGCAGGCCCTCCCTGGAATGCAGGCCCCCTCCCCCCACCCATGACCCCTCCCCCATCCCTACCAACCTTGCCAGCAGGCAGATGGAATTCCAGCCTGCTGGGCCCCTGAACCAATCCATCCCTCCACCTCCTCCCTCATCTAATATTCCTCTGCCTCTTCCGAGGAAACCTCCTTCTCCCTTCAGCCCCAGTTCCCATGTTGGAGTTACCCCTAATGTGTTTCACCTTCCCACACCTCTTACCCAGGTCCCTTTCCCATCCAATCCTACCTCTTCCAGAACGGAATCCCCAACCCCCATGTGTATTGATCCTCCTCCTCCTTTTGATCCTCCTCTTCCTCCAATTCCTCCTCCTCCACCTACCCCTCCTCCACCACAACCACCTCCTCCCCTTCCTTCTTCTTTTCCTCCTCCTCACCCTCCTCCTCCTCATCATCTACCTCCTGCTTTTCCTCTGCCTCCTTTTTCTCCTAATCCTTCTCCATTTCCTCTTCCTCCTCCATCTCCTCTTCCTCCTCTTCCTCTTCCTTCTCCTCCTCATCTTCCTCCTCCTCCTTGTCTTCCGCCTCCTCCTTCTGTTCCTCCTTCTCCTCCTTTTCTTCCTCCTCCTCCTATTCGTCTTCCTTCTCCTCTCTTCCTCCTAATTTTCCTCCTCCTCCTTCTCCATTTCCTCTTCCTCCTCCTCCCATTTCTCCTCCTCCTACTCCTTTTCCTGCTCCTCCTCCTCTTCCTCCTCCTAATGTTCCCTCTCCTTTGACGGCTCCTCCTGCTGCTCCTCTTCCTCCTCCTCCTCATTCTTTCCCAAGACCCACTCCTGTCCCTTCCACCCACAACCCCAATACCCAGGTTCAGCACTCCGTCCCTCCAACCCTCACAGCCATGTTATCGGCTCACCTTTCCCAGCATCCTGCTGTGCTGCCTGAGGACATGGCCATGGACACTACCCCCCCTTCCATGGCGGTCATTTTCCCATCTTCTTCGTCCAGTGACAGCTCTGGCCCACACCGCAGTGTCCATGGCCGTAGGCAGAATAGGCAGCCAGCAAAGGGACCAGTCTTCCCCGGCCTCCCAACCCTTCAGTTCTCCCATCCCAACCCCAATCTGTCCCATTCCATTGTCCCACCACCCACCCCTCAGCCTGCATCAGGGAACCCTGCTGTACAGCAAAGAGCCTCTCTTCCCAATGCCCCCATGGTTACCATGCTGCCAGTGAAGGTCCACTCACCGGCCTCCACCCTGGCACAGAAGGCCTCTGCACCACCAACCTCCCAGGCTGCCAGTGAAGAGCCCATGGATACGACCCCTCCTTCGAAGGCTGTCATGTTCTAGTCACCTCCTGCCTGCCAAGTTCTTAGTCTGACTCAATTTGGTAAGCATGGCACACACCTCCACAGCTATTTCTATATTGTAGGCCTGGTGCCACATATTTGGGGTTTGATTTCTGCTTGCTATTTCTTCCCAATATTACTTTGGAGGTAAAATGTGCTTTGCAAATGTTGGCTTTTGACATAATAGCTGAAGACTCAATCACCAATGAAGCAGTATATGTGTGTATATGCACACACACACACACACACACACACACACACACACACACCAGAAATGCCACAGTCTTTGTCTCTAAATTTTAGAAGTAGGCAAATTTGAAAATTTTCTAGAAATATAAAGGAGACTAAAGAGATGTGATAAGTGTATGAACTGTGGGAGCCTGGACTTAAATCCAGCATGGAGGATGACAACAGGACAACTAACAAATTGGGCTGTAGACTGGAGGAATGTATTGTGTCAATGTTAGTTTCCTGAATGTAGGAATTTTTCAGGGTTATGGGAGAGAATGTGCTATCCTGGACAATTCACAGCAGAGTAAAGGCATTAAGTGTCCAGGGGTGTGAGACACAAATACTCCTCTCAAACTGTTCAGAAAGGTTGAATTAGGGAAAGAGGCAAGATAAAGGACATGTGGCAAAATGTGAAAAGTCTGTGACTCCTCCTAGACATTCCAAATAACTCTCATGGAGAGGCAGGAAATAAAGTTTGTCCAGGCAATTTCAGTCGTCTTGTCTCCCCCACCAGGAAGAAAAGTTTTGCATTCATTTGCAAATACACTGACTTCAATATTTCACATGTGTACATGAATATTTCAACTATTATAATATAGATCTCTCTCCCTCATTGATGGCATGTTAAAATCTTTAAAAGCTGTTTGCTCAACAAGATTGGTCAACAAGATTTGTTAGATCATTTAGAAAGGCCGTATCGGGATTCTCTTAACAGTCTTATGACATTTCTAAAGTTTAAAAATCCTGCAGAATAAAAAACATCTAAAATTAGAATAAAGAGTAAGTAACTGTGGATTCGAACTAATGTAAGAATGAATGAAAGTAGAATTGGGCTTTACAGGAGGAAATGTGACCGGTCCAGAAACAGGGCAGCAATGAAGTTATGTAAGGTGTCAAGAGTTTGATAGCACCATGACTTTGACCATGAGACTATTCCATGATGCGTGCCCTAATGAGAAGCCTGAGGTGCCCGTTTCCATGACTCTGTACACTATGCTTTGCTTTGCTTCACATTCTCTATATTGAAGAACCTGGAGTAGAGCAGCTTTCTATTTCTCAAAAACATTCCATTTAATTTCAACTGGAGGAAGACCTTTCTAACATGTGGGACATGAGTAGTCACATTGGGTTGGCCTTCTGATCCTCAGGTGGGGTGTTTGTTGTCAAATATAGCAGTTGTCCTTGGAGAGGATCAGTATTCAGGGTCAGGACCAAGCAGCAGAGAACTCAGCCCATCACAGATTGAAAGTAGAGCACTGCAGCACCAAGGGAATAAGGACGCTGCTCTTTTACATCCACTCTCCAACAGTTTTCATTTTCAATCAGAATACTTAAGTAGGATTGATTGTTCTTGCAATGGTAATGTCCATTTCTTTGTTCTCTCAAGAGCCATGGGTACCAATTGTAGCATAAAATATTTTGCTTAGAAATACTATTCTATTACATTGAGCCTTTATAGTGTCATACACTCTGTGCAAAACATCACAATTTCACAATTCTCTGAACTAGATATTATGAGTTGCAGTTTACAGGTTCATAAAATGAGCTTTAAGGAGGGAAGCTTCATTACTTTTCTTTCAAAGACACTCAGTGGTAAGAAAGAGCAGAGGTGATTTCAAATCTGATTCCAAATCCATAATGATTAACCTGTATACTCGACAAACTTGACAACATGGACTTGCTGAAAACAGGTTTATAAACTGCTTTATGAAGAGTTTGTAATTAGGCATTCAATATATGCTACCAATATTTGGTAACCATGTGTGCCAACTATCCTGTAGGACCGTGACAATGTAATAACTTGTTGAAATTAATCATGGAATAAATATCGAGCAAACAATGCAAAGAAGAGATATTTTCACCGACTATTTAAGATTAGTATGAAAAGTACATTTTAAAAGGAACTAACAAATTGTAATAATATTCAAAATGCAATAATCCAGTCCTATTTGAGCTTTGCAAAAAACTATATCAACACTTTGTTTCCAATCCTATGACTTCTCTGAGGATACATTTAAATTTATTATTGTGAATGTTTTTCAAACCATAGCTCCATTAGGCGTCAGATATTTCACAATATCTGATTTCCTCTTAAACACTAACCCTGTGCCTTCCATTTCTGATTTCATCTTCAGCACTCACCCTGACCCTTCATTTAAAGGAAGTTCAGTGAAGTTCAATTCCCCCCAAATTACTAAAAAATATTAAATTCAATTTTTTTAAAGGTCTGAAAGAAACAAGAGTTTAATAAGATGCCGACCTTGGTTTCTGTTCCTCTCATCATTTCCGTGAAGGATCTTAACTCAGCTAACAATTTTTAATTAGGCAAAGGTTTCTAGAATTTTGTTGATACTTGCCCTCAATTAGCTTTGAACTATGAATAAATATACCTGAGCAGCTAGCTATGACAGAGGGCAAGATGGAAGCACCCAACAGAGAATAATATGAACCAATGTTCTTTTTCCTGGAAGTGTCTTACTCTGATTTTTCTACTCCTTCTCATTTGCAGGCCCCACCTCCTTTGCCATAGGAATGAACTCACCACCTGGACTGGCCCATCAGGGAACTCAAACTTCCCCAAATTAACAAAGGATTCAAGGTGGAGACTTGTTCCATATGGAGACCACCCAAGCCCTGCAGTGGCTGACTGCTATGAAAGAGAAATGTCTCTCCATCTGACATCAAGAACTAAACAAGCCAGATATATATGCCAAATGTCTTCTTTGATAAAAGGAGGTCATCAAAGAACACAACAGGAAGGAAGGGCATAAGAATAAAATCACCATTAAATAGGGATGAGAGGCGGGAGGGAAAGGGAGAGAGAAGGGAAATTGCATGGAAATGGAAGGAGACCCTCATTGTTATACAAAACTACAGTATAGGAGGAAGTGAGGGGAAAGGGGAAAAAACAAGAGAAATGAATTACATTAGATGGGTTAGAGAAGATGGGAGGGGAGGGAAGGGGGGATAGTAGAGGATAGGAAAGGCAACCCATATAATCCCTCGGTGCATGGATGGCAAGTGCTCATAAATGGAGTGAACATGGTTCAGGAAGATGATACCTTCAGTACAGGCTGTCATCCTGCTTCATGAGCACCAAGTGAAAATGCCATTGGCTAGTCTCTGCACATTTGGGGAGGAAAGGGAACTTTGTATTGTCATTCTCTAAATGAATACATTACCTTGCCAAATTGTCTGACCACCTTGTTTACTTTTGATCAAGGATCTCAGGAAACTAATGATATAGAAAAGAATTGTTTAATAGCTGCTACTATCCCTATATTCCTTGTGATGATACACCTCCTATGCTAGTATGTGGCTTTCACCTGCAGTGTCTTAGGCATATCTGTTCTTGAACAATATATCTGGTGCTGCAGAAAGGGAAACAAGGAGACTCTTAATGCCCTGGGGTGCAACTCAGTGGTAGCACCTGCCTGCCTTGCACAAGGCCCAGGTTTCAGTTCCCGGCCCTATAAAATAGAATGTTATGCTTATAGTAGACTAAGAACTTGAAAATAGATTTTCAAAGAGTAGATTGAAGTTTGATCAGAGTCAATCACTCACCCCTGCCCACCCCAACTTCATTCTTCAACTGTGCCCATTCTTCAACTGCGAAATGTGTAATATGTATATGCTTTTTTTTTTCAGGGCTGGGCATAGAACCCAAGTCCTCTTGCAAGCTAGGCAAGCACTCTGTCACTGAGCTACATCCCCTGCCCTGTACGTACTTTTATTATCAAGCATTCTCCACATCTGTGCTACCTAATTCTAGGAAATATTTTCCATTTCTTTGCTTCACATGATCTCAGAGAGTCTATCAAGAGTAACCAAAACTTAAGTTTCAGTAGATGAGGGCTTGGTAGACTTGGCCATATAATTCTTGAAGTCTCCATGGAAACCTCAGTTCCCAACTCTTTGCAGACATGGGATCATTCTGCAGTCCCACTTCTTGCCTGGGGAGACCATAAACAAGAACATGGTTCCTAAGCTATAGAACTCAATGTGGTTCTGTTACAAACACAGAGACTTGATTGGCCTTTGTCTTGGCACAGTAGCTCCAAGCTTGAAAGAAATACACCACAAGGAGACATTAGATCTTGCAGCATTATTTCATCTCATTTTTATGATTTCTCTGTGATTTTGCAATCTTAGAGCATCTGAAGAAGAGGTGGTAACAGTCAGGGTTATAGATTTCCTGCTGGCATTGTTACCAATTATGAAAATGGAAAAAAAATAGAGGCTAATACAATATAGCCTAGAATTGTAACATTTTTAAAAATACCATACTGTAAACATTTCGGTCAGGCCCCAAAGGAAAATTGTTTAATATGGTTTGGGTTTCAATTTGAGATGTCACATTGATGGACTGATGGGTGGGAGGTTTGGGACTGAGGGTTATTTTGTTATTTACTAATAAATGAGATTACTTCATCACAAAAAAAATATTACAGCATTTCTTTTTAATATTTGGCTTAGAAAAAAATTGGTGCTCCCCAACAGATAACCAAGTCCAGTTTCTCATGCTTTTGTAAAGATTGTTTTTATTTTTTCATTTGTTTTCAGACAGAAAGGAGACTGTTCTGAGCTGCTGCCCACATAGAATCTGAGTGCTTTTTGTCCCCATATGGAGTATGGTTTTCCTCTCGGTGACATATGCAATGATCATTGAATTGGCTACTAATACATGAAGCGATTCATGATGTCTCCTGAACCATTTGCCCTGAGGACACATCATGTTTTCTTGCAGATTCAGAAGGTGCCCAGAATTCCACAAAAAAAATGTGTTGAAACCAGGCACCTTCATTTAAGCAGCACTACCTTGTCACCAAGCTGTGTCACCTCTTGCCATTTAAAATGAACAGATGTTATTTTTGCTCCGAACTTGATTGCAAAACATCTATTTTTTTAGCTCTTCGTTGCCAATTAAAATCACATGAACAGCAATACCTGAGCTACGTTCCTGAGTGCCAGAAATATTTTCTTTCCAATTCAAGCATGTAAAGATCTCAGAAGGTGAAGGATTTAGTCTGGCAGCATTGAAAGAATGTACTGAAAGGAGGGCCAGAATTTCTAGGTGTTGGTCACTAAGAGCCACCTTGTTGGGGCCACTCTGCTTTCTCAGGGTGGTCCTGCAGTTAGAGAAGGCAGCTGTAAAAGGGTAATGGAAGTATCGTAGTTTCTGAGTGACAGATCAGTATATATAAAAATTTTAACCAGGTAACTCCCTGCTCCTGAATTCTGCCATGCAACCAGACCTGACAGTGAGCCGAACATACAGTGGTTCCATCTGGCTACAGGACCCGCTGGACAAGGAACTCATGACAGAGTCCTCCCTCTTCAACCCTTTGTCGGACATCAAAGTCAAAGTGCAGAGCTCATTCATGGTTTCTCTGGGAGTGTCTGAGAGAGTCGAGTGCCATGGCAAGAATCACTCTGGGACATTTCCCCATGGAAACAATCGCAGCTTTAGTACAATGCATCCCCTAAATAACACAACATACATCCAAAATCTGGCATCATTCCCCACAAGGACAGAACTGAGGACAACTGGTGTCTTTGGCCTTTTAGGAGGACACTTAGTAATGCCAAATACAGGTGGGTGGTAAGTGTGTGTCTATATACTTTCCGGAGTTTGTTTAAATACTTCATATAATTATATCCTGTCAAAGTCATTTTATGATGTTTATCATCCCTTTGTGAGAAAGAAATGCCACCACTCTACGGGTGTATTTGATTTACACAGCACACCAGGACCAAGGCTAAGATTAGGCTTTGTGGTTGTTATCTCAGAAAGTTTTAAATGCCTGTTAGAGTTGGTAGCCATATTACCTGAAAGTGTCTAGGTAGTCCCCTGGGTTTAAGCCCTTTTGAAATATGTTACCTAGGGCATGATCTGGTAGCCCCCAAAATCATTCTTTGGCATGACCACAACAAGTACCATGTTTATAGCTTTGAATGGCTTATATGCTCTTAGATAATTTAATACAATGACAGTCTCATTTCATCTGTAAATGACCTAATAAACACACTCAGTGTTCATAGACCTTGCTAAGCATGTTACTTCATGATGAGCAATGATGAATAGTCATTGCAAAGCTGCTCCTTTGAATTACCACTTCACTTACTGGGCTGTGTTGTATGCACAATTAAGTTCCAAGTATTTTCTTTCTTTCTTTGGGTTGGAAGAGAGGAAATTTTCTTGATGTTTCACAGGACACATAAGGTGCCCAGCTTGGTTCACTTCTAAAATGACGTCCTAAATGATTAGAGCACCGACATGACCCAACTTCAAGATTTACCGTGAGGCTATATTAAAGAAAATATGGCAATAGGAATGAAAAACAATAATAGAATAGAATAGAATGTCCAGAAACAGTGAGGGGGGAGGGAGAATCTAGACATAGACCTTAAACATTTTTAAATAACTCAAAGTGGATCATAAACCTAAATACAAAACAAAAAAAATTTTTCTAATCTCCTAGATGATGACATAGGGAAAAAATCTCAGTGATCTTGAATTTGGAGATGATTTTTTTATACATCACAGCACTTACAGGGAAGACAAAATTTACGTTAGACTTTATTAACATTAAAGTCCAAAAATTTATTAAAACTAAATTTTTCTCTGAAAAACACAACTCTTAAGAGGATGCAAAGACAAGCCATAGACTGAAAGATGATTTTACGAAATACCTATCTAAAAGGTATTCATTTCAAAATCTACAAAAAAATTTAAAACTCAACAATAACAAAAAACTAAAAATAGACAAAATATGGAAATAGACACCTCACCAAAGAAGGTATACAGATGACACATGAACATATGAAAGTACACTGAACATTGCATATCACTAGGGAATTGCAAATTAAAACAGCAATGATACTATTAGGAAGGCTAAAATCCAGAACTTGGACAACACCAGACAGGGTGTGGAGCAAAGGGAACTCTGATTCATGACTGGTGAAATACAACATGGTGCAGCCACATTTAAAGATACTGGCAGCTTCTTGCAAAGTTAAAGTCTTACCATATGTCCCAGCAATCACACCCCTTGGTATTTACACAATGAGTTGAAAACTCACAGTTACACAAAAAAACTTGCTTCTGATGTTTAAAGCACCTATATTCAAAATTGCCCAAACTTGGAAGCCACCAAACACCCTTCAAAAAGTGAATGGTTAAACAAATCGTGGCACACACGGGACATAATATATTCAGGAAAGAAAAGAAATAAACATGCACACCATGAAATGACATGACATGGAGGAACATCAAATGCGTACTGCTGTGTTAAAGAGTTCAGTATAAAAAGGCTACATACCACATGATTTCAAATGTATGATATTCTGCAAAAGGCAAAATCAGACAGTAAAAAGGTCCGTGGTTGCCAGGGGCTTTCACAGAGGGAAGCATAAATAGGTGGAGCACAGAGGATTTTGTGGGCTGTGAAACTATTCTGTTTATTACTGTAATGATAGACATAGGTTGTATACTTTTTCAAATGTGTATAGCCATATAAAACTAGACACAAACTCTAAAATTAACTATACATTTTAGTTAATAATAGAGTATTGATATTGATTTGTCAGTTACTAATGAATGTACCACACAATTACATGATGTTAATTATCAGAAAAATTCTGTGTGGGTAAGAGTAAAATGTGTGCAAACTCTTTGTACTTTCTCTTCCATTGCTCAGTAATCCTAAGACTGCTCTAAAAATAAAGTCTCTGCATCTGAAGTAGGAAAAAAAATGAAATAAAATAAAATGACGTCCTAACTGTGGATTCGTTTTTGGAGTTGCACCCTGGGATTTAAGTGGGTGGCAGAATTTCACTTTGTTCCCTGAGTCCTAGGCAATGAGAATTGCGTAGTGTGCTGAGTCACAGGGTGTCTGGCTGGGAGGGATGGGGCCATTGGATCTGCAAGCATCGTCAGATTAGCACAGATTCAAGGCTGTGGCAGGTTTCTCTCTAAAGTAAAGCTAACCAAAATTTTATCTCATCAAATGAAATCTGTGATAGGACTAGTCCAATATTATTGTTCTAGCTAACTGAACTCTCTAACAGTTTACTCAAGTGAAACTCAACTTTTCCTTAATTTGATGAATGTTGACTTGTTCATTCTCTCCCAAATTAATTACTTTCTTTAAACGTCATTTCAAAATCTGTTTTACTTCCTTTAAATAACCCTCTAATGCCACCCTAATGATTATATTTGGATAAAATTCTAATCATCTGTACCTTTCTTGGTTAGCGATTTAGGACATGAAAGGATCTTGGTTGAAATATGTGTGAGCATCAGTGTATAAATGTTTGCATAAGATGTCACTCTTCTTTTGATGACTCAATGTAGAGTGAATCAGTCAACCATATTTACAGTTTTCTTGGCACACTGTGTAGGCCTCTGAGTACCACCTCATCTTGCTTTCTGATGCACAATTCATAACAGGTTTACACAAATCTTAGGTCCCCATCATCCCAGGTACATTTCTAGAAGTGAGTGGATACAAACAAGATAAATACATTTTAAAATTTGGGAGCAGATAAACTTATGTATCAATATTCTCAGAAATGTTTTAATATATATATAATTCCCAGATGTGTGTGTGTGTGTGTGTGTGTGTGTGTGTGTTTGTATGAATACAAGTGACAATAAATGTTGGCGAGGAAATGGGGGAAAGGGTACACTCATACATTGCTGATGGGACTGCAAATTGATGCAACTACACTGGACCAATTGAAGATTTCTTTAAAAACTAGGAATGGAAACACCATTTGACCCAGTTATCCCATTCCTTGGTATATATCCACAGGATAAAGTCAGTCTGCTACAGTGACATAGCCACATCAATGTTCACAGAAGCCCAATTCACAATAGCTAAGCTATGGAACCAACCTAGGTACCCGTCACCAGATGAATGGATACAAAAATGTGTTACATATACACAATGGAATATTACTCAGCACAAAGAAGAATGACTTTATAACATTTGCTGGTAAAGGAATGGATCTGGAGACTGTCATACTAACTGAAATAAGCCAATCCCAAAAAACCAGAGGTTGAATATTCTAACATGTGGATGCTAACACACAATGGGTAGGTGGGGGTGGGCCATGAAAGTTCAGTGGATTAGACAAAGGAAAATAAAAGCAGGGAGAGGGGATAGGAATAGAAAAGACAGTGAAATGAATCTGACATAGCTTTCCTTGTACATGTGTGAATATACCACAGTGAATCTCGGCATCATGTACATCCACAAGACTGGGATTAAAATGCAATATAGTCTGTGTTTGTACAAATACATCAAATAGGTTCTACTGGCATGTATAGCTAAAAAAAGAAATGATTTTTTTTAAGAGAGTGAAAGAAAAATGGAAAAAGAAATTCCTTTTCCTACCATGTTAATGGAGTTGTGGTTGGATGTGAAGATTTTCTCAATCTGCCAGACTTCACTTTTGGTTCAGCTCCAGTGACTATACCTTTATCAGAGATTTCCCCAACAGACCTTCCCTTTCATCTCAACCCTCAGAACTAAGTCACACTCCCAATCTCAAACTGAATCAAACAAGGAGAACAGTACTGTCATGATGATTTGGGGGTGGTGTGAATGTTTGAGACCCACCACAGCAGTCCCTTCTGAGGTTTGGATGTGGTTGTCCTCCTAGGTCGATATGTTGGGATCCTCAGGGGGGCAGTATTGAGAAGAGGTGGATCCTAGAAAAGGTGAGGCCAAGAGGGAGGCCTAAGGTCATTGGGAGAGTGACCTCAGAAGGACACTCTGAGCACAGAAAAACCCTGGTTTTTGTCTGGCTTTCTGTCTGATGATGAGATTTCTTCTTCACTATGACACATCAAGTCACAGGATGTTTAGGTGATAAGGGAAGAATGAGCACTTCTCCTGGCAAAGGTCAACTTTCCATGTAAGGCTAGAAAATGTGGTTACAAACACAGCACACTCCAAGTCATGACATCAGATCTCTTGACACACGGTCATTAAGATATGAAAAATATAAAGATCCTTCCACTCAGACTCCATCCCCAGGTTTAAAAGCAGCAGTGTCCCCCAGCTGTTATACAGACCTGCTTCTATACTGTCCTACCTTCAGTGTGACTGTCTAGTGGGTCATCCAATTCACTGCTGAAAACAAAGATGCTCTATGGGATCCAACCATACAAAACAGAGACATAAACACAGGGTGGCTAAAGAGTGGCTCTGACATTGCTCCTACCTCTGAGTCCATGCTGTGTGGACAGCATCTTCTTGCTCTGACTTGTGTTGCCAGGCTCTGACTGGGTTCTGTGCAATCGGAGGCCTTCCCACAAGACAGTGCAATCAGAACAAAGCCTCTTCCACTTGGAGTTTCAGGAATGTATGCCTCTAATTTGGAAGCTCTTCAGCAGAATCCACAGGATGTTCTAAAAGAACATAGAGTAAATGTCAGTACATGGGTCTGGTTGAAGGTTTTCTCAGGCAGCAGTGTATGGACACAGGGCTGGAGTGGTTGGAGGTGGCTGAAAAACAGCCACAGATAGAGTTGCTGCTAGGACATGATCTATGGTGGACAAAGAAAGGTAAAGGCATGGATCAGTAGTGCACGAGAAGGAGAGCCTTGTCTTCTCTAGCTAAAGCCCTGCCACGTGGGATGGTGAATTTACCAATGGGTTAAAACTCAATAAATGCACTTTACAATTTGATGGCAGCATGTTACCACTCCTCCTGTGGGGGCTGGGGTTTTGGCTCAGTAGTCGAGCACTTGCCTAGCAGTGTGAGGCCCTGGGTTCTATCCTCAGCACCCAAAAATAAAAAAAAGAAAAATATTGTATTCAACTCAAAAGAAAATATTAAAAAAAAGAAAAAGCCAACATATGAATGACTTAACATTACATCTCAAAGCCCTAGAAAAAGAAGAAGAAATCTACACCCAAAGCAGTAGAAGATAGGAAATAATTAAAATCAGAGCTGATATCAATGAAATTGAAAGAAAAGGAACAATTGAAAAAATTGACAGAACAAAAAGTCGATTCTTTGAAAAAATAAATAAAATTGACAGATCCTTAGCCATGCTAACAAAGAGAAGGAGAGAATAAACTTAAATTACCAACAAACAGCATGAAAAAGAAATATTACAACAGACACTACAGAAATACAAAAGAAAATTAGAAATTATTTTGAAAACTTGTACTCCAAGAAAATAGAAAATATCAAAGGCATCGACAAATTTTTGAGTCGTATGATTTGCCCAATTTGAATCAGGATGATATATACAATTTAAACAGATCAATTTCAAGTGACGAGATAGAAGCGAACATCAGAAGTCTACAATCAAAGAAAAACCCCGGACTGGATGGATACACTGCCGAATTCTACAAGACATTTAAAGAAGAACTATCACCAATATTCTTCAATTTATTTCAGAAAATAGAAGAAGAGGCAGCACTTCCAAACTCATTCTATGAGGCCAATATCACTCTGATTCCAAAACCTGGCAAAGACACATCAAAAAAAAAAAAAAGAAGAAGAAGAAGAAGAAGAAAAAAAAAAAAGAAAAGAAAACTTCAGACCAGTATCTCTAATGAACATAGATGCAAAAATTCTCAATAAAATTCTGGAAAATCGATTACAAAAACATAACAAAATGTCATGCACCACAATCTCATGGGGATTCATCCTAGGGATGCTAGGTTGGTTCACCATACAGAAATCAATAGATGTAATTCATCACATCAATAGACTTAAAGATAAGAATCATGTGATCACCTTGATAGATGCAGAAAAAGCATTTGACAAAATGCAACACCCCTTCATGTTCAAAACACTAGAAAAATTAGGGATAACAGAAATATCTCAACATCATAAAGGCTATTTATGTTAAGCCCCAGGCCAACATCATTCTAAATGGAGAAAAATTGAAGGCATTCTCTCTAAAACCTGGAAAAAGACAGGGATGCCCTCTTTCACCACTTCCACTTAACATAGTTCTTGAAACACTGGCCAAAGCAATTAGATGAAAGAAATTAAAGGGATAAACATAGGAATAGAAGAACTAAAATTAGCATTATTTGCTTATGATATGGTTCTATACCTAGAAGACCCAAAAAATTCCACTAGAAAATTCTAGAATCAGTAAATGAATTCAGCAATATAGCAGGATATAAAATCAACACCCATAAATCAAATGCTTTTCTGTATATCAGTGACAAATCCTCAGAAAGGGAAATGGGGAAAACTATCTCATTTACAATAGCCTTAAAAAATATTCCATCTCTTAACAAAAGAGATGAAAGATCTATATAATGAAAACTACAGAACCCTCAAGAAAGAAATCAAAGAAGACCTTAGAAGATGGAAAGCTCTACCTTGCTTTTGGACAGGCAGAATTAATATTATCAAAATGACCATACTACCAAAAGCACTATACAGATTTAATACAATTCCAATCAAAATCCCAATGACATTCTGCATAGAAATAGAAAAAGCAGTCATGAAATTCATCTGGAAATATAAAAGACTCAGAATAGCTAAAGCAATCCTTAGCAGGAAGAGTGAAGAAGGTGGCATCACTATACTAGACCTTAAAGTATATCACAGAGCAATAGTAACAAAAACAGCATGGTATTGCCACCACAACAGACTGGTAAAACAATGGTACAGGAATAAAAGAACACAGAGACTATCCCATGAAATTCCAATTATCTTATATTAGACAAAGTTGCCAAAAACATACATTGGAGAAAAGACAGCCTCTTCAACAAATGGTGCTGGGAAAACAGGGAATCCATATGCAACTAAATGAAATTAAACTTCTATCTCTCACCATGCACAAAAGTCAACTTGAAATGGATTAAGGACCTAGGAAAAAACCAGAGACACTGCATCTCATAGAAGAAAAAGTCAGCCTTAATCTCCATCATGTGAGATGAGGCCCCAACTTGCTTAATAAGACTCCTATAATGTAAGAATTAAAATCAAGAATCAATAAATGGGATGAATTCAAACTAAAAAGTTTCTTCTCAGCAAAAGAACAATTTGTGAGTTGAACAGAGAGCCTACATCCTGGGAGCAAATTTTTACCCCTCACACATCAGAGTACTAATCTCTAGGGTATGGGAAGAACTCAAAAATCTACACTCCAGGGCTGAGGATGTACCTCAAGTTGTGGCATGCTCACCTAGCATTCGTGAGGCACTGGGTTCGATTCTCAGCACCACATAAAAAACAAAATAAAGATATTGTTCCCACTTAAATAAAAGCTGAAAAAATATTTTTAAAAAAACTAAACTCCAAAAAATCCCAAATAAGCCAATCAAAAAATGGGCCAAAGACCTGAACAGACACTTCTCAGAAGAGGATATATAATCAATCAACAAATATATGAAAAAAATATTCATCATCTCTAGCAACTGGAGAAATGCAAATCAAAACTACTCTAAGATTACATCTCACTCCAGTCAGAATGTCAGCTACTATGAATACAAACAACAACAAGTGTGAGTGAGGATGTGGGGGAAAAGGTACACTCATACAGTACTGGTGAGACTGCAAATTGGTGCAGCCAATATGGAAAGCGGTATGGAGATTCCTTGGAAAATTGGGAATGGAACTATCATTTGACCCAGCTATCTCTCTCCTCGGTCTATACCCAAAGGACTTAAAAACAGCACACTACAGGGACACAAGAGCCCAATTCACAATAGCTAAATGGTGAAAACAACGTAGATGCCCTTCAGTAGATGAATGGATAAAAAACTGTGGCATATATACACAATGGAATATTACTCAGCAATAAAAGAGAATAAAATCATGGTATTTGCAGGTAAATGATGGAATTGGAGAATATAATGCTAAGTGAAGTCAGCCAATCCCAAAAAACAAATGCTGAATGTTTTCTCTGATATAAGGAGGAAAAATCATAGGGTAGGGAAGGGGAGCATGGGAGGAATAGATGAACTCTAGATAGGGCAGAGGGATTGGAGGGGAAAGGTGGGGGCTTGGGTTTAGAAATGCTTGTGGCATGTGATGGATATCATTATCCAAAGTACGTGTATCAAGACATGAATTGGTGTGAATAAACTTTGTATACAACCAGAGATATGAAAAATTTGTGCTCTATATGTATAATATGAATTATGATGCATGCTGCTTTCATATATAAATAAAAAGTTAATAAAAAGGGAAGATTACAGTAAGGAAGTAGCACTATGAAGTATATTACATTAATATTTCAAATCAATCCTACCACTTTCCTCATTGAGTTCACTATTATTTTAATCTATTCTGGTGTTAGCAGTAAAACTATGTCTAAATACTCATCTTTGTACTTTGAGGACTAGATCAAGAAGAATAATCTATTAAGTAGACAGACATGTGTAGTGATTATTCATTTGTTGTCATCTGTCTGTTAACGTGATAATTTTTCAGTGGCACTATTTCACTAGCAACTTATTTCTGGCAAGGGTAATTTATGTGCCTTTCACATAGGATCCTCCACTTATAAACCAATAATTTCACCTCCCTTTACTCTCTTTCTCACATATGCAAAGTCAACTGTGGATACGGGAAAATCTACAGAAAACTATCTTTAAATATGTTGACCCATTGGTTTACTTTCAAACCAGCTTCTACATTCTTAATTGCTTGTTAACAAAGTCCAAGAAGCAGCACTAGAGAGTAACAATCCAAATTAAATTCTATCACAGGGAAATTATTGTCCCAGTCAGTCAAATATCCATCAGTAAACTGAGTCAGTGATCAGCTAACTTCAATAATAGAAATTATGCTCTTCTTATTTCCAGAAATAGGGCGTGAATCATGATATATATGTAGCAATGTCTACATAGGAAGGATATGGAATTCTTTCCTTTACAAGAATTTACATACTGTATTAGAATTGAATTAGGAATGGATGCTTAATCTAAAAATATGAAACAGAAAAAAAAGAAAGAAAAAAATTTCAAGAAGTGATAGACTCTTTCCATAAGGAGATAGAGATCCTGAAGAAAAACGAGTCAGAAATCTTCATAATGAAGGAATCAATCCAACAACTTAAAAACTCAATGGAAAGCATCACCAACATACTAGACCACTTGACAGATGGAGATTCAGGCTATGAAGACCTTGTCCCTCTCTTGAAATGTATTCACTTCTGAGTCTCAGGACTTGGTTTCATGGTAATTGGGTCTCCCTGTGTCTCCAGAGGCTTGGAGGGTAATGCTTCACCCTGGCTAGGGGCAACGCTTTACTCTTCACCCAGGCCACCTGTCTCTCTGTGACCCTCGTCCTGCTCCTCACCCACCATGATTCCTCTGGATGCACCTGGACCCTCTCCTCTCTTGTCTTTAGTCCAGGGAAAGGGAGGTAACTGGGTATCATACATTCGACAGCTTGGAATACCTGTTCGGGACTGGACCTCCATAAATGGGATCCTTGTGAATCTGGTATTTTTGAAGAAACAGAGTGGATGAGCCAATTTAGGTGCCAGTGCCAAGAGACAGGTGGGTCAAAACTCAAAAGGTAAAAAAGTGGGAGAAGAGGTTGAAAATTTACCCTCTCCCTACCAGCATGTGCATATGTCCATGAGAGATGACACTCTGCTTGGTAAAACTGGAGAGTATGTATAGGAAGAAAGCTAAGGAAATTACAATAGAATGGCTATTTTGGATTTGGGACACTGGTGCTGAAGATATACTCATATTAGAGTTAAATGAGGAAGAGCACATTAGTCACAACCTACTCTACATTACAACAATGTACATATGTAGCTGTAAATGAGGAAAATGAGGACACTGCCATCTATTTATTGTCCTGGCTGATACCTTCCTGAAATTATGATTGGCACAACATGTTGAGGTCACCCACGGCACCCTGTGATGGAAGTCCATGGAAGAACTCCAAGACACTCTGAGGAAGTTAGGGTGTAGCAGGCCCTTGATGCAGCAATCTGCACTGGTCCTGATAATGAAGCATTCACAGAAGAACTGAAGGACCATTCTCCTAGCATCTATGAGGCAGTGTCATGGAAGCCTGGGGTCATTCCTGATCTGTTGATTGGCATTTGATTTTTCTCAAGCCACACAGGTTCTGGCTGCATGGGATAAACTCAAAAGATGAGGAAGTGAGGTTACAGAGAATATATCTTAGAAGCGAGGAGATCTAAAGGGTGAATGAAAATACCAGAGGTCCAATGAGGAAAAGCAAGAATGATATGCCTTCGTGTTGGAGGGCAATGAAGGTCTTTGTTCTTTCAAAGGATATTTGCGTAGTCTACTCTAGGTTATGGGATGATGTTGCCACCTCTGTGCTGGACATAACCTGAATAAGTACCAACGTTTTATTATTATATTGATGATGTGGCTTTAATATCTGTATCCTTACTCCACCTAGAGACTGCAGCTCACAGAGTTTGGCACACCTCCAAGACAGATGATGGGGTGTAAATTCCTCCAAGTTGCAAAGACCTGGGGATTCTCTCATGTGTTCAGGGGTTATTTGGTTGTATCCTGCTGTTGCAAATAAAAAGCAAATTTTCCCAATTCCCAGACACAGACCTTTCTGGATGTTGAGATGTTTTCATCTCTGTACTCCATAATTTAGGATTAATGTTAAAGACTTTGTATGTTTCAGTAAAAGCTTGGCCTGGTGGGACTGGGAAATGGAACATCTCAAGTACTTTTCTAAACAAAAAATCATTGTAGAGGAATTACAAGCCTTGGGTATATTAGCCCAAGTACACCCTTATCAATATATTTCCTGCCCTGATTGTTTGAATGGGTCATTAGGAAATATCAAGGCAATAAATGAGTTCAACTTTGGCCTTGGTGACATCCTTGGAAGAGGCAAAGATAATGAAAGACATTGGGGATCAAACACTACACACTGTGCTTTCCTGTGGGAAGAGCAACAATAGACTTTGTATTCCACATGGCATTTACATAGCTTGATAATAGGTTATGGGATGGTTGTGGCAGCTCTGATCTTGTGGACAAAAACACAGGAGCTGCCAGAGGGGACCAATTGAGTCTATTGGCCATGGGAATGGCAAAAGGGCCTCAATGATGTGGGTTGCTAGTCCATGGATAAAGGGACTAGACCAAGACATACAAATAGGGGGAAAAAAACCTACCAGTAGAGAATTTTTCATCTCTGCGTTAGTTTCTTATTTCATTATGGTCTGTAACAACTTCATTGTTGACATACTTTTCTTTGCACAAGGACAACTTGAACAAGAAATATGGTATTGTAAATGTGGTGATGGGACACAGGCTGGTACTATTCTCACATAGATTCATCAGGTTGCTTATGTGTTGCTGAATAATCCAATTTGTATATATTCACTCCTGTGGCAGTTTCCCCTTAGAGTTAAGGTATTTATGTAACAGACAAATATCATAATAGATGTGCAGAATAAAATGATTCCTGGCTGTACATTGAGGTGCCACTGTCCTCCTCTTCTCCTCTCCCGTGGCATCTTCAGGCAGCCACCTTGGTGTAGAGGGAGCAAATGTGAAAACGAGAGCCACAGCTGCAGCTCATGGACACAGCTGGACAACTGCCCTATGGAACTGAACATAAATGTATCTTTCTTTAAGGAAACCAAATTGCATGACTTCCATTATATGTGGAAATAACGAACTATGACAAAGCTTATTCTGGGGTCCACTGTGTTTGACAGCTTGTGGTGGCTGGGTACAACACGGGTGGAAATGACAAGGAAATTTCCTCCCTGTATAGAAAGACACAATGAAAATAATACATCCCTCACCTGGGAAGTTTGGGCTGGCTCCCTTTCCATCAATGTAATTTAACTACTGTCCCCACAGACCATGACTGGTTGGTGACTGACAGTTGAGCATGTGGACCCCTGTAGCTGACATATGAACAGTTGGCAGTATATTGTGACAGAGATCAACAGACCCCTTTCACTTACTTCTGCATATTTCCAGACATACTGGGGCTTATTCCTGTATTGCCAGCACTGTGTCCCCAACTCTCATCCTTAGCCTGCTCCCTCCCTTTTAATATGTCAATGCAATGCAGGGGCCAGCAGAGATCATAGCGGGGTGGTGTTGGCAGTGATGCAACAGGCAACAGTGGCACCAGACCAGCATACACCGTGTGGCCAGTAGGAGGTCATGTTCCACAGCGGAAGTAGCCATTTTGAGAGTCAGGATCTGAATTGCTTCTTTTCCAGTTTATCTTAGTTGGCAACACATGGAGACTGGGCTCTGGGTTTGGACATGGAGTGACCAGGGAATACAGCAAGAAGCAAACACAAAACCAACTGTTATAAAATCAAACACAGTTTATGCAAACACTTTCCATTACTCTGAGCACTTATAGTTTCACTCCAGAGACCATTCTCGTTGCTTTCTGCTGGGTTCCATGGAGTCTTTGCATCACAGGACAAATCATATTTGAACAGGACCACTAAAGGTGTTACAGTTTTCAATATGAGGTGGCCACATAATCTCATGCATGAGACAATGCAAGAAAGTTTTAAGAAGAAATGATGGGGTCATGACACCCTAAATAAAGCAGATTTTTAATGCATTAGGATGATTAAATGGGAGATAAGTGTAGGCAGGTGGGTGTTGGCTAGAAGTGAGTCCATGGGAGCATGCCTTTGGGGTTTCTATATTGTTCCTGGTGAGTTGCTGTCTCTGTGCTGTTTAGGGGCCATGCCTGAGCTGCTTTCTTCCAAAACACTACACTGACATGATGTTTTGCCTCATCTTGGGCCCAGAGTTATGAACACAGCTGACTATGGATTACCTCTGAAGCCATGGGAAATATTATTTTCCTCCTCTAATCATTCTTATCATCTCTTTGGTCATTATCGAGACAAAAAAAAAAAAAAGATTAAAGAACAGAAATAGGTACCAACAAGTGAGTTGCTTGCAGTGACATGCTGACTATGGGGCTCAGGAACTTGTGGAGACTGGTATTTGGAATAGAAATTTTGAATAGTTTCGAGATGTAAGCTGAAAAGCTTTGAACATTGTAAGCGTAGTATATCATGTGATTCTCGTGGAAGTTCTGAACATCAAAATGCTGATAGGACTGTTGATAGGAAAGACTGTGTTCCTGAGGTTGCAAAAAAGGAATATTCTATTGGAAGAGGAACTAGATGGCAGTTACGTTACATTTAGGCAAAGATATTGCCTACGTTGTGCACATTGTGTCACTCTTTTAGGGGCTGAATTTAGAGATGATGAACTACTTACTCTGGTGGAGGAAATTACAAGGCATAAGGCATTCAGAGAGTGGTATGATATTTCTAGCAGGTTGATCCAGGTTTACTGTGATAATGTGGAGCTGAAAGAAGGGTGCAAACTTGAATTTTAGTGGAAATGTTGAAGTAAAACTGGATTTCCAGAAGTTGTGTTTGTTAATGCATTACTGTGATGCTAAACAAATTACACAGTGGCAATAGGGGAAAATGCTTAAGGGAATTTCAGGAATTGGCAAGATTCTATGTCCAATTCATATTCATATGATATAAAATTAAAATTCCCTTGAGAAGAGGAACCACTAGGAATGGGTTTCACCATGCTCAGTCAATCAGACCCTCAAAGGCTGCCACAGCCATGGTTTCAAAAGACTTAGCTACTGCTTCAGATGGAGATATACCCTGGCTTCAACCACTTGGTGCTGGCTCTGCAGGAGTGCAGGATGCTGTCCTGAGGTGGTCATGAAGGCTTCCAACAAGATTTCAAAGGAAGGCCTAGCAGGTCAAAGTATAATGGAGCTAGAATCCCTGTAGATAGTCCCTGAGAAGGTAATTCGTGCAGCTGTGAGAAGAAAGCTGAAGCTTCAGAAGAGAATCCTTGGATTAAAAGATGCTGGTCATGTGCAATATATGTCAGGTAATGTTACTAGCTGAGCACAGAGCTAGCCTATGTGAGAGGCCAAGGGTCAAGGCTGCCCAAGTCCTTTGGAGCCCACTGTGACAACATGTGCTCCAGATGCTGAGCATGGGGATAGAGGACTTGTTGGCCCAGCTGGGTTTTTGTCTTGACTTCTATCCTTTTCTTCTTTCTATGTGCCCATCTCTCCCTTTTGTAATTGCAATATTTATTCTGTTCTACTATACATGGATATACATAAGTTGATTTTGACTCCTACACAACACACAACTAAGAGTTTGACTTCAGTCCCAAAGGAGACTTTGGACTTGGGCTTCAAGTTTTGGGCAAGGCCAAAACAGTTGAGAATTGGGAATCTCCTGAGAGTCACTGAATGTATTTTCCATGATAAAATGTTTGTAGTGTTTTGGAGACCAGGGGTCCTGTTAGTTATTGAGATTAAGTGTATTTCAAAAGCTCAAGTGAGGCCTTCAAAATGCTAAGAGGTAAAATTGTTATATGATGACATTGCTGCCATAATGTATAAGTAAATCCACTGGGTGAATTAATAATTTAAAACAACTACTGTAGTTGGTCGTAAATGAGGAAGATGGGGCATGGCTGGAAGAAGTAGGTCATTTGGGGCATGTCCTTGGAGATTATATTTTGTTACTTGTTCCTCTATTCTTTCTACTTCATAGTTGTCATAAATTGAGAAACTTCCTGCAAAATGCCCTTCTTTTAGGATGTTCTGCCTTACCACAGACCCAGAGAAATGGTTGCTCATGGCATGAGACCTCTGAAATGTGAGGAGTTCTGCATCACTTTGGGCCCAGAGCAATGCACTCAGCCAAATATGAACACAGTACTTTGAGAAATGTGGTGCTAGGCAACAGCAAGAATATTGGATCCTGAGCTGGGGATACAGCTTAGTAGGTCGAGGGCTTGCGTTACATGCACAAGGCCCTGGGTTCAATACCCAGAACCACACACACAAAAAAATATATTGATATGGTTCAGAAAGAAAACTATGTACATACACTGGTTAGAATAAAAGGGAATTCATTCTAATAAAAAAGTACATATTTTGCCTGAAGTTAGTATCAAAGAGTCAGGCACCATTACTGACTCCATAATCCTGCTGGACAGTTCCAGGAACTAAATTTCTAGTATGCTGGGAAATCATGGAAGAAAAACTACCAGAGCTATTCTGGGGCAATTTATGGCCATTTGGAGTAGGTAATTGATGACCCTACATGACTACTTCAAGCACAATCCATACAGATATATAAAGTCATGTAGTATGAGTGTTTAAATAACCAATAGAAAAACAGCCCCAGAATAACCCGGAAGAGGTAAACATAATTTTGTGGTACATGTGGCGAAAAAAAGCACAGCAGTGTCCCACAGAACTCTAAGCTCAGACCAGCAGTGGACATTTGGCTTTGTTCCTTACCCTGGGGACCTTTTCTTTTCTTTTTTTTTTTTTTTTTTTTGTTGACAAAACTGGCGTAGCCCCAAACTCTTTCTTCATCATGCATTCCAGTCACACATCATCAGAGATGAACTCAACAGTGGGTCTTTGTCCTCCTCAGGAGCTGGTGACCCATCTCAACTCCTTTGGTCATTTTGGTGGTATCCTGTCAGACTGCACCTGGTGATCTGAATGGGCGGTTTTCTCGGCATGGTCACCGGTCATGATGCCTGGCCCTTTTGGCCATCAGGCACCCATCCATCTGACCTGCAGTGCTCCCGCTCCTTGGCAGGATCACCCTGCTGCTCCAGCAATACCATCAGCCCTGCCTGCAGGGACGCCCAACAAGATACCTATCCTCGAGTGCCAGGCTCTGCAGACTGCCACAGAGGCCCTCTCCTACAGGTGATGCCTTCCCCTCTGGGGATCCTGCCACCAGGATCATGGAGGTCCCCACTCTGAAAAAGCTGGTGCTTTCATCCACCAACTCACATGGGATTGTACCATCCCAATTGTAAGTCCTTCCTCCTCTTTAGAGATTAGTCTTCCCACCTTTAAACCTTGAAGTCCATTGAGTAATGAAGCCCATGATACCCGATCAACTGCCTGTTCCTCAGAGGAAGAAGAGCTGATAGTCCAAGTGCAGCATGAAAAATCAGTTGTCCTCCAGGAGGCAGAGGAGGGTCCCCAAAGGAGGATACGGAAATGGCTGCCTTGACAAAAGGGTTAGAAACACCAGCAGAGTCTCCCCCTGGAGACTACTCAGGGAGACCTCAGTGTCCTGGGGCCCAGTCTTGAGCTCTGGAAGGGAAACACCTTTCAAAGAGGACACAATACCTCTCAAGAATTTCTCTGTGGTAACTACCATCTGCAGCTCCCACAGACTTGCAGCAGGAGTGCTGACCATGGCTCAGGCTGTTGCAGAAGCTGCACTGCTCCAGGAGAAGACCTGGGCAGCTTCTCACATTGAGAGAATAGGCCAATGAAAGGCTGGACAAACACCATCTGCCTGTTTCTCCAGTCTCCCAGGGCTCAACCAAGGAGTTGCAGGGCCAAAAACATTCCTGTGGTCCATCAGAAAGCTGTCCTCTACCCAGAGCTCATGCCTGGAGACTCAAGAAGAGAAAGTAGCCAATGCCAATGGCCCTGCTGTTGTTCCTACCCTGGCATGGAGTTTGGCTTCCCTCAGCTGCCTAGAAGACTGTTCTGTGTCTAGAGTAAGACGTAGGCACACGGCTGAGGGAGGTTCCAGAAAGAATAGTGATCACATACGATCACAGATGAAGAAGAAATATTGTACAAAGGAAAAAGGACATAAAGATGGACTGATGAAAACAAACATTATTTCTCTTGATTCCTGAGGGTTTTTTAGTGCTTTCTTAAATTTTGTGCCCAAGGCATGTTCACTTTACCATAACTTGAGGAAGTGTCTCACCATTCAATGTGAATAATTGCACATTACCCTATATTCAATAGGGTCCCCCACCTCCTATCTCCATCCTTAGCTATCCAGAGTTTGGCTCAATATTTTGAGATAATTAACTTCTAAACTTTCTCTTGGTGGAAGACAGGAGATCTGAGACTAGCAATTGTTGTTATGCAGACACCCAGAAAATTTCCTGCTTTTATCCTTACATGGGATGCTTTTTATTAATACTCAAGTATTTTCAATTCCTGCATTTTTCAATCCCCAGTTCCAAAAAAATAAACAAACCAAATAGGATAAAATAAAGACATTTTAATGACAAAACAACTCAGGAGTTAACTAAGAGACCCTCACTATGATAATTAAAAAACAAAAAAACTTCAGAAGAATAGTGATCACATAAGGAAGTTCACAGATAAATAAAGAAATATTTTGCAAAGGAAAAAAATATTGTACAATGTCAATTGACTTCATTTAGGACTTTCTCTACTGCTTCTTAGGTTTCAGTTTTGTGAGGGTTCATGAAGTCAGTTATCAACTATCTCTCCTGGCATCCAAAATTGTGTTCTTCTCTTCTATCATCAAAGCCCTCATGAATTTCTAATTCTTCAAATTTCTTTTCCTAATGCAAATTAAAACTGCACTGAGATTTCACCTCACTCCAGTTAGAATGGCAATTATCAAGAATATAGGGGCTGGGGTTGGGGCTCAGTGTTAGAGTGTTTGCCTAGCATGTCCGATGCCCTGGCTTCAGTCCTCAGCACCACATAAAACAATAAATAAATAAAATAAAGGTTTTTTTCAAAGACTATGAAAAGACAAATTGCATTAAAAAAAGAATAAAGTGACAGTAATTGTTGGTAAGGAAATGGGAAAAAGGGTACACTCATACATTGCTTATGGGACTGCAAATTATTGCAACTACACTGGACCAATTGAAGATTCCTTAAAAAACTAGGAATGGAAACACCTTTTGACCCAGTTATCCCACTCCTTACTATATATCCACAAGATAAAATCAGTATACTACAGTGACACAGCCACATCACAATAGAAGACACAGAAGCTCAATTCACAATAGCTGAGCTATGGAACCAACCTAGGTACCCATTAACAGATGAATGGATAAAGAAAATGTGGTATCTATACACAATGGAATATTACTCAGCCACAAATAAGAATGACTTTATGACATATGCAGGTAAATGAGTGGATCTGGAGACTATCATTCTAAGTGAAATAAGCCAATCCCCAAAAAACACAGGTTGAAGGTTCTCCCTAATATGTGGATGCTAACACAATGGGTAGGTTGAGCTGGTTGGTAAAAGTTCAATGGATTAGACAAATGAGAATGAAAGGCAGGGAGAGGGGATAGGAATTGGAAAGACAGTGGAATGAATCTGACATAACTTTCTTTTGTACATGTGTGAATACATCACAGTGAGAC
The DNA here is from genome assembly GCF_048772815.1 of Callospermophilus lateralis. Taxonomy (NCBI): domain Eukaryota; kingdom Metazoa; phylum Chordata; class Mammalia; order Rodentia; family Sciuridae; genus Callospermophilus; species Callospermophilus lateralis. Next base: position 967,165 of record NW_027512320.1, on the reverse strand, counting down.
TCAACATCATGTACATCCACAAGAATGGGATTAAAATACGATATATTCCGTGTTTATATAAATATATCAAAATTCTACTGCCATGTATGGCTAAAAAGAACAAATTAAAAAAAAAATTAAACAGAGAAAGAAAAAAATTTCTTTTCCTAGCATGTTAAATGAGTTTTGGTTGCATGTGGAGATTTTCCCAGTCTGCCATATTTCACTTTTAGTCCATCTCCTGTGACTGTATCTTTACCAGAGATTTCCCCAGCAGACTTTCCCTTTCATCTCAACCCTCAGAACTAAGTCACACTCCCAATCTCAAACTGACTCAAACAAGGAGAACACACTGTCGTGCTGCTTTGGGGTGGTGTGAATGTTTGAGACCCAACATAGCAGTCCCTTCTGAGGTTTGGATGTGGTTGTTCGCCTAGGTCCATGTGTTGGGATCCTCAAGGGGGGAGGATAGAGAAGGGGTGGATCCTGTAAGAGGTGAGGCCAAGTGGGAGGCCTAAGGTCATTGGGAGAGTGACCTCAGGAGGACACTCTGAGCACAGAAAAACCCTGGTTTCTGTCTGCTGATGTGATTTTTTTCTTCACCATCTCACATCAAATCACAGGATGTGGCAGAGCCAAGAGGGCCCTGACTAAAGCCATGCCTTTGAACGTCCAAAACTATGAACTAAATAAAACTCTTTTTTTAAAAGAACTTAGACTGCCTCGGGTATTCCATTATAGCCATGCAAAAGTGACTATGTAGTCACCTTCAAAAACCTTAATCAGGGCTTAGAGAGTCAAACTCCAAACCACTACTCAAATGAGGAAGTCACCTCTTATAGACAATGGTCATGTCTCTTAAAGGTTTCTATCTTTAGCAATGGCTGTGGTTGTTTGACTGAGGGATAATCTATTTCACAAATACAAGATATGGAGAACATACTTATGCATAAATGGTGAAGTGATAAAGGCAAAATGAAACTGAGATTAGAACAGGAGTAGGGGGGAAAGGAAAGTTAAAGTCTTTGTTTTTACTGTCTGATTTGCAATGGGCTAACCAGGAAGAGTGACCCTTTCCTTTTGTGTGAAGAGGCATATTAAATGTCAAGAAGCTAAAAGACAGCATGAAGGTAGCTCTCAAGCTAAAGACTAAATCAAATTACTTCAAGGCCTGTTCTCTTAAGGTCATGTTGATATAACAATGGCCAAATTGCTCTAGGATAAAAGTTTGGCCTGTTTGGTTTACTGTGCTCTTGTATTTACACCTGAGACACTCATTTGGAAATCCTAGTTCTATTCTGCAAGACGGTAAAACAGCTTCTGAAAACTTTAATCAAGTGATGTTTGAGTCTGAAATTAAAATTGGACACGGTCATAATTTGACTTAATCTGTGATATTAAAGAGAATATCAATTGACTAAATAGAATAAAGGTCATGAACACTGTGTTTGAGGAGGAAAGAATTAGAGACAATGAGCCCCCTGCCATGCCAACCAACCCCCTTGTAGTACTGGGTGTTAAATCCAGGGGCTTTTGCATGCTAGGCAAGCACTCTACTACTGAGCTGCATCCCCAGCTAGAAAACTCATTTTTTCCACTTTGCTTTACAGGGTTTGTTGAGAGTACTGAAAGTACTTTTACAATTTTATCCCTTTATTTTCTTTTTTTGGGGGAAACATTTAAAAGTCGACACAGAAAAATTCTACATATTATTACATATACTGAGATGTTTGAATATATGTACTCAGTTTATCAATTTTTGAGTTCTGAACATTCATTAAATGTACTCTTTAAAAAATACTTATCTTTTAGTTGTAGTTGGACACAATACTATTATTTCATTTATTTTTATGTGGTGCTGACGATCAAACCCAAGACCTTGCACTTGCTAGGTGCGTGCTCTAAGGCTAAGCCACAACCCCAGCCACATTAAATGTACTCTTTTTTTTAAAGGGAGAGTGACAGAGGGAGAGAGAGAGAGAGAGAGAATTTTTTTTAATATTTAATTATTCGTTATTGGCGAACACAACTTGTTTGTTTGTAAGTGGTGCTGAGAATCGAATCCAGGCCGCAGGCATGCCAGACGAGCGCGCTACCACTTGAGCCACATCACAGCCCCTAAATGTACTCTTAAATGAATATGTTGGCATAGATTTGGAGTGTAAGTATCTGAATTTATCTAAAACTATTATTTGAATTTGGCATTCATGCAGAATGCCAGAAAGTCACTAGCCACTTGGAACATCCAAAGATACTGAGCCACAAACTTTTGAAAAATTAAGATATATAAAGTCATGGACTACTTTTATAGAAAATTGAACAATTGATTGCTTTAAATTTTATGTGTTTATTTTTTAGTTGTAGATGGACACAATACCTTTATTTTATTCATTTATTTTTCTGTGGTGCTGAGGATCGAACCCAGGGCCTCACAGGTGCTAGGCAAGTGCTCCACTACTGAGCCAAAACTCCAGCCTTACCTTGAAAGTACACAAAAATAAATAGTGCAAGTACTTTAGTGCTTTTTGTCTGTGTTCTCCTGTCCGATACATTGATGAGACAATTGACTTTCCTGTCCATGCCACAATTTTAAATGTATTACGTATGTGGGAAAGATAACAAGTATCTAAATACGACTTCTTTTTCCAGAAAATGTCTTGAGTTTAGACAGAGCTGAAGAAGCTGAGTGTGGCGTGCTCTGATCAGGAGGAGAGGTCCAGTCTTCAGGGAGATGGTCTAATTGGGCTTGTGTGGTGATTAAGGGGCAGACAGCTCTGGCTTTGGAGGACAGAATTTCCCTGGCCCTTGCCACAGCCCCATCTATCTCCTTCAGCAATTGTCAATATTTGGTCCCTAACACAACCACACCTAGAATAACCATGTTGGAATGTTAAAACTGGCATCGGTGGGGCCAAGCCTCTCCTTTTTCCAGACAACAATGCTCTGGCTAAAAGGAGTCTCACCTTCCACATCACCACCTCTGACACCAACCAACCAAGTGCAAAAGCTGTGCCTAGAAGGACTGCTCCCATTAGGGTTGTATGGCACAGGAGTGCACATGCATACCTATGAGACTGAGCAATTTCTGGAGGCTGTGCCGTGCCCTTCCAAGTACCCAAAACTGGCAGCTTGGAACTCTGAGTGTAACACAGCTGGGCTGGTCATATTTGCCAAGTTTTCCTTCAGAATTAAAACTCAGCACTTCAGTGATCATCTCTTGAGAAGGGGTTCTTAAAAGTTCTGAAAGTTTTAGACAATGACTTGGCATCTCTCCTTCCAGAGGACCAGTTCTGAAGATCAAGGCATCTCCTAGGTGCCATTTCTGCATAACAGCAAGCTGACCCTGGCTGACTGCAACCTGTTGCCAAAACTGTTGAGATTAGGAGGACTCTTTAAGATGCACTGAGTGTATTCCTCACAATGAGATGGACCATAACCTTTTTTATGGCGTAGCATGTGGTGGTTTGGAGATGAGGTGTGCCTGAAAAACTCAATGGAGTTAATGGAGGAATGTTCAGAGGTGAATGATGTGATTATGAGCATGGTGACCTAATCAATCAATAAATCCTTTGGGTGGATTAATAATTAGAAAGGACCGCTGTACTGGGTTATAACTGTGGTTAGGTGGGGCATGGCTGGAAGATGGAGGCCACTAGTAGCATGCCCTTGGAGATAACATTTTGCCATTTGCTCCTTCTTACTCTCTGCTTTATGGTTGCCAATGGGTAAGCAGCTGTCCTTCAAAATGTCCTTGTGCCCCAATGTTCTGCTTCACCTCTGGCCCAAGGCAATGGAGCTGGCTGCCGATGGACTGACACCTCTGAGACATGAAATGTTCTGCGTCACCTTAGCCCCAAAGCAATGCAGTCAGCCAAACACGGACTGAGATCTCTGGAAAATGCAATGGTAGGCAACAGGAAGAACACTGCACACCCTCAATGTGGTGGATAGAAAAGGATGTGTTTATGCTTTGGTCAGGATGAGAGGGAACTGCTCCCAAACAAAATATACATATTTTACCTGAAGTAATATAGGAGTCAGGCACCATTACTGGCTCAAGGATCCTGTGGGACAGTTCCAGGGACAACTGTAATGGTTTTCCAAATTGATAGTATGGTGGGAACTATAGCTGTAGTTTTCTGAAGGCAACTGATGGTGGTTTGACTCTGGATGGCTACAGTCATGTCCAGTAGAACCGTGGAGATATTTTTGGAGCCAAGTAGAATGACTGCCTAAGTAACCCAAAGGAAAACAGCCTCCGAATGACCCTCTGGAGGGTGAGAATAACTGTGTGGTGGGTGTGGGAGAAGAAGCAGTGCAGAGTCAGGAGGAGCCTGAGCTCAGACCAAGTGGGGGTGGGGGTCTCTTCACCCTGGAACCTTCCTTTGACCAACCATCTTGGCTCAAGTCCTTTGTGTGTCATGCATTCCAGCCACACGTCACAAAGGCTAAACTCCGCTTCAGCCTTTGGTCATAGGAGGAGCTGGCTTCTCAGCCAAGCTGCTCTGTGCTGACTAGCGTTGGACTAGTGTGTGACTTCTGCCTAGTGAGGAGCCCCAGGTGCCCTCCATGGGCAGTCTTCTGACCAAGTGCGGTCGCAGGCCGCTCCGCAGGGCCCTCTTGGACCGTCAGACTCCTCTCCGCCTCGCCCGGGAGACTCCCTCTCCTCACAGGGACCACCCCGCTGTACCTGCCTCTCCCCTCAGCCCTGCCAGCACGCGTTTCCTTCAGGATGCCAGACCTCGGGGGCCTCCTGCTGCTGGCAGGGACACAGGCCAGCTCCTCTGTTGGGGGATCCTGCTGCCGGTGGCCTGGGGGCCGTTCCCCAAAAAAACAGTGCTATCGTGGAAGAACTCGCGCATGTTGGGACCCTTGACAACAGTAAGGGTTCCCCCTCCTGGCCGCAGCCCACTTCTCCTGCCTTCAGTTCCCCAGTTCATCCACCAAGCAGAGGGGCCCATGACACCTGCTTGCTGCTCTCTTGGTGCGTCTAAGGGAGCTGAGCTCAGGGCCCAGGAACAGCGAGAAAAAAGAGAGATCCACCAGGAGGAGGAGCAGAAGAAGGAGAAGGAGGAGGAGGAGAAGAAGGAGGAGGAGGGGGAGGAGGTGGAGTTGGAGAAGCTGAAGAAGAAGGACGAGAAGGAGGATGAGAAGGAGGAGGAAGAGGAGGAGGAGGAGGAGGAGAAGGAGAAGGAGAAGAAGGAGGAGGAGGAGAAGAAGGAGGAGGAGAAGAAGGAGGAGGAGGAGGACACTCGGGGAGACTTCAGTGCCCTGGAGGGAGAGAGTGTTCCAGAGAGGGCCCAGGTGTCTCTCAGGAAGCTGTCATATGGGAGCCCCGCCACCTGTAGCTCCCAGGACCCTGCTCAGGGAGTGCTCCTCCTGCTTCAAGCCCAGGGCCACTCAATGCTCCACACGTGGGCCCAGGAGCATGTGGGTAAACTGTATCTGCCTGTCTCTCCAGCCTCCCAAGATGCCATCCAGGGAGAGCAGGGCCTAAAGCCGACCTGTGTTCTATCCCAGAGTTGGCCCTCACTAACTGCTGCCTCCAGGAGGCCAAGTAAAAGAAGACGGCTCATGCCAGTGGCCCTGCCATCACTGATTTCCTGGCATCAGGATGGGCTGCCCCCACCTGCAAAGCGGCCACTTTTATGTACAAAAGGCACCCTGAGGAGGGTTCAGAGTGCCAGAAGTAACAATGTGGAGCCTGAGGCAGAGGTCACCCAGGGCGGAAGAGAGGCTCTGGAGGACTGCACCACCACTGTCCATTCATCCTCCCCACCTGCAGGCCCTCCCTGGAATGCAGGCCCCCACCCCCCACCCACTGACCCCTCCCCCATTCCAACCAACCTTGCCAGCAGGCAGATGGAATTCCAGCCTGCTGGGCCCCTGAACCTATCCATCCCTCCACCTCCTCCCTCATCAAATATTCCTCTGCCTCTTCCCAGGAAACCTCCTTCTCCCTTCAGCCCCAGTCGCCATGTTGCAGGTACCCCTAATGTGTTTCACTTTCCCACACCTCTTACCCTGGTCCCTTTCCCATCCAATCCTACCTCTTCCAGAACGGAATCCCCAACCCCCATGTGTATTGATCCTCCTCCTCCTTTTGATCCTCCTCCTCCTCCAATTCCTCCTCCTCCATGCCTGTGGATTCGAACTAATGTAAGAATGAATGAAAGTAGAATTGGGCTTTACAGGAGGAAATGTGACCGGTCCAGAAACAGGGCAGCAATGAAGTTATGTAAGTTGTCAAGAGTTTGATAGCACCATGACTTTGACCATGAGACTGTTCCATGATGCGTGCCCTAATGAGAAGCCTGAGGTGCCCGATTCCATGACTCTGTACACTATGCTTTGCTTTGCTTCACATTCTCTATATTGAAGAACCTGGAGTAGAGCAGCTTTCTATTTCTCAAAAACATTCCGTTTAATTTCAACTGGAGGAAGACCTTTCTAACATGTGGGACATGAGTAGTCACATTTGGTTGGCCTTCTGATCCTCAGGTGGGGTGTTTTTTGTCAAATACAGCAGTTGTCCTTGGAGAGGATCAGTATTCAGGGTCAGAACCAAGCAGCAGAGAACTCAGCCCATCACAGATTGAAAGTAGAGCACTGCAGCACCAAGGGAATAAGGACGCTGCTCTTTTACATCCACTCTCCAACAGTTTTCATTTTCAATCAGAGTACTTAAGTAGGATTGATTGTTCTTCCAATGGTAATGTCCAGTTCTTTGTTCTCTCAAGAGCCATGCGTACCAATTGTAGCATAAAATATTTTGCTTAGAAATATTTTTCTATTACATTGAGCCTTTATAGTGTCATACACTCTGTGCAAAACATCACATCATTTCATGTCAATTTCACAATTCTCTGAACTAGATATTATGAGTTCCAGTTTACAGGTTCATAAAATGAGCTTTACGGAGGGAAGCTTCGTTACTTTTCTTCCAAAGACACTCAGTGGTAAGAAAGAGCAGAGGTGATTTCAAATCTGATTCCAAATCCATAATGATTAACCTGTATACTCGACAAACTTTACAACATGGACTTGCTGAAAAGAGGTTTATAAACTGCTTTATGAAGAGTTTGTAATTAGGCATTCAAAATATGCTACCAATATTGGGTAACCATGTGTGCCAACTAGCTTGTAGGACCGTGACAATGAAATAACTTGTTGAAATTAATCATGGAATAAATATAGAGCAAAAAATGCAAAGAAGAGATATTTTCCCCGACTATTTAAAATTAGTATAAAAAGTACATTTTAAAAGGAACTAACAAATTGTAATAATATTCAAAATGAAATAATCCAGTCCTATTTGAGCTTAGCAAAAAACTATATCAACACTTTGTTTCCAAATCCTATGACTTCTCTGAGGATACATTTAAATTTATTATTGTGAATGTTTTTCAAACCATAGCTCCATTAGGCGTCAGATATTTCACAATATCTGATTTCCTCTTAAACACTAACCCTGTGCCTTCCATTTCTGATTTCATCTTCAGCACTCACCCTGTCCCTTCATTTAAAGGAAGTTCAGTGAAGTTCAATTCCCCCCAAATTACTAAAAAATATCAAATTCAATTTTTTTAAAAGTCTGAAAGAAACAAGAGTTTAATAAGATGCCGACCTTGGTTTCTATTCCTCTCATCATTTCCTTGAAGTATCTTAACTCAGCTAACCATTTTTAATTAGGCAAAGGTTTCTAGAATTTTGTTGATACTTGCCCTCAATTAGCTTTGAACTATGAATAAATATACCTGAGCAGCTAGCTATGACAGAGGGCAAGATGGAAGCACCCAACAGAGAATAATATGAACCAATGTTCTTTTTCCTGGAAGTGTCTTACTCTGATTTTTCTACTCCTTCTCATTTGCAGGCCCCACCTCCTTTGCCATAGGAACGAACTCACCACCTGGACTGGCCCATCAGGGAACTCAAACTTCCCCAAAGTAACAAAGGATTCAAGGTGGAGACTTGTTCTATATGGAGACCACCCAAGCCCTGCAGTGGCTGACTGCTATGAAAGAGAAATGTCTCTCCATCTGACATCAAGAACTAAACAAGCCAGATATATATGCCAAATGTCTTCTTTGATAAAAGGAGGTCATCAAAGAACACAAAAGGAAGGAAGGGCATAAGAATAAAATCACCATTAAATAGGGATGAGAGGCGGGAGGGAAAGGGAGAGAGAAGGGAAATTGCATGGAAATGAAAGGAGACCCTCATTGTTATACAAAATTACAATATAGGACGAAGTAAGGGGAAAGGGAAAAAAACAAGAGAAATGAATTACATTAGATGGGTTAGAGAAGATGGGAGGGGAGGGAAGGGGGGATAGTAGAGGATAGGAGAGGCAACCCATATAATCCCTCGGTGCATGGATGGCAAGTGCTCATAAATGGAGTGAACATGTTTCAGGAAGTTGATACATTCAGTACAGGCTGGCATCCTGCTTGATGAGCACAAAGTGAAAATGCCATTGCCTAGTCTCTGCATATTTGGGGAGGAAAGGGAATTTTGTATTGTCATTCTCTAAATGAATACATTACCTTGCCAAATTGTCTGACCACCTTGTTTACTTTTGATCAAGGATCGCAGAAAACTAATGATATAGAAAAGAATTGTTTGGTAGCTGCTACTATCCCTATATTCCTTGTGATGATACACCTCCTATGCTAGAATGTGGCTTTCACCTGCAGTGTCTTAGGCATATCTGTTCTTGAACAATATATCTGGTGCTGCAGAAAGGGAAACAAGGAGACTCTTAATGCCCTGGGGTGTAACTCAGTGGTAGCACCTGCCTGCCTTGCACAAAGCCCAGGTTTCAGTTCCCAGCCCTATAAAATAAAATGCTTTGCTTATGGTAGACTAAGAACTTGAAAATAGATTTTCAAAGAGTAGATTGAAGTATGATCAGGGTCAATCACTCATCCCTGCCCACCCCAACTTCATTCTTCAACTGTGCCCATTCTTCAACTGCGAAATGTGTAATATGTATATGCTTTTTTTTTTTTCGGGGCTGGGGATAGAACCCAAGTCCTCCTGCAAGCTAGACAAGCACTCTGTCTCTGAGCTACATCCCCTGCCCTGTACGTACTTTTATTATCAAGCATTCTCCACATCTGTGCTACCTAATTCTAGGAAATATTTTCCATTTCTTTGCTTCACATGATCTCAGAGAGTCTATCAAGAGTAACCAAAACTTAAGTTTCAGTAGGTGAGGGCTTGGTAGACTTGGCCATATAATTCTTGAAGTCTCCATGGAAACATCAGTTCCCAACTCTTTGCAGACATGGAATCATTCTGCAGTCCCACTTCTTGCCTGGGGAGACCATAAACAAGAACATGGTTCCTAAGCTATAGAACTCAATGTGGTTCTGTTACAAACACAGAGACTTGATTGGCCTTTGTCTTGGCACAGTAGCTCCAAGCTTGAAAGAAATACACCACAAGGAGACATTAGATGTTGCAGCATTATTTTATCTCATTTTTATTTCTCTGTGATTTTGCAATCTTAGAGCATCTGAATAAGAGTTGGTAACAGTCAGGGTTATAGATTTCCTGCTGGCATTGTTACCAATTATGAAAATGGAAAAAAAATAGAGGCTAATACAATATAGCCTAGAATTGTAACATTTTTAAAAATACCATACTGTAAACATTTCGGTCAGGCCCCCCAAAAAAAGTGTTTAATATGGTTTGGGTTTCAATTTGAGATGTCACATTGATGGACTGATGGGTGGGAGGTTTGGGACTGAGGGTTATTTTGTTATTTACTAATAAATGAGATTACTTCATCACAAAAAAAATATTACAGCATTTCTTTTTAATATTTGGCTTAGAAAAAAATTGGTGCTCCCCAACAGATAACCAAGTCCAATTTCTCATGCTTTTGTAAAGATTGTTTTTATTTTTTCATTTGTTTTCAGACAGAAAGGAGACTGTTCTGAGCTGCTGCCCACATAGAATCTGAGTGCTTTCTGTCCCCATATGGAGTATTGTTTTCCTCTCGGTGACATATGCAATGATCAATTGAATTGGCTACTAATACATGAAGCGATTCATGATGTCTCCTGAACCATTTGCTCTGAGGACACATCATGTTTTCTTGAAGATTCAGAAAGTGCCCAGAATTCCACAAAAAATGTGTTGAAACCAGGCACCTTCATTTAAGCGGCACTACCTAGTCACCAAGCTGTGTCACCTCTTGCCATTTAAAATGAACAGATGTTATTTTTGCTCCGAACTTGATTGCAAAACATCTATTTTTTTTAGCTCTTCTTTGCCAGTTAAAATCACGTGAACAACAATACCTGAGCTACGTTCCTGAGTTCCAGAAATATTTGTTTTCCAATTCAAGCATGTAAAGATCTCAGAAGGTGAAGGATTTAGTCTGGCAGCATTGAAAGAATGTACTGAAAGGAGGGCCAGAGTTTCTAGGTGTTGGTCACTAAGAGCCACCTTGTTGGGGCCACTCTGCTTTCTCAGGGTGGTCCTGCAGTTAGAGAAGGCAGCTGTAAAAGGGTAATGGAAGTATCGTAGTTTCTGAGTGACAGATCAGTATATATAAAAATTTTAACCAGGTAACTCCCTGCTCCTGAATTCTGCCATGCAACCAGACCTGACAGTGAGCCGAACATACAGTGGTTCCATCTGGCTACAGGACCCGCTGGACAAGGAACTCATGACAGAGTCCTCCCTCTTCAACCCTTTGTCGGACATCAAAGTCAAAGTGCAGAGCTCATTCATGGTTTCTCTGGGAGTGTCTGAGAGAGCCGAGTGCCATGGAAAGAATCACTCTGGGACATTTCCCCATGGAAACAATCGCAGCTTTAGTACAATGCATCCAGTAAAAACACACCATACATCCAAAATCTGGCATCATTCCCCACAAGGACAGAACTGAGGACAACTGGTGTCTTTGGCCATTTAGGAGGGCACTTAGTAATGCTAAATACAGGTGGGTGGTAAGTGTGTGTCTATATACTTTCCGGAGTTTGTTTAAATACTTCATATAATTATATCCTGTCAAAGTCATTTTATGATGTTTATCATCCCTTTGTGAGAAAGAAATGTCACCACTCTACGAGTCTATTTGATTTACACAGCACACCAGGACCAAGGCTAAGATTAGGCTTTGTGGTTGTTATCTCAGAAAGTTTTAAATGCCTGTTAGAGTTGGTAGCCATATTACCTGAAAGTGTCTAGGTAGTCCCCTGGGTTTAAGCCCTTTTGAAATATGTTACCTAGGGCATGATCTGGTAGCCTCCAAATCATTCTTTGGCATGACCACAACAAGTACCATGTTTATAGCTTTGAATGGCTTATATGCTAGTAGATAATTTAATACAATGACAGTCTCAATTCATCTGTAAATGACCTAATAAACACACTCAGTGTTCCCAGACCTTGCTAGGCATGTTACTTCATGATGAGCCATGATGAATAGTCATTGCAAAGCTGCTCCTTTGAATTACCACTTCAGTTACTGGGCTGTGTTGTATGCACAATTAAATTCCAAGTATTTTCTTTCTTTCTTTGGGTTGGAAGAGAGGAAATTTTCTTGATGTTTCACAGGACACATAAGGTGCCCTGCTTGGTTCACTTCTAAAATGATGTCCTAAATGATTAGAGCACCGACATGACCCAACTTCAAGATTTACTGTGAGGCTATATTAAAGAAGATATGGGGCAGGAAGAGAGGAAGATGGCCGCAAAGGGAGTGCAGTAACTCCGAGTACTGCGTCACTGTGAGGGAAAATGATGAGTTAGAACGGCTAAAAGCTATCTGGTTAGGAATTTCCAGCAAAATTGGGGTGCTCCAAAACCTAGTGGAAGGATTTTCATCGCACGAGGATCAGCTTCAGGGGCTCAAAAGCGAGCGATTTGTCCGTACGGAGCGCTTATTGTTCGGCAGATCGCCCTGCGGCTGGAGTCTGCGGAGCGCACTGGGAAACGACGGGCTGGTGGAGCAGAGATACAGCAATGCTGATTCTGCGGGCTCCTGCCAGCTTGGCATTTGCTGAGCTCGGAGCTGAATTCTGGGTTGGAGACGGGGAAGGAAACGGTCCAGTTAGGTTCTCCACACCGGTCAGACCACGGAGGAAGACAGCGGCCACCATCTTGGAGAGCTGACGTCACCATCCTTGTTTTTGACTGATTGCAGCTCTTTCAGCTATAGAACAGGTAATTTCAGGCTGACAATTGTCTGCGTCTCGCAGACAAATTGCTCAGACTTAGTGCTAAATAACACGCGGAAACTGCTTCTTGGAGCCTGCTCCTATCAGAACACGCACTGAGCCCAGAGCGGCGGAGCTCCGGCTACCGGAGCTGCTCTGGCCCAGGGCTATAGAACCCGCGGAAACTGCTTCTTGGAGCCTGCTCCTGTCGGAGCATGCACCAAATCCGGAGAGGCCGAATTCTGGCTCCCGGAACTGCTCTGGCACAGGGATAAAGAACCCGCGGAAACTGTCTCTCGGTCCGGGTCCTGCTGAATACTGTGAAGGCCAGAGGGGCGGAGCAGAGCCGCCGCCAGAGCCCGGAACAGGCCCAGCGACCTGCCGGCGTGGTGTCGCGTCGCCCCGGCTAGAGCAGGGGCCGAACAGAGCCGCCGCCAGAGCCCGGAACAGGCACAGCGACCCGCCGGCGTGGTGTCGCGTCGCTCCGGCTAGAGCAGGGGCCGAACAGAGCCGCCGCCAGAGCCCGGAACAGGCACAGTGACCCGCCGGCGTGGTGTCGCGTCGCTCTGGCTAGAGCAGGGGCCGAACAGAGCCGCCGCCGGGGCCCGGAGCAGGCCCAGCGACCCGCCGGCGTGGTGTCACGTCCCTCCGGCTGGAGCGGGGGCCGATCAGAGCTGCCGCCTGCGCCCGGAACAGGTCCAGGGACCCGCCGGCGTGGTGTTGCGTCGCTCCGGCTAGAGCGGGGGCCGAACAGAGCCGCCGCCTGCGCCCGGAGCAGGTCCAGAGACCCGCCGGCGTGGTGTTGCGTCGCTCCGGCTCGAGCAGGGGCCGAACAGAGCCGCTGCCAGAGCCCGGAATAGGCCCAGCGACCCGCCGGCGTGGTTGTCAAGAATCCCCAATTGGAGTAGGGGGAAAGCAGATCCTCCACCCGCGTCCGCAAGGTAGGCAGGCCTGTGACAGTCTGGCAGAACAGCCCCAGCGGCCTGCCGGCGTGGTAGACACGTCACACCACTTGGGGGAGGGGCAGAGCAGAGCCGCTCCCCGAGCCTGGATCAGGTCCAGCGGCCCGCCAGCGTGGCAGTCACATCACTCCATTTGGAGTAGGGGCAGAGCAGAGCCGCAGCCCGCGCCCAGAACAGGCACAGCGACCTGCCGGGGTGGTAGTCACGACAACCCAATTGGAGAAGGGGCAGAGCAGAGCCGCCGCCCACGCCTGCAAGGTAGTCAGATCCGCGACTAACTGGTGGAACAGGCCCAGGGGTTCACGGACGTGGTGACGTGGTAGACACGTCACACCAATAGGAGGAAGGGCAGAGCAGAGCCGCTGCCCGCGCCTCCAAGGTAGGCAGACCTGCGACCGACCGGCAGAACAGTCCCAGTGGCCCACCAGCGTGGTAGACAGATCACCCCAATTGGGGGAGGAGCAGAGCTGCCGCCCGCCCCTGCAAGGGAGACTTTTCAACTATACAAGAGCAATATAAATATATAGGGGGGAAAATTTCAAAAACACAATAGTTTCACTAAGCAGAAAGAAACACGAGCAATATGAAAAGACAAGGAAAGAAAGGACCACAAGCAATGCAGGTCAACTCAACTTTAGAAGAGGTTATAGCTGCAGCAGATGGAATGTCAGATAAAGAATTCAGGATATACATGCTGCAAATGATCTGGAGTCTCAAGGAAGACATTAGACAGCAAAATCAGACAATGAAAGATCATTTCGACCACTTCGACAATGTATTACATAAACAAATCCAAGAAGCAAAAGATCAACTATACAGGGAGATAGAGGTAATAAAAAACAAACAATCAGAAATCCTAGAAATGCAGGAAGCAATAAACCAACTTAAAAACTCAATTGAGAATACTACCAGCAGAGTAGAACACTTAGAAGATAGAACATCAGACAATGAAGACAAAGTATTTCAACTTGAAAAGAACATAGATAGCTCAGCAAAACTGTTAAGAAACCATGAGCAGAACATCCAAGAAATATGGGATAATATAAAGAGACCAAACTTAAGAGTCATTGGGATACAGGAAGGTATAGAGGTCCAAACCAAAGGAATGAACCACCTATTCAATGAAATAATACGAGAAAACTTCCCAGACTTGAAGAATGAGACAGAATCCCAAATCCTAGAAGCATACAGGACGCCGAATGTGCAAAATCATAAGAGATCCACACGAAGACACATTATAATGAAGATGCCCAACATACAGAATAAGGAGAGAATTTTAAAAGCTACAAGAGAAAGGAAGCAGATTACATTTAGGGGTAAACCAATCAGGATAACAGCTGATCTTTCAACACAGACTCTGAAAGCTAGAAGATCCTGGAATCACATATTTCAAAAACTGAAAGAAAATGGGTTCCAACCAAGAATCATGTATCCAGCGAAATTAAGCTTCAGGATGGAAGATGAAATTAAAACCTCCCACGATAAACAAAAGTTAAAAGAATTTGCACCTAGAAAACCATGTCTTCAAAACATCCTCGGCAAAACATTACAGGAAGAGGAAATGGAAAATAACAATGAATACCAACAGTGGGAGGTAGGACAGTAAAGGGGGGGAAAATAATCAAAAAAGGAAAACAAACCATGTTTAGTAACATAAATAAACAATTAAGGCTGGAAGAACAACCCATATCTCAATAATAACCCTAAATGTTAATGGCTTAAACTCACCAATCAAGAGACACAGACTAGTAGAATGGATCACAAAACAAGACCCAACAATATGCTGCCTACAGGAGACGCATTTGATAGGAAAAGACATACATAGACTGAAGGTGAAAGGTTGGGAAAAATCATATCACTCATATGGACTTAGGAAACAAGCAGGAGTGTCCATACTCATATCAAATAAAATAGATTTCAAGCCAAAGTTAATCAAAAGGGATAAAGAGGGACACTACATACTGCTCAAGGGAACCATACACCAACAAGACATAACTATCATAAATATATATGCCCCAAACAATGGTGCAGCTATGTTCATCAAACAAACTCTTCTTAAGTTTAAGAGTCTAACAGACCAACATACAATAATCATGGGAGACTTCAACACACCTCTCTCACCACTAGACAGATCTTCCAAACAAAAGTTGAATAAGGAAACTATAGAACACAATAACACAATTAATAACCTAGACTTAATTGATATATATAGAATATACCACCCAACATCAAGCAGTTACACTTTTTTCTCAGCAGCACATGGATCCTTCTCAAAAATAGATCATATATTATGTCACAGGGCAACTCTTAGACAATATAAAGGAGTGGAGATAATACCATGCATCTTATCTGATCATAATGGAATGAAACTGAAAATCAACGATAAAAGAAGGAAGGAAAAAACATGCATCACTTGGAGAATGAACAATTGGTTACTAAATGATCAATGGGTTATAGAAGACATCAAGGAGGAAATTAAAAAATTCTTAGAGATAAATGAAAGCACAGACACAACATATCGGAATCTATGGGACACATTAAAAGCAGTTCTAAGAGGAAAATTCATTGCTTGGAGTTCATTCCTTAAAAAAAGAAAAAACCAACAAATAAATGATCTCATACTCCATCTCAAAATCCTAGAAAAAGAAGAGCAAAACAACAGCAAAAGAAGTAGAAGGCAAGAAATTATTAAAATCAGAGCTGAAATTAATGAAATCGAAACAAAAGAAACAATTGAAAAGATTGACAAAACTAAAAGTTGGTTCTTTGAAAAAATAAATAAAATCGACAGACCCTTAGCCATGCTAACGAAGAGAAGAAGAGAGAGAAATCAAATTACTAGCATATGGGATGAAAAAGGCAATATCACAACAGACACTTCAGAAATACAGAAGATAATCAGAAACTATTTTGAATCCTTATACTCCAATAAAATAGAAGATAGTGAAGGCATCGATAAATTTCTTAAGTCATATGATCTGCCCAGATTAAGGCAGGAGGATATAGACAACCTAAACAGACCAATATCAATTGAGGAAATAGAAGAAACCATCAAAAGACTACCAACTAAGAAAAGCCCAGGACCGGATGGGTATACAGCAGAGTTTTACAAAACCTTTAAAGAGGAACTAACACCAATACTTTTCAAGCTATTTCAGGAAATAGAAAAAGAGGGAGAACTTCCAAATTCTTTCTACGAGGCCAACATCACCCTGATTCCTAAACCAGACAAAGACACTTCAAAGAAAGAAAACTACAGACCAATATCTCTAATGAACCTAGATGCAAAAATCCTCAATAAAATTTTGGCAAATCGGATTCAAAAACATATCAAAAAAATTGTGCACCATGATCAAGTAGGATTCATCCCTGGGATGCAAGGCTGGTTCAATATACGGAAATCAATTAATGTTATTCAC
The DNA here is from genome assembly GCF_048772815.1 of Callospermophilus lateralis. Lineage (NCBI taxonomy): Eukaryota > Metazoa > Chordata > Mammalia > Rodentia > Sciuridae > Callospermophilus > Callospermophilus lateralis. The sequence goes on along the minus strand of NW_027512320.1, from coordinate 950,626 downwards.
CACATCAATAGACTTAAAAATAAGAACCATATGATCATCTCGATAGATGCAGAAAAAGCATTCGACAAAGTACAGCATCCCTTTATGTTCAAAACGCTAGAAAAACTAGGGATAACAGGAACTTACCTCAACATTGTAAAAGCAATCTATGCTAAACCTCAGGCTAGCATCATTCTGAATGGAGAAAAATTGAAGGCATTCCCTCTAAAATCTGGAACAAGACAGGGATGCCCTCTCTCACCACTTCTGTTCAACATAGTTCTCGAATCACTGGCCAGAGCAATTAGACAGATGAAAGAAATTAAAGGCATAAAAATAGGAAAAGAAGAACTTAAATTATCACTATTTGCAGATGACATGATTCTATACCTAGCAGACCCAAAAGGGTCTACAAAGAAACTATTAGAGCTAATAAATGAATTCAGTAAAGTGGCAGGATATAAAATCAACACGTATAAATCAAAGGCATTCCTGTATATCAGCGACAAATCCTCTGAAATGGAAATGAGGACAACCACTCCATTCACAATATCCCCCCAAAAAATAAAATACTTAGGAATCAACCTAACAAAAGAGGTGAAAGACTTATACAATGAAAACTACAGAACCCTAAAGAGAGAAATAGAAGAGGATCTTAGAAGATGGAAAAATATACCCTGTTCATGGATAGGCAGAACTAACATCATCAAAATGACAATATTACCAAAAGTTCTCTATAGGTTTAATGCAATACCAATCAAAATCCCAATGGCATTTCTTATAGAAATAGAGAAAGTAATCATGAAATTCATATGGAAAAATAAAAGACCCAGAATAGCAAAAACAATGCTAAGCAGGAAGGGTGAATCAGGCGGTATAGCGATACCAGACTTCAAACTATACTACAGAGCAATAGTAACAAAAACAGCATGGTACTGGTACCAAAACAGGCAGGTGGACCAATGGTACAGAATAGAGGACACAGAAACCAACCCACAAAACTACAACTATCTTATATTTGATAAAGGGGCTAAAAGCATGCAATGGAGGAAGGATAGCATCTTCAACAAATGGTGCTGGGAAAACTGGAAATCCATATGCAACAAAATGAAACTGAATCCCTTTCTCTCGCCATGCACTAAAGTTAACTCAAAATGGATCAAGGAGCTTGATATCAAATCAGAGACACGGCGTCTGATAGAAGAAAAAGTCGGCTACGATCTACATACTGTGGGGTCGGGCTCCAAATTCCTCAATAGGACACCCATAGCACAACAGTTAATAACTAGAATCAACAAATGGGACTTACTCAAACTAAAAAGTTTTTTCTCAGCAAAATAAACAACAAGAGAGGTAAATAGGGAGCCTACATCCTGGGAACAAATCTTTACTCCTCACACTTCAGATAGAGCCCTAATATCCAGAGTATACAAAGAACTCAAAAAATTAGACAACAAGATAACAAATAACCCAATCAACAAATGGGCCAAAGACATGAACAGACACTTCTCAGAGGAGGACATACAATCAATCAACAAGTACATGAAAAAATGCTCACCATCCCTAGCAGTCAGAGAAATGCAAATCAAAACCACACTAAGATACCATCTCACTCCAGTAAGATTGGCAGCCATTAGGAAGTCAAACAACAACAAGTGCTGGCGAGGATGTGGGGAAAAGGGTACACTTGTTCATTGTTGGTGGGACTGCAAATTGGTGCAGCCAATCTGGAAAGCAGTATGGAGATTTCTTGGAAAGTTGGGAATGGAACCACCATTTGACCCAGCTATTCCCCTTCTCGGTCTATTCCCTAAAGACCTAAATAGAGCATGCTACAGGGACACTGCTACATCGATGTTCATAGCAGCACAATTCACAATAGCAAGACTGTGGAACCAACCTAGATGCCCTTCAATAGACGAATGGATAAAAAAATGTGGCATTTATACACAATGGAATATTACTCTGCATTAAGAAATGACAAAATCATAGAATTTGGAGGGAAATGGATGGCATTAGAGCAGATTATGCTAAGTGAAGCCAGCCAATCCCTAAAAAACAAATGCCAAATGTCTTCTTTGATATAAGGAGAGTAACTAACAACAGAGTAGGGACGAAGAGCATGAGAAGAAGATTAACATTAAACAGGGATGAGAGGTGGGAGGGAAAGGGAGGGAGAAGGGAAATTGCATGGAAATGGAAGGAGACCCTCAGGGTTATACAAAATTACATACAAGAGGTAACGAGGGGAAAGGGAAAAATAATACAAGGGGGAGATATGAACTGCAGTAGAGTGGGTAGAGAGAGAAGAGGGGAGGGGAGGGGAGGGGAGGGGGGTAGTAACAGATAGGAAAGGCAGCAGAATACAACAGACCCTAGTATGGCAATATATAAATCAATGGAAGTGTAACTGATGTGATTCTGCAATTTGTAAACGGAGTAAAAATGGGAGTTCATAACCCACTTGAATCAAAGTGTGAAATATGATATATCAAGAACTATGTAATGTTTTGAACAACCAACAATAAAAAAAAATATATAAAAAAAAGGGAAAAAAAAAGAAGATATGGCAATAAGAATGAAAAACAATAATAGAATAGAATAGAAAGTCCAGAAACAATGAGGGGGGGGAGGGAGAATCTAGACATAGACCTTAAACATTTTTAAATAACTCAAAGTGGATCATAAACCTAAATACAAAACAAAAAAAATTTTTCTAATCTCCTAGATGATGACATAGGGAAAAAATCTCAGTGATCTTGAATTTGGAGATGATTTTTTTATACATCACAGCACTTACAGGGAAGACAAAATTTACGTTAGACTTTATTAACATTAAAGTCCAAAAATTTATTAAAACTAAATTTTTCTCTGAAAAACACAACTCTTAAAGGATGCAAAGAGAAGCCATAGACTGAAAGATGATTTTACAAAATACCTATCTAAAAGGTACTCATTTCAAAATATACAAAAAAATTTAAAACTCAACAATAACAAAAAACTAAAAATAGACAAAATATGGAAACAGACACCTCACCAAAGAAGGTATACAGATGACACATGAACATATGAAAGTACACTGAATATTGCATATCACTAGGGAATTGCAAATTAAAACAGCAATGATACTGTTAGGAAGGCTAAAATCCAGAACTTGGACAACACCAGACAGGTTGTGGAGCAAAGGGAACTCTGATTCATGACTGGTGAAATACAAAATGGTGCAGCCACATTTAAAGATACTGGCAGCTTCTTGCAAAGTTAAAGTCTTACCATATGTCCCAGCAATCACACCCCTTGGTATTTACACAAATGAGTTGAAAACTCACAGTTACAAAAAAAAATTGCTTCTGATGTTTAAAGCACCTATATTCAAAATTGCCCAAACTTTGAAGCCACCAAACACCCTCAAAAAGTGAATGGTTAAACAAATCGTGGCACACACGGGACATAATATATTCAGGAAAGAAAAGAAATAAACATGCACACCATGAAATGACATGACATGGAGGAACATCGAATGCGTACTGCTGTGTTAAAGAGTTCAGTATGAAAAGGCTACATACCACATGATTTCAACTGTATGATATTCTGCAAAAGGCAAAATTAGACAGTAAAAAGGTCCGCGGTTGCCAGGGGCTTTCACAGAGGGAAGAATAAATAGGTGTAGCACGGAGGATTTTGGGGGCTGTGAAACTATTCTGTTTATTACTGTAATGATAGACATAGGTTGTATACTTTTTCAAATGTGTATAGCCATATAAAACTAGACACAAACTCTAAAATTAACTATACATTTTAGTTAATAATAGAGTATTGATATTGATTTGTCAGTTACTAATGAATGTACCACACAATTACATGATGTTATTTATCAGAAAAATTCTGTGTGGGTAAGAGTAAAATGTGTGCAAACTCTTTGTACTTTCTCTTCCATTGCTCAGTAATCCTAAGACTGCTCTAAAAATAAAGTCTCTGAATCTGAAGTAGAAAAAAAAAATGAAATAAAATAAAATGACGTCCTAACTGTGGATTCGTTTTTGGAGTTGCACCCTGGGACTTAAGTGGGTGGCAGAATTTCACTTTGTTCCCTGAGTCCTAAGCAATGAGAATTGGGTAGTGTGCTGAGTCACAGGGTGTCTGGCAGGGAGGGATGGGGCCATTGGATCTGCAAGCATCGTCAGATTAGCACAGATTCAAGGCTGTGGCAGGTTTCTCTCTAAAGTAAAGCTAACCAAAATTTTATCTCATCAAATGAAATCTGTGATAGGACAAGTCCAATATTATTGTTCTAGCTAACTGAACTCTCTAACAGTTTACTCACTTGAAAATCAACTTTTCCTTATTTTGATGAATGTTGACTTGTTCATTCTCTCCCAAATTAATTACTTTCTTTAAACGACATTTCAAAATCTGTTTTACTTCCTTTAAATAACCCTGTAATGCCACCCTAATGATTATATTTGGATAAAATTCTAATCATCTGTACCTTTCTTGGTTAGCGATTTAGGACATGAAAGGATCTTGGTTGAAATATGTGTGAGCATCAGTGTATAAATGTTTGCATATGATGTCACTCTTCTTTTGATGACTCAATGTAGAGTGAATCAGTCAACCATATTTACCGTTTTCTTGGCACACTGTGTAGGCCTCTGAGTACCACCTCATCTTGCTTTCTGATGCACAATTCATAACAGGTTTACACAAATCTTAGGTCCCCATCATCCCAGGTACATTTCTAGAAGTGAGTGGATACAAACAAGATAAATACATTTTAAAATTTGGGAGCAGATAAACTTATGTATCAATATTCTCAGATATGTTTTATAATATATATATAATTCCCAGATGTGTGTGTGTGTGTGTGTGTGTGTGTGTGTGTTTGTATGAATACAAGTGACAATAAATGTTAGCGAGGAAATGGGGGAAAGGGTACACTCATAAATTCCTGATGGGACTGCAAATTGATGCAACTACACTGGACCAATTGAAGATTTCTTTAAAAACTAGGAATGGAAACACCATTTGACCCAGTTATCCCATTCCTTGGTATTTATCCACAGTATAAAATCAGTCTACTACAGTGACATAGCCACATCAATGTTCACAGAAGCCCAATTCACAATAGCTAAGCTATGGAACCAACCTAGGTACCCGGCAACAGATGAATGGATACAAAAAATGTGTTACATATACACAATGGAATATTACTCAGCACAAAGAAGAATGACTTTATAACATTTGCTGGTAAATGAATGGATCTGGAGACTGTCATACTAACTGAAATAAGCCAATCCCAAAAAACCAGAGGTTGAATATTCTAACATGTGGATGCTAACACACAATGGGTAGGTGGGGGTGGGCCATGAAAGTTCAGTGGATTAGACAAAGGAAAATAAAAGGCAGGGAGAGGGGACAGGAGTAGGAAAGACAGTGAAATGAATCTGACATAGCTTTCCTTGTACATGTGTGAATATACCACAGTGAATCTCGGCATCATGTACAACCACAAGACTGGGATTAAAATGCAATATAGTCTGTGTTTGTACAAATACATCAAATAGGTTCTTCTGCCATGTATAGCTAAAAAAAGAAATGATTTTTTTAAGAAGAGAGAAAGAAAAAAGGAAAAAGAAATTCCTTTTCCTACCATGTTAATGGAGTTGTGGTTGGATGTGAAGATTTTCTCAATCTGCCATACTTCACTTTTGGTTCAGCTCCAGTGACTATACCTTTATCAGAGATTTCCCCAACAGACCTTCCCTTTCATCTCAACCCTCAGAACTCAGTCACACTCCCAATCTCAACAGACTCAAACAAGGAGAACAGCACTGTCATGATGATTTGGGGGTGGTGTGAATGTTTGAGACCCACCACAGCAGTCCCTTCTGAGGTTTGGATGTGGTTGTCCTCCTAGGTCGATATGTTGGGATCCTCAGGGGGGCAGTATTGAGAAGAGGTGGATCCTAGAAAAGGTGAGGCCAAGAGGGAGGCCTAAGGTCATTGGGAGAGTGACCTCAGAAGGACACTCTGAGCACAGAAAAACCCTGGTTTTTGTCTGGCTTTCTGTCTGATGATGAGATTTCTTTTTCACTATGTCTCATCAAGTCACAGGATGTTTAGGTGATAAGGGAAGAATGAGCTCTTCTCCTGGCAAAGGTCAACTTTCCATGTAAGGCTAGAAAATGTGGTTACAACACAGTACAGTCCAAGTCATGGCATCAGATCTCTTGACACAAGGTCATTAAGATATGAAAAAAATAAAGATCCTTCCACTCAGACTCCATCCCCAGGTTGAAAAGCAGCAGTGTCCCCCAGCTGTTATACAGACCTGCTTCTATACTGTTCTACCTTCAGTGTGACTGTCTAGTGGGTCATCCAATTCACTGCTGAAAACAAAGATGCTCTATGGGATCCAACCATACAAAACAAAGACATAAACACAGGGTGGCTACAGAGTAGCTCTGACATTGCTCCTACCTCTGAGTCCATGCTGTGTGGACAGCATCTTCTTGCTCTGACTTGTGATGCCAGGCTCTGACTGGGTTCTGTGCAATCGGAGGCCTTCCCACAAGACAGTGCAATCAGAACAAAGCCTCTTCCACTTGGAGTTTCAGGAATGTATGCCTCTAATTTGGAAGCTCTTCAGCGGAATCCACAGGATGTTGTAAAAGAACAGAGTAAATGTCAGTACATGGGTCTGGTTGAAGGTTTTCTCAGGCAGCAGTGTATGAACACAGGGCTGGAGTGGTTGGAGGTGGCTGAAAAACAGCCAGAGATAGAGTTGCTGCTAGGACATGATCTATGGTGGACAAAGAAAGGTAAAGGCATGGATCAGTAGTGCACGAGAAAGAGAGCCTTGGCTTCTCTAGCTAAAGCCCTGCCACGTGGGATGGTGAATTTACCAATGGGTTAAAACTCAATAAATGCACTGTACAATTTGATGGCAGCATGTTACCACTCCTCCTGTGGGGGCTGGGGTTTTGACTCAGTAGTCGAGCACTTGCCTAGCAGTGTGAGGCCCTGGGTTCTATCCTCAGCACCCAAAAATAAATAAAAAGAAAAATATTGTATCCAACTCAAAAGTAAATATTAAAAAAAAAGAAAAAGCCAACATATAAATCACTTAACATTACATCTCAAAGCCCTAGAAAAAGAAGAAGAAATCTACACCCAAAGCAGTAGAAGATAGGAAATAATAAAAATCAGAGCTGAAATCAATGAAATTGAAAGAAAAGGAACAATTGAAAAAATTGACAGAACAAAAAGTTGATTCTTTGAAAAAATAAATAAAATTGACAGATCCTTAACCATGCTAACAAAGAGAAGGAGAGAATAAACTTAAATTACCAACAAACAGCATGAAAAAGAAATATTACACCAGACACTACAGAAATACAAAAGAAAATTAGAAATTATTTTGAAAATTTGTACTCCAAGAAAATAGAAAATATCAAAGGCATCGACAAATTTTTGAGTCGTATGATTTGCCCAAATTGAATCAGGATGATATATACAATTTAAACAGATCAATTTCAAGTGACAAGATAGAAGCGAACATCAGAAGTCTACAATCCAAGAAAAACCCCAGACTGGATGGATACACTGCCGAATTCTACAAGACATTTAAAGAAGAACTATCACCAATATTCTTCAATTTATTTCAGAAAATAGAAGAAGAGGCAGCACTTCCAAACTCATTCTATGAGGCCAATATCACTCTGATTCCAAAACCTGGCAAAGACACATCAAGAAGAAGAAGAAGAAGAAGAAGAAGAAGAAGAAGAAGAAGAAGAAGAAGAAGAAGAAGAAGAAGAAGAAGAAGAAGAAGAGAAAAAGAAAAGAAAACTTCAGACCAGTATCTCTAATGAACATAGATGCAAAAATTCTCAATAAAATTCTGGCAAATCGATTACAAAAATAAACAAAAGTCATGCACCACAATCTCATGGGGATTCATCCTAGGGTTGCTAGGTTGGTTCACCATACAGAAATCAATACATGTAATTCATCACATCAATAGACTTAAAGATAAGAATCATGTGATCACCTTGATAGATGCAGAAAAAGCATTTGGCAAAATGCATCACTCCTTCATCTTCAAAACACTAGAAAAATTAGGGATAACAGAAATATCTCAACATCATAAAGGCTATTTATGTTAAGCCCCAGGCCAACATCATTCTAAATGGAGAAAAATTGAAGGCATTCTCTCTAAAACCTGGAAAGACAGGGATGCCCTCTTTCACCACTTCCACTTAACATAGTTCTTGAAACACTGGCCAAAGCAATTAGATGAAAGAAATTAAAGGGATAAACATAGGAAAAGAAGAACTAAAATTAGCATTATTTGCTTATGATATGGTTCTATACCTAGAAGACCCAAAAAATTCCACTAGAAAATTCCAGAATCAGTAAATGAATTCAGCAATATAGCAGGATATAAAATCAACACCCATAAATCAAATGCTTTTCTGTATATCAGTGACAAATCCTCAGAAAGGGAAATGGAGAAAACTATCTCATTTACAATAGCCTTAAAAAATATTCCATCTCTTAAAAAAAGAGATGAAAGATCTATGTAATGAAAACTACAGAACCCTCAAGAAAGAAATCAAAGAAGATCTTAGAAGATGGAAAGCTCTACCTTGCTTTTGGACAGGCAGAATTAATATTATCAAAATGACCATACTACCAAAAGCACTATACAGATTTAATACAATTCCAATCAAAATGCCAATGACATTCTGCATAGAAATAGAAAAAGCAGTCATGAAATTCATCTGGAAATATAAAAGACTCAGAATAGCTAAAGCAATCCTTAGCAGGAAGAGTGAAGAAGGTGGCATCACTATACTAGACCTTAAAGTATATCACAGAGCAATAGTAACAAAAACAGCATGGTATTGGCACCACAACAGACTGGTAGAACAATGGTACAGTAATAAAAGAACACAGAGACTTTCCCATGAAATTCCAATTATCTTATATTAGACAAAATTGCCAAAAACATACATTGGAGAAAAGATAGCCTCTTCAACAAATGGTGCTGGGAAAACAGGGAATCCATATGCAACTAAATGAAATTAAACTTCTATCTCTCACCATGCACAAAAGTCAACTTGAAGTGGATTAAGGACCTAGGAAAAAAACCAGAGACACTGCATCTCATAGAAGAAAAAGTAAGCCTTAATCTCCATCATGTGAGATGAGGCCCCAACTTGCTTAATTAGACTCCTATAATGTAAGAATTAAAATCAAGAATCAATAAATGGGATGAATTCAAACTAAAAAGTTTCTTCTCATCAAAAGAACAATTTGTGAGTTGAACAGAGAGCCTACATCCTGGGAGCAAATTTTTACCCCTCACACATCAGAGTACTAATCTCTAGGGTATGGGAAGAACTCAAAAATCTACACTCCAGGGCTGAGGATGTACCTCAAGTTGTGGCATGCTCACCTAGCATTCGTGAGGCACTGGGTTCGATTCTCAGCACCACATAAAAACAAAATAAAGATATTGTTTCCACTTAAAAAAAAGCTGAAAAAATATTTTTAAAAAAGCTAAACTCCAAAAAATCCCAAATAAGCCAATCAAAAAATGGGCCAAAGACCTGAACAGACACTTCTCAGAAGAGGATATATAATCAATCAACAAATATATGAAAAAAATATTCATCATCTCTAGCAACTGGAGAAATGCAAATCAAAACTACTCTAAGATTACATCTCACTCCAGTCAGAATGTCAGCTACTATAAATACAAACAACAACAAGTGTGAGTGAGGATGTGGGGGACAAGGTACACTCATACAGTACTGGTGAGACTGCAAATTGGTGCAGCCAATATGGAAAGCGGTATGGAGATTCCTTGGAAAATTGGGAATGGAACTATCATTTGACCCAGCTATCTCTCTCCTCGGTCTATACCCAAAGGACTTAAAAACAGCACACTACAGGGACACAAGAGCCCAATTCACAATAGCTAAATGGTGAAAACAACGTAGATGCCCTTCAGTAGATGAATGGATAAAAAACTGTGGCATATATACACAATGGAATATTACTCAGCAATAAAAGAGAATAAAATCATGGTATTTGCAGGTAAATGGATGGAGTTGGAGAATATAATGCTAAGTGAAGTCAGCCAATCCCAAAAAACAAATGCTGAATGTTTTCTCTGATATAAGGAGGAAAAATCATAGGGTAGGGAAGGGGAGCATGAGAGGAATAGATGAAGTCTAGATAGGGCAGAGGGATTGGAGGGGAAAGGTGGGGGCTTGGGTTTAGAAATGCTTGTGGCATGTGATGGATATCATTATCCAAAGTACGTGTATCAAGACATGAATTGGTGTGAATAAACTTTGTATACAACGAGAGATATGAAAAATTTGTGCTCTATATGTATAATATGAATTATGATGCATGCTGCTTTCATATATAAATAAAACGTTAATAAAAAGGGAAGATTACAGTAAGGAAGTAGCACTATGAAGTATATTACATTAATATTTCAAATCAATCCTACCACTTTCCTCATTGAGTTCACTATTATTTTAATCGATTCTGGTGTTAGCAGTAAAACTCTGACTAAATACTCATCTTTGTACTTTGAGGACTAGATCAAGAAGAATAATCTATTAAGTAGACAGACATGTGTAGTGATTATTCATTTGTTGTCATCTGTCTGTTAACGTGATAATTTTTCAGTGGCACTATTTCACTAGCAACTTATTTCTGGCAAGGGTAATTTATGTGCCTTTCACATAGGATCCTCCACTTGTAAACCAATAATTTCACCTCCCTTTACTCTCTTTCTCACATATGCAAAGTCAACTGTGGATACAGGAAAATCTACAGAAAACTATCTTTAAATATGGTGACCCATTGGTTTACTTTCAAACCAGCTTCTACATTCTTAATTGCTTGTTAACAAAGTCCAAGAAGCAGCACTAGAGAGTAACAATCCAAAATTAAATTGTATCACAGGGAAATTATTGTCCCAGTCAGTCAAATATCCATCAGTAAACTGAGTCAGTGATCAGCTAACTTCAAAAATAGAAATTATGCTCTTCTTATTTCCAGAAATAGGGCGTGAATCATGATATACATGTAGCAATGTCTACATAGGAAGTATATGGAATTCTTTCCTTTACAAGAATTTACATACTGTATTAGAATTGAATTAGGAATGGATGCTTAATCTAAAAATATGAAACAGAAAAAAAAGAAAGAAAAAAATTTCAAGAAGTGATAGACTCTTTCCATAAGGAGATAGAGATCCTAAAGAAAAATGAGTCAGAAATCTTCATAATGAAGGAATCAATCCAACAACTTAAAAACTCAATGGAAAGCATGACCAACATACTAGACCACTTGACAGATGGAGATTCAGGCAATGAAGACCTTGTCCCTCTCTTGAAATGTATTCACTTCTGAGTCTCAGGACTTGGTTTCATGGTAATTGGGTCTCCCTGTGTCTCCAGAGGCTTGGAGGGTAATGCTTCACCCTGGCTAGGGGCAACACTTTACTCTTCACCTAGCCCACCTGTCTCTCTGTGACCCTCCTCCTACTCCTCACCCACCATGATTCCTCTGGATGCACCTGGACCCTCTCCTCTCTTGTCTTTAGTCCAGGGAAAGGGAGGTAACTGGGTATCATACATTCGACAGCTTGGAATACCTGTTCGGGACTGGACCTCCATAAATGGGATCCTTGTGAATCTCGTATTTTTGAAGAAGCAGACTGGATGAGCCAATTTAGGTGCCAGTGCCAAGAGACAGATGGTTCAAAACTCAAAAGGTAAAAAAGTGGGAGAAGAGGTTGAAAATTTACCCTCTCCCTACCAGCATGTGCATATGTCCATGAGGGATGACACTCTGCTTGGTAAAACTGGAGAGTATGTATAGGAAGAAAGCTAAGGAAATTACAATAGAATGGCTATTTTGGATTTGGGACACTGGTGCTGAAGATATACTCATATTAGAGTTAAATGAGGAAGAGCACATTAGTCACAAACTACTCTACATTACAACAATGTACATATGTAGCAGTAAATGAGGAAAATGAGGACACTGCCATCTCTTTATTGTCCTGGCTGATAGCTTCCTGAAATTATGATTGGCACAACATGTTGAGGTCACCCACGGCACCCTGTGATGGAAGTCCATGGAAGAACTCCAAGACACTCTGAGGAAGTTAGGGTGTAGCAGGCCCTTGATGCAGCAATCTGCACTGGTCCTGATAATGAAGCATTCACAGAAGAACTGAAGGACCATTCTCCTAGCATCTATGAGGCAGTGTCATGGAAGCGTGGGGTCATTCCTGATCTGTTGATTGGCATTTGATTTTTCTCAAGCCACACAGGTTCTGGCTGCATGGGATAAACTCAAAAGATGAGGAAGTGAGGTTACAGAGAATATATCTTAGAAGCGAGGAGATCTAAAGGGCGAATGAAAATACCAGAGGTCCAATGAGGAAAAGCAAGAATGATATGCCTTCGTGTTGGAGGGCAATGAAGGTCTTTGTTCTTTCAAAGGATATTTGCGTAGTCTACTCTAGGTTATGGGATGATGTTGCCACCTCTGTGCTGGACATAACCTGAATAAGTACCAACGTTTTATTATTATATTGATGATGTGGCTTTAATATCTGTATCTTTACTCCACCTAGAGACTGCAGCTCACAGAGTTTTGGCACACCTCCCAGACAGATGATGCGGTGTAAATTCCTCCAAGTTGCAAAGACCTGGGGATTCTCTCATGTGTTCAGGGGTTATTTGGTTGTATCCTGCTGTTGCAAATAAAAAGCAAATTTTCCCAATTCCCAGACACAGACCTTTCTGGATGTTGAGATGTTTTCATCTCTGTACTCCATAATTTAGGATTAATGTTAAAGACTTTGTATGTTTCAGTAAAAGCATGGCCTGGTGGGACTGGGAAATGGAACATCTCAAGTACTTTTCTAAACAAAAAATCATTGTAGAGGAATTACAAGCCTTGGGTATATTAGCCCAAGCACACCCCTATCAATATATTTCCTGCCCTGATTGTTTGAATGGGTCATTAGGAAATATCAAGGCAATAAATGAGTTCAACTTTGGCCTTGGTGACATCCTTGGAAGAGGCAAAGATAATGAAAGACATTGGGGATCAACCACTACACACTGTGCTTTCCTGTGGGAAGAGCAACAATAGACATTGTATTCCACATAACATTTACATAGCCTGATAAAAGGTTATGGGATGGTTGTGGCAGCTCTGATCTTTTGGACAAAAACACAGGAGCTGCCAGAGGGGACCAATTGAGTCTATTGGCCATGGGAATGGCAAAAGGGCCTCAATGATGTGGGTTGCTAGTCCATGGGTAAAGGGACTAGACCAAGACATACAAATAGGGGGGAAAAACCTACCAGTAGAGAAATTTTCATCTCTGCGTTAGTTTCTCATTTCATTATGGTCTGTAACAACTTCATTGTTGACATACTTTTCTTTGCACAAGGACAACTTGAACAAGAAATATGGTATTGTAAATGTGGTGATGGGACACAGGCTGGTACTATTCTCACATAGATTCATCAGGTTTCTTATGTGTTGCTGAATAATCCAATTTGTATGTATTCACTCCTGTGGCAGTTTCCCCTTAGAGCTAAGGTATTTTTGTAACAGACAAATATCATAATAGATGTGCAGAATAAAATGATTCCTGGCTGTACATTGAGGTGCCAATGTCCTCCTCTTCTCCTCTCCCGCGGCATCTTCAGGCAGCCACCTTGGTGTAGAGGGAGCAAATGTGAAAACTAGAGCCACAGCTGCAGCTCATGGACACAGCTGGACAACTGCCCTATGGAGCTGAACATAAATGTATCTTTCTTTAAGGAAACCAAATAGCATGACTTCCATTATATGTGGAAATAACTAACTATGACAAAGCTTTTTCTGGGGTCCACTATGTTTGACAGCTTTTGGTGGCTGGGTACATCACGGGTGGAAATGACAAGGAAATTTTCTCCCTGTCTAGAAAGACACAATGACAATAATACCTCCCTCACCTGGGAAGTTTGGGCTGGCTCCCTTTCCATCAATGTAATTTAACTACTGTCTCCACAGACCCTGACTGGTTGGTGACTGACAGTTGAGCATGTGGACCCCTGTAGCTGACATATGAACAGTTTTCAGTATATTGTGACAGAGATCAACAGACCCCTTTCACTTACTTCTGCATATTTCCAGACATACTGGGGCTTATTCCTGTATTGCCAGCACTGTGTCCCCAACTCTCATCCTTAGCCTGCTCCCTCCCTTTTAATATGTCAATGCAGTGCAGGGGCCAGCAGAGATCATAGCGGGGTGGTGTTGGCAGTGATTCAACAGGCAACAGTGGCACCAGACCAGCATACACCGTGTGGCCAGTAGGAGGTCATGTTCCACAGCGGAAGTAGCCATTTTGAGAGTCAGGATCCGAATTGCTTCTTTTCCAGTTTATCTTAGTTGGCAACACATGGAGACTGGGCTCTGGGTTTGGACATGGAGTGACCAGGGAATACAGCAAGAAGCAAACACAAAACCAACAGTCACAAAATCAAACACAGTTTATGCAAACACTTTCCATTACTCTGAGCACTTATAGTTTCACTCCAGAGACCATTCTCATTGCTCTCTGCTGGGTTCTATGGAGTCTTTGCATCACAGGACAAATCATATTTGAACAGGACCACTAAAGGTGTTACAGTTTTCAATATGAGGTGGCCACAGAATCTCATGCATGAGACAATGCAAGAAAGTTTTAAGAAGAAATGATGGGGTCATGACACCCTAAATAAAGCATATTTTTAATGCATTAGGATGATGAAATGGGAGATAAGTGTAGGCAGGTCGGTGTTGGCTAGAAGTGAGTCCATGGGAGCATGCCTTTGGGGTTTCTATTTTGTTCCTGGTGAGTTGCTGTCTCTGTGCGGTTTAGGGGCCATGCCTGAGCTGCTTTCTTCCAAAACACTACACTGACATGATGTTTTCCTCATCTTGGGCCCAGAGTTATGAACACAGCTGACTATGGATTACCTCTGAAGCCATGGGAAATATTATTTTCCTCCTCTAATCATTCTTATCATCTCTTTGGTCATTATCGAGACAAAAAAAAAAAGATTAAAGAACAGAAATAGGTACCAACAAGTGAGTTGCTTGCAGTGACATGCTGACTATGGGGCTCAGGAACTTGTGGAGACTGGTATTTGGAATAGAAATTTTAAATAGTTTCGAGATGTAAGCTGAAAAGCTTTGAACAATGTAAGCGTAGTATATCATGTGATTCTCGTAGAAGTTCTGAAGATCAAAATGCTGATAGGACTGTTGATAGGAAAGACTGTGTTCCTGAGGTTGCAAAAAAGGAATATTCTATTGGAAGAGGAACTAGATGGCAGTTATGTTACATTTAGGCAAAGATATTGCCTACGTTGTGCACATTGTGTCACTCTTTTAGGGGCTGAATTTAGAGATGATGAACTACTTACTCTGGTGGAGGAAATTACAAGGCATAAGGCATTCAGACAGTGGTATGATATTTCTAGCAGGTTGATCCAGGTTTACTGTGATAATGTGGAGCTGAAAGAAGGGTGCAAACTTGAATTTTAGTGGAAATGTTGAAGTAAAACTGGATTTCCAGAAGTTGTGTTTGTTAATGCATTACTGTGATGCTAAACAAATTACACAGTGGCAATAGGGGAAAATGCTTAAGGGAATTTCAGGAATTGGCAAGATTCTATGTCCAATTCATATTCATATGATATAAAATTAAAATTCCCTTGAGAAGAGGAACCACTAGGAATGGGTTTCACCATGCTCAGTCAATCAGACCCTCAAAGGCTGCCACAGCCATCGTTTCAAAAGACTTAGCTACTGCTTCAGATGGAGATATACCCTGGCTTCAACCACTTGGTGCTGGCTCTGCAGGAATGCAGGATGCTGTCCTGAGGTGGTCATGAAGGCTTCCAACAAGATTTCAAAGGAAGGCCTAGCAGGTCAAAGTATAATGGAGCTAGAATCCCTGTAGATAGTCCCTGAGGAAGTAATTCGTGCAGCTGTGAGAAGAAAGCTGAAGCTTCAGAAGAGAATCCTTGGATTAAAAGATGCTGGTCATGTGCAATATATGTCAGGTAATGTTACTAGCTGAGCACAGAGCTAGCCTATGTGAGAGGCCAAGGGTCAAGGCTGCCCAAGTCCTTTGGAGCCCACTGTGACAACATGTGCTCCTATGCTGAGCATTGGGATAGAGGACTTGTTGGCCCAGCTGGGTTTTTGTCTTGACTTCTATCCTTTTCTTCATTCTATGTGCCCATCTCTCCCTTTTGTAATTGAAATATTTATTCTGTTCTACTATACATGGATATACATAACTTGATTTTGACTCCTACATAAGACACAACTAAGAGTTTGACTTCACTTCCAAAGGAGACTTTGGACTTGGGCTTCAAGTTTTGGGCAAAGCCAAAACAGTTGAGAAATGGGAATCTCCTGGAGAGTCACTGAATGTGATTTCCATGATAAAATGTTTGTAGTGTTTTGGAGACCTGGGGTCCTGTTAGTTATTGAGATTAGGTGTATTTCAAAAGCTCAAGTGAGGCCTTCAAAATGCTAAGAGGTAAAATTGTTAGATGATGACATTGCTGCCATAATGTATAAGTAAATCCACAGGGTGAATTAATAATTTAAAACAACTACTGTATTTGGTCGTAAATGAGGAAGATGGGGCATGGCTGGAAGAAGTAGGTCACATGGGGCATGTCCTTGGAGATTATATTTTGTTACTTGTTCCTCTATTCTTTCTACTTCATAGTTGTCATAAATTGAGAAACTTCCTGCAAAATGCCCTTCTTCTAGGATGTTCTGCCTTACCACAGACCCAGAGAAATGGTTGCTCATGGCATGAGACCTCTGAAATGTGAGGAGTTCTGCATCACTTTGGGCCCAGAGCAATGCACTCAGCCAAATATGAACACAGTACTTTGAGAAATGTGGTGCTAGGCAACAGCAAGAATATTGGATCCTGAGCTGGGGATACAGCTTAGTTGGTAGAGGGCTTGCGTTACATGCACAAGGCCCTGGGTTCAATACCCAGAACCACAAAAAAAAAAAAATATATTGATATGGTTCAGAAAGAAAACTATGTACATACACTGGTTAGAATAAAAGGGAATTCACCCTAATAAAAAAGTACATATTTTGCCTGAAGTTAGTATCAAAGAGTCAGGCACCATTACTGACTCCATAGTCCTGCTGGACAGTTCCAGGAACTAAATTTCTAGTATGCTGGGAAATCATGGAAGAAAAACTACCAGAGCTATTCTGGGGCAATTTATGGCCATTTGGAGTAGGTAATTGATGACCCTACATGACTACTTCAAGCACAATCCATACAGATATATAAAGTCATGTAGTATGAATGTTTAAATAACCAATAGAAAAACAGCCCCAGAATAACCCGGAAGAGGTACCCATAATTTTGTGGTACATGTGGCGAAAAAAGCACAGCAGTGTCCCACAGAACTCTAAGCTCAGACCAGCAGTGGACATTTGGCCTTGTTCCTTACCCTGGGGACTTTTTTTTTTTTTTTTTTTTTTTTTTTTGTTGACAAAACAGGCGTAGCCCCAAACTCTTTCTTCATCATGCATTCCAGTCACACATCATGAGAGATGATCTCAAAAGTGGGCCTTTGTCCTCCTCAGGAGCTGGTGACCCATCTCAACTCCTTTGGTCATTTTGGTGGTATCCTGTCAGACTGCACCTGGTGATCTGAATGGGCGGTTTTCTCGGCATGGTCACCGGTCATGATGCCTGGCCCTTTTGGCCATCAGGCACCCATCCATCTGACCTGCAGTGCTCCCGCTCCTTGGCAGGATCACCCTGCTGCTCCAGCAATACCATCAGCCCTGCCTGCAGGGACGCCCAACAAGATACCTATCCTCGAGTGCCAGGCTCTGCAGACTGCCACAGAGGCCCTCTCCTACAGGTGATGCCTTCCCCTCTGGGGATCCTGCCACCAGGATCATGGAGGTTCCCACTCTGAAAAAGCTGGTGCTTTCATCCACCAACTCACATGGGATTGTACCATCCCAATTGTAAGTCCTTCCTCCTCTTTAGAGATTAGTCTTCCCACCTTTAAACCTTGAAGTCCATTGAGTAATGAAGCCCATGATACCCAATCAGCTGCCTGTTCCTCAGAGGAAGAAGAGCTGATAGTCCAAGTGCAGCATGAAAAATCAGTTGTCCTCCAGGAGGCAGAGGAGGGTCCCCAAAGGAGGATACGGAAATGGCTGGCTTGACAAAAGGGTTAGAAACACCAGCAGAGTCTCCCCCTGGAGACTACTCAGGGAGACCTCAGTGTCCTGGGGCCCAGTCTTGAGCTCTGGGAGGGAAGCACCTTTCAAAGAGGACACAAGTACCTCTCAAGAATTTCTCTGTGGTACCTACCATCTGCAGCTCCCACAGACTTGCAGCAGGAGTGCTGACCATGGCTCAGGCTGTTGCAGAAGCTGCACTGCTCCAGGAGAAGACCTGGGCAGCTTCTCACATTGAGAGAATAGGTCAATGAAAGGATGGACAAACACCATCTGCCTGTTTCTCCAGTCTCCCAGGGCTCAACCAAGGAGTTGCAGGGCCAAAAACATTCCTGTGGTCCATCAGAAAGCTGTCCTCTACCCAGAGCTCATGCCTGAAGACTCATGAAGAGAAAGAAGCCCATGCCAAAAGCCCTGCTGTTGGTCCTACCCTGGCATGGAGTTTGGCTGCCCTCAGCTGCCTAGAGGACTCTTCTGTGTCTAGAGTAAGACTTAGGCACACTGCTGAGGGAGGTTCCAGAAAGAATAGTGATCACATACGATCACAGATGAAGAAGAAATATTGTACAAAGGAAAAAGGACATAAAGATGGACTGATGAACACAAACATTATTTCTCTTGATTCCTGAGGGTTTTTTAGTGCTTTCTTAAATTTTGTGCCCAAGGCATGTTCACTTTACCATAACTTGAGGAAGTGTCTCACCATTCAGTGTGAATAACTGCACATTAACCTATATTCAATAGGGTCCCCCCACCTCCTATCTCCATCCTTAGCTATCCAGAGTTTGGCTCAATATTTTGAGATAATTAACTTCTAAACTTTTTCTTGGAGGAAGACAGGATATCTGAGACTAGCAATTGTTGTTATGCAGACACCCAGAAAATTTCCTGCTTTTATCCTTACATGGGATGCTTTTTATTAATACTCAAGTATTTTCAGTTTCTGCATTTTTCAATCCCCAGTTCCAAAAAAATAAACAAACAAAATAGGATAAAATAAAGACATTTTAATGACAAAACAACTCAGGAGTTAACTAAGAGACCCTCACTATGATAATTAAAAAACAAAAAAACTTCAGAAGAATAGTGATCACATAAGGAAGTTCACAGATAAATAAAGAAATATTGTGCAAAGGAAAAATATATTGTACAATGTCAATTGACTTCATTTAGGGCTTTCATACTGCTTCTTAGGTTTCAGTTTTGTGAGGGTTCATGAAGTCAGTTATCAACTATCTCTCCTGGCATCCAAAATTGTGTTCTTCTCTTCTATCATCAAAGCCCTCATGAATTTCTAATTCTTCAAATTTCTTTTCCTAATGCAAATTAAAACTGCACTGAGATTTCACCTCACTCCAGTCAGAATGGCAATTATCAAGAATATAAGGGCTGGGGTTGGGGCTCAGTGTTAGAGTGTTTGCCTAGCATGTCCAATGCCCTGGCTTCAGTCCTCAGCACCACATAAAAAAAAAATAAATAAAGTTTTTTTTTCAAAGACTATGAAAAGACAAATTGCATTAAAAAAAGAATAAAGTGACAATAATTGTTGGTAAGGAAATGGGAAAAAGGGTACACTCATACATTGCTTATGGGACTGCAAATTGGTGCAACTACACTGGACCAATTGAAGATTCCTTAAAAAACTAGGAATGGAAACACCTTTTGACCCAGTTATCCCACTCCTTACTATATATCCACAAGATAAAATCAGTATACTACAGTGACACAGCCACATCACAATAGAAGACACAGAAGCTCAATTCACAATAGCTAAGCTACGGAACCAACCTAGGTACCCATTAACAGATGAATGGATAAAGAAAATGTGGTATCTATACACAATGGAATATTACTCAGCCACAAATTAGAATGACTTTATGACATATACAGGTAAATGAGTGGATCTGGAGACTATCATTCTAAGTGAAATAAGCCAATCCCCAAAAAACACAGGTTGAAGGTTCTCCCTAATGTGTGGATGCTAACACAATGGGTAGGTTGAGCTGGTTGGTAAAAGTTCAATGGATTAGACAAATGAGAATGAAACGCAGGGAGAGGGGATAGGAATTGGAAAGACAGTGGAATGAATCTGACATAACTTTCTTTTGTACATGTGTGAATACATCACAGTGAGACTCAACATCATGTACATCCACAAGAATGGGATTAAAATACGATAATTCCGTGTTTATATAAATATATCAAAATTCTACTGCCATGTATGGCTAAAAAGAACAAATTAAAAAAATTTTAAACAGAGAAAGAAAAAAATTTCTTTTCCTAGCATGTTAAAGGAGTTTTGTTTGCATGTGGAGATTTTCCCAGTCTGCCATATTTCCCTTTTAGTCCATCTCCTGTGACTGTATCTTTACCAGAGATTTCCCCAGCAGACTTTCCCTTTCATCTCAACCCTCAGAACTAAGTCACACTCCCAATCTCAAACTGACTCAAACAAGGAGAACACACTGTCGTGCTGCATTGGGGTGGTGTGAATGTTTGAGACCCAACACAGAAGTCCCTTCTGAGGTTTGGATGTGGTTGTCCTCCTAGGTCCATGTGTTGGGATCCTCAAGGGGGGAGGATTGAGAAGGGGTGGATCCTGTAAGAGGTGAGGCCAAGTGGGAGGCCTAAGGTCATTGGGAGAGTGACCTCAGAAGGACACTCTGAGCACAGAAAAACCCTGGTTTCTGTCTGCTGATGTGATTTTTTTCTTCACCATCTCACATCAAATCACAGGATGTGGCAGAGCCAAGAGGGCCCTGACTAAAGCCATGCCTTTGAACTTCCAAAACTATGAACTAAATAAAACTCTTTTTTTAAAAGAACTTAGACTGCCTCGGGTATTCCATTATAGCCATGCAAAAGTGACTATGTAGTCACCTTCAAAAACCTTAACCAGGGCTTAGAGAGTCAAACTCCAAACCACTACTCAAATGAGGAAGTCACCTCTTAAAGACAATGGTCATGTCTCTTAAAGGTTTCTATCTTTAGCAATGGCTGTGGTTGTTTGACTGAGGGATAATCTATTTCACAAATACAAGATATGGAGAACATACTTATGCATAAATGGTGAAGTGATAAAGGCAAAATGAAACTGAGATAAGAACAGGAGTAGGGGGGAAAGGAAAGTTAAAGTCTGTGTTTATACTGTCTGATTTGCAATGGGCTAACCAGGAAGAGTGACCCTTTCCTTTTGTGTGAAGAGGCATATTAAATGTCAAGAAGCTAAAAGACAGCATGAAGGTAGCTCTCAAGCTAAAGACTAAATCAAATTACTTCAAGGCCAGTTCTCTTAAGGTCATGTTGATATAACAATGGCCAAATTGCTCTAGGATAAAAGTTTGGCCTGTTTGGTTTACTGTGGTCTTGTATTTACACCTGAGACACTCATTTGGAAATCCTAGTTCTATCCTGCAAGACGGTAAAACAGCTTCTGAAAACTTTAATCAAGTGATGTTTGAGTCTGAAATTAAAATTGGACACGGTCATAATTTGGCTTAATCTGTGATATTAAAGAGAATATCAATTGACTAAATAGAATAAAGGTCATGAACACTGTGTTTGAGGAGGAAAGAATTAGAGACAATGAGCCCCCTGCCATGCCAACCAACCCCCTTGTAGTACTGGGTGTTAAATCCAGGGGCTTTTGCATGCTAGGCAAGCACTCTACTACTGAGCTGCATCCCCAGCTAGAAAACTCATTTTTTCCACTTTGCTTTACAGGGTTTGTTGAGAGTACTGAAAGTACTTTTACAATTTTATCCCTTTATTTTCCTTTTTTGGGGGAAACATTTAAAAGTCGACACAGAAAAATTCTACATATTATTACATATTCTGAGATGTTTGAATATATGTATCAGTTTATCAGTTTTTGAGTTGTGAACATTCATTAAATGTACTCTTTAAAAAATACTTATCTTTTAGTTTTAGTTGGACACAATACTATTATTTCATTTATTTTTATGTGGTGCTGAGGATCAAACCCAAGACTTTGCACTTGCTAGGTTCGTGCTCTAAGGCTAAGCCACAACCCCAGCCACATTAAATGTACTC
This sequence comes from Callospermophilus lateralis, assembly GCF_048772815.1. Classification (NCBI taxonomy): domain Eukaryota; kingdom Metazoa; phylum Chordata; class Mammalia; order Rodentia; family Sciuridae; genus Callospermophilus; species Callospermophilus lateralis. The sequence continues at coordinate 928,261 of NW_027512320.1, read as the reverse complement.
TTTTTTTTAAAGGGAGAGTGACAGAGGGAGAGAGAGAGAGAGAGAGAATTTTTTTTAATATTTAATTATTCATTATTGGCAAACACAACTTGTTTGTTTGTAAGTGGTGCTGAGAATCGAATCCAGGCCTCAGGCATGCCAGGCGAGCGCGCTACCACTTGAGCCACATCACAGCCCCTAAATGTACTCTTAAATGAATATGTTGGCATAGATTTGGAGTGTAAGTATCTGAATTTATCTAAAACTATTATTTGAATTTGGCATTCATGCAGAATGCCAGAAAGTCACTAGCCACTTGGAACATCCAAAGATACTGAGCCACAAACTTTTGAAAAATTAAGATATATAAAGTCATGGACTACTTTTATAGAAAATTGAACAATTCATTGCTTTAAATTTTATGTGTTTATATTTTAGTTGTAGTTGGACACAATACCTTTATTTTTTTCATTTATTGTTCTGTGGTGCTGAGGATCGAACCCAGGGCCTCACAGGTGCTAGGCAAGTGCTCCACTACTGAGCCAAAACTGCAGCCTTACCTTGAAAGTACACAAAAATAAATAGTGCAAGTACTTTAGTGCTTTTTGTCTGTGTTGTCCTGTCCGATACATTGATGAGACAATTGACTTTCCTGTCCATGCCACAATTTTAAATGTATTACGTATGTGGGAAAGATAACAAGTATCTAAATACGACTTCCTTTTCCAGAAAATGTCTTGAGTTTAGACAGAGCTGAAGAAGCTGAGTGTGGCGTGCTCTGATCAGGAGGAGAGGTCCAGTCTTCAGGGAGATGGTCTAATTGGGCTTGTGTGGTGATTAAGGGGCAGACAGCTCTGGCTTTGGAGGACAGAATTTCCCTGGCCCTCGCCACAGCCCCTTCTATCTCCTTCAGCAATTGTCAATATTTGGTCCCTAACACAACCACACCTAGAATAACCATGTTGGAATGTTAAAACTGGCATCGGTGGGGCCAAGCCTCTCCTTTTTCCAGACAACAATGCTCTGGCTAAAGGGAGTCTCACCTTCCACATCACCACCTCTGACACCAACCAACCAAGTGCAAAACTGTGCCTAGAAGGACTGCTCCCATTCGGGTTGTATGGCACAGGAGTGCACATGCATACCTATGAGACTGAGCAATTTCTGGAGGCTGTGCCGTGCCCTTCCAAGTACCCAAAACTGGCAGCTTGGAACTCTGAGTGTAACACAGCTGGGCTGGTCATATTTGCCAACTTTTCCTTCAGAATTAAAACTCAGCACTTCAGTGATCATCTCTTGAGAAGGGGTTCCTAAAAGTTCTGAAAGTTTTAGACAATGACTTGGCATCTCTCCTTCCAGAAGACCAGTTCTGAAGATCAAGGCATCTCCTAGGTGCCATTTCTGCATAGCAGCAAGCTGACCCTGGCTGACTGCAACCTGTTGCCAAAACTGTTGAGATTAGGAGGACTCTTTAAGATGCACTGAGTGTATTCCTCACAATGAGATGGACCATAACCTTTTTTATGGCGTAGCATGTGGTGGTTTGGAGATGAGGTGCGCCTGAAAAACTCATTGGAGTTAATGGAGGAATGTTCAGAGGTGAATGATGTGATTATGAGCATGGTGACCTAATCAATCAATAAATCCTTTGGGTGGATTAATAATTAGAAAGGACCACTGTACTGGGTTATAACTGTGGTTAGGTGGGGCATGGCTGGAAGATGGAGGCCACTAGTAGCATGCCCTTGGAGATAACATTTTGCCATTTGCTCCTTCTTACTCTCTGCTTTGTGGTTGCCATGAGGTAAGCACCTGTCCTTCAAAATGTCCTTGTGCCCCAATGTTCTGCTCCACCTCTGGCCCAAGGCAATGGAGCTGGCTGCCCATGGACTGACACCTCTGAGACATGAAACGTTCTGCGTCACCTTAGCCCCAAAGCAATGCAGTCAGCCAAACACGGACTGAGATCTCTGGAAAATGCAATGGTAGGCAACAGGAAGAACACTGCACACCCTCAATGTGGTGGAGAGAAAAGGATGTGTTTATGCTTTGGTCAGGATGAGAGGGAACTGCTCCCAAACAAAATATACATATTTTACCTGAAGTAATATAGGAGTCAGGCACCATTACTGGCTCAAGGATCCTGTGGGACAGTTCCAGGGACAACTGTAATGGTTTTCCAAATTGATAGTATGGTGGGAACTATAGCTGTAGTTTTCTGAAGGCAGCTGATGGTGGTTTGACTCTGGATGGCTACAGTCATGTCCAGTAGAACCGTGGAGATATTTTTGGAGCCAAGTAGAATGACTGCCTAAGTAACCCAAAGGAAAGCAGCCTCCGAATGACCCTCTGGAGTGTGAGAATAACTGTGTGGTGAGTGTGGGAGAAGAAGCAGCGCAGAGTCAGGAGGAGCCTGAGCTCAGACCAAGTGGGGGTGGGGGTCTCTTCACCCTGGAGCCTTCCTTTGACCAACCGTCTTGGCTCAAGTCCTTTGTGCGCCATGCATTCCAGCCACACATCACAAAGGCTGAACTCCAGTTCAGCCTTTGGTCGAAGGAGGAGCTGGCTTCTCAGCCAAGCTGCTCTGTGCTGACTAGCGTTGGACTAGTGTGGGACTTCTGCCTAGTGACTAGCCTCAGGTGCCCTCCATGGGCAGTCTTCTGACCAAGTGCGGTCGCAGGCCGCTCCGCAGGGCACTCTTGGACCGTCAGACTCCTCTCCGCCTCGCCAGGGAGACTCCCTCTCCTCACAGGGACCACCCCGCTGCACCTGCCTCTCCACTCAGCCCTGCCAGCAGGCGTTTCCTCCAGGATCCCAGACCTCGGGGGCCGCCTGCTGCTGGCAGGGACACAGGCCCGCTCCTCTGTCGGGGGATCCTGCTGCCGGTGGCCTGGGGGCCGTTCCCCAAAAAGCCAGTGCTATCGCGGAAGAACTCGCGCATGTTGGGACCCTTGACAGCAGTAAGGGTCTCCCCTCCTGGCCGCAGGCCACTCCTCCTGCCTTCAGTTCCTCAGCTCATCCACCAAGCGGAGGGGCCCAAGTCACCTGCTCGCTGCCCTCTTGGTGCGTCTAAGGGAGCTGAGCTCAGGATCCAGGAACAGCGAGAAAAAAGAAAGATCCACCAGGAGGAGGAGCAGGAGAAGGAGAAGGAGGAGGAGGAGGAGAAGGAAAAGGAGGAGGAGGAGGGGGAGTTGGAGAAGCTGAAGGAGAAGAAGGATGAGAAGGAGGATGAGAAGGAGGAGGAGGAGGAGGAGGAGGAGAAGGAGGAGGAGAAGGAGAAGGAGAACAAGGAGGAGGAGGACACTCGGGGAGACCTCAATGCCCTGGACGGAGAGAGTGTTACAGAGATGGCCCAGATGTCTCTCAGGAAGGTGTCATATGGGAGCCCCGCCACCTGTAGCGCCCAGGACCCTGCTCAGGGAGTGCTCCTCCTGCTTCAAGCCCAGGGCCACTCAATGCTCCACACGTGGGCCCAGGAGCATGTAGGTGAACTGGATCTGCCTGTCTCTCCAGCCTCCCAAGATGCCATCCAGGGAGAGCAGGGCCTAAAGCCGACCTGTGTTCTATCCCAGAGTTGGCCCTCACTAACTGCTGCCTCCAGGAGGCCAAGGAAAAGAAAATGGCTCATGCCAGTGGCCCTGCCATCACTGATTTCCTGGCATCAGGATGGGCTGCCCCCACCTGCAAAGCGGCCACTTTTATGTACAAAAGGCACCCTGAGGAGGTTTCAGAGTGCCAGAAGTAACAACCTGGAGCCTGAGGCAGAGGTCGCCCAGGGCGGAAGAGAGGCTCTGGAGGACTGCACCACCACTGTCCATTCATCCTCCCCACCTGCAGGCCCTCCCTGGAATGCAGGCCCCCTCCCCCCACCCACTGACCCCTCCCCCATCCCAACCAACCTTGCCAGCAGGCAGATGGAATTCCAGCCTGCTGGGCCCCTGAACCTATCCATCCCTCCACTTCCTCCCTCATCTAATATTCCTCTGCCTCTTCCCAGGAAACCTCCTTCTCCCTTCGGCCCCAGTCCCATGTTGGAGTTACCCCTAATGTGTTTCACCTTCCCACACCTCTTACCCAGGTCCCTTTCCCATCCATTCCTACCTCTTCCAGAACGGAATCCCCAACCCCCATGTGTATTGATCCTCCTCCTCCTTTTGATCCTCCTCCTCCTCCAATTCCTCCTCCTCCACCTCCCCCTAAACCACCACAACCACCACCTCCCCTTCCTTCTTCTTTTCCTTCCCCTTCCCCTCCTCCTCCTCCTCTTCTACCTCCTACTTTTCCTCTGCCACCTTTTTCTCCTAATCCTTCTCCATTTCCTCTTCCTCCTCCATCTCCTCATCTTCCTCTTCCTCTTCCTCCTCCTCCTCATCTTCCTCCTCCTCCTCCTCTTCCTCCTCCTCCTTCTGTTCCTCCTTCTCCTCCTTTTCTTCCTCCTCCTCCTTTTCCTCTTCCTTCTTCTCCTCTTCCTCCTCCTTTTCCTCCTCCTCCTTCTCCATTTCCTCTTCCTCCTCCTCCCATTCCTCCTCCTCCTACTCCTTTTCCTGCTCCTCCTCCTCTTCCTCCTCCTAATGTTCCCTCTCCTTTGACTGCTCCTCCTGCTGCTCCTCTTCCTCCTCCTCCTCATTCTTTCCCAAGACCCACTCCTGTCCCTTCCACCCGCAACCCCAATACCCAGGGCCAGCACTCTGTCCCTCCACCCCTCACAGCCATGTCATCAGCTCACCTTTCCCAGCATCCTGCTGTGCTTCCTGAGGACATGGCCATGGACACTACCCCCCCTTCCATGGCGGTCATTTTCCCATCTTCTTAGTCCAGTGACAGCTCTGGCCAAGGGGTGTCCATGGCCGTAGGCAGCACAGGCAGCCAGCAAAGCGACCAGTCTTCCCCGGCCTCCCAACCCTTCAGTTCTCCCAACCCAACCCCAATCTGTCCCATTCCATTGTCCCACCACCCACCCCTCAGCCTGCATCAGGGAACCCTGCTGGACAGCAAAGAGCCTCTCTTCCCAATGCCCCCATGGTTACCATGCTGCCAGTGAAGGTCCACTCACTGGCCTCCACCCTGGCACAGAAGGCCTCTGCACCACCAACCTCCCAGGTTGCCAGTGAAGAGCCCATGGATACGACCCCTCCTTCGAAGGCTGTCATGTTCTAGTCACCTCCTGCCTGCCAAGTTCTTAGTCTGACTCAATTTGGTAAGCATGGCAGACACCTCCACAGCTATTTCTATATTGTAGGCCTGTTCCACATATTTGGGGTTTGATTTCTGCTTGCTATTTATTCCTAATGTTACTTTGGAGGTAAAATGTGCTTTGCAAATGTTGGCTTTTGACAGAATAGCTGAAGACTCAATCACCAATGAAGCAGTATATGTGTGTATATGCACACACACACACACACACACACACACACACATACACACCAGAAATGCCACAGTCTTTGTCTCTAAATTTTAGAAGTAGGGAAATTTGAAATTTTTCTAGAAATATAAAGGAGACTAAAGAGATGTGATAAGTGTATGAACTGTGGGAGCCTGGACTTAAATCCAGCATGGAGGATGACAACAGGACAACTAACAAATTGGGCTGTAGACTGGAGGAATGTATTGTGTCAATGTTAGTTTCCTGAATGTAGGAATTTTTCAGGGTTATGGGAGAGAATGTGCTATCCTGGACAATTCACAGCAGAGTAAAGGCATTAAGTGTCCAGGGGTGTGAGACACAAATACTCCTCTCAAACTGTTCAGAAAGGTTGAATTAGGGAAAGAGGCAAGATAAAGGACATGTGGCAAAATGTGAACAGTCTGTGACTCCTCCTAGACATTCCAAATAACTCTCATGGAGAGGCAGGAAATAAAGTTTGTCCAGGCAATTTCAGTCGTCTTGTCTCCCCCACTAGGAAGAAAAGTTTTGCATTCATTTGCAAATACACTGACTTCAATATTTCACATGTGTATATGAATATTTCAACTATTATAATATAGATCTCTCTCCCTCATTGATGGCATGTTAAAATCTTTAAAAGCTGTTTGCTCAACAAGATTGGTCAACAAGATTTGTTAGATCATTTAGAAAGGCCATATCGGGATTTTCTTAACAGTCTTATGACATTTCTAAAGTTTAAAAATCCTGCAGAATAAAAAACATCTAAAATTAGAATAAAGAGTAAGTAACTGTGGATTCGAACTAATGTAAGAATGAGTGAAAGTAGAATTGGGCTTTACAGGAGGAAATGTGACCGGTCCAGAAACAGGGCAGCAATGAAGTTATGTAAGTTGTCAAGAGTTTGATAGCACCATGACTTTGACCATGAGACTGTTCCATGATGCGTGCCCTAATGAGAAGCCTGAGGTGCCCGTTTCCATGACTCTGTACACTATGCTTTGCTTTGCTTCACATTCTCTATATTGAAGAACCTGGAGTAGAGCAGCTTTCTATTTCTCAAAAACATTCCATTTAATTTCAACTGGAGGAAGACCTTTCTAACATGTGGGACATGAGTAGTCACATTGGGTTGGCCTTCTGATCCTCAGGTGGGGTGTTTGTTGTCAAATATAGCAGTTGTCCTTGGAGAGGATCAGTATTCAGGGTCAGGACCAAGCAGCAGAGAACTCAGCCCATCACAGATTGAAAGTAGAGCACTGCAGCACCAAGGGAATAAGGACGCTGCTCTTTTACATCCACTCTCCAACAGTTTTCATTTTCAATCAGAATACTTAAGTAGGATTGATTGTTCTTCCAATGGTAATGTCCAGTTCATTGTTCTCTCAAGAGCCATGCGTACCAATTGTAGCATAAAATATTTTGCTTAGAAATACTATTCTATTACATTGAGCCTTTATACTGTCGTACACTCTGTGCAAAACATCACATCATTTCATGTCAATTTCACAATTCTCTGAACTAGATATTATGAGTTCCAGTTTACAGGTTCATAAAATGAGCTTTACGGAGGGAAGCTTCGTTACTTTTCTTTCAAAGACACTCAGTGGTAAGAAAGAGCAGAGGTGATTTCAAATCTGATTCCAAATCCATAATGACTAACCTGTATACTCGACAAACTTTACAACATGGACTTGCTGAAAAGAGGTTTATAAACTGCTTTATGAAGACTTTGTAATTAGGCATTCAAAACATGCTACCAATATTGGGTAACCATGTGTGCCAACTATCTTGTAGGACCGTGACAATGAAATAACTTGTTGAAATTAATCATGGAATAAATATAGAGCAAAAAATGCAAAGAAGAGATATTTTCACCGACTATTTAAAATTAGTATGAAAAGTACATTTTAAAAGGAACTAACAAATTGTAATAATATTCAAAATGCAATAATCGAGTCCTATTTGAGCTTAGCAAAAAACTATATCAACACTTTCTTTCCAAATCCTATGACTTCTCTGAGGATACATTTAAATTTATTATTGTGAATGTTTTTCAAACCATAGATCCATTAGGCGTCAGATATTTCACAATATCTGATTTCCTCTTAAACACTAACCCTGTGCCTTCCATTTCTGATTTCATCTTCAGCACTCACCCTGTCCCTTCATTTAAAGAAAGTTCAGTGAAGTTCAATTCCCCCCAAATTACTGAAAAATATCAAATTCAATTTTTTTAAAGGTCTGAAAGAAACAAGAGTTTAATAAGATGCCGACCTTGGTTTCTGTTCCTCTCATCATTTCCTTGAAGTATCTTAACTCAGCTAACCATTTTTAATTAGGCAAAGGTTTCTAGAATTTGGTTGATACTTGCCCTCAATTAGCTTTGAACTATGAATAAATATACCTGAGCAGCTAGCTATGACAGAGGGCAAGATGGAAGCACCCAACAGAGAATAATATGAACCAATGTTCTTTTTCCTGGAAGTGTCTTACTCTGATTTTTCTACTCCTTCTCATTTGCAGGCCCCACCTCCTTTGCCATAGGAATGAACTCACCACCTGGACTGGCCCTTCAGGGAACTCAAACTTCCCCAAAGTAACAAAGGATTCAAGGTGGAGACTTGTTCCATATGGAGACCACCCAAGCCCTGCAGTGGCTGACTGCTATGAAAGAGAAAAATCTCTCCATCTGACATCAAGAACTAAACAAGTCGTATCCAACATGGCGGCCGGCGAGGAAGCAGCACTTTCAATATCTCCACATTAACGGGATCAGAAACACCCATTAAAACAGCTACATTCTACCTACTGAGGATCTTCTAGCAAAATTCCATTGAAAGGAGACCTGCTGAGAATTAGTAAGTTTATTAGACTGACAGTTTGCCCCAGACAAGTGAAACTTGACCGGCAGCGCGGGCTCAGAGTCCAATCCCGCGGCCACCGGCTGCTTCTGCAAGCGGCAGGCGGCCCAGAGCAGCGCCGCAGAAGGGTCCCCGCCCGGCCAGCAGACAGCTCCCGCCATCCCGGCTACCCTGGCGGCCCTGCTCTCGCTCGGCGAACAGCCACCCCGCCTGCCTGGTTCTTAGCCACGCGGCTACAGTCACCCGGCTTTACAAGCGGCCCCCGGCGGCCCTGCTCGGCGAGAAGGGTCCCCGCCCGGCCGGCAGACAGCTCCCGCCATTCCGATCTTGCTCTGCAAACAGCCACCCCGCCCGCCTGGTTCTTAGCCACGAGGCTGCAGCCGCCCGGCTTTACAAGCGCCCCCGGCGGCCCTGCTGGGCGAGAAGGGTCCCTGCCCGGCCGACAGACAGCTTCCGCCAGCCCGGCTACCCTGGCGGCCCCGCTCTTGCCCTGCAAGCAGCCACCCCGCCTGCCTGGTTCTTAGCCACGCGGCTGCAGCCACGCGGCTTTACAAGCACCCCCGGAGGCACTGCTCGGCGAGAAGGGTCCCCACCCTGCCGGCAGACAGCTCCCGCCATTCCGCTCTTGTTCTGCAAACAGCCACCCCGCCCGCCTGGTTCTTAGCCACGAGGCTACAGCCGCCCGGCTTTACAAGCACCCCCGGCGGCCCTGCTCGGCGAGAAGGGTCCCTGCCCGGCCGACAGACAGCTTCCGCCATCCCAGCTACCCTGGCGGCCCCGCTCTTGCCCTGCAAACAGCCACCCCGCCCGCCTGGGTCTTAGCCACGCGGCTGCAGCCACCCGGCTTTACAAGCGCCCCCGGCGGCCCTGCTCGTCGAGAAGGGTCCCTGCCTGGCCGACAGACAGCTTCCGCCAGCCCGGCTACCCTGGCGGCCCCGCTCTTGCCCTGCAAACAGCCACCCCGCCCGCCTGGGTCTTAGCCACGTGGCTGCAGCCACCCGGCTTTACAAGCGCCCCGGCGGCCCTGCTCGGCGAGAAGGGTCCCCGCAAGGCCGGCAGACAGCTTCAGCCATCCCGCTCTTGCTCTGCAAACAGCCACCCCGCCCGCCTGGTTCTTAGCCACGAGGCTGCAGCCGCCCGGCTTTACAAGCGCCCCCGGCGGCCCTGCTCGTCGAGAAGGGTCCCTGCCCGGCTGGCAGACAGCTCCCACCATCCCGGCACTCCTAGCGGCCCGCCCGCTCTTCGAAGGGTCACCCCGCCCGGCTCTTAGCCACGCGGGCGCTGTCTGCCTGGCTCTGTGGGCGCCCCCGGCGGCCCAGCGCAGCCAGAAGGGTCCCCGCCTGGCCCGACAGAAGGCCCGTGCCCTTCCGGCTCTGCTAACGGCCCTGCCCTCCCGGGAAAGGGCTCCCCCCCTTGAGAGGACGGGAAGGAAATCTAACCAAGCCTCTATGAATTAGCGAACTGGGACCTAAAACCAGAGATTGTGTCAGACCAGAGACAAGCCAGTTCCAGCTCTCCCTTTGGTCACTCCTGCAAGGAACCAGGGGCCCGCCATAGCAGAGAGGGGAAGTCACCAAAGATCGGCCAAAGAGATTCCTTCCCAGCGGATTCTAAATTAGCAGGAGCGGCGCGGGAGCCAGCCGGAGCTGGCGGGAGTCGCGCGGCGCGGGTCTCCCAGCTACCGCTCCCACCAGTGCTGACAACTGAGGTCTCTTGCACCAGATACGGGGGAGTGGCTACCAGAAGGTAAGCAAATTTGCTGGAGGTTCTCAGCCCCAAGCTCTACAAACTTAGGGCCTGAGGGAGGCAAACAAGGAGAGTGTGCCCAGGCACTAATGAAACAGCTGCTCCACGCGTGTGCAAGGTAGGCGGAACTGTGACCACCCACCGACAAAACAGGCCCAGTGGACTGCCAGACACATCGCTCCAGTTGGGGGAGGGGCAGAGCCGCCGGGCGCCTGCAAGGTAGGCAGACCCACTACCCACCAGCAGAACAGGCACAGCAATACACAGAGCCGCAGAGCCACCCCCGAGCCTACAAGGTAGGCAGACCTGCGACCCACCGGCAGGTCAGGCCCAAAAACCTGCGGAGGGGCACAGCTGCCCCACGTGCCTGCTAGGTAGGCTGAACTGTGACCACCAACAGAACAGGCCCAGCGGCCGGCCAGACACATCGCCCCGCCCCGGTTGGGGGAGGGGCAGAGCCACCAGGTGCCTGCAAGGTAGGCAGACCTGCGACTCACCAGCAGATCAGGCCCAGTGACCCGCGGAACGGCAGAGCCACCCCCGCGCCTGCAAGGTAGGCGCACTTGCCACCCACCGGCAGGTCAAACCCAGCAACTCTCGGAGGGACACAGCTGCTCCACGCGTGTGCAAGGTAGGCGGAATCGTGACCACTGACAAAACAGGCCCAGTGGCCCGCCAGATACATCGCCCCGGTCGGGGGAGGGGCAGAGCCGCCACCAGCGCCTTTTAGGTAGACAGACCTGCAAACGACAGACAGAACAGGCCTAGTGGCCAGCGGAGGGGCAAAGCCGCTGCTCACGCCTGCAAGGTAGGCGGACCTGTGACCACCGAAAGAACAGGCCCATCGAAAGTACAGGTACAGCGGCCTCCTGGCGTGGTAGGCACATTGCCTCAATTGGAGGAGGGGCAGAGCCACCGCCAAAGCCTGCGAGGGAGACTTTGCAGCTATACAAGAGCAATATAAATATATAGGGGGAAAAATCAATAACACAACAGTTTCACCAAGCAGAAAGAAACGCGATCAGTATGAAAAGACAAGGAAAGAAAGGACCACAAGCAATGCAGGTCAACTCAACTTTAGAAGAGGTAATATCTGCAGCAGATGGAATGTCAGATAAAGAATTCAGGATATACATGCTTCAGATGATCTGGAGTCTCAAGGAAGACATTAGACAGCAAAATCAGACAATGAAAGACCACTTCGACCACTTTGACAATGAATTACATAAACAAATCCAAGAAGCAAAAGATCAACTATACAGGGAGATAGAGGTTATAAAAAACAAACAAACAGAAATCCTGGAAATGCAGGAAACAATAAACCAACTTAAAAACTCAATTGAGAATACTACCAGCAGAGTAGAACACTTAGAAGATAGAACATCAGACAATGAAGACAAAGTATTTCAAATGGAGAAGAACATAGACAGCTCAGCAAACCTGTTAAGAAACCATGAGCAGAACATTCAAGAAATATGGGATAACATAAAGAGACCCAACTTAAGAGTCATGGGGATACAGGAAGGTATTGAGGTCCAAACCAAAGGAATGAGCAATCTATTCAACGAAATAATACGAGAAAACTTCCCAGACTTGAAGAATGAGACAGAATCCCAAATCCTAGAAGCCTACAGGATGCCGAATGTGCAAAATCATAAGAGATCCACACCTAGACACATTATAATGAAGATGCCCAACATACAGAATAAGGAGAGAATTTTAAAAGCTACAAGAGAAAGGAAGCAGATTACATTTAGGGGTAAACCAATCAGGATAACAGCTGATCTTTCAACACAGACTCTGAAAGCTAGAAGATCCTGGAATAACATATTTCAAACACTGAAAGAAAATGGGTTCCAACCAAGAATTGTGTATCCTGCGAAATTAAGCTTCAGGATGGAAGATGAAATTAAAACCTTCCATGATAAACAAAAGTTAAAAGAATTTGCAGCTAGAAAACCATCTCTTCAAAACATCCTCGGCAAAATATTACAGGAAGAGGAAATGGAAAATATCAATGAAAACCAACAGCGGGAGGTAGTACAGTAAAGGTGGGGGGGAATAATCAAAGAGGAAAACAAACCATGTTTAGTAACATAAATAAACAAATATGGCTGGAAGAACAACCCATATCTCAATAATAACTCTGAATGTTAATGGCTTAAACTCACCAATTAAGAGGCACAGGCTAGCAGAATGGATCACTAAACAAGACCCAACAATATGCTGCCTTCAGGAGACGCATTTGATAGGAAAAGACATACATAGACTGAAGGTGAAAGGTTGGGAAAAATCATATCACTCATATGGACTTCGGAAACAAGCAGGAGTGTCCATACTCATATCAAATAAAATAGATTTCAAGCCAAAGTTAATCAAAAGGGATGAAGAGGGACACTACATACTTCTCAAGGGAACCATACACCAACAAGACATAACAATAATAAATATATATGCCCCAAACAATGGTGCAGCTATGTTCATCAAACAAACTCTTCTCAATTTCAAGAGTCTAATAGACCACCATACAATAATCATGGGAGACTTCAACACACCTCTCTCACCACTGGACAGATCTTCCAAACAAAAGTTGAATAAGGAAACTATAGAGCTCAATAACACAATTAATAACCTAGACTTAATTGACAAATATAGAATATACCACCCAACATCAAGCAGTTACACTTTTTTCTCAGCAGCACATGGATCCTTCTCAAAAATAGATCATATATTATGTCACAGGGCAACTCTTAGACAATATAAAGGAGTAGAGATAATACCATGCAACTTATCTGATCATAATGAAATGAAATTGAAAATTAATGATAAAAGAAGTAAGGAAAAATCATGCATCACTTGGAGAATGAACAATAGGTTACTGAATGATCAATGGGTTATAGAAGACATCAAGGAGGAAATTAAAAAATTCTTAGAGATAAATGAAAACACAGACACAACATATCGGAATCTATGGGACACATTGAAAGCAGTTCTAAGAGGAAAATTTATTGCTTGGAGTTCATTCCTTAAAAAAGAAAAAACCAACAAATAAATGATCTAATACTTCAACTCAAAATCCTAGAAAAAGAAGAGCAAAACAACAGCAAAAGAAGTAGAAGACAAGAAATAATTAAAATCAGAGCTGAAATTAATGAAATCGAAACGAAAGAAACAATTGAAAAAATTGACAAAACTAAAAGTTGGTTCTTTGAAAAAATAAATAAAATCGACAGACCCTTAGCCACGCTTACAAAGAGAAGAAGAGAGAGAACTCAAATTACCAGCATACGGGATGAAAAAGGCAATATCACAACAGACACTTCAGAAATACAGAAGATTATCAGAAATTATTTTGAATCCTTATACTCCAATAAAATAGAAGATAGCGAAGGCATCGATAAATTTTTTAAGTCATATGATTTGCCCAGATTGAGTCAGGAGGATATTGACAACCTAAACAGACCAATATCAATTGAGGAAATAGAAGATACCATCAAAAGACTACCAACTAAGAAAAGCCCAGGACCGGATGGGTATACAGCAGAGTTTTTCAAAACCTTTAAAGAGGAACTAATACCAATACTTTTCAAGCTATTTCAGGAAATAGAAAAACAGGGAGAACTTCCAAATTCATTCTATGAGGCCAACATCACCCTGATTCCTAAACCAGACAAAGACACTTCAAAGAAAGAAAACTACAGACCAATATCTCTAATGAACCTAGATGCAAAAATCCTCAATAAACTTCTGGCGAACTGGATACAAAAACATATCAAAAAAATTGTGCACCATGATCAGGTAGGATTTATCCCTGGGATGCAAGGTTGGTTCAATATACGGAAATCAATAAATGTTATTCACCACATCAACAGGCTTAAAAATAAGAACCATATGGTCATCTCGATAGATGCGGAAAAAGCATTCGACAAAGTACAGCATCCCTTTATGTTCAAAACTCTAGAAAAACTAGGGATAAAGGAACATACCTCAACATTGTAAAAGCAATCTATGCTAAGCCTCAGGCTAGCATCATTCTGAATGGAGAAAAACTGAAGGCATTCCCTCTAAAATCTGGAACAAGACAGGGATGCCCTCTCTCACCACTTCTGTTCAACATAGTTCTCGAATCACTGGCCAGAGCAATTAGACAGACGAAAGAAATTAAAGGCATAAAAATAGGAAAAGAAGAACTCAAATTATCACTATTTGCAGATGACATGATTCTATACCTAGCAGTCCCAAAAGGGTCTACAAAGAAACTATTAGACCTAATAAATGAATTCAGCAAAGTGGCAGGCTATAACATCAACACGCATAAATCAAAGGCATTCCTGTATATCAGCGACAAATCCTCTGAAATGGAAATGAGGACAACCACCCCATTCACAATATCCTCAAAGAAAATAAAATACTTGGGAATCAACCTAACAAAAGAGGTGAAAGACTTATACAATGAAAACTACAGAACCCTAAAGAGAGAAATAGAAGAAGATCTTAGAAGGTGGAAAAATATACCCTGTTCATGGATAGGTAGAAGTAACATCATCAAAATGGCGATATTACCAAAAGTTCTCTATAGGTTTAATGCAATGCCAATCAAAATCCCAACGGCATTTCTTGTAGAAATAGAGAAAGCAATCATGAAATTCATATGGAAAAATAAAAGACCCAGAATAGCAAAAACAATTCTAAGCAGGAAATGTGAATCAGGCGGTATAGCTATACCAGACTTCAAACTATACTACAGAGCAATAGTAACAAAAACAGCATGGTACTGGTACCAAAACAGGCAGGTGGACCAATGGTACAGAATAGAGGACACAGAAACCAATCCACAAAACTACAACTATCTTATATTTGATAAAGGGGCTAAAAGCATGCAATGGAAGAAGGATAGCATCTTCAACAAATGGTGTTGGGAAAACTGGAAATCCATATGCAACAAAATGAAACTGAATCCCTTTCTCTCGCCATGCACAAAAGTTAACTCAAAGTGGATCAAGGAACTTGATATCAAATCAGAGACATGGCGTCTGATAGAAGAAAAAGTTGGCTATGATCTACATACTGTGGGGTCGGGCTCCAAATTCCTCAATAGGACACCCATAGCACAACAGTTAATAACTAGAATCAACAAATGAGACTTATTCAAACTAAAAAGTTTTTTCTCAGCAAAAGAAACAATAAGAGAGGTAAATAGGGAGCCTACGTCCTGGGAACAAATCTTTACTCCTCACACTTCAGACAGAGCCTTAATATCCAGAATATACAAAGAACTAAAAAAATTAGACAATGAGATAACGAATAACCCAATCAACAAATGGGCCAAGGACCTGAACAGAAATTTCTCAGAGGAGGACATACAATCAATCAACAAGTATATGAAAAAATGCTCACCATCTCTAGCAGTCAGAGAAATGCAAATCAAAACCACCCTAAGAAACCATCTCACTCCAGTAAGATTGGCAGCCATTAGGAAGTCAAACAGCAACAAGTGCTGGCGAGGATGTGGGGAAAAGGGTACTCTTGTACATTGCTGGTGGGACTGCAAATTGGTGTGGCCAATTTTGAAAGCAGTATGGAGATTTGTTGGAAAGCTCGGAATGGAACCACCATTTGATCCAGCTATTCCACTACTCGGTCAATTCCCTAAAGACCTAAAAAGAGCACACTATAGGGACACTGCTACATCCATGTTCATAGCAGCACAATTCACAATAGCAAGACTGTGGAACCAACCTAGATGCCCTTCAATAGACAAATGGATAAAAAAAATGTGGCATTTATACACAATGGAGTATTACTCTGCATTAAGAAATGACAAAATCATAGAATTTGGAGGGAAATGGATGGCATTAGAGCAGATTATGCTAAGTGAAGCTAGTCAATCCCTTAAAAACAAATGCCAAATGTCTTCTTTGATATAAGGAGAGTAACTAAGAACAGAGTAGGGACAAAGAGCATGAGAAGAAGATTAACATTAAACAGGGATGAGAGGTGGGAGGGAAAGGGAGAGAGAAGGGAAATTGCATGTAAATGGAAGGAGACCCTCAGGGGTATACAAAATTACATACAAGAGGAAGTGAGGGGAAAGGAAAGAAAATATAAGAGGGAGAAATGAATTACAGTAGAGGGGGTAGAGAGAGAAGAGGGGAGGGGAGGGGGGAGGGAGGATAGTAGAGGATAGGAAAGGCAGCAGAATACAACAGACTCCAGAATGGCAATATGTAAATCAATGGTTGTGCAACTGAAGTGATTCTGCAATCTGTATATGGGGTAAAAAGGGGAGCTCATATCCCACTTGAATCAAAGTGTGAAATACGATATATCAAGAACTATGTAATGTTTTGAACAACCTACAATAAAAATTAATTTAAAAAAAAGAACTAAACAAGCCAGATATATATGCCAAATGTCTTCTTTGATAAAAGGAGGTCATCAAAGAACACAACAGGAAGGAAGGGCATAAGAAGAAAATCACCATTAAATAGGGATGAGAGGCGGGAGGGAAAGGGAGAGAGAAGGGAAATTGCATGGAAATGGAAGGAGACCCTCATTGTTATACAAAACTACAATATAGGAGGAAGTGAGGGGAAAGGGAAAAAACAAGAGAAATGAATTACATTAGATGGGTTAGAGAAGATGGGAGGGGAGGGAAGGGGGGATAGTAGAGGATAGGAAAGGCAACCCATATAATCCCTCGGTGCATGGATGGCAAGTGCTCATAAATGGAGTGAACATGGTTCAGGAAGATGATACCTTCAGTACAGGCTGTCATCCTGCTCCATGAGCACCAAGTGAAAATGCCATTGCCTAGTCTCTGCACATTTGGGGAGGAAAGGGAATTTTGTATTGTCATTCTCTAAATGAATACATTACCTTGCCAAATTGTCTGACCAACTTGTTTACTTTTGATCAAGGATCTCAGGAAATTAATGATATAGAAAAGAATTGTTTAATAGCTGCTACTATCCCTATATTCCTTGTGATGATACACCTCCTATGCTAGTATGTGGCTTTCACCTGCAGTGTCTTAGGCATATCTGTTCTTGAACAATATATCTGGTGCTGCAGAAAGGGAAACAAGGAGACTGTTAATGCCCTGGGGTGCAACTCAGTGGTAGCACCTGCCTGCCTTGCACAAGGCCCAGGTTTCAGTTCCCAGCCCTATAAAATAGAATGTTATGCTTATAGTAGACTAAGAACTTGAAAATAGATTTTCAAAGAGTAGATTGAAGTATGATCAGAGTCAATCACTCACCCCTGCCCACCCCAACTTCATTCTTCAACTGTGCCCATTCTTCAACTGCGAAATGTGTAATATGTATATGCTTTTTTTTCCAGGGCTGGGGATAGAACCCAAGTCCTCGTGCAAGCTAGGCAAGCACTCTGTCACTGAGCTACATCCCCTGCCCTGTACGTACTTTTATTATCAAGCATTCTCCACATCTGTGCTACCTAATTCTAGGAAATATTTTCCATTTCTTTGCTTCACATGATCTCAGAGAGTCTATCAAGAGTAACCAAAACTTAAGTTTCAGTAGGTGAGGGCTTGGTAGACTTGGGCATATAATTCTTGAAGTCTCCATGGAAACATCAGTTCCCAACTCTTTGCAGACATGGGATCATTCTGCAGTCCCACTTCTTGCCTGGGGAGACCATAAACAAGAACATGGTTCCTAAGCTATAGAACTCAATGTGGTTCTGTTACAAACACAGAGACTTGATTGGCCTTTGTCTTGGCACAGTAGCTCCAAGCTTGAAAGAAATACACCACAAGGAGACATTAGATCTTGCAGCATTATTTCATCTCATTTTTATTTCTCTGTGATTTTGCAATCTTAGAGCATCTCAATAAGAGGTGGTAACAGTCAGGGTTATAGATTTCCTGCTGGAATTGTTACCAATTATGAAAATGGAAAAAAATAGAGGCTAATACAATATAGCCTAGAATTGTAACATTTTTAAAAATACCATACTGTAAACATTTCGGTCAGGCCCTATAGGAAAATTGTTTAAAATGGTTTGGGTTTCAATTTGAGATGTCACATTGATGGACTGATGGGTGGGAGGTTTGGGACTGAGGGTTATTTTGTTATTTACTAATAAATGAGATTACTTCATCACAAAAAAAAAATATTACAGCATTTCTTTTTAATATTTGGCTTAGAAAAAAATTGGGGCTCCCCAACAGATAACCAAGTCCAATTTCTCATGCTTTTGTAAAGATTGTTTTTATTTTTTCATTTGTTTTCAGACAGAAAGGAGACTGTTCTGAGCTGCTGCCCACATAGAATCTGAGTGCTTTTTGTCCCCATATGGAGTATTGTTTTCCTCTCGGTGACATATGCAATGATCAATTGAATTGGCTACTAATACATGAAGCGATTCATGATGTCTCCTGAACCATTTGCTCTGAGGACACATCATGTTTTCTTGCAGATTCAGAAAGTGCCCAGAATTCCACAAAAAATGTGTTGAAACCAGGCACCTTCATTTAAGCAGCACTACCTAGTCACCAAGCTGTGTCACCTCTTGCCATTTAAAATGAACAGATGTTATTTTTGCTCCGAACTTGATTGCAAAACATCTATTTTTTTTAGCTCTTCTTTGCCAGTTAAAATCACGTGAACAACAATACCTGAGCTACGTTCCTGAGTGCCAGAAATATTTGTTTTCCAATTCAAGCATGTAAAGATCTCAGAAGGTGAAGGATTTAGTCTGGTAGCATTGAAAGAATGTACTGAAAGGAGGGCCAGAGTTTCTAGGTGTTGGTCACTAAGAGCCACCTTGTTGGGGCCACTCTGCTTTCTCAGGGTGGTCCTGCAGTTAGAGAAGGCAGCAGTAAAAGGGTAATGGAAGTATCGTAGTTTCTGAGTGACAGATCAGTATATATAAAAATTTTAACCAGGTAACTCCCTGCTCCTGAATTCTGCCATGCAACCAGACCTGACAGTGAGCCGAACATACAGTGGTTCCATCTGGCTACAGGACCCGCTGGACAAGGAACTCATGACAGAGTCCTCCCTCTTCAACCCTTTGTCGGACATCAAAGTCAAAGTGCAGAGCTCATTCATGGTTTCTCTGGGAGTGTCTGAGAGAGCCGAGTGCCATGGCAAGAATCACTCTGGGACATTTCCCCATGGAAACAATCGCAGCTTTAGTACAATGCATCCCCTAATTAACACACCATACATCCAAAATCTGGCATCATTCCCCACAAGGACAGAACTGAGGACAACTGGTGTCTTTGGCCATTTAAGAGGGCACTTAGTAATGCCAAATACAGGTGGGTGGTAAGTGTGTGTCTATATACTTTCCGGAGTTTGTTTAAATACTTCATATAATTATATCCTGTCAAAGTCATTTTATGCTGTTTATCATCCCTTTGTGAGAAAGAAATGCCACCACTCTACGGGTCTATTTGATTTACACAGCACACCAGGACCAAGGCTAAGATTAGGCTTTGTGGTTGTTATCTCAGAAAGTTTTAAATGCCTGTTAGAGTTGGTAGCCATATTACCTGAAAGTGTCTAGGTAGTCCCCTGGGTTTTAGCCCTTTTGAAATATGTTACCTAGGGCATGATCTGGTAGCCCCCAAATCATTCTTTGGCATGACCACAACAAGTACCATGTTAATAGCTTTGAATGGCTTATATGCTAGTAGATAATTTAATACAATGACAGCCTCATTTCATCTGTAAATGACCTAATAAACACACTCAGTGTTCATAGACCTTGCTAAGCATGTTACTTCATGATGAGCAATGATGAATAGTCATTGCAAAGCTGCTCCTTTGAATTACCACTTCAGTTACTGGGCTGTGTTGTATGCACAATTAAGTTCCAAGTATTTTCTTTCTTTCTTTGGGTTGGAAGAGAGGAAATTTTCTTGATGTTTCACAGGACACATAAGGTGCCCAGCTTGGTTCACTTCTAAAATGACGTCCTAAATGATTAGAGCACCGACATGACCCAACTTCAAGATTTACCGTGAGGCTATATTAAAGAAGATATGGCAATAGGAATGAAAAACAATAATAGAATAGAATAGAAAGTGAAGAAACAGTGAGGGGGGGGGAGGGAGAATCTAGACATAGACCTTAAACATTTTTAAATAATTCAAAGTGGATCATAAACCTAAATACAAAATAAAAAAATTTTTCTAATCTCCTAGATGATGACATAGGGAAAAAATCTCAGTGATCTTGAATTTGGAGATGATTTTTTTATACATCACAGCACTTACAGGGAAGACAAAATTAACGTTAGACTTTATTAACATTAAAGTCCAAAAATTTATTAAAACTAAATTTTTCTCTGAAAAACACAACTCTTAAGAGGATGCAAAGACAAGCCATAGACTGAAAGATGATTTTACGAAATACCTATCTAAAAGGTACTCATTTCAAAATCTACAAAAAAATTTAAAACTCAACAATAACAAAAAACTAAAAATAGACAAAATATGGAAACAGACACCTCACCAAAGAAGGTATACAGATGACACATGAACATATGAAAGTACACTGAACATTGCATATAACTAGGGAATTGCAAATTAAAGCAGCAATGATACTATTAGGAAGGCTAAAATCCAGAACTTGGACAACACCAGACAGGGTGTGGAGCAAAGGGAACTCTGATTCATGACTGGTGAAATACAAAATGGTGCAGCCACATTTAAAGATACTGGCAGCTTCTTGCAAAGTTAAAGTCTTACCATATGTCCCAGCAATCACACCACTTGGTATTTACACAAATGAGTTGAAAACTCACAGTTACACAAAAAAACTTGCTTCTGATGTTTAAAGCAGCTATATTCAAAATTGCCCAAAATTGGAAGCCACCAAACACCCTTCAAAAAGTGAATGGTTAAACAAATCGTGGCACACACGAGACATAATGTATTCAGGAAAAAAAAGAAATAAACATGCACACCATGAAATGACATGACATGGAGGAACATCAAATGCGTACTGCTGTGTTAAAGAGTCCAGTATGAAAAGGCTACATACCACATGATTTCAACTGTATGATATTCTGCAAAAGGCAAAATTAGACAGTAAAAGGGTCCGTGGTTGCCAGGGGCTTTCTCAGAGGGAAGAATAAATAGGTGGAGCACAGAGGATTTTGGGGGCTGTGAAACTATTCTGTTTATTACTGTAATGATAGACATAGGTTGTATACTTTTTCAAATGTGTATAGCCATATAAAACTAGACACAAACTCTAAAATTAACTATACATTTTAGTTAATAATAGAGTATTGATATTCATTTGTCAGTTACTAATGAATGTACCACACAATTACATGATGTTAATTATCAGAAAAATTCTGTGTGGGTAAGAGTAAAATGTGTGCAAACTCTTTGTACTTTCTCTTCCATTGCTCAGTAATCCTAAGACTGCTAAAAAATAAAGTCTCTGAATCTGAAGTAGAAAAAAAATGAAATAAAATAAAATGACGTCCTAACTGTGGATTCGTTTTTGGAGTTGCACCCTGGGACTTAAGTGGGTGTCAGAATTTCACTTTGTTCCCTGAGTCCTAAGCAATGAGAATTGGGTAGTGTGCTGAGTCACAGGGTGTCTGGCTGGGAGGGATGGGGCCATTGGATCTGCAAGCATCGTCAGATTAGCACAGATTCAAGGCTGTGGCAGGTTTCTCTCTAAAGTAAAGCCTACCAAAATTTTATCTCATCAAATGAAATCTGTGATAGGACTAGTCCAATATTATTGTTCTAGCTAACTGAACTCTCTAAGAGTTTACTCACTTGAAACTCAGATTTTCCTTAATTTGATGAATGTTGACTTGTTCATTCTCTCCCAAATTAATTACTTTCTTTAAACGTCATTTCAAAATCTGTTTCACTTCCTTTAAATAACCCTCTAATGCCACCCTAATGATTATATTTGGATAAAATTCTAATCATCTGTACCTTTCTTGGTTAGCAATTTAGGACATGAAAGGATCTTGGTTGAAATATGTGTGAGCATCAGTGTATAAATGTTTGCATATGATGTCACTCTTCTTTTGATGACTCAATGTAGAGTGAATCAGTCAACCATATTTACAGTTTTCTTGGCACACTGTGTAGGCCTCTGAGTACCACCTCATCTTGCTTTCTGATGCACAATTCATAACAGGTTTACACAAATCTTAGCACCCCATCATCCCAGGTACATTTCTAGAAGTGAATGGATACAAACAAGATAAATACATTTAAAAACTTGGGAGCAGATAAACTTATGCATCAATATTCTCAGATATGTTTTATAATATATATATATATATAATTCCCAGATGTGTGTGTGTGTGTGTGTGTGTGTGTGTCTGTATGAATACAAGTGACAATAAATGTTGGCGAGGAAATGGGCGAAAGGGTACACTCATACATTGCTGATGGGACTGCAAATTGATGCAACTACACTGGACCAATTGAAGATTTCATTAAAAACTAGGAATGGAAACACCATTTGACCCAGTTATCCCATTCCTTGGTATATATCCACAGGATAAAGTCAGTCTACTACAGTGACATAGCCACATCAATGTTCACAGAAGCCCAATTCACAATAGCTAAGCTATGGAACCAACCTAGGTACCCGTCAACAGATGAATGGATAAAAAAAAATGTGTTACATATACACAATGGAATATTACTCAGCACAAAGAAGAATGACTTTATAACATTTGCTGGTAAATGAATGGATTGGAGACTGTCATGCTAACTGAAATAAGCCAATCCCAAAAAAACAGAGGTTGAATATTCTAACATGTGGATGCTAACACACAATGGGTAGGTGGGGGTGGGCCATGAAAGTTCAGTGGATTAGACAAAGGAAAATAAAAGGCAGGGAGAGGGGATAGGAATAGGAAAGACAGTGAAATGAATCTGACATAGCTTTCCTTGTACATGTGTGAATATACCACAGTGAATCTCGGCATCATGAACATCCACAAGACTAGGATTAAAATGCAATATAGTCTGTGTTCGTACAAATACATCAAATAGGTTCTACTGCCATGTATAGCTAAAAAAAGAAATGATTTTTTTTTAAGAAGAGTGAAAGAAAAAAGGAAAAAGAAATTCCTTTTCCTACCATGTTAATGGAGTTGTGGTTGGATGTGAAGATTTTCTCAATCTGCCACACTTCACTTTTGGTTCAGCTCCAGTGACTATACCTTTATCAGAGATTTCCCCAACAGACCTTCCCTTTCATCTCAACCCTCAGAACTAAGTCACACTCCCAATCTCAAACTGACTCAAACAAGAAGAACAGCACTGTCATGATGATTTGGGGGTGGTGTGAATGTTTGAGACCCACCACTGAAGTCCCTTCTGAGGATTGGATGTGGTTGTCCTCCTAGGTCGATATGTTGGGATCCTCAGGGGGGCAGTATTGAGAAGAGGTGGATCCTAGAAAAGGTGAGGCCAAGAGGGAGGCCTAAGGTCATTGGGAGAGTGACCTCAGAAGGACACTCTGAGCACAGAAAAACCCTGGTTTTTGTCTGGCTTTCTGTCTGATGATGAGATTTCTTCTTCACTATGTCACATCAAGTCACAGGATGTTTAGGTGATAAGGGAAGAATGAGCTCTTCTCCTGGCAAAGGTCAACTTTCCATGTAAGGCTAGAAAATGTGGTTACAAACACAGCACACTCCAAGTCATGGCATCAGATCTCTTGACACAAGGTCATTAAGATATGAAAAATATTAAGATCCTTCCACTCAGAATCCATCCCCAGGTTGAAAAACAGCAGTGTCCCCCAGCTGTTATACAGACCTACTTCGCTACTGTCCTACCTTCAGTGTGACTGTCTAGTGGGTCATCCAATTCACTGCTGAAAACAAAGATGCTCTATGGGATCCAACCATACAAAACAGAAACATAAACACAGGGTGGCTACAGAGTGGCTCTGACATTGCTCCTACCTCTGAGTCCACGCTGTGTGGACAGCATCTTCTTGCTCTGACTTGTGTTGCCAGGCTCTGACGGGGTTCTATGCAATCGGAGGCCTTCCCACAAGACAGTGCAATCAGAACAAAGCCTCTTCCACTTGGAGTTTCAGGAATGTATGCCTCTAATTTGGAAGCTCTTCAGCGGAATCCACAGGATGTTCTAAAAGAACATAGAGTAAATGTCAGTACATGGGTCTGGTTGAAGGTTTTCTCAGGCAGCAGTGTATGGACACAGGGCTGGAGTGGTTGGAGGTGGCTGAAAAACAGCCAGAGATAGAGTTGCTGCTAGGACATGATCTATGGTGGACAAAGAAAGGTAAAGGCATGGATCAGTAGTGCACGAGAAGGAGAGCCTTGTCTTCTCTAGCTAAAGCCCTGCCACATGGGACGGTGAATTTACCAATGGGTTAAAACTCAATAAATGCACTGTACAATTTGATGGCAGCATGTTACCACTCCTCCTGCGGGGGCTGGGGTTTTGGCTCAGTAGTCGAGCACTTGCCTAGCAGTGTGAGGTCCTGGGTTCTATCCTCAGCACCCAAAAATAAATAAAAAGAAAAATATTGTATCCAACTCAAAAGAAAATATTAAAAAAAAAAGAAAAAGCCAACATATGAATGACTTAACATTACATCTCAAAGCCCTAGAAAAAGAAGAAGAAATCTACACCCAAAGCAGTAGAAGATAGGAAATAATTAAAATCAGAGCTGAAATCAATGAAATTGAAAGAAAAGGAACAATTGAAAAAATTGACAGAACAAAAAGTTGATTCTTTGAAAAAATAAATAAAATTGACAGATCCTTAGCCATGCTAACAAAGAGAAGGAGAGAATAAACTTAAATTACCAACAAACAGCATGAAAAAGAAATATTACAACAGACACTACAGAAATACAAAAGAAAATTAGAAATTATTTTGAAAA
This sequence comes from Callospermophilus lateralis, assembly GCF_048772815.1. NCBI lineage: Eukaryota > Metazoa > Chordata > Mammalia > Rodentia > Sciuridae > Callospermophilus > Callospermophilus lateralis. Next base: position 903,404 of record NW_027512320.1, on the reverse strand, counting down.
CTTGTACTCCAAGAAAATAGAAAATATCAAAGGCATCGACAAATTTTTGAGTCGTATGATTTGCCCAAATTGAATCAGGATGATATATACAATTTAAACAGATCAATTTCAAGTGACGAGATAGAAGCGAACATCAGAAGTCTACAATCCAAGAAAAAACCCAGACTGGATGGATACACTGCCGAATTCTACAAGACATTTAAAGAAGAACTATCACCAATATTTTTCAATTTATTTCAGAAAATAGAAGAAGAGGCAGCACTTCCAAACTCATTCTATGAGGCCAATATCACTCTGATTCCAAAACCTGGCAAAGACACATCAAAAAAAAAAGAAGAAGAAGAAGAAGAAGAAAAAAAAAAAGAAAACAAAACTTCAGACCAGTATCTCTAATGAACATAGATGCAAAAATTCTCAATAAAATTCTGGCAAATCGATTAAAAAATAAACAAAAAGTCATGCACCACAATCTCAAGGGGATTCATCCTAGGGATGCTAGGTTGGTTCACCATACAGAAATCAATAGATGTAATTCATCACATCAATAGACTTAAAGATAAGAATCATGTGATCACCTTGATAGATGCAGAAAAAGCATTTGACAAAATGCAACACCCCTTCATGTTCAAAACACTAGAAAAATTAGGGATAACAGAAATATCTCAACATCATAAAGGCTATTTATGTTAAGCCCCAGGCCAACATCATTCTAAATGGAGAAAAATTGAAGGCATTCTCTCTAAAACCTGGAAAAAGACAGGGATGCCCTCTTTCACCACTTCCACTTAACATAGTTCTTGAAACACTGGCCAAAGCAATTAGATGAAAGAAACTAAAGGGATAAACATAGGAAAAGAAGAACTAAAATTAGCATTATTTGCTTATGATATGGTTCTATACCTAGAAGACCCAAAAAATTCCACGAGAAAATTCTAGAATCAGTAAATGAATTCAGCAATAAAGCAGGATATAAAATCAACACCATAAATCAAATGCTTTTCTGTATATCAGTGACAAATCCTCAGAAAGGGAAAAGGGGGAAAACTATCTCATTTACAATAGCCTTAAAAAATATTCCATCTCTTAACAAAAGAGATGAAAGATCTATATAATGAAAACTACAGAACCCTCAAGAAAGAAATCAAAGAAGACCTTAGAAGATGGAAAGCTCTACCTTGCCTTTGGACAGGCAGAATTAATATTATCAAAATGACCATACTACCAAAAGCACTATACAGATTTAATACAATTCCAATCAAAATACCAATGACATTCTGCATAGAAATAGAAAAAGCAGTCATGAAATTCATCTGGAAATATAAGACTCAGAATAGCTAAAGCAATCCTTAGCAGGAAGAGTGAAGAAGGTGGCATCACTATACTAGACCTTAAAGTATATCACAGAGCAATAGTAACAAAAACAGCATGGTATTGCCACCACAACAGACTGGTAGAACAATGGTACAGGAATAAAAGAACACAGAGATTATCCCATGAAATTCCAATTATCTTATATTAGACAAAGTTGCCAAAAACATACTTTGGAGAAAAGATAGCCTCTTCAACAAATGGTGCTGGGAAAACAGGGAATCCATATGCAACTAAATGAAATTAAACTTGATCTCTCACCATGCACAAAAGTCAACATGAAATGGATTAAGGACCTAGGAAAAAAACCAGAGACACTGCATCTCATAGAAGAAAAAGTAAGCCTTAATCTCCATCATGTGAGATGAGGCCCCAACTTGCTTAATTAGACTCCTATACTGTAAAAATTAAAATCAAGAATCAATAAATGGGATGAATTCAAACTAAAAAGTTTCTTCTCAGCAAAAGAAAAATTTGTGAGTTGAACAGAGAGCCTACATCCTGGGAGCAAATTTTTACCCCTCACACATCTGAGTACTAATCTCTAGGGTATGGGAAGAACTCAAAAATCTACACTCAGGGTTGAAGATGTACCTCAAGTTGTGGCATGCTCACCTAGCATTCGTGAGGCACTGGGTTCGATTCTCAGCACCACATAAAAAAAAAAAAAAATAAAGATATTGTTTCCACTTAAAAAAAAAGCTGAAAAAATATTTTCAAAAAAGCTAAACTCCAAAAAATCCCAAATAAGCCAATCAAAAAAAGGGCCAAAGACCTGAACAGACACTTCTCAGAACAGTATATATAATCAATCAACAAATATATGAAAAAAAAATTCATCATCTCTAGCAACTGGAGAAATGCAAATCAAAACTACTCTAAGATTACATCTGACTCCAGTCAGAATGTCAGCTACTATGAATACAAACAACAACAAGTGTGAGTGAGGATGTGGGGGAAAAGGTACACTCATACAGTACTGGTGAGACTGCAAATTGGTGCAGCCAATATGGAAAGCGGTATGGAGATTCCTTGGAAAATTGGGAATGGAACTATCATTTGACCCAGCTATCTCTCTCCTCGGTCTATACCCAAAGGACTTAAAAACAGCACACTACAGGGACACAAGAGCCCAATTCAAAATAGCTAAATGGTGAAAACAACGTAGATGCCCTTCAGTAGATGAATGGATAAAAAACTGTGGCATATATACACAATGGAATATTACTCAGCAATAAAAGAGAATAAAATCATGTATTTGCAGGTAAATGGATGGAGGAGAATATAATGCTAAGTGAAGTCAGCCAATCCCAAAAAACAAATGCTGAATGTTTTCTCTGATATAAGGAGGAAAAATCATAGGGTAGGGAAGGGGAGCATGGGAGGAATAGATGAACTCTAGATAGGGCAAAGGGATTGGAGGGGAAAGGTGGGGGCTTGTGTTTAGAAATGCTTGTGGCATGTGATGGATATCATTATCCAAAGTACATGTATCAAGACATGAATTGGTGTGAATAAACTTTGTATACAACCAGAGATATGAAAAATTTGTGCTCTATATGTATAATATGAATTATGATGCATGCTGCTTTCATATATAAATAAAAACTTAATAAAAAGGGAAGATTACAGTAAGGAAGTAGCACTATGAAGTATATTACATTAATATTTCAAATCAATCCTACCACTTTCCTCATTGAGTTCACTATTATTTTAATCGATTCTGGTGTTAGCAGTAAAACTCTGACTAAATACTCATCTTTGTACTTTGAGGACTAGATCAAGAAGAATAATCTATTAAGTAGACAGACATGTGTAGTGATTATTCATTTGTTGTCATCTGTCTGTTAACGTGATAATTTTTCAGTGGCACTATTTCACTAGCAACTTATTTCTGGCAAGGGTAATTTATGTGCCTTTCACATAGGATCCTCCACTTGTAAACCAATAATTTCACCTGCCTTTACTCTCTTTCTCACATATGCAAAGTCAACTGTGGATACGGGAAAATCTACAGAAAACTATCTTTAAATATGGTGACCCATTGGTTTACTTTCAAACCAGCTTCTACATTCTTAATTGCTTGTTAACAAAGTCCAAGAAGCAGCACTAGAGAGTAACAATCCAAAATTAAATTCTATCACAGGGAAATTATTGTCCCAGTCAGTCAAATATCCATCAGTAAACTGAGTCAGTGATCAGCTAACTTCAATAATAGAAATTATGCTCTTCTTATTTCCAGAAATAGGTCGTGAATCATGATATATATGTAGCAATGTCTACATAGGAAGTATATGGAATTCTTTCCTTTAAAGAATTTACATACTGTATTAGAATTGAATTAGGAATGGATGCTTAATCTAAAAATATGAAACAGAAAAAAAAGAAAGAAAAAAATTTCAAGAAGTGATAGACTCTTTCCATAAGGAGATAGAGATCCTAAAGAAAAACGAGTCAGAAATCTTCATAATGAAGGAATCAATCCAACAACTTAAAAACTCAATGGAAAGCATCACCAACATACTAGACCACTTGACAGATGGAGATTCAGGCAATGAAGACCTTGTCCCTCTCTTGAAATGTATTCACTTCTGAGTCTAAGGACTTGGTTTCATGGTAATTGGGTCTCCCTGTGTCTCCAGAGGCTTGGAGGGTAATGCTTCACCCTGGCTAGGGGCAACACTTTACTCTTCACCCAGCCCACCTGTCTCTCTGTGACCCTCCTCCTGCTCCTCACCCACCATGATTCCTCTGGATGCACCTGGACCCTCTCCTCTCTTGTCTTTAGTCCAGGGAAAGGGAGGTAACTGGGTATCATACATTCGAAAGCTTGGAATACCTGTTCGGGACTGGACCTCCATAAATGGGATCCTTGTGAATCTGGTATTTTTGAAGAAGCAGACTGGATGAGCCAATTTAGGTGCCAGTGCCAAGAGACAGATGGGTCAAAACTCAAAAGGTAAAAAAGTGGGAGAAGAGGTTGAAAATTTACCCTCTCCCTACCAGCATGTGCATATGTCCATGAGAGATGACACTCTGCTTGGGAAAACCGGAGAGTATGAATAGGAAGAAAGCTAAGGAAATTACAATAGAATGGCTATTTTGGATTTGGGACACTGGTGCTGAAGATATACTCATATTAGAGTTAAATGAGGAAGAGCACATTAGTCACAACCTACTCTACATTTCAACAATGTACATATGTAGCTGTAAATGAGGAAAATGAGGACACTGCCATCTCTTTATTGTCCTGGCTGATAGCTTCCTGAAATTATGATTGGCACAACATGTTGAGGTCACTCACGGCACCCTGTGATGGAAGTCCATGGAAGAACTCCAAGACACTCTGAGGAAGTTAGGGTGTAGCAGGCCCTTGATGCAGCAATCTGCACTGGTCCTGATAATGAAGCATTCACAGAAGAACTGAAGGACCATTCTCCTAGCATCTATGAGGCAGTGCCATGGAAGTGTGGGGTCATTCCTGATCTGTTGATTGGCATTTGATTTTTCTCAAGCCACACAGGTTCTGGCTGCATGGGATAAACTCAAAAGATGAGGAAGAGGTTACAGAGAATATATCTTAGAAGCGAGGAGATCTAAAGGGTGAATGAAAATACCAGAGGTCCAATGAGGAAAAGCACGAATAATATAACTTCGTGTTGGAGGGCAATGAAGGTCTTTGTTCTTTCAAAGGATATTTGCCTAGTCTATTCTAGGTTATGGGATGATGTTGCCACCTCTGTGCTGCACATAATCTGAATAAGTACCAACGTTTTATTATTATATTGATGATGTGGCTTTAATATCTGTATCTTTACTCCACCTAGAGACTGCAGCTCACAGAGTTTTGGCACACCTCCCAGACAGATGATGCGGTGTAAATTCCTCCAAGTTGCAAAGACCTGGGGATTCTCTCATGTGCTCAGGGGTTATTTGGTTGTATCCTGCTGTTGCAAATAAAAAGCAAATTTACCCAATTCCCAGACACAGACCTTTCTGGATGTTGAGATGTTTTCATCTCTGTACTCCATAATTTAGGATTAAAGTTAAAGACTTCATATGTTTCAGTAAAAGCTTGGCCTGGTGGGACTGGGAAATGGAACATCTCAAGTACTTTTCTAAACAGAAAATCATTGTAGAGGAATTACAAGCCTTGGGTATATTAGCCCAAGCACACCCCTATCAATATATATTCCTGCCCTGATTATTTGAATGGGTCATTAGGAAATATCAAGGCAATAAGTTCAACTTTGGCCTTGGTGACATCCTTGGAAGAGGCAAAGATAATAAAAGACATTGGGGATCAACCACTACACACTGTGCTTTCCTGTGGGAAGAGCAACAATAGACTTTGTATTCCACATGGCATTTACATAGCTTGATAATAGGTTATGGGATGGTTGTGGCAGCTCTGATCTTGTGGACAAAAACACAGGAGCTGCCAGAGGGGACCAATTGAGTCTATTGGCCCTGGGAATGGCAAAAGGGCCTCAATGATGTGGGTTGCTAGTCCATGGGTAAAGGGACTAGACCAAGACATACAAATAGGGGGAAAAAAACCTACCAGTAGAGAATTTTTCATCTCTGCGTTAGTTTCTCATTTCATTATGGTCTGTAACAACTTCATTGTTGACATACTTTTCTTTGCACAAGGACAACTTGAACAAGAAATATGGTATTGTAAATGTGGTGATGGGACACAGGCTGGTACTATTCTCACATAGATTCATCAGGTTGCTTATGTGTTGCTGAATAATCCAATTTGTATGTATTCACTCCTGTGGCAGTTTCCCCTTAGAGCTAAGGTATTTATGTAACAGACAAATATCATAATAGATGTGCAGAATAAAATGATTCCTGGCTGTACATTGAGGTGCCACTGTCCTCCTCTTCTCCTCTCCCGTGGCATCTTCAGTCAGCCACCTTGGTGTAGAGGGAGCAAATGTGAAAACTAAAGCCACAACTGCAGCTCATGGACACAGCTGGACAACTGCCCTATGGAACTGAACATAAATGTATCTTTCTTTAAGGAAACCAAATAGCATGACTTCCATTATATGTGGAAATAACTAACTATGACAAAGCTTTTTCTGGGGTCCACTATGTTTGACAGCTTGTGGTGGCTGGGTACAACACGGGTGGAAATGACAAGGAAATTTCCTCCCTGTATAGAAAGACACAATGACAATAATACCTCCCTCACCTGGGAAGTTTGGGCTGGCTCCCTTTCCATCAATGTAATTTAACTACTGTCCCCACAGACCCTGACTGGTTGGTGACTGACAGTTGAGCATGTGGACCCCTGTAGCTGACATATGAACAGTTGGCAGTATATTGTGACAGAGATCAACAGACCCCTTTCACTTACTTCTGCTTATTTACAGACATACTGGGGCTTATTCCTCTATTGCCAGCACTGTGTCCCCAACTCTCATCCTTAGCCTGCTCCCTCCCTTTTAATATGTCAATGCAGTGCAGGGGCCAGCAGAGATCATAGCGGTTTGGTGTTGGCAGTGATTCAACAGGCAACAGTGGCACCAGACCGCATACACCGTGTGGCCAGTAGGAGGTCATGTTCCACAGCGGAAGTAGCCATTTTGAGAGTCAGGATCCGAATTGCTTCTTTTCCAGTTTATCTTAGTTGGCAACACATGGAGACTGGGCTCTGGGTTTGGACATGGAGTGACCAGGGAATACAGCAAGAAGCAAACACAAAACCAACAGTCACAAAATCAAACACAGTTTATGCAAACACTTTCCATTACTCTGAGCACTTATAGTTTCACTCCAGAGACCATTCGCGTTGCTCTCTGCTGGGTTCTATGGAGTCTTTGCATCACAGGACAAATCATATTTGAACAGGACCACTAAAGGTGTTACAGGTTTCAATATGAGGTGGCCACAGAATCTCATGCATGAAACAATGCAAGAAAGTTTTAAGAAGAAATGATGGGGTCATGACACCCTAAATAAAGCAGATTTTTAATGCATTAGGATGATGAAATGGGAGATAAGTGTAGGCAGGTGGGTGTTGGCTAGAAGTGAGTCCATGGGAGCATGCCTTTGGGGTTTCTATTTTGTTCCTGGTGAGTTGCTGTCTCTGTGCTGTTTAGGGGCTATGCCTGAGCTGCTTTCTTCCAAAACACTACACTGACATGATGTTTTGCCTCATCTTGGGCCCAGAGTTATGAACACAGCTGACTATGGATTACCTCTGAAGCCATGGGAAATATTTTTTTCCTCCTCTAATCATTCTTATTATCTCTTTGGAGATTATCGAGACAAAAAAAAAAAAAAAAGATTAAAGAACAGAAATAGGTACCAACAAGTGAGGTGCTTGCAGTGACATGCAGACTATGGGGCTCAGGAACTTGTGGAGACTGGTATTTGGAATAGAAATTTTGAATAGTTTCGAGATGTAAGCTGAAAAGCTTTGAACATTGTAAGCGTAGTATATCATGTGATTCTCGTGGAAGTTCTGAAGATCAAAATGCTGATAGGACTGTTGATAGGAAAGACTGTGTTCCTGAGGTTGCAAAAAAGGAATATTCTATTGGAAGAGGAACTAGATGGCAGTTATGTTACATTTAGGCAAAGATACTGCCTACGTTGTGCACACTGTGTCACTCTTTTAGGGGCTGAATTTAGAGATGATGAACTACTTACTCTGGTGGAGGAAATTACAAGGCATAAGGCATTCAGACAGTGGTATGATATTTCTTGCAGGTTGATCCAGGTTTACTGTGATAATGTGGAGCTGAAAGAAGGGTGCAAACTTGAATTTTAGTGGAAATGTTGAAGTAAAACTGGATTTCCAGAAGTTGTGTTTGTTAATGCATTACTGTGATGCTAAACAAATTACACAGTGGCAATAGGGGAAAATGCTTAAGGGAATTTCAGGAATTGGCAAGATTCTATGTCCAATTCATATTCATATGATATAAAATTAAAATTCCCTTGAGAAGAGGAACCACTAGGAATGGGTTTCACCATGCTCAGTCAATCAGACCCTCAAAGGCTGCCACAGCCATGGTTTTAAAAGACTTAGCTACTGCTTCAGATGGAGATATACCCTGGCTTCAACCACTTGGTGCTGGCTCTGCAGGAATGCAGGATGCTGTCCTGAGGTGGTCATGAGGGCTTCCAACAAGATTTCAAAGGAAGGCCTAGCAGGTCAAAGTATAATGGAGCTAGAATCCCTGTAGATAGTCCCTGAGAAGGTAATTCATGCAGCTGTGAGAAGAAAGCTGAAGCTTCAGAAGAGAATCCTTGGCTTAAAAGATGCTGGTCATGTGCAATATATGTCAGGTAATGTTACTAGCTGAGCACAGAGCTAGCCTATGTGAGAGGCCAAGGGTCAAGGCTGCCCAAGTCCTTTGGAGCCCACTGTGACAACATGTGCTCCAGATGCTGAGCATGGGGATAGAGGACTTGTTGGCCCAGCTGGGTTTTTGTCTTGACTTCTATCCTTTTCTTCTTTCTATGTGCCCATCTCTCCCTTTTGTAATTGAAATATTTATTCTGTTCTACTATACATGGATATACATAAGTTGATTTTGACTCCTACACAAGACACAACTAAGAGTTTGACTTCAGTCCCAAAGGAGACTTTGGACTTGGGCTTCAAGTTTTGGGCAAGGCCAAAAGAGTTGAGAATTGGGAATCTCCTGGAGAGTCACTGAATGTATTTTCCATGATAAAATGTTTGTAGTGTTTTGGAGACCAGGGGTCCTGTTAGTTATTGAAATTAGGTGTATTTCAAAAGCTCAAGTGAGGCCTTCAAAATGCTAAGAGGTAAAATTGTTAGATGATGACATTGCTGCCATAATGCATAAGTAAATCCACTGGGTGAATTAATCATTTAAAACAACTACTGTAGTTGGTCGTAAATGAGGAAGATGGGGCATGGCTGGAAGAAGTAGGTCACTTGGGGCATGTCCTTGGAGATTATATTCTGTAACTTGTTCCTCTATTCTTTCTACTTCATAGTTGTCATAAATTGAGAAACTTCCTGCAAAATGCCCTTCTTCCAGGATGTTCTGCCTTACCACAGACCCAGAGAAATGGTTGCTCATGGCATGAGACCTCTGAAATGTGAGGAGTTCTGCATCAATTTGGGCCCAGAGCAATGCACTCAGCCAAATATGAACACAGTACTTTGATAAATGTGGTGCTAGGCAACAGCAAGAATATTGGATCCTGAGCTGGGGATACAGCTTAGTTGGTAGAGGGCTTGCGTTACATGCACAAGGCCCTGGGTTCAATACCCAGAACCACAAAAAAAAAAAAATATTGATATGGTTCAGAAAGAAAACTATGCACATACACTGGTTAGAATAAAAGGGAATTCACCCTAAAAAAAAAGTACATATTTTGCCTGAAGTTAGTATCAAACAGCCCCAGAATAACCCGGAAGAGGTAAACATAATTTTGTGGTACATGCGGGGAAAAAATGCACAGCAGTGTCCCAAAGAACTCTAAGCTCAGACCAGCAGTGGACATTTGGCCTTGTTCCTTACCCTGGGGACCTTTTCTTTTTTTTTTTTTTTTTTTTGTTGACAAAACTGGCGTAGCCCCAAACTCTTTCTTCATCATGCATTCCAGTCACACATCATGAGAGATGAACTCAACAGTGGGCCTTTGTCCTCCTCAGGAGCTGTTGACCCATCTCAACTCCTTTGGTCATTTTGGTGGTATCCTGTCAGACTGCACCAGGTGATCTGAATGGGCGGTTTTCTCGGCATGGTCACCGGTCATGATGCCTGGCCCTTTTGGCCATCAGGCACCCATCCATCTGACCTGCAGTGCTCCCGCTCCTTGGCAGGATCACCCTGCTGCTCCAGCAATACCATCAACCCTGCCTGCAGGGACGCCCAACAAGATACCTATCCTCGAGTGCCAGGCTCTGCAGACTGCCACAGAGGCCCTCTCCTACAGGTGACGCCTTCCCCTCTGGGGATCCTGCCACCAGGATCATGGAGGTCCCCACTCTGAAAAAGCTGGCGCTTTCATCCACCAACTCACATGGGATTGTACCATCCCAATTGTAAGTCCTTCCTCCTCTTTAGAGATTAGTCTTCCCACCTTTAAACCTTGAAGTCCATTGAGTAATGAAGCCCATGATACCCGATCAACTGCCTGTTCCTCAGAGGAAGAAGAGCTGATAGTCCAAGTGCAGCATGAAAAATCAGTTGTCCTCCAGGAGGCAGAGGAGGGTCCCCAAAGGAGTATATGGAAATGGCTGCCTTGACAAAAGGGTTAGAAACACCAGCAGAGTCTCCCCCTGGAGACTACTCAGGGAGACCTCAGTGTCCTGGAACAAAGTCTTGAGCTCTGGGAGGGAAACACCTTTCAAAGAGGACACAAGTACCTCTCAAGAATTTCTCTGTGGTACCTACCATCTGCAGCTCCCACAGACTTGCAGCAGGAGTGCTGACCATGGCTCAGGCTGTTGCAGAAGCTGCACTGCTCCAGGAGAAGACCTGGGCAGCTTCTCACATTGAGAGAATAGGCCAATGAAAGGCTGGACAAACACCATCTGCCTGTTTCTCCAGGCTCCCAGGGCTCAACCAAGGAGTTGCAGGGCCAAAAACATTCCTGTGGTCCATCAGAAAGCTGTCCTCTACCCAGAGCTCATGCCTGGAGACTCAAGAAGAGAAAGAAGCCCATGCCAATGGCCCTGCTGTTGGTCCTACCCTGGCATGGAGTTTGGCTGCCCTCAGCTGCCTAGAAGACTCTTCTGTGTCTAGAGTAAGACGAAGTCACACGGCTGAGGGAGGTTCCAGAAAGAATAGTGATCACATACGATCACAGATGAAGAAGAAATATTGTACAAAGGAAAAAGGACATAAAGATGGACTGATGAAAACAAACATTATTTCTCTTGATTCCTGAGGGTTTTTTAGTGCTTTCTTAAATTTTGTGCCCAAGGCATGTTCACTTTACCATAACTTGAGGAAGTGTCTCACCATTCAATGTGAATAATTGCACATTACCCTATATTCAATAGGGTCCCCCCACCTCCTATCTCCATCCTTAGCTATCCAGAGTTTGGCTCAATATTTTGAGATAATTAACTTCTAAACTTTTTCTTGGTGGAAGACAGGAGATCTGAGACTAGCAATTGTTGTTATGCAGACACCCAGAAAATTTCCTGCTTTTATCCTTACATGGGATGCTTTTTATAATTACTCAAGTATTTTCAATTCCTGCATTTTTCAATCCCCAGTACCAAAAAAATAAACAAACAAAATAGGAGAAAATAAAGACATTTTAATGACCAAACAACTCAGGAGTTAACTAAGAGACCCTCACTATGATAATTAAAAAACAAAAAAACTTCAGAAGAATAGTGATCACATAAGGAAGTTCACAGATAAATAAAGAAATATTTTGCAAAGGAAAAAAATATTGTACAATGTCAATTGACTTCATTTAGGACTTTCTCTACTGCTTCTTAGGTTTCAGTTTTGTGAGGGTTCATGAAGTCAGTTATCAACTATCTCTCCTGGCATCCAAAATTGTGTTCTTCTCTTCTATCATCAAAGCCCTCATGAATTTCTAATTCTTCAAATTTCTTTTCCTAATGCAAATTAAAACTGCACTGAGATTTCACCTCACTCCAGTCAGAATGGCAATTATCAAGAATATAGGGGCTGGGGTTGGGGCTCAGTGTTAGAGTGTTTGCCTAGCATGTCCGATGCCCTGGCTTCAGTCCTCAGCACCACATAAAACAATAAATAAATAAAATAAAGTTTTTTTTCAAAGACTATGAAAAGACAAATTGCATTAAAAAAAGAATAAAGTGATAATAATTGTTGGTAAGGAAATGGGAAAAAGGGTACACTCATACATTGCTTATGGGACTGCAAATTGGTGCAACTACACTGGACCAATTGAAGATTCCTTAAAAAACTAGGAATGGAAACACCTTTTGACCCAGTTATCCCACTCCTTACTATATATCCACAAGATAAAATCAGTATACTACAGTGACACAGCCACATCACAATAGAAGACACAGAAGCTCAATTCACAATAGCTAAGCTATGGAACCAACCTAGGTACCCATTAACAGATGAATGGATAAAGAAAATGTGGTATCTATACACAATGGAATATTACTCAGCCACAAATAAGAATGACTTTATGACATATACAGGTAAATGAGTGGATCTGGAGACTATCATTCTAAGTGAAATAAGCCAATCCCCAAAAAACACAGGTTGAAGGTTCTCCCTAATGTGTGCATGCTAACACAATGGGTAGGTTGAGCTGGTTGGTAAAAGTTCAATGGATTAGACAAATGAGAATGAAAGGCAGGGAGAGGGGATAGGAATTGGAAAGACAGTGGAATGAATCTGACATAACTTTCTTTTGTACATGTGTGAATACATCACAGTGAGACTCAACATCATGTACATCCACAAGAATGGGATTACAATACGATATATTCGGTGTTTATATAAATATATCAAAATTCTACTGCCATGTATGGCTAAAAAGAACAAATTAAAAAAATTTTAAACAGAGAAAGAAAAAAATTTCTTTTCCTAGCATGTTAAAGGAGTTTTGGTTGCATGTGGAGATTTTCCCAGTCTGCCATATTTTTCTTTTAGACCATCTCCTGTGACTGTATCTTTACCAGAGATTTCCCCAGCAGACTTTCCCTTTCATCTCAACCCTCAGAACAAAGTCACACTCCCAATCTCAAACTGACTCAAACAAGGAGAACACACTGTCGTGCTGCTTTGGGGTGGTGTGAATGTTTGAGACCCAACACAGGAGTCCCTTCTGAGGTTTGGATGTGGTTGTCCTCCTAGGTCCATGTGTTGGGATCCTCAAGGGGGGAGGATTGAGAAGGGGTGGATCCTGTAAGAGGTGAGGCCAAGTGGGAGGCCTAAGGTCATTGGGAGAGTGACCTCAGAAGGACACTCTGAGCACAGAAAAACCCTGGTTTCTGTCTGCTGATGTGATTTTTTTCTTCACCATCTCACATCAAATCACAGGATGTGGCAGAGCCAAGAGGGCCCTGACAAAAGCCATGCCTTTGAACTTCCAAAACTATGAACTAAATAAAACTCTTTTTTTAAAAGAACTTAGACTGCCTCGGGTATTCCATTATAGCCATGCAAAAGTGACTATGTAGTCACCTTCAAAAACCTTAATCAGGGCTTAGAGAGTCAAACTCCAAACCACTACTCAAATGAGGAAGTCACCTCTTAAAGACAATGGTCATGTCTCTTAAAGGTTTCTATCTTTAGCAATGGCTGTGGTTGTTTGACTGAGGGATAATCTATTTCACAAATGCAATATATGGAGAACATCCTTATGCATAAATGGTGAAGTGATAAAGGCAAAATGAAACTGAGATAAGAACAGGAGTAGGGGGGAAAGGAAAGTTAAAGTCTGTGTTTATACTGTCTGATTTGCAATGGGCTAACCAGGAAGAGTGACCCTTTCCTTTTGTGTGAAGAGGCATATTAAATGTCAAGAAGCTAAAAGACAGCATGAAGGTAGCTCTCAAGCTAAAGACTAAATCAAATTACTTCAAGGCCTGTTCTCTTAAGGTCATGTTGATATAACAATGGCCAAATTGCTCTAGGATAAAAGTTTGGCCTGTTTGGTTTACTGTGGTCTTGTATTTACACCTGAGACACTCATTTGGAAATCCTAGTTCTATTCTGCAAGACGGTAAAACAGCTTCTGAAAACTTTAATCAAGTGATGTTTGAGTCTGAAATTAAAATTGGACACGGTCATAATTTGGCTTAATCTGTGATATTAAAGAGAATATCAATTGACTAAATAGAATAAAGGTCATGAACACTGTGTTTGAGGAGGAAAGAATTAGAGACAATGAGCCCCCTGCCATGCCAACCAACCCCCTTGTAGTACTGGGTGTTAAATCCAGGGGCTTTTGCATGCTAGGCAAGCACTCTACTACTGAGCTGCATCCCCAGCTAGAAAACTCATTTTTTCCACTTTGCTTTACAGGGTTTGTTGAGAGTACTGAAAGTACTTTTACAATTTTATCCCTTTATTTTCTTTTTTTGGGAAAACATTTAAAAGTCGACACAGAAAAATTCTACATATTATTATATATACTGAGATGTTTGAATATATGTACTCAGTTTATCAATTTTTGAGTTGTGAACATTCATTAAATGTACTCTTTAAAAAATACTTATCTTTTAGTTGTAGTTGGACACAATACTATTATTTCATTTATTTTTATGTGGTGCTGAGGATCAAACCCAAGACTTTGCACTTGCTAGGTGCGTGCTCTAAGGCTAAGCCACAACCCCAGCCACATTAAATGTACTCTTTTTTTTTAAAGGGAGAGTGACAGAGGGAGAGAGAGAGAGAGAGAGAATTTTTTTTTAATATTTAATTATTCGTTATTGGCGAACACAACTTGTTTGTTTGTAAGTGGTGCTGAGAATCGAATCCAGGCCACAGGCATGCCAGGCGAGCGCGCTACCACTTGAGCCACATCACAGCCCCTAAATGTACTCTTAAATGAATATGTTGGCATCGATTTGGAGTGTAAGTATCTGAATTTATCTAAAACTATTATTTGAATTTGGCATTCATGCAGAATGCCAGAAAGTCACTAGCCACTTGGAACATCCAAAGATACTGAGCCACAAACTTTTGAAAAATTAAGATATATAAAGTCATGGACTACTTTTATAGAAAATTGAACAATTGATTGCTTTAAATTTTATGTGTTTATTTTTTAGTCGTAGTTGGACACAATACCTTTATTTTATTCATTTATTTTTCTGTGGTGCTGAGGATCGAACCCAGGGCCTCACAGGTGCTAGGCAAGTGCTCCACTACTGAGCCAAAACTGCAGCCTTACCTTGAAAGTACACAAAAATAAATAGTGCAAGTACTTTAGTGCTTTTTGTCTGTGTTGTCCTGTCCGATACATTGATGAGACAATTGACTTTCCTGTCCATGCCACAATTTTAAATGTATTACATATGTGGGAAAGATAACAAGTATCTAAATACGACTTCCTTTTCCAGAAAATGTCTTGAGTTTAGACAGAGCTGAAGAAGCTGAGTGTGGCGTGCTCTGATCAGGAGGAGAGGTCCAGTCTTCAGGGAGATGGTCTAATTGGGCTTGTGTGGTGATTAAGGGGCAGACAGCTCTGGCTTTGGAGGACAGAATTTCCCTGGCCCTCGCCACAGCCCCTTCTATCTCCTTCAGCAATTGTCAATATTTGGTCCCTAACACAACCACACCTAGAATAACCATGTTGGAATGTTAAAACTGGCATCGGTGGGGCCAAGCCTCTCCTTTTTCCAGACAACAATGCTCTGGCTAAAGGGAGTCTCACCTTCCACATCACCACCTCTGACACCAACCAACCAAGTGCAAAACTGTGCCTAGAAGGACTGCTCCCATTCGGGTTGTATGGCACAGGAGTGCACATGCATACCTATGAGACTGAGCAATTTCTGGAGGCTGTGCCGTGCCCTTCCAAGTACCCAAAACTGGCAGCTTGGAACTCTGAGTGTAACACAGCTGGGCTGGTCATATTTGCCAACTTTTCCTTCAGAATTAAAACTCAGCACTTCAGTGATCATCTCTTGAGAAGGGGTTCCTAAAAGTTCTGAAAGTTTTAGACAATGACTTGGCATCTCTCCTTCCAGAAGACCAGTTCTGAAGATCAAGGCATCTCCTAGGTGCCATTTCTGCATAGCAGCAAGCTGACCCTGGCTGACTGCAACCTGTTGCCAAAACTGTTGAGATTAGGAGGACTCTTTAAGATGCACTGAGTGTATTCCTCACAATGAGATGGACCATAACCTTTTTTATGGCGTAGCATGTGGTGGTTTGGAGATGAGGTGCGCCTGAAAAACTCATTGGAGTTAATGGAGGAATGTTCAGAGGTGAATGATGTGATTATGAGCATGGTGACCTAATCAATCAATAAATCCTTTGGGTGGATTAATAATTAGAAAGGACCACTGTACTGGGTTATAACTGTGGTTAGGTGGGGCATGGCTGGAAGATGGAGGCCACTAGTAGCATGCCCTTGGAGATAACATTTTGCCATTTGCTCCTTCTTACTCTCTGCTTTGTGGTTGCCATGAGGTAAGCACCTGTCCTTCAAAATGTCCTTGTGCCCCAATGTTCTGCTCCACCTCTGGCCCAAGGCAATGGAGCTGGCTGCCCATGGACTGACACCTCTGAGACATGAAACGTTCTGCGTCACCTTAGCCCCAAAGCAATGCAGTCAGCCAAACACGGACTGAGATCTCTGGAAAATGCAATGGTAGGCAACAGGAAGAACACTGCACACCCTCAATGTGGTGGAGAGAAAAGGATGTGTTTATGCTTTGGTCAGGATGAGAGGGAACTGCTCCCAAACAAAATATACATATTTTACCTGAAGTAATATAGGAGTCAGGCACCATTACTGGCTCAAGGATCCTGTGGGACAGTTCCAGGGACAACTGTAATGGTTTTCCAAATTGATAGTATGGTGGGAACTATAGCTGTAGTTTTCTGAAGGCAACTGATGGTGGTTTGACTCTGGATGGCTACAGTCATGTCCAGTAGAACCGTGGAGATATTTTTGGAGCCCAGTAGAATGACTGCCTAAGTAAACCAAAGGAAAGCAGCCTCCGAATGACCCTCTGGAGGGTCAGAATAACTGTGTGGTGGGTGTGGGAGAAGAAGCAGCGCAGAGTCAGGAGGAGCCAGAGCTCAGACCAAGTGGGGGTGGGGATCTCTTCACCATGGAGCCTTCCTTTGACCAACCATCTTGGCTCAAGTCCTTTGTGCGTCATGCATTCCAGCCACACGTCACAAAGGCTAAACTCCAGTTCAGCCTTTGGTCGAAGGAGGAGCTGGCTTCTCAGCCAAGCTGCTCTGTGCTGACTAGCATTGGACTAGTGTGGGACTTCTGCCTAGTGACGAGCCCCAGGCGCCCTCCATGGGCAGTCTTCTGATCAAGTGCGGTCGCAGGCCCCTCCGCAGGGCCCTCTTGGACCATCAGACTCCTCTCCGCAT
Organism: Callospermophilus lateralis; assembly: GCF_048772815.1. Lineage (NCBI taxonomy): Eukaryota > Metazoa > Chordata > Mammalia > Rodentia > Sciuridae > Callospermophilus > Callospermophilus lateralis. The sequence continues at coordinate 886,005 of NW_027512320.1, read as the reverse complement.
CGCCCGGGAGACTCCTTCTCCTCACAGGGACCACCCCGCTGCACCTGCCTCTCCCCTCAGCCCTGCCAGCAGGCATTTCCTCCAGGATCCCAGACCTCGGGGGCCTCCTGCTGCTGCACGACAGAGGCCCGCTCCTCTGTCGGGGGATCCTGCTGCCGGTGGCCTGGGGGCCGTTCCCCAAAAAGCCAGTGCTATCGCGGAAGAACTCGTGCATGTTGGGACCCTTGACAGCAGTAAGGGTCCCCCCTCCTGGCCGCAGGCCACTCCTCCTGCCTTCAGTTCCTCAGCTCATCCACCAAGCTGAGGGGCCCATGACACCTGCTTGTTGCCCTCTTGGTGCGTCTAAGGGAGCTGAGCTCAGGGCCCAGGAACAGCGAGAAAAAAGAAAGATCCACCAGGAGGAGGAGCAGGAGAAGGAGAAGAAGGAGGAGGAGGAGAAGGAGGAGGAGGAGGAGGAGGGGGAGTTGGAGAAGCTGAAGGAGAAGAAGGACGAGAAGGAGCATGAGAAGGAGGAGGAGGAGGAGGAGGAGGAGGAGGAGGAGGAGGAGGAGGAGAAGGAGAAGAAGAAGAAGGAGGAGGAGGAGAAATAAGAGGAAGAGAAGAAGGAGGAGGAGGACACTTGGGGAGACCTCAGTGCCCTGGAGGGAGAGAGTGTTCCAGAGAGGGTCCAGATGTCTCTCAGGAAGCTGTCATATGGGAGCCCCGGCACCTGTAGCTCCCAGGACCCTGCTCAGGAGTGCTCCTCCTGCTTCAAGCCCAGGGCCACTCAATGCTCCACACGTGGGCCCAGGAGCATGTAGGTGAACTGGATCTGCCTGTCTCTCCAGCCTCCCAAGATGCCATCCAGGGAGAGCAGGGCCTAAAGCCGACCTGTGTTCTATCCCAGAGTTGGCCCTCACTAACTGCTGCCTCCAGGAGGCCAAGGAAAAGAAAACGGCTCATGCCAGTTGCCCTGCCATCACTGATTTCCTGGCATCAGGATGGGCTGCCCCCACCTGCAAAGCGGCCACTTTTATGTACAAAAGGCACCCTGAGGAGGGTTCAGAGTGCCAGAAGTAACAACATGGAGCCTGAGGCAGAGGTTGCCCAGGGCGGAAGAGAGGCTCTGGAGTACTGCACCACCACTGTCCATTCATCCTCCCCACCTGCAGACCCTCCCTGGAATGCAGGCCCCTCCCACCACCTACAGACCCCTCCCCCATCCCAACCAAACTTGCCAGCAGGCAGATGGAATTCCAGCCTGCTGGGCCCCTGAACCTATCCATCCCTCCACCTCCTCCCTCATCTAATATTCCTCTGCCTCTTCCCAGGAAACCTCCTTCTCCCTTCAGCCCCAGTCCCCATGTTGGAGTTACCCCTAATGTGTTTCACCTTCCCACACCTCTTACCCAGGTCCCTTTCCCATCCAATCCTACCTCTTCCAGAACGGAATCCCCAACCCCCATGTGTATTGATCCTCCTACTCCTTTTGATCCTCCTCCTCCTCCAATTCCTCCTCCTCCACCTCCCCCTCCTCCACCACAACCACCTCCTCCCCTTTCTTCTTCTTTTCCTCCTCCTCCCCCTCCTCCTCCTCCTCATCTACCTCCTGCTTTTCCTCTGCCTCCTTTTTCTCCTAATCCTTCTCCATTTCCTCTTCCTCCTCCATCTCCTCTTCCTCCTCTTCCTCTTCCTCCTCCTCCTCATCTCCCTCCTCCTCGTCTTCCTCCTCCTCCTTCTCTTCCTCCTTCTCCTCCTTTTCTTCCTCCTCCTCCTATTCCTCTTCCTTCTCCTCCTCTTCCTCCTCCTTTTCCTCCTCCTCCTTCTCCATTTTCTCTTCCTCCTCCTCCCATTCCTCCTCCTCCTACCTCTTTTCCTGCTCCTCCTCCTCTTCCTCCTCCTAATGTTCCCTCTCCTTTGACTGCTCCTCCTGCTGCTCCTCTTCCTCCTCCTCCTCATTCTTTCCCAAGACCCACTCCTGTCCCTTCCACCCGCAACCCCAATACCCAGGGCCAGCACTCCGTCCCTCCAACTCTCACAGCCATGTCATCGGCTCACCTTTCCCACATCCTGCTGTGCTGCCTGAGGACATGGCCATGGACACTACCCCCCCTTCCATGGTGGTCATTTTCCCATCTTCTTCGTCCAGTGACAGCTCTGGCCCACACCGCAGTGTCCATGGCCGTAGGCAGCACAGGCAGCCAGAAAAGGGACCAGTCTTCCCCGGCCTCCCAAACCTTCAGTTCTCCCAACCCAACCCCAATCTGTCCCATTCCATTGTCCCACCACCCACCCCTCAGCCTGCATCAGGGAACCCTGCTGGACAGCAAACAGCCTCTCTTCCCAATGCCCCCATGGTTACCATGCTGCCAGTGAAGGTCCACTCACAGGCCTCCACCCTGGCACAGAAGGCCTCTGCACCACCAACCTCCCAGGCTGCCAGTGAAGAGCCCATGGATACGACCCCTCCTTCGAAGGCTGTCATGTTCTAGTCACTTCCTGCCTGCCAAGTTCTTAGTCTGACTCAATTTGGTAAGCATGGCACACACCTCCACAGCTATTTCTATATTGTAGGCCTGGTGCCACATATTTGGGGTTTGATTTCTGCTTGCTATTTATTCCTAATGTTACTTTGGAGGTAAAATGTGCTTTGCAAATGTTGGCTTTTGACATAATAGCTGAAGACTCAATCACCAATGAAGCAGTATATGTGTGTATATGCACACACACACACACACACACACACACACACACACACCAGAAATGCCACAGTCTTTGTCTCTAAATTTTAGAAGTAGGCAAATTTGAAATTTTTCTAGAAATATAAAGGAGACTAAAGAGATGTGATAAGTGTATGAACTGTGGGAGCCTGGACTTAAATCCAGCATGGAGGATGACAACAGGACAACTAACAAATTGGGCTGTAGACTGGAGGAATGTATTGTGTCAATGTTAGTTTCCTGAATGTAGGAATTTTTCAGGGTTATGGGAGAGAATGTGCTATCCTGGACAATTCACAGCAGAGTAAAGGCATTAAGTGTCCAGGGGTGTGAGACACAAATACTCCGCTCAAACTGTTCAGAAAGGTTGAATTAGGGAAAGAGGCAAGATAAAGGACATGTGGCAAAATGTGAAAAGTCTGTGACTCCTCCTAGACATTCCAAATAACTCTCATTGAGGCAGGAAATAAAGTTTGTCCAGGCAATTTCAGTCGTCTTCCCTCCCCCACTAGGAAGAAAAGTTTTGCATTCATTTGCAAATACACTGACTTCAATATTTCACATGTGTATATGAATATTTCAACTATTATAATATAGATCTCTCTCCCTCATTGATGGCATGTTAAAATCTTTAAAAGCTGTTTGCTCAACAAGATTGGTCAACAAGATTTGTTAGATCATTTAGAAAGGCCATATCGGGATTCTCTTAACAGTCTTATGACATTTCTAAAGCTTAAAAATCCTGCAGAATAAAACACATCTAAAATTAGAATAAAGAGTAAGTAACTGTGGATTCGAGCTAATGTAAGAATGAATGAAAGTAGAATTGGGCTTTACAGGAGGAAATGTGACCGGTCCAGAAACAGGGCAGCAATGAAGTTATGTAAGTTGTCAAGAGTTTGATAGCACCATGACTTTGACCATGAGACTGTTCCATGATGCGTGCCCTAATGAGAAGCCTGAGGTGCCCGTTTCCATGACTCTGTACACTATGCTTTGCTTTGCTTCACATTCTCTATATTGAAGAACCTGGAGTAGAGCAGCTTTCTATTTCTCAAAAACATTCCATTTAATTTCAACTGGAGGAAGACCTTTCTAACATGTGGGACATGAGTAGTCACATTGGGTTGGCCTTCTGATCCTCAGGTGGGGTGTTTGTTGTCAAATATAGCAGTTGTCCTTGGAGAGGATCAGTATTCAGGGTCAGGACCAAGCAGCAGAGAACTCAGCCCATCACAGATTGAAAGTAGAGCACTGCAGCACCAAGGGAATAAGGACGCTGCTCTTTTACATCCACTCTCCAACAGTTTTCATTTTCAATCAGAATACTTAAGTAGGATTGATTGTTCTTCCAATGGTAATGTCCAGTTCTTTGTTCTCTCAAGAGCCATGCGTACCAATTGTAGCATAAAATATTTTGCTTAGAAATACTATTCTATTACATTGAGCCTTTATAGTGTCGTACACTCTGTGCAAAACATCACATCATTTCATGTCAATTTCACAATTCTCTGAACTAGATATTATGAGTTCCAGTTTACAGGTTCATAAAATGAGCTTTACGGAGGGAAGCTTCGTTACTTTTCTTTCAAAGACACTCAGTGGTAAGAAAGAGCAGAGGTGATTTCAAATCTGATTCCAAATCCATAATGATTAACCTGTATACTCGACAAACTTTACAACATGGACTTGCTGAAAAGAGGTTTATAAACTGCTTTATGAAGAGTTTGTAATTAGGCATTCAAAATATGCTACCAATATTGGGTAACCATGTGTGCCAACTAGCTTGTAGGACCGTGACAATGAAATAACTTGTTGAAATTAATCATGGAATAAATATAGAACAAAAAATGCAAAGAAGAGATATTTTCACCGACTATTTAAAATTAGTATGAAAAGTACATTTTAAAAGGAACTAACAAATTGTAATAATATTCAAAATGCAATAATCCAGTCCTATTTGAGCTTAGCAAAAAACTATATCAACACTTTGTTTCCAAATCCTATGACTTCTCTGAGGATACAATTAAATTTATTATTGTGAATGTTTTTCAAACCATAGCTCCATTAGGCATCAGATATTTCACAATATCTGATTTCCTCCTAAAAACTAACCCTGTGCCTTCCATTTCTGATTTCATCTTCAGCACTCACCCTGTCCCTTCATTTAAAGGAAGTTCAGTGAAGTTCAATTCCCCCCAAATTACTGAAAAATATCAAATTCAATTTTTTTAAAGGTCTGAAGGAAACAAGAGTTTAATAAGATGCCGACCTTGGTTTCTGTTCCTCTCATCATTTCCTTGAAGTATCTTAACTCAGCTAACCATTTTTAATTAGGCAAAGGTTTCTAGAATTTGGTTGATACTTGCCCTCAATTAGCTTTGAACTATGAATAAATATACCTGAGCAGCTAGCTATGACAGAGGGCAAGATGGAAGCACCCAACAGAGAATAATATGAACCAATGTTCTTTTTCCTGGAAGTGTCTTACTCTGATTTTTCTACTCCTTCTCATTTGCAGGCCCCACCTCCTTTGCCATAGGAATGAACTCACCACCTGGACTGGCCCATCAGGGAACTCAAACTTCCCCAAAGTAACAAAGGATTCAAGGTGGAGACTTGTTCCATATGGAGACCACCCAAGCCCTGCAGTGGCTGACTGCTATGAAAGAGAAATGTCTCTCCATCTGACATCAAGAACTAAACAAGCCAGATATATATGCCAAATGTCTTCTTTGATAAAAGGAGGTCATCAAAGAACACAACAGGAAGGAAGGGCATAAGAAGAAAATCACCATTAAATAGGGATGAGAGGCGGGAGGGAAAGGGAGAGAGAAGGGAAATTGCATGGAAATGGAAGGAGACCCTCATTGTTATACAAAACTACAATATAGGAGGGAGTGAGGGGAAAGGGAAAAAAACAAGAGAAATGAATTACATTAGATGGGTTAGAGAAGATGGGAGGGGAGGGAAGGGGGGATAGTAGAGGATAGGAAAGGCAACCCATATAATCCCTCGGTGCATGGATGGCAAGTGCTCATAAATGGAGTGAACATGGTTCAGGAAGATGATACCTTCAGTACAGGCTGTCATCCTGCTTCATGAGCACCAAGTGAAAATGCCATTGCCTAATCTCTGCACATTTGGGGAGGAAAGGGAATTTTGTATTGTCATTCTCTAAATGAATACATTACCTTGCCAAATTGTCTGACCACCTTGTTTACTTTTGATCAAGGATCTCAGGAAACTAATGATATAGAAAAGAATTGTTTAATAGCTGCTACTATTCCTATATTCCTTGTGATGATACACCTCCTATGCTAGTATGTGGCTTTCACCTGCAGTGTCTTAGGCATATCTGTTCTTGAACAATATATCTGGTGCTGCAGAAAGGGAAACAAGGAGACTGTTAATGCCCTGGGGTGCAACTCAGTGGTAGCACCTACCTGCCTTGCACAAGGCCCAGGTTTCAGTTCCCAGCCCTATAAAATAGAATGTTATGCTTATAGTAGACTAAGAACTTGAAAATAGATTTTCAAAGAGTAGATTGAAGTATGATCAGAGTCAATCACTCACCCCTGCCCACCCCAACTTCATTCTTCAACTGTGCCCATTCTTCAACTGCGAAATGTGTAATATGTATATGCTTTTTTTTTTTCAGGGCTGGGGATAGAACCCAAGTCCTGGTGCAAGCTAGGCAAGCACTCTGTCACTGAGCTACATCCCCTGCCCTCCACGTACTTTTATTATCAAGCATTCTCCACATCTGTGCTAAATAATTCTAGGAAATATTTTCCATTTCTTTGCTTCACATGATCTCAGAGAGTCTATCAAGAGTAACCAAAACTTAAGTTTCAGTAGGTGAGGGCTTGGTAGACTTGGGCATATAATTCTTGAAGTCTCCATGGAAACATCAGTTCCCAACTCTTTGCAGACATGGGATCATTCTGCAGTTCCACTTCTTGCCTGGGGAGACCATAAACAAGAAAATGGTTCCTAAGCTATAGAACTCAATGTGGTTCTGTTACAAACACAGAGACTTGATTGGCCTTTGTCTTGGCACAGTAGCTCCAAGCTTGAAAGAAATACACCACAAGGAGACATTAGATCTTGCAGCATTATTTCATCTCATTTTTCTGATTTCTCTGTGATTTTGCAATCTTAGAGCATCTCAATAAGAGGTGGTAACAGTCAGGGTTATAGATTTCCTGCTGGCATTGTTACCAATTATGAAAATGGAAAAAAAAAATAGAGGCTAATACAATATAGCCTAGAATTGTAACATTTTTAAAAATACCATACTGTAAACATTTCGGTCAGGCCCCAAAGGAAAATTGTTTAATATGGTTTGGGTTTCAATTTGAGATGTCACATTGATGGACTGATGGGTGGGAGGTTTGGGACTGAGGGTTATTTTGTTATTTACTAATAAATGAGATTACTTCATCACAAAAAAAATATTACAGCATTTCTTTTTAATATTTGGCTTAGAAAAAAATTGGTGCTCCCCAACAGATAACCAAGTCCAATTTCTCATGCTTTTGTAAAGATTGTTTTTATTTTTTCATTTGTTTTCAGACAGAAAGGAGACTGTTCTGAGCTGCTGCCCACATAGAATCTGAGTGCTTTCTGTCCCCATATGGAGTATTGTTTTCCTCTCGGTGACATATGCAATGATCAATTGAATTGGCTACTAATACATGAAGCGATTCATGATGTCTCCTGAACCATTTGCTCTGAGGACACATCATGTTTTCTTGCAGATTCAGAAAGTGCCCAGAATTCCACAAAAAATGTGTTGAAACCAGGCACCTTCATTTAAGCAGCACTACCTAGTCACCAAGCTGTGTCACCTCTTGCCATTTAAAATGAACAGATGTTATTTTTGCTCCGAACTTGATTGCGAAACATCTATTTTTTTTAGCTCTTCTTTGCCAGTTAAAATCACGTGAACAACAATACCTGAGCTACGTTCCTGAGTGCCAGAAATATTTGTTTTCCAATTCAAGCATGTAAAGATCTCAGAAGGTGAAGGATTTAGTCTGGCAGCATTGAAAGAATGTACTGAAAGGAGGGCCAGAGTTTCTAGGTGTTGGTCACTAAGAGCCACCTTGTTGGGGCCACTCTGCTTTCTCAGGGTGGTCCTGCAGTTAGAGAAGGCAGCTGTAAAAGGGTAATGGAAGTATCATAGTTTCTGAGTGACAGATCAGTATATATAAAAATTTTAACCAGGTAACTCCCTGCTCCTGAATTCTGCCATGCAACCAGGCCTGACAGTGAGCCGAACATACAGTGGTTCCATCTGGCTACAGGACCCGCTGGACAAGGAACTCATGACAGGGTCCTCCCTCTTCAACCCTTTGTCGGACATCAAAGTCAAAGTGCAGAGCTCATTCATGGTTTCTCTGGGAGTGTCTGAGAGAGCCGAGTGCCATGGCAAGAATCACTCTGGGACATTTCCCCATGGAAACAATCGCAGCTTTAGTACAATGCATCCCCTAATTAACACACCATACATCCAAAATCTGGCATCATTCCCCACAAGGACAGAACTGAGGACAACTGGTGTCTTTGGCCATTTAGGAGGGCACTTAGTAATGCCAAATACAGGTGGGTGGTAAGTGTGTGTCTATATACTTTCCGGAGTTTGTTTAAATACTTCATATAATTATATCCTGTCAAAGTCATTTTATGATGTTTATCATCCCTTTGTGAGAAAGAAATGCCACCACTCTACGGGTCTATTTGATTTACACAGCACACCAGGACCAAGGCTAAGATTAGGCTTTGTGGTTGTTATCTCAGAAAGTTTTAAATGCCTGTTAGAGTTGGTAGCCATATTACCTGAAAGTGTCTAGGTAGTCCCCTGGCTTTAAGCCCTTTTGAAATATGTTACCTAGGGCATGATCTGGTAGCCCCCAAATCATTCTTTGGCATGACCACAACAAGTACCATGTTTATAGCTTTGAATGGCTTATATGCTAGTAGATAATTTAATACAATGACAGTCTCATTTCATCTGTAAATGACCTAATAAACACACTCAGTGTTCATAGACCTTGCTAAGCATGTTACTTCATGATGAGCAATGATGAATAGTCATTCCAAAGCTGCTCCTTTGAATTACCACTTCAGTTACTGGGCTGTGTTGTATGCACAATTAAGTTCCAAGTATTTTCTTTCTTTCTTTGGGTTGGAAGAGAGGAAATTTTCTTGATGTTTCACAGGACACATAAGGTGCCCAGCTTGGTTCACTTCTAAAATGACGTCCTAAATGATTAGAGCACCGACATGACCCAACTTCAAGATTTACCGTGAGGCTATATTAAAGAAGATATGGCAATAGGAATGAAAAACAATAATAGAATAGAATAGAAAGTCCAGAAACAGTGAGGGGGGGAGGGAGAATCTAGACATAGACCTTAAACACTTTTAAATAACACAAAGTGGATCATAAACCTAAATACAAAACAAAAAAATTTTTTCTAATCTCCTAGATGATGACATAGGGAAGAAATCTCAGTGATCTTGAATTTGGAGATGATTTTTTTATACATCACAGCACTTACAGGGAAGACAAAATTAACGTTAGACTTTATTAACATTAAAGTCCAAAAATTTATTAAAACTAAATTTTTCTCTGAAAAACACAACTCTTAAGAGGATGCAAAGACAAGCCATAGACTGAAAGATGATTTTACGAAATACCTATCTAAAAGGTACTCATTTCAAAATCTACAAAAAAATTTAAAACTCAACAATAACAAAAAACTAAAAATAGACAAAATATGGAAACAGACACCTCACCAAAGAAGGTATACAGATGACACATGAACATATGAAAGTACACTGAACATTGCATATCACTAGGGAATTGCAAATTAAAACAGCAATGATACTATTAGGAAGGCTAAAATCCAGAACTTGGACAACACGAGACAGGGTGTGGAGCAAAGGGAACTCTGATTCATGACTGGTGAAATACAAAATGGTGCAGCCACATTTAAAGATACTGGCAGCTTCTTGCAAAGTTAAAGTCTTACCATATGTCCCAGCAATCACACCCCTTGGTATTTACACAAATGAGTTGAAAACTCACAGTTACACAAAAAACTTGCTTCTGATGTTTAAAGCACCTATATTCAAAATTGCCCAAACTTGGAAGCCACCAAACACCATTCAAAAAGTGAATGGTTAAACAAATCGTGGCACACACGGGACATTATATATTCAGGAAAGAAAAGAAATAAACATGCACACCATGAAATGTCATGACATGGAGGAACATCAAATGCGTACTGCTGTGTTAAAGAGTCCAGTATGAAAAGGCTACATACCACATGATTTCAACTGTATGATATTCTGCAAAAGGCAAAATTAGACAGTAAAAAGGTCCGTGGTTGCCAGGGGCTTTCTCAGAGGGAAGAATAAATAGGTGGAGCACAGAGGATTTTGGGGGCTGTGAAACTATTCTGTTTATTACTGTAATGATAGACATAGGTTGTATACTTTTTCAAATGTGTATAGCCATATAAAACTAGACACAAACTCTAAAATTAACTATACATTTTAGTTAATAATAGAGTATTGATATTCATTTGTCAGTTACTAATGAATGTACCACACAATTACATGATGTTAATTATCAGAAAAATTCTGTGTGGGTAAGAGTAAAATGTGTGCAAACTCTTTGTACTTTCTCTTCCATTGCTCAGTAATCCTAAGACTGCTCTAAAAATAAAGTCTCTGAATCTGAAGTAGAAAAAAAAATGAAATAAAATAAAATGACGTCCTAACTGTGGATTCGTTTTTGGAGTTGCACCCTGGGACTTAAGTGCGTGGCAGAATTTCACTTTGTTCCCTGAGTCCTAAGCAATGAGAATTGGGTAGTGTGCTGAGTCACAGGGTGTCTGGCTGGGAGGGATGGGGCCATTGGATCTGCAAGCATCGTCAGATTAGCACAGATTCAAGGCTGTGGCAGGTTTCTCTCTAAAGTAAAGCTAATCAAAACTTTATCTCATCAAATGAAATCTGTGATAGGACTAGTCCAATATTATTGTTCTAGCTAACTGAACTCTCTAAGAGTTTACTCACTTGAAACTCAACTTTTCCTTAATTTGAGGAATGTTGACTTGTTCAATCTCTCCCAAATTAATTACTTTCTTTAAACGTCATTTCAAAATCTGTTTTACTTCCTTTAAATAACCCTCTAATGCCACCCTAATGATTATATTTGGATAAAATTCTAATCATCTGTACTTTTCTTGGTTAGCGATTTAGGACATGAAAGGATCTTGGTTGAAATATGTGTGAGCATCAGTGTATAAATGTTTGCATATGATGTCACTCTTCTTTTGATGACTCAATGTAGAGTGAATCAGTCAACTATATTTACAGTTTTCTTGGCACCTTGTGTAGGCCTCTGAGTACCACCTCATCTTGCTTTCTGATGCACAATTCATAACAGGTTTACACAAATCTTAGCTCCCCATCATCCCAGGTACATTTCTAGAAGTGAGTGGATACAAACAAGATAAATACATTTTAAAATTTGAGAGCAGATAAACTTATGTATCAATATTCTCAGATATGTTTTATAATATATATATAATTCCCAGATGTGTGAGTGTGTGTGTGTGTGTGTGTGTGTGTGTGTGTGTGTTTGTATGAATACAAGTGACAATAAATGTTGGCGAGGAAATGGGGGAAAGGGTACACTCATACATTGCTGATGGGACTGCAAATTGATGCAACTACACTGGACCAATTGAAGATTTCTTTAAAAACTAGGAATGGAAACACCATTTGACCCAGTTATCCCATTCCTTGGTATATATCCACAGGATAAAATCAGTCTACTACAGTGACATAGCCACATCAATGTTCACAGAAGCCCAATTCACAATAACTAAGCTATGGAACCAACCTAGGTACCCATCAACAGATGAATGGATAAAAAAAATGTGTTACATATACACAATGGAATATTACTCAGCACAAAGAAGAATGACTTTATAACATTTGCTGGTAAATGAATGGATTGGAGACTGTCATACTAACTGAAATAAGCCAATCCCAAAAAACCAGAGGTTGAATATTCTAACATGTGGATGCTAACACGCAATGGGTAGGTGGGGGTGGGCCATGAAAGTTCAGTGGATTAGACAAAGGAAAATAAAAGGCAGGGAGAGGGGATAGGAATAGGAAAGACAGTGAAATGAATCTGACATAGCTTTCCTTGTACATGTGTGAATATACCACAGTGAATCTCGGCATCATGTACATCCAAAGACTGGGATTAAAATGCAATATAGTCTGTGTTCGTACAAATACATCAAATAGGTTCTACTGCCATGTATAGCTAAAAAAAGAAATGATTTTTTTTAAGAAGAGTGAAAGAAAAAAGGAAAAAGAAATTCCTTTTCCTACCATGTTAATGGAGTTGTGGTTGGATGTGAAGATTTTCTCAATCTGCCATACTTCACTTTTGGTTCAGCTCCAGTGACTATACCTTTATCAGAGATTTCCCCAACAGACCTTCCCTTTCATCTCAACCCTCAGAACTAAGTCACACTCCCAATCTCAAACTGACTCAAACAAGGAGAACAGCACTGTCATGATGATTTGGGGGTGGTGTGAATGTTTGAGACCCACCACAGCAGTCCCTTCTGAGGTTTGGATGTGGTTGTCCTCCTAGGTCGATATGTTGGGATCCTCAGGGGGGCAGTATTGAGAAGAGGTGGATCCTAGAAAAGGTGAGGCCAAGAGGGAGGCCTAAGGTCATTGGGAGAGTGACCTCAGAAGGACACTCTGAGCACAGAAAAACCCTGGTTTTTGTCTGGCTTTCTGTCTGATGATGAGATTTCTTCTTCACTATGTCACATCAAGTCACAGGATGTTTAGGTGATAAGGGAAGAATGAGCTCTTCTCCTGGCAAAGGTCAACTTTCCATGTAAGGCTAGAAAATGTGGTTACAAACACAGCACACTCCAAGTCATGGCATCAGATCTCTTGACACAAGGTCATTAAGATATGAAAAATATAAAGATCCTTCCACTCAGACTCCATCCCCAGGTTTAAAAACAGCAGTGTCCCCCAGCTGTTATACAGACCTGCTTCTCTACTGTCCTACCTTCAGTGTGACTGTCTAGTGGGTCATCCAATTCACTGCTGAAAACAAAGATGCTCTATGGGATCCAACCATACAAAACAGAAACATAAACACAGGGTGGCTACAGAGTGGCTCTGACATTGCTCCTACCTCTGAGTCCACGCTGTGTGGACAGCATCTTCTTGCTCTGACTTGTGTTGCCAGGCTCTGACTGGGTTCTGTGCAATCGGAGGCCTTCCCACAAGACAGTGCAATCAGAACAAAGCCTCTTCCACTTGGAGTTTCAGGAATGTATGCCTCTAATTTGGAAGCTCTTCAGCGGAATTCACAGGATGTTCTAAAAGAACATAGAGTAAATGTCAGTACATGGGTCTGGTTGAAGGTTTTCTCAGGCAGCAGTGTATGGACACAGGGCTGGAGTGGTTGGAGGTGGCTGAAAAACAGCCAGAGATAGAGTTGCTGCTAGGACATGATCTATGGTGGACAAAGAAAGGTAAAGGCATGGATCAATAGTGCAGGAGAAGGAGAGCCTTGTCTTCTCTAGCTAAAGCCCTGCCACGTGGGACGGTGAATTTACCAATGGGTTAAAACTCAATAAATGCACTGTACAATTTGATGGCAGCATGTTACCACTCCTCCTGCGGGGGCTGGGGTTTTGGCTCAGTAGTCGAGCACTTGCCTAGCAGTGTGAGGCCCTGGGTTCTATCCTCAGCACCCAAAAATAAATAAAAAGAAAAATATTGTATCCAACTCAAAAGAAAATATTAAAAAAAAAGAAAAAGCCAACATATGAATGACTTAACATTACATCTCAAAGCCCTAGAAAAAGAAGAAGAAATCTACACCCAAAGCAGTAGAAGATAGGAAATAATTAAAATCAGAGCTGAAATCAATGAAATTGAAAGAAAAGGAACAATTGAAAAAATTGACAGAACAAAAAGTTGATTCTTTGAAAAAATAAATAAAATTGACAGATCCTTAGCCATGCTAACAAAGAGAAGGAGAGAATAAACTTAAATTACCAACAAACAGCATGAAAAAGAAATATTACAACAGACACTACAGAAATACAAAAGAAAATTAAAAATTATTTTGAAAACTTGTACTCCAAGAAAATAGAAAATATGAAAGGCATCGACAAATTTTTGAGTCGTATGATTTGCCCAAATTGAATCAGGATGATATATACAATTTAAACAGATCAATTTCAAGTGACGAGATAGAAGCGAACATCAGAAGTCTACAATCCAAGAAAAAACCCAGACTGGATGGATACACTGCCGAATTCTACAAGACATTTAAAGAAGAACTATCACCAATATTCTTCAATTTATTTCAGAAAATAGAAGAAGAGGCAGCACTTCCAAACTCATTCTATGAGGCCAATATCACTCTGATTCCAAAACCTGGCAAAGACACATCAAAAAAAAAAAAAAAAAAGAAGAAGAAGAAGAAGAAGAAGAAGAAGAAGAAGAAAAAAAGAAAAGAAAACTTCAGACCAGTATCTCTAATGAACATAGATGCAAAAATTCTCAATAAAATTCTGGCAAATCGATTACAAAAACATAACAAAATGTCATGCACCACAATCTCATGGGGATTCATCCTAGGGATGCTAGGGTGGTCCACCATACAGAAATCTATAGATGTAATTCATCACATCAATAGACTTAAAGATAAGAATCATGTGATCACCTTGATAGATGCAGAAAAAGCATTTGACAAAATGCAACACCCCTTCATGTTCAAAACACTAGACAAATTAGGGATAACAGAAATATCTCAACATCATAAAGGCTATTTATTTTAAGCCCCAGGCCAACATCATTCTAAATGGAGAAAAATTGAAGGCATTCTCTCTAAAACCTGGAAAAAGACAGGGATGCCCTCTTTCACTACTTCCACTTAACATAGTTCTTGAAACACTGGCCAAAGCAATTAGATGAAAGAAACTAAAGGGATAAACATAGGAAAAGAAGAACTAAAATTAGCATTATTTGCTTATGATATGGTTCTATACATAGAAGACCCAAAAAATTCCACTAGAAAATTCTAGAATCAGTAAATGAATTCAGCAATATAGCAGGATATAAAATCAACACCCATAAATCAAATGCTTTTCTGTATATCAGTGACAAATCCTCAGAAAGGGAAATGGGGAAAACTATCTCATTTACAATAGCCTTAAAAAATATTCCATCTCTTAACAAAAGAGATGAAAGATCTATATAATGAAAACTACAGAACCCTCAAGAAAGAAATCAAAGAAGACCTTAGAAGATGGAAAGCTCTACCTTGCTTTTGGACAGGCAGAATTAATATTATCAAAATGACCATACTACCAAAAGCACTATACAGATTTAATACAATTCCAATCAAAATCCCAATGACATTCTGCATAGAAATAGAAAAAGCAGTCATGAAATTCATCTGGAAATATAAAAGACTCAGAATAGCTAAAGCAATCCTTAGCAGGAAGAGTGAAGAAGGTGGCATCACTATACTAGACCTTAAAGTATATCACAGAGCAATAGTAACAAAAACAGCATGGTATTGCCACCACAACAGACTGGTAGAACAATGGTACAGGAATAAAAGAACACAGAGACTATCCCATGAAATTCCAATTATCTTATATTAGACAAAGTTGCCAAAAACATACATTGGAGAAAAGATAGCCTCTTCAACAAATGGTGCTTGGAAAACAGGGAATCCATATGCAACTAAATGAAATTAAACTTCTATCTCTCACCATGCACAAAAGTCAACTTGAAGTGGATTAAGGACCTAGGAAAAAAACCAGAGACACTGCATCTCATAGAAGAAAAAGTAAGCCTTAATCTCCATCATGTGAGATGAGGCCCCAACTTGCTTAATTAGACTCCTATAATGTAAGAATTAAAATCAAGAATCAATAAATGGGATGAATTCAAACCAAAAAGTTTCTTCTCAGCAAAAGAACAATTTGTGAGTTGAACAGAGAGCCTACATCCTGGGAGCAAATTTTTACCCCTCACACATCAGAGTACTAATCTCTAGGGTATGGGAAGAACTCAAAAATCTACACTCCAGGGCTGAGGATGTACCTCAAGTTGTGGCATGCTCACCTAGCATTCGTGAGGCACTGGGTTCGATTCTCAGCACCACATAAAAAACAAAATAAAGATATTGTTTCCACTTAAAAAAAAGCTAAAAAAATATTTTTTAAAAAGCTAAACTCCAAAAAATCCCAAATAAGCCAATCAAAAAATGGGCCAAAGACCTGAACAGACACTTCTCAGAAGAGGATATATAATCAATCAACAAATATATGAAAAAAATATTCATCATCTCTAGCAACTGGAGAAATGCAAATCAAAACTACTCTAAGATTACATCTCATTCCAGTCAGAATGTCAGCTACGATGAATACAAACAACAACAAGTGTGAGTTAGGATGTGGGGGAAAAGGTACACTCATACAGTACTGGTGAGACTGCAAATTGGTGCAGCCAATATGGAAAGCGGTATGGAGATTCCTTGGAAAATTGGGAATGGAACTATCATTTGACCCAGCTATCTCTCTCCTCGGTCTATACCCAAAGGACTTAAAAACAGCACACTACAGGGACACAAGAGCCCAATTCACAATAGCTAAATGGTGAAAACAACGTAGATGCCCTTCAGTAGATGAATGGATAAAAAACTGTGGCATATATACACAATGGAATATTACTCAGCAATAAAAGAGAATAAAATCATGTATTTGCAGGTAAATGGATGGAGTTGGAGAATATAATGCTAAGTGAAGTCAGCCAATCCCAAAAAACAAATGCTGAATGTTTTCTCTGATATAAGGAGGAAAAATCATAGGGTAGGGAAGGGGAGCATGGGAGGAATAGATGAACTCTAGACAGGGCAAAGGGATTGGAGGGGAAAGGTGGGGGCTTGTGTTTAGAAATGCTTGTGGCATGTGATGGATATCATTATCCAAAGTACGTGTATCAAGACATGAATTGGTGTGAATAAACTTTGTATACAACCAGAGATATGAAAAATTTGTGCTCTATATGTATAATATGAATTATGATGCATGCTGCTTTCATATATAAATAAAAACTTAATAAAAAGGGAAGATTACAGTAAGGAAGTAGCACTATGAAGTATATTACATTAATATTTCAAATCAATCCTACCACTTTCCTCATTGAGTTCACTATTATTTTAATCGATTCTGGTGTTAGCAGTAAAACTCTGACTAAATACTCATCTTTGTACTTTGAGGACTAGATCAAGAAGAATAATCTATTAAGTAGACAGACATGTGTAGTGATTATTCATTTGTTGTCATCTGTCTGTTAACGTGATAATTTTTCAGTGGCACTATTTCACTAGCAACTTATTTCTGGCAAGGGTAATTTATGTGCCTTTCACATAGGATCCTCCACTTGTAAACCAATAATTTCACCTGCCTTTACTCTCTTTCTCACATATGCAAAGTCAACTGTGGATACGGGAAAATCTACAGAAAACTATCTTTAAATATGGTGACCCATTGGTTTACTTTCAAACCAGCTTCTACATTCTTAATTGCTTGTTAACAAAGTCCAAGAAGCAGCACTAGAGAGTAACAATCCAAAATTAAATTCTATCACAGGGAAATTATTGTCCCAGTCAGTCAAATATCCATCAGTAAACTGAGTCAGTGATCAGCTAACTTCAATAATAGAAATTATGCTCTTCTTATTTCCAGAAATAGGGCGTGAATCATGATATATATGTAGCAATGTCTACATAGGAAGTATATGGAATTCTTTCCTTTACAAGAATTTACATACTGTATTAGAATTGAATTAGGAATGGATGATTAATCTAAAAATATGAAACAGAAAAAAAAGAAAGAAAAAAATTTCAAGAAGTGATAGACTCTTTCCATAAGGAGATAGAGATCCTAAAGAAAAACGAGTCAGAAATCTTCATAATGAAGGAATCAATCCAACAACTTAAAAACTCAATGGAAAGCATCACCAACATACTAGACCACTTGACAGATGGAGATTCAGGCAATGAAGACCTTGTCCCTCTCTTGAAATGTATTCACTTCTGAGTCTCAGGACTTGGTTTCATGGTAATTGGGTCTCCCTGTGTCTCCAGAGGCTTCGAGGGTAATGCTTCACCCTGGCTAGGGGCAACACTTTACTCTTCACCCAGCCCACCTGTCTCTCCGTGATCCTCCTCCTGCTCCTCACCCACCATGATTCCTCTGGATGCACCTGGACCCTCTCCTCTCTTGTCTTTAGTCCAGGGAAAGGGAGGTAACTGGGTATCATACATTCGACAGCTTGGAATACCTGTTCGGGACTGGACCTCCATAAATGGGATCCTTGTGAATCTGGTATTTTTGAAGATGCAGACTGGATGAGCCAATTTAGGTGCCAGTGCCAAGAGACAGATGGGTCAAAACTCAAAAGGTAAAAAAGTGGGAGAAGAGGTTGAAAATTTACCCTCTCCCTACCAGCATGTGCATATGTCCATGAGAGATGACACTCTGCTTGGTAAAACTGGAGAGTATGTATAGGAAGAAAGCTAAGGAAATTACAATAGAATGGCTATTTTGGATTTGGGACACTGGTGCTGAAGATATACTCATATTAGAGTTAAATGAGGGAGAGCACATTAGTCACAACCTACTCTACATTACAACAATGTACATATGTAGCTGTAAATGAGGAAAATGAGGACACTGCCATCTCTTTATTGTCCTGGCTGATAGCTTCCTGAAATTATGATTGGCACAACATGTTGAGGTCACCCACGGCACCCTGTGATGGAAGTCCATGGAAGAACTCCAAGACACTCTGAGGAAGTTAGGGTGTAGCAGGCCCTTGATGCAGCAATCTGCACTGGTCCTGATAATGAAGCATTCACAGAAGAACTGAAGGACCATTCTCCTAGCATCTATGAGGCAGTGTCATGGAAGCGTGGGGTCATTCCTGATCTGTTGATTGGCATTTGATTTTTCTCAAGCCACACAGGTTCTGGCTGCATGGGATAAACTCAAAAGATGAGGAAGTGAGGTTACAGAGAATATATCTTAGAAGCGAGGAGATCTAAAGGGCGAATGAAAATACCAGAGGTCCAATGAGGAAAAGCAAGAATGATATGCCTTCGTGTTGGAGGGCAATGAAGGTCTTTGTTCTTTCAAAGGATATTTGCGTAGTCTACTCTAGGTTATGGGATGATGGTGCCACCTCTGTGCTGGACATAACCTGAATAAGTACCAACGTTTTATTATTATATTGATGATGTGGCTTTAATATCTGTATCTTTACTCCACCTAGAGAATGCAGCTCACAGAGTTTTGGCACACCTCCAAGACAGATGATGCGGTGTAAATTCCTCCAAATTGCAAAGACCTGGGGATTCTCTCATGTGTTCAGGGGTTATTTGGTTGTATCCTGCTGTTGCAAATAAAAAGCAAATTTTCCCAATTCCCAGACACAGACCTTTCTGGATGTTGAGATGTTTTCATCTCTGTACTCCATAATTTAGGATTAATGTTAAAGACTTTGTATGTTTCAGTAAAAGCTTGGCCTGGTGGGACTGGGAAATGGAATATCTCAAGTACTTTTCTAAACAAAAAATCATTGTAGAGGAATTACAAGCCTTGGGTATATTAACCCAAGCACACCCCTATCAATATATTTCCGGCCCTGATTGTTTGAATGGGTCATTAGGAAATATCAAGGCAATAAATGAGTTCAACTTTGGCCTTGGTGACATCCTTGGAAGAGGCAAAGATAATGAAACACATTGGGGATCAACCACTACACACTGTGCTTTCCTGTGGGAAGAGCAACAATAGACTTTGTATTCCACATGGCATTTACATAGCTTGATAATAGGTTATGGGATGGTTGTGGCAGGTCTGATCTTGTGGACAAAAACACAGGAGCTGCCAGAGGGGACCAATTGAGTCTATTGGCCATGGGAATGGCAAAAGGGCCTCAATGATGTGGGTTGCTAGTCCATGGGTATAGGGACTAGACCAAGACATACAAATAGGGGGAAAAAAACCTACCAGTAGAGAATTTTTCATCTCTGCGTTAGTTTCTCATTTCATTATGGTCTGTAACAACTTCATTGTTGACATACTTTTCTTTGCACAAGGACAACTTGAACAAGAAATATGGTATTGTAAATGTGGTGATGGGACACAGGCTGGTACTATTCTCACATAGATTCATCAGGTTGCTTATGTGTTGCTGAATAATCCAATTTGTATGTATTCACTCCTGTGGCAGTTTCCCCTTAGAGCTAAGGTATTTATGTAACAGACAAATATCATAATAGATGTGCAGAATAAAATGATTCCTGGCTGTACATTGAGGTGCCACTGTCCTCCTCTTCTCCTCTCCCGTGGCATCTTCAGTCAGCCACCTTGGTGTAGAGGGAGCAAATGTGAAAACTAAAGCCACAACTGCAGCTCATGGACACAGCTGGACAACTGCCCTATGGAACTGAACATAAATGTATCTTTCTTTAAGGAAACCAAATAGCATGACTTCCATTATATGTGGAAATAACTAACTATGAAAAAGCTTTTTCTGGGGTCCACTATGTTTGACAGCTTGTGGTGGCTGGGTACAACATGGGTGGAAATGACAAGGAAATTTCCTCCCTGTATAGAAAGACACAATGACAATAATACCTCCCTCACCTGGGAAGTTTGGGCTGGCTCCCTTTCCATCAATGTAATTTAACTACTGTCTCCACAGACCCTGACTGGTGGGTGACTGACAGTTCAGCATGTGGAGCCCTGTAGCTGACATATGAACAGTTGGCAGTATATTGTGACAGAGATCAACAGACCCCTTTCACTTACTTCTGCATATTTACAGACATACTGGGGCTTATTCCTGTATTGCCAGCACTGTGTCCCCAACTCTCATCCTTAGCCTGCTCCCTCCCTTTTAATATGTCAATGCAGTGCAGGGGCCAGCAGAGATCATAGCGGGGTGGTGTTGGCAGTGATTCAATGGGCAACAGTGGCACCAGACCAGCATACACCGTGTGGCCAGTAGGAGGTCATGTTCCACAGCGGAAGTAGCCATTTTGAGAGTCAGGATCCAAATTGCTTCTTTTCCAGTTTATCTTAGTTGGCAACACATGGAGACTGGGCTCTGGGTTTGGACATGGAGTGACCAGGGAATACAGCAAGAAGGAAACACAAAACCAACAGTCACAAAATCAAACACAGTTTATGCAAACACTTTCCATTACTCTGAGCACTTATAGTTTCACTCCAGAGACCATTCGCGTTGCTCTCTGCTGGGTTCTATGGAGTCTTTGCATCACAGGACAAATCATATTTGAACAGGACCACTAAAGGTGTTACAGTTTTCAATATGAGGTGGCCACAGAATCTCATGCATGAGACAATGCAAGAAAGTTTTAAGAAGAAATGATGGGGTCATGACACCCTAAATAAAGCAGATTTTTAATGCATTAGGATGATGAAATGGGAGATAAGTGTAGGCAGGTGGGTGTTGGCTAGAAGTGAGTCCAAGGGAGCATGCCTTTGGGGTTTCTATTTTGTTCCTGGTGAGTTGCTGTCTCTGTGCTGTTTAGGGGCTATGCCTGAGCTGCTTTCTTCCAAAACACTACACTGACATGATGTTTTGCCTCATCTTGGGCCCAGAGTTATGAACACAGCTGACTATGGATTACCTCTGAAGCCATGGGAAATATTTTTTTCCTCCTCTAATCATTCTTATCATCTTTTTGGTCATTATCGAGACAAAAAAAAAGATTAAGGAACAGAAATAGGTACCAATAAGTGAGTTGCTTGCAGTGACATGCTGACTATGGGGCTCAGGAACTTGTGGAGACTGGTATTTGGAATAGAAATTTTGAATAGTTTCGAGATGTAAGCTGAAAAGCTTTGAACATTGTAAGCGTAGTATATCATGTTATTCTCGTGGAAGTTCTGAAGATCAAAATGCTGATAGGACTGTTGATAGGAAAGACTGTGTTCCTGAGGTTGCAAAAAAGGAATATTCTATTGGAAGAGGAACTAGATGGCAGTTATGTTACATTTAGGCAAAGATATTGCCTACGTTGTGCACATTGTGTCACTCTTTTAGGGGCTGAATTTAGAGATGATGAACTACTTACTCTGGTGGAGGAAATTACAAGGCATAAGGCATTCAGACAGTGGTATGATATTTCTAGCAGGTTGATCCAGGTTTACTGTGATAATATGGAGCTGAAAGAAGGGTGCAAACTTGAATTTTAGTGGAAATGTTGAAGTAAAACTGGATTTCCAGAAGTTGTGTTTGTTAATGCATTACTGTGATGCTAAACAAATTACACAGTGGCAATAGGGGAAAATGCTTAAGGGAATTTCAGGAATTGGCAAGATTCTATGTCCAATTCATATTCATATGATATAAAATTAAAATTCCCTTGAGAAGAGGAACCACTAGGAATGGGTTTCACCATGCTCAGTCAATCAGACCCTCAAAGGCTGCCACAGCCATGGTTTCAAAAGACTTAGCTACTGCTTCAGATGGAGATATACCCTGGTTTCAACCACTTGGTGCTGGCTCTGCAGGAATGCAGGATGCTGTCCTGAGGTGGTCATGAAGGCTTCCAACAAGATTTCAAAGGAAGGCCTAGCAGGTCAAAGTATAATGGAGCTAGAATCCCTGTAGATAGTCCCTGAGAAGGTAATTCGTGCAGCTGTGAGAAGAAAGCTGAAGCTTCAGAAGAGAATCCTTGGATTAAAAGATGCTGGTCATGTGCAATATATGTCAGGTAATGTTACTGGCTGAGCACAGAGCTAGCCTATGTGAGAGACCAAGGGTCAAGGCTGCCCAAGTCCTTTGGAGCCCACTGTGACAACATGGGGATAGAGGACTTGTTGGCCCAGCTGGGTTTTTGTCTTGACTTCTATCCTTTTCTTCTTTCTATGTGCCCATCTCTCCCTTTTGTAATTGAAATATTTATTCTGTTCTACTATACATGGATATACATAAGTTGATTTTGACTCCTACACAACACACAACTAAGAGTTTGACTTCAGTCCCAAAGGAGACTTTGGACTTGGGCTTCAAGTTTTGGGCAAGGCCAAAACAGTTGAGAATTGGGAATCTCCTGGAGAGTCACTGAATGTATTTTAAATGATAAAATGTTTGTAGTGTTTTGGAGACCAGGGGTCCTGTTACTTATTGAGATTAGGTGTATTTCAAAAGCTCAAGTGAGGCCTTCAAAATGCTAAGAGCTAAAATCGTTAGATGATGACATTGCTGCCATAATGCATAAGTAAATCCACTGGGTGAATTAATAATTTAAAACAACTACTGTAGTTGGTCGTAAATGAGGAAGATGGGGCATGGCTGGAAGAAGTAGGTCACTTGGGGCATGTCCTTGGAGATTATATTTTGTTACTTGTTCCTCTATTCTTTCTACTTCATAGTTGTCATAAATTGAGAAACTTCCTGCAAAATGCCCTTCTTCCAGGATGTTCTGCCTTACCACAGACCCAGAGAAATGGTTGCTCATGGCATGAGACCTCTGAAATGTGAGGAGTTCTGCATCACTTTGGGCCCAGAGCAGTGCACTCAGCCAAATATGAACACAGTACTTTGATAAATGTGGTGCTAGGCAACAGCAAGAATATTGGATCCTGAGCTGGGGATACAGCTTAGTTGGTAGAGGGCTTGCGTTACACGCACAAGGCCCTGGGTTCAATACCCAGAACCACAAAAAAAAAAAAAAAATATTGATATGGTTCAGAAAGAAAACTATGCACATACACTGGTTAGAATAAAAGGGAAATCACCCTAATAAAAAAGTACATATTTTGCCTGAAGTTAGTATCAAAAAGCCCCAGAATAACCCGGAAGAGGTAAACATAATTTTGTGGTACATGTGGGGAAAAAAGCACAGCAGTGTCCCACAGAACTCTAAGCTCAGACCAGCAGTGGACATTTGGCCTTGTTCCTTACCCTGGGGACCTTTTCCTTTTTTTTTTTTTTTTTTTTTTGTTGACAAAACTGGCGTAGCCCCAAACTCTTTCTTCATCATGCATTCCAGTCACACATCATGAGAGATGAACTCAACAGTGGGCCTTTGTCCTCCTCAGGAGCTGGTGACCCATCTCAACTCCTTTGGTCATTTTGGTGGTATCCTGTCAGACTGCACCTGGTGATCTGAATGGGCGGTTTTCTCGGCATGGACACCGGTCATGATGCCTGGCCCTTTTGGCCATCAGGCACCCATCCATCTGAATTGCAGTGCTCCCGCTCCTTGGCAGGATCACCCTGCTGCTCCAGCAATACCATCAGCCCTGCCTGCAGGGACGCCCAACAAGATACCTATCCTCGAGTGCCAGGCTCTGCAGACTGCCACAGAGGCCCTCTCCTACAGGTGATGCCTTCCCCTCTGGGGATCCTGCCACCAGGATCATGGAGGTCCCCACTCTGAAAAAGCTGGTGCTTTCATCCACCAACTCACATGGGATTGTACCATCCCAATTGTAAGTCCTTCCTCCTCTTTAGAGATTAGTCTTCCCACCTTTAAACCTTGAAGTCCATTGAGTAATGAAGCCCATGATACCCGATCAACTGCCTGTTCCTCAGAGGAAGAAGAGCTGATAGTCCAAGTGCAGCATGAAAAATCAGTTGTCCTCCAGGAGGCAGAGGAGGGTCCCCAAAGGAGGATACGGAAATGGCTGCCTTGACAAAAGGGTTAGAAACACCAGCAGAGTCTCCCCCTGGAGACTACTCAGGGAGACCTCAGTGTCCTGGGGCCCAGTCTTGAGCTCTGGGAGGGAAGCACCTTTCAAAGAGGACACAAGTACCTCTCAAGAATTTCTCTGTGGTACCTACCATCTGCAGCTCCCACAGACTTGTAGCAGGAGTGCTGACCATGGCTCAGGCTGTTGCAGAAGCTGCACTGCTCCAGGAGAAGACCTGGGCAGCTTCTCACATTGAGAGAATAGGCCAATGAAAGGCTGGACAAACACCATCTGCCTGTTTCTCCAGTCTCCCAGGGCTCAACCAAGGAGTTGCAGGGCCAAAAACATTCCTGTGGTCCATCAGAAAGCTGTCCTCTACCCAGAGCTCATGCCTGGAGACTCATGAAGAGAAAGAAGCCCATGCCAAAGGCCCTGCTGTTGGTCCTACCCTGGCATGGAGTTTGGCTGCCCTCAGCTGCCTAGAAGACTCTTCTGTGTCTAGAGTAAGACGTAGGCACACTGCTGAGGGAGGTTCCAGAAAGAATAGTGATCACATACGATCACAGATGAAGAAGAAATATTGTACAAAGGAAAAAGGACATAATGTTTCTTTATTTCTCTTGATTCCTGGGGTTTTTTAGTGCTTTCTTAAATTTTGTGCCCAAGGCATGTTCACTTTACCATAACTTGAGGAAGTGTTTCACCATTCAATGTGAATAACTGCACATTAACCTATATTCAATAGGGTCCCCCCACCTCCTATCTCCATCCTTAGCTATCCAGAGTTTGGCTCAATATTTTGAGATAATTAACTTCTAAACTGTTTCTTGGAGGAAGACAGGATATCTGAGACTAGCAATTGTTGTTATGCAGACACCCAGAAAATTTCCTGCTTTTATCCTTACATGGGATGCTTTTTATTAATACTCAAGTATTTTCAATTCCTGCATTTTTCAATCCCCAGTTCCAAAAAAATAAACAAACAAAATAGGAGAAAATAAAGACATTTTAATGACAAAACAACTCAGGAGTTAACTAAGAGACCCTCACTATGATAATTAAAAAACAAAAAAACTTCAGAAGAATAGTGATCACATAAGGAAGATCACAGAAAAATAAAGAAATATTGTGCAAAGGAAAAAAATATTGTACAATGTCAATTGACTTCATTTAGGGCTTTCTCTACTGCTTCTTAGGTTTCAGTTTTGTGAGGGTTCATGAAGTCAGTTATCAACTATCTCTCCTGGCATCCAAAATTGTGTTCTTCTCTTCTATCATCAAAGCCCTCATGAATTTCTAATTCTTCAAATTTCTTCCTAATGCAAATTAAAACTGCACTGAGATTTCACCTCACTCCAGTCAGAATGGCAATTATCAAGAATATAGGGGCTGGGGTTGGGGCTCAGTGTTAGAGTGTTGGCCTAGCATGTCCGATGCCCTGGCTTCAGTCCTCAGCACCACATAAAACAATAAATAAATAAAATAAAGTTTTTTTTCAAAGACTATGAAAAGACAAATTGCATTAAAAAAAGAATAAAGTGACAATAATTGTTGGTAAGGAAATGGGAAAAAGGGTACACTCATACATTGCTTATGGGACTGCAAAATGGTGCAACTACACTGGACCAATTGAAGATTCCTTTAAAAACTAGGAATGGAAACACCTTTTGACCCAGTTATCCCACTCCTTACTATATATCCACAAGATAAAATCAGTATACTACAGTGACACAGCCACATCACAATAGAAGACACAGAAGCTCAATTCACAATAGCTAAGCTATGGAACTAACCTAGGTACCCATTAACAGATGAATGGATAAAGAAAATGTGGCATCTATACACAATGGAATATTACTCAGCCTCAAATAAGAATGACTTTATGACATATGCTGGTAAATGAGTGGATCTGGAGACTATCATTCTAAGTGAAATAAGCCAATCCCCAAAAAACAGAGGTTGAAGGTTCTCCCTAATATGTGGATGCTAACACAATGGGTGGGTGGAGCTGGTTGGTAAAAGTTCAATGGATTAGACAAATGAGAATGAAAGGCATGGAGAGGGGATAGGAATTGGAAAGACAGTGGAATGAATCTGACATAACTTTCCTTTGTACATGTGTGAATACATCACAGTGAGACTCAACATCATGTACATCCACAAGAATGGGATTAAAATATGATATATTCCGTGTTTATATAAATATATCAAAATAGATTCTAATGCCATGTATGGCTAAAAAGAACAAATTTAAAAATTTTAAGCAGAGAAAGAAAAAAAAAATTTCTTTTCCTAGCATGTTAAAGGAGTTTTGGTTGCATGTGGAGATTTTTCCAGTCTGCCATATTTCACTTTTAGTCCATCTCCTGTGAATGTATCTTTACCAGAGATTTCCCCAGCAGACCTTCCCTTTCATCTCAACCCTCAGAGCTAAGTCACACTCCCAATCTCAACCAATCTCAAACTGACTCAAACAAAAAGAACAGACGGTCGTGCTGCTTTGGGGTGGTGTGAATGTTTGAGACCCAACACAGCAGTCCCTTCTGAGGTTTGGATGTGGTTGTCCTCCTAGGTCCATGTGTTGGGATCCACAAGGGGGGAGGATAGAGAAGGGGTGGATCCTGTAAGAGGTGAGGCCAAGTGGGAGGCCTAAGGTCATTGGGAGAGTGACCTCAGAGGGACACTCTGAGCACAGAAAAACCCTGGTTTCTGTCTGATGATGTGATTTTTTTCTTCACCATCTCACATCAAATCACAGGATGTGGCAAAGCCAAGAGGGCCCTGACAAAAGCCATGCCTTTGAACTTCCAAAACTATGAACTAAATAAAACTCTTTTTTAAAAATAAGTTAGACTGCCTCAGGTATTCCATTATAGCCATGCAAAAGTGACTATGTAGTCACCTTCAAAAACCTTAATCAGGGCTTAGAGAGTCAAACTCCAAACCACTACTCAAATGAGGAAGTCACCTCTTAAAGACAATGGTCATGTCTCTTAATGGTTTCCATCTTTAGCAATGGCTGTGGTTGTTTGACTGAGGGATAATCTATTTCATTAATACAAGATATGGAGAACATACTTATGCATAAATGGTGAAGTGATAAAGGCAAAATGAAACTGAGATAAGAACAGGAATAGTGGGGAAAGGAAAGTTAAAGTCTGTGTTTATACGGTCTGATTTGCAATGGGCTAACCAGGAAGAGTGACTTTTTGTGTGAAGAGGCATATTAAATGTCAAGAAGCTAAAAGACAGCATGAAGGTAGCTCTCAAGCTAAAGACTAAATCAAATTACTTCAAGGCCTGTTCTCTTAAGATCATGTTTATATAACAATGGCCAAATGCTCTAGGATAAAAGTTTGGCCTGTTTGGTTTACTGTGGTCTTGTATTTACACCTGAGACATTCATTTGGAAATCCTAGTTCTATTTTGCAAGACGGTAAAACAGCTTCTGAAAACTTTAATCAAGTGATGTTTGAGTCTGAAATTAAAATTGGACACGATCATAATTTGGCTTAATATGTGATATTAAAGAGAATATCAATTGACTAAATAGAATAAAGGTCATGAACTCTGTGTTTGAGGAGGAAAGAATTAGAGACAATAAGCCCAATGCCATGCCAACCAACCCCCTTGTAGTACTGGGGGTTAAATCCAGGGGCTTTCGCATGCTAGGCAAGCACTCTACTACTGAGCTGCATCCCCAGCAAGAAAACTCATTTTTTCCACTTTGCTTTACAGGGTTTGTTGAGAGTACTGAAAGTACTTTTATAATTTTATCCCTTTATTTTCTTTTTTTTGGGAAACATTTAAAAGTCGACACAGAGTAATTCTACATATTATTACATATAGTGAGATGTTTGAATATATGTACTCAGTTTATCAATTTTTGTGTTGTGAACATTCATTAAATGTACTCTTTAAAAAATATTTATCTTTTAGTTGTAGTTGGACACAATTCTATTATTTCATTTATTTTTATGTGGTGCTGAGGATCAAACCCAAGACCTTGCACTTGTTAGGTGCGTGCTCTAAGGCTCAGCCACAACCCCAGCCACATTAAATGTACTCTTTTTTTTTTTTAAAGGGAGAGAGAGAGAGAGAGATAATTTTTTTATATATATTTATTTTTTCGTTATTGGCGAACACAACTTGTTTGTTTGTAAGGGGTGCTGAGAATCGAATCCGGGCCACAGGCATGCCAGGCAAGCACGCTAGCAATTGAGCCACATCAAAGCCCCTAAATGTACTCTTAAATGCGTATGTTGGCATAGATTTGGAGTGTAAGTATCTGAATTTATCTAAAACTATTATTTAAATTTGGCATTCATGCAGAATGCCAGAAAGTCACTAGCCACTTGGAACATCCAAAGAACTGAGCCACAAATTTTTGAAAAATTAAGATATATAAAGTCATGGACTACTTTTATAGAAAATTGAACAATTGATTTCTTTAAATTTTATGTGTTTATTTTTTAGTTGTAGTTGGACACAATACCTTTATTTTATTCATTTATTTTAATGTGGTGCTGAGGATCAAACCCAGGGATCACAGGTGCTAGGCAAGTGCTCCACCACTGAGCCAAAACTCCTGCCTTACCTTGAAAGTACACAAAAATAAATAGTGCAAGTACTTTAGTGCTTTTTGTCTCTGTTGTCTTGTCGGATACATTGATGAGACAATTGACTTTCCTGTCCATGCCACAATTTTAAATGTATTATGTATGTGGGAAAGATAACAAGTTTCTAAATATGACTTCCTTTTCCAGAAAATGTCTGAGTTTAGACAGAGCTGAAGAAGCTGAGTGTGGTGTGCTCTGATCCGGAGGAGAGGTCCAGTCTTCAGGGAGATGGTCTAATTGGGCTTGTTTGGTGATTAAGGGGCAGACAGCTCTGGCTTTGGAGGACAAAATTTCCCTGGCCCTCGCCACAGCCCCTTCTATCTCCTTCAGCAATTGTCAATATTTGGTCCCTAACACAACCACACCTGTAGAATAACCATGTTGGAATGTTAAAACTGGCATCGATGGGGCAAAGCCTCTCCTTTTTCCAGACAACAATGCTCTGGCTAAAGGGAGTCTCACCTTCCACATCACCACCTCTGACACCAACCAACCAAGTGCAAAAGCTGTGCCTAGAAGGACTGCTCCCATTCGGGTTGTATGGCACAGGAGTGCACATGCATACCTATGAGACTGAGCAATTTCTGGAGGCTGTGCCGTGCCCTTCCAAGTACCCAAACCTGGCAGCTTGGAACTCTGAGTGTAACACAGCTGGGCTGGTCATATTTGCCAAGTTTCCTTCAGAATTAAAACTCAGCACTTCAGTGATCATCTCTTGAGAAGGGGTTCCTAAAAGTTCTGAAAGTTTTAGACAATGACTTGGCATCTCTCCTTCCAGAAGACCAGTTCTGAAGATCAAGGCATCTCCTAGGTGCCATTTCTGCATAGCAGCAAGCTGACCCTGGCTGACAACAACCTGTTGCCAAAACTGTTGAGATTAGGAGGACTCTTTAAGATGCACTGAGTGTATTCCTCACAATGAGATGGACATACCCTTTTTTATGGCGTAGCATGTGGTGGTTTGGAGATGAGGTGCACCTGAAAAACTCATTGGAGTTAATGAAGGAATGTTCAGAGGTGAATGATGTGATTATGAGCATGGTGACCTAATCAATCAATAAATCCTTTGGGTGGATTAATAATTAGAAAGGATCACTGTACTGGGTTATAACTGTGGTTAGGTGGGGCATGGCTGGAAGATGGAGGCCACTAGTAGCATGCCCTTGGAGATAACATTTTGCCATTTGCTCCTTCTTACTCTCTGCTTTGTGGTTGCCATGAGGTAAGCAGCTGTCCTTCAAAATGTCCTTGTGCCCCAATGTTTTGCTCCACCTCTGGCCCAAGGCAATGGAGCTGGCTGCCCATGGACTGACACCTCTGAGACATGAAACGTTCTGCGTCACCTTAGCCCCAAAGCAATGCAGTCAGCCAAACACGGACTGAGATCTCTGGAAAATGCAATGGTAGGCAACAGGAAGAACACTGCACACCCTCAATGTGGTGGAGAGAAAAGGATGTGTTTATGCTTTGGTCAGGATGAGAGGGAACTGCTCCCAAACAAAATATACATATTTTACCTGAAGTAATATAGGAGTCAGGCACCATTACTGGCTCAAGGATCCTGTGGGACAGTTCCAGGGACAACTGTAATGGTTTTCCAAATTGATAGTATGGTGGGAACTATAGCTGTAGTTTTCTGAAGGCAACTGATGGTGGTTTGACTCTGGATGGCTACAGTCATGTCCAGTAGAACCGTGGAGATATTTTTGGAGCCCAGTAGAATGACTGCCTAAGTAACCCAAAGGAAAGCA
This sequence comes from Callospermophilus lateralis, assembly GCF_048772815.1. Lineage (NCBI taxonomy): Eukaryota > Metazoa > Chordata > Mammalia > Rodentia > Sciuridae > Callospermophilus > Callospermophilus lateralis. The sequence continues at coordinate 855,103 of NW_027512320.1, read as the reverse complement.
GCCTCCGAATGACCCTCTGGAGGGTGAGAATAACTGTGTGGTGGGTGTGGGAGAAGAAGCAGCGCAGAGTCAGGAGGAGCCTGAGCTCAGACCAAGTGGGGGTGGGGGTCTCTTCACCCTGGAGCCTTCCTTTGACCAACCGTCTTGGCTCAAGTCCTTTGTGCGTCATGCATTCCAGCCACACGTCACAAAGGCTAAACTCCAGTTCAGCCTTTGGTCGAAGGAGGAGCTGGCTTCTCAGCCAAGCTGGTCTGTGCTGACTAGCCTTGGACTAGTGTGGGACTTCTGCCTAGTGACGAGCCCCAGGTGCCCTCCATGGGCAGTCTTCTGACCAAGTGCGGTCGCAGGCCCCTCCGCAGAGCCCTCTTGGACCGTCAGACTCCTCTCCGCCTCGCCCGGGAGACTCCCTCTCCTCACAGGGACCACCCCGCTGCACCTGCCTCTCCCCTCAGCCCTGCCAGCAGGCGTTTCCTCCAGGATCCCAGACCTCGGGGGCCTCCTGCTGCTGGCAGGGATAGAGGCCCGCTCCTCTGTCGGGGGATCCTGCTGCCGGTGGCCTGGGGGCCGTTCCCCAAAAAGCCAGTGCTATGGCGGAAGAACTCGCGCATGTTGGGACCCTTGACAGCAGTAAGGGTCCCCCCTCCTGGCCGCAGGCCACTCCTCCTGCCTTCAGTTCCTCAGCTCATCCACCAAGCTGAGGGGCCCATGACACCTGCTCGCTGCCCTCTTGGTGCGTCTAAGGGAGCTGAGCTCAGGGCCCAGGAACAGCGAGAAAAAAGAAAGATCCACCAGGAGGAGGAGCAGGAGAAGGAGAAGGAGGAGGAGGAGGAGAAGGAGGAGGAGGAGGAGGAGGGGGAGTTGGTGAAGCTGAAGGAGAAGAAGGACGAGAAGGAGGATGAGAAGGAGGAGGAGGAGGAGGAGGAGGAGGAGGAGGAGGAGAAGGAGAAGGAGAAGAAGGAGGAGGAGGAGAAGAAAGAGGAGGAGAAGAAGAAGGAGGAGGACACTCGGGGAGACCTCAGTGCCCTGGAGGGAGAGAGTGTTCCAGAGAGGGTCCAGATGTCTCTCAGGAAGCTGTCATATGGGAGCCCCGCCACCTGTAGCTCCCAGGACCCTGCTCAGGGAGTGCTCCTCCTGCTTCAGGCCCAGGGCCACTCATTGCTCCACACGTGGGCCCAGGAGCATGTAGGTGAACTGGATCTGCCTGTCTCTCCAGCCTCCCAAGATGCCATCCAGGGAGAGCAGGGCCTAAAGCCGACCTGTGTTCTATCCCAGAGTTGGCCCTCACTAACTGCTGCCTCCAGGAGGCCAAGTAAAAGAAAACGGCTCATGCCAGTGGCCCTGCCATCACTGATTTCCTGGCATCAGGATGGGCTGCCCCCACCTGCAAAGCGGCCACTTTTATGTACAAAAGGCACCCTGAGGAGGGTTCAGAGTGCCAGAAGTAACAACGTGGAGCCTGAGGCAGAGGTCGCCCAGGGCGGAAGAGAGGCTCTGGAGGACTGCACCACCACTGTCCATTCATCCTCCCCACCTGCAGGCCCTCCCTGGAATGCAGGCCCCCTCCCCCCACCCACTGACCCCTCCCCCATCCCAACCAACCTTGCCAGCAGGCAGATGGAATTCCAGCCTGCTGGGCCCCTGAACCTATCCATCCCTCCACCTCCTCCCTCATCTAATATTCCTCTGCCTCTTCCCAGGAAACCTCCTTCTCCCTTCAGCCCCAGTACCCATGTTGGAGTTACCCCTAATGTGTTTCACCTTCCCACACCTCTTACCCAGGTCCCTTTCCCATCCAATCCTACCTCTTCCAGAACGGAATCCACAACCCCCATGTGTATTGATCCTCCTCCTCCTTTTGATCCTCCTCCTCCTCCAATTCCTCCTCCTCCACCTCCCCCTCCTCCACCACAACCACCTCCTCCCCTTCCTTCTTCTTTTCCTCCCCCTCCCCCTCCTCCTCCTCCTCATCTACCTCCTGCTTTTCCTCCACCTCCTTTTTCTCCTAATCCTTCTCCATTTCCTCTTCCTCCTCCATCTCCTCTTCCTCCTCTTCCTCTTCCTCCTCCTCCTCATCTCCCTCCTCCTCGTCTTCCTCCTCCTCCTTCTCTTCCTCCTTCTCCTCCTTTTCTTCCTCCTCCTCCTATTCCTCTTCCTTCTCCTCCTCTTCCTCCTCCTTTTCCTCCTCCTCCTTCTCCATTTTCTCTTCCTCCTCCTCCCATTCCTCCTCCTCCTACCTCTTTTCCTGCTCCTCCTCCTCTTCCTCCTCCTAATGTTCCCTCTCCTTTGACTGCTCCTCCTGCTGCTCCTCTTCCTCCTCCTCCTCATTCTTTCCCAAGACCCACTCCTGTCCCTTCCACCCGCAACCCCAATACCCAGGGCCAGCACTCCGTCCCTCCAACTCTCACAGCCATGTCATCGGCTCACCTTTCCCACATCCTGCTGTGCTGCCTGAGGACATGGCCATGGACACTACCCCCCCTTCCATGGTGGTCATTTTCCCATCTTCTTCGTCCAGTGACAGCTCTGGCCCACACCGCAGTGTCCATGGCCGTAGGCAGCACAGGCAGCCAGAAAAGGGACCAGTCTTCCCCGGCCTCCCAAACCTTCAGTTCTCCCAACCCAACCCCAATCTGTCCCATTCCATTGTCCCACCACCCACCCCTCAGCCTGCATCAGGGAACCCTGCTGGACAGCAAACAGCCTCTCTTCCCAATGCCCCCATGGTTACCATGCTGCCAGTGAAGGTCCACTCACCGGCCTCCACCCTGGCACAGAAGGCCTCTGCACCACCAACCTCCCAGGCTGCCAGTGAAGAGCCCATGGATACGACCCCTCCTTCGAAGGCTGTCATGTTCTAGTCACCTCCTGCCTGCCAAGTTCTTAGTCTGACTCAATTTGGTAAGCATGGCACACACCTCCACAGCTATTTCTATATTGTAGGCCTGGTGCCACATATTTGGGGTTTGATTTCTGCTTGCTATTTATTCCTAATGTTACTTTGGAGGTAAAATGTGCTTTGCAAATGTTGGCTTTTGACATAATAGCTGAAGACTCAATCACCAATGAAGCAGTATATGTGTGTATATGCACACACACACACACACACACACACACACACACACACCAGAAATGCCACAGTCTTTGTCTCTAAATTTTAGAAGTAGGCAAATTTGAAATTTTTCTAGAAATATAAAGGAGACTAAAGAGATGTGATAAGTGTATGAACTGTGGGAGCCTGGACTTAAATCCAGCATGGAGGATGACAACAGGACAACTAACAAATTGGGCTGTAGACTGGAGGAATGTATTGTGTCAATGTTAGTTTCCTGAATGTAGGAATTTTTCAGGGTTATGGGAGAGAATGTGCTATCCTGGACAATTCACAGCAGAGTAAAGGCATTAAGTGTCCAGGGGTGTGAGACACAAATACTCCTCTCAAACTGTTCAGAAAGGTTGAATTAGGGAAAGAGGCAAGATAAAGGACATGTGGCAAAATGTGAAAAGTCTGTGACTCCTCCTAGACATTCCAAATAACTCTCATTGAGGCAGGAAATAAAGTTTGTCCAGGCAATTTCAGTCGTCTTCCCTCCCCCACTAGGAAGAAAAGTTTTGCATTCATTTGCAAATACACTGACTTCAATATTTCACATGTGTATATGAATATTTCAACTATTATAATATAGATCTCTCTCCCTCATTGATGGCATGTTAAAATCTTTAAAAGCTGTTTGCTCAACAAGATTGGTCAACAAGATTTGTTAGATCATTTAGAAAGGCCATATCGGGATTCTCTTAACAGTCTTATGACATTTCTAAAGTTTAAAAATCCTGCAGAATAAAACACATCTAAAATTAGAATAAAGAGTAAGTAACTGTGGATTCGAGCTAATGTAAGAATGAATGAAAGTAGAATTGGGCTTCACAGGAGGAAATGTGACCGGTCCAGAAACAGGGCAGCAATGAAGTTATGTAAGTTGTCAAGAGTTTGATAGCACCATGACTTTGACCATGAGACTGTTCCATGATGCGTGCCCTAATGAGAAGCCTGAGGTGCCCGTTTCCATGACTCTGTACACTATGCTTTGCTTTGCTTCACATTCTCTATATTGAAGAACCTGGAGTAGAGCAGCTTTCTATTTCTCAAAAACATTCCATTTAATTTCAACTGGAGGAAGACCTTTCTAACATGTGGGACATGAGTAGTCACATTGGGTTGGCCTTCTGATCCTCAGGTGGGGTGTTTGTTGTCAAATATAGCAGTTGTCCTTGGAGAGGATCAGTATTCAGGGTCAGGACCAAGCAGCAGAGAACTCAGCCCATCACAGATTGAAAGTAGAGCACTGCAGCACCAAGGGAATAAGGACGCTGCTCTTTTACATCCACTCTCCAACAGTTTTCATTTTCAATCAGAATACTTAAGTAGGATTGATTGTTCTTCCAATGGTAATGTCCAGTTCTTTGTTCTCTCAAGAGCCATGCGTACCAATTGTAGCATAAAATATTTTGCTTAGAAATACTATTCTATTACATTGAGCCTTTATAGTGTCGTACACTCTGTGCAAAACATCACATCATTTCATGTCAATTTCACAATTCTCTGAACTAGATATTATGAGTTCCAGTTTACAGGTTCATAAAATGAGCTTTACGGAGGGAAGCTTCGTTACTTTTCTTTCAAAGACACTCAGTGGTAAGAAAGAGCAGAGGTGATTTCAAATCTGATTCCAAATCCATAATGATTAACCTGTATACTCGACAAACTTTACAACATGGACTTGCTGAAAAGAGGTTTATAAACTGCTTTATGAAGAGTTTGTAATTAGGCATTCAAAATATGCTACCAATATTGGGTAACCATGTGTGCCACCTAGCTTGTAGGACCGTGACAATGAAATAACTTGTTGAAATTAATCATGGAATAAATATAGAACAAAAAATGCAAAGAAGAGATATTTTCACCGACTATTTAAAATTAGTATGAAAAGTACATTTTAAAAGGAACTAACAAATTGTAATAATATTCAAAATGCAATAATCCAGTCCTATTTGAGCTTAGCAAAAAACTATATCAACACTTTGTTTCCAAATCCTATGACTTCTCTGAGGATACAATTAAATTTATTATTGTGAATGTTTTTCAAACCATAGCTCCATTAGGCATCAGATATTTCACAATATCTGATTTCCTCCTAAAAACTAACCCTGTGCCTTCCATTTCTGATTTCATCTTCAGCACTCACCCTGTCCCTTCATTTAAAGGAAGTTCAGTGAAGTTCAATTCCCCCCAAATTACTGAAAAATATCAAATTCAATTTTTTTAAAGGTCTGAAGGAAACAAGAGTTTAATAAGATGCCGACCTTGGTTTCTGTTCCTCTCATCATTTCCTTGAAGTATCTTAACTCAGCTAACCATTTTTAATTAGGCAAAGGTTTCTAGAATTTGGTTGATACTTGCCCTCAATTAGCTTTGAACTATGAATAAATATACCTGAGCAGCTAGCTATGACAGAGGGCAAGATGGAAGCACCCAACAGAGAATAATATGAACCAATGTTCTTTTTCCTGGAAGTGTCTTACTCTGATTTTTCTACTCCTTCTCATTTGCAGGCCCCACCTCCTTTGCCATAGGAATGAACTCACCACCTGGACTGGCCCATCAGGGAACTCAAACTTCCCCAAAGTAACAAAGGATTCAAGGTGGAGACTTGTTCCATATGGAGACCACCCAAGCCCTGCAGTGGCTGACTGCTATGAAAGAGAAATGTCTCTCCATCTGACATCAAGAACTAAACAAGCCAGATATATATGCCAAATGTCTTCTTTGATAAAAGGAGGTCATCAAAGAACACAACAGGAAGGAAGGGCATAAGAAGAAAATCACCATTAAATAGGGATGAGAGGCGGGAGGGAAAGGGAGAGAGAAGGGAAATTGCATGGAAATGGAAGGAGACCCTCATTGTTATACAAAACTACAATATAGGAGGAAGTGAGGGGAAAGGGCAAAAAACAAGAGAAATGAATTACATTAGATGGGTTAGAGAAGATGGGAGGGGAGGGAAGGGGGGATAGTAGAGGATAGGAAAGGCAACCCATATAATCCCTCGGTGCATGGATGGCAAGTGCTCATAAATGGAGTGAACATGGTTCAGGAAGATGATACCTTCAGTACAGGCTGTCATCCTGCTTCATGAGCACCAAGTGAAAATGCCATTGCCTAGTCTCTGCACATTTGGGGAGGAAAGGGAATTTTGTATTGTCATTCTCTAAATGAATACATTACCTAGCCAAATTGTCTGACCACCTTGTTTACTTTTGATCAAGGATCTCAGGAAACTAGTGATATAGAAAAGAATTGTTTAATACCTGCTACTATCCCTATATTCCTTGTGATGATACACCTCCTATGCTAGTATGTGGCTTTCACCTGCAGTGTCTTAGGCATATCTGTTCTTGAACAATATATCTGGTGCTGCAGAAAGGGAAACAAGGAGACTGTTAATGCCCTGGGGTGCAACTCAGTGGTAGCACCTGACTGCCTTGCACAAGGCCCAGGTTTCAGTTCCCAGCCCTATAAAATAGAATGTTATGCTTATAGTAGACTAAGAACTTGAAAATAGATTTTCAAACCCTGCCCACCCCAACTTCATTCTTCAACTGTGCCCATTCTTCAACCGCGAAATGTGTAATATGTATATGCTTTTTTTTTTCAGGGCTGGGGATAGAACCCAAGTCCTCGTGCAAGCTAGGCAAGCACTCTGTCACTGAGCTACATCCCCTGCCCTGTACGTACTTTTATTATCAAGCATTCTCCACATCTGTCCTACCTAATTCTAGGAAATATTTTGCATTTCTTTGCTTCACATGATCTCAGAGAGTCTATCAAGAGTAACCAAAACTTAAGTTTCAGCAGGTGAGGGCTTGGTAGACTTGGGCATATAATTCTTGAAGTCTCCATGGAAACATCAGTTCCCAACACTTTGCAGACATGGGATCATTCTGCAGTCCCACTTCTTGCCTGGGGAGACCATAAACAAGAACATGGTTCCTAAGCTATAGAACTCAATGTGGTTCTGTTACAAACACAGAGACTTGATTGGCCTTTGTCTTGGCACAGTAGCTCCAAGCTTGAAAGAAATACACCACAAGGAGACATTAGATCTTGCAGCATTATTTCATCTCATTTTTATTTCTCTGTGATTTTGCAATCTTAGAGCATCTGAATAAGAGGTGGTAACAGTCAGGGTTATCGATTTCCTGCTGGCATTGTTACCAATTATGAAAATGGAAAAAAAAATAGAGGCTAATACAATATAGCCTAGAATTGTAACATTTTTAAAAATACCATACTGTAAACATTTCGGTCAGGCCCCAAAGGAAAATTGTTTAATATGGTTTGGGTTTCAATTTGAGATGTCACATTGATGGACTGATGGGTGGGAGGTTTGGGACTGAGGGTTATTTTGTTATTTACTAATAAATGAGATTACTTCATCACCAAAAAAATATTACAGCATTTCTTTTTAATATTTGGCTTAGAAAAAAATTGGGGCTCCCCAACAGATAACCAAGTCCAATTTCTCATGCTTTTGTAAAGATTGTTTTTATTTTTTCATTTGTTTTCAGACAGAAAGGAGACTGTTCTGAGCTGCTGCCCACATAGAATCTGAGTGCTTTTTGTCCCCATATGGAGTATTGTTTTCCTCTCGGTGACATATGCAATGATCAATTGAATTGGCTACTAATACATGAAGCGATTCATGATGTCTCCTGAACCATTTGCTCTGAGGACACATCATGTTTTCTTGAAGATTCAGAAAGTGCCCAGAATTCCACAAAAAATGTGTTGAAACCAGGCACCTTCATTTAAGCAGCACTACCTAGTCACCAAGCTGTGTCACCTCTTGCCATTTAAAATGAACAGATGTTATTTTTGCTCCGAACTTGATTGCAAAACATCTATTTTTTTTAGCTCTTCTTTGCCAGTTAAAATCACGTGAACAACAATACCTGAGCTACGTTCCTGAGTGCCAGAAATATTTGTTTTCCAATTCAAGCATGTAAAGATCTCAGAAGGTGAAGGATTTAGTCTGGCAGCATTGAAAGAATGTACTAAAAGGAGGGCCAGAGTTTCTAGGTGTTGGTCACTAAGAGCCACCTTGTTGGGGCCACTCTGCTTTCTCAGGGTGGTCCTGCAGTTAGAGAAGGCAGCAGTAAAAGGGTAATGGAAGTATCGTAGTTTCTGAGTGACAGATCAGTATATATAAAAATTTTAACCAGGTAACTCCCTGCTCCTGAATTCTGCCATGCAACCAGACCTGACAGCCGAACATACAGTGGTTCCATCTGGCTACAGGACCCGCTGGACAAGGAACTCATGACAGAGTCCTCCCTCTTCAACCCTTTGTCGGACATCAAAGTCAAAGTGCAGAGCTCATTCATGGTTTCTCTGGGAGTGTCTGAGAGAGCTGAGTGCCATGGCAAGAATCACTCTGGGACATTCCCCATGGAAACAATCGCAGCTTTAGTACAATGCATCCCCTAAATAACACACCATACATCCAAAATCTGGCATCATTCCCCACAAGGACAGAACTGAGGACAACTGGTGTCTTTGGCCATTTAGGAGGGCACTTAGTAATGCCAAATACAGGTGGGTGGTAAGTGTGTGTCTATATACTTTCCAGAGTTTGTTTAAATACTTCATATAATTATATCCTGTCAAAGTCATTTTATGATGTTTATCATCCCTTTGTGAGAAAGAAATGCCACCACTCTACGAGTCTATTTGATTTACACAGCACACCAGGACCAAGGCTAAGATTAGGCTTTGTGGTTGTTATCTCAGAAAGTTTTAAATGCCTGTTAGAGTTGGTAGCCATATTACCTGAAAGTGTCTAGGTAGTCCCCTGGGTTTAAGCCCTTTTGAAATATGTTACCTAGGGCATGATCTGGTAGACCCCAAATCATTCTTTGGCATGACCACAACAAGTACCATGTTTATAGCTTTGAATGGCTTATATGCTAGTAGATAATTTAATACAATGACAGTCTCATTTCATCTGTAAATGACCTAATAAACACACTCAGTGTTCACAGACCTTGCTAAGCATGTTACTTCATGATGAGCGTTGATGAATAGTCATTGCAAAGCTGCTCCTTTGAATTACCACTTCACTTACTGGGCTGTGTTGTATGCACAATTAAGTTCCAAGTATTTTTTTCTTTCTTTGGGTTGGAAGAGAGGAAATTTTCTTGATGTTTCACAGGACACATAAGGTGCCCAGCTTGGTTCACTTCTAAAATGACGTCCTAAATGATTAGAGCACCGACATGACCCAACTTCAAGATTTACCGTGAGGCTATATTAAAGAAGATATGGCAATAGGAATGAAAAACAATAATAGAATAGAATAGAAAGTCCAGAAACAGTGAGGGGGGAGGGAGAATCTAGACATAGACCTTAAACATTTTTAAATAACTCAAAGTGGATCATAAACCTAAATAAAAAACAAAAAAAAATTTTCTAATCTCCTAGATGATGACATAGGGAAAAAATCTCAGTGATCTTAAATTTGGAGATGATTTTTCTATACATCACAGCACTTACAGGGAAGACAAAATTAACGTTAGACTTTATTAAAATTAAAGTCAAAAAATTTATTAAAACTAAATTTTTCTCTGAAAAACACAACTCTTAAGAGGATGCAAAGACAAGCCATAGACTGAAAGATGATTTTACGAAATACCTATCTAAAAGGTACTCATTTCAAAATATACAAAAAAATTTAAAACTCAACAATAACAAAAAACTAAAAATAGACAAAATATGGAAACAGACACCTCACCAAAGAAGGTATACAGATGACACATGAACATATGAAAGTACACTGTACATTGCATGTCACTAGGGAATTGCAAATTAAAACAGCAATGATACTATTAGGAAGGCTAAAATCCAGAACTTGGACAACACCAGACAGGGTGTGGAGCAAAGGGAACTCTGATTCACGACTGGTGAAATACAAAATGGTGCAGCCACATTTAAAGATACTGGCAGCTTCTTGCAAAGTTAAAGTCTTACCATATGTCCCAGCAATCACACCCCTTGGTATTTACACAAATGAGTTGAAAACTCACAGTTACACAAAAAACTTGCTTCTGATGTTTAAAACACCTATATTCAAAATTGCCCAAACTTGGAAGCCACCAAACACCCTTCAAAAAGTGAATGGTTAAACAAATCGTGGCACACACGGGACATAATATATTCAGGAAAGAAAAGAAATAAACATGCACACCATGAAATGACATGACATGGAGGAACATCAAATGCGTACTGCTGTGTTAAAGAGTCCAGTATGAAAAGGCTACATACCACATGATTTCAACTGTATGATATTCTGCAAAAGGCAAAATTAGACAGTAAAAAGGTCCGTGGTTGCCAGGGGCTTTCACAGAGGGAAGAATAAATAGGTGGAGCACAGAGGATTTTTGGGGCTGTGAAACTATTCTGTTTATTACTGTAATGATAGACATAGGTTGTATACTTTTTCAAATGTGTATAGCCATATAAAACTAGACACAAACTCTAAAATTAACTATACATTTTAGTTAATAATAGAGTTTTGATATTGATTTGTCAGTTACTAATGAATGTACCACACAATTACATGATGTTAATTATCAGAAAAATTCTGTGTGGGTAAGAGTAAAATGTGTGCAAACTCTTTGTACTTTCTCTTCCATTGCTCAGTAATCCTAAGACTGCTCTAAAAATAAAGTCTCTGAATCTGAAGTAGAAAAAAAAATGAAATAAAATAAAATGACGTCCTAACTGTGGATTCGTTTTTGGAGTTGCACCCTGGGACTTAAGTGCGTGGCAGAATTTCACTTTGTTCCCTGAGTCCTAAGCAATGAGAATTGGGTAGTGTGCTGAGTCACAGGGTGTCTGGCTGGGAGGGATGGGGCCATTGGATCTGCAAGCATCGTCAGATTAGCACAGATTCAAGGCTGTGGCAGGTTTGTCTCTAAAGTAAAGCTAACCAAAATTTTGTCTCATCAAATGAAATCTGTGATAGGACTAGTCCAATATTATTGTTCTAGCTAACTGAACTCTCTAACAGTTCACTCACTTGAAACTCAACTTTTCCTTAATTTGATGAATGTTGACTTGTTCATTCTCTCCCAAATTAACTACTTTCTTTAAACGTCATTTCAAAATCTGTTTTACTTCCTTTAAATAACCCTCTAATGCCACCCTAATGATTATATTTGGATAAAATTCTAATCATCTGTACCTTTCTTGGTTAGCGATTTAGGACATGAAAGGATCTTGGTTGAAATATGTGTGAGCATCAGTGTATAAATGTTTGCATATGATGTCACTCTTCTTTGGATGGCTCAATGTAGAGTGAATCAGTCAACCATATTTACAGTTTTCTTGGCACACTGTGTAGGCCTCTGAGTACCACCTCATCTTGCTTTCTGATGCACAATTCATAACAGGTTTACACAAATCTTAGCTCCCCATCATCCCAGGTACATTTCTAGAAGTGAGTGGATACAAACAAGATAAATACATTTTAAAATTTGGGAGCAGATAAAATTATGTATCAATATTCTCAGATATGTTTTATAATATATATATAATTCCCAGATGTGTGTGTGTGTGTTTGTGTGTGTGTGTTTGTATGAATACAAGTGACAATAAATGTTGGCGAGGAAATGGGGGAAAGGGTACACTCATACATTGCTGATGGGACTGCAAATTGATGCAACTACACTGGACCAATTGAAGATTTCTTTAAAAACTAGGAATGGAAACACCATTTGACCCAGTTATCCCATTCCTTGGTATATATCCACAGGATAAAATCAGTCTACTACAGTGACATAGCCACATCAATGTTCACAGAAGCCCAATTCACAATAACTAAGCTATGGAACCAACCTAGGTACCCGTCAACAGATGAATGGATAAAGAAAATGTGTTATATATACACAATGGAATATTACTCAGCACAAAGAAGAATGACTTTATAACATTTGCTGGTAAATGAATGGATCTGGAGACTGTCATACTAACTGAAATATGCCAATCCCAAGAAACCACAGGTTGAAATTTTTAACATGTGGATGCTAACACACAATGGGTAGGTGGGGGTGGGCCATGAAAGTTCAGTGGATTAGACAAAGGAAAATAAAAGGCAGGGAGAGGGGATAGGAATAGGAAAGACAGTGAAAGGAATCTGACATAACTTTCCTTGTACATGTGTGAATATACCACAGTGAATCTCGGCATCATGTACGTCCACAAGACTGGGATTAAAATGCAATATAGTCTGTGTTTGTACAAATACATCAAATAGGTTCTACTGCCATGTATAGCTAAAAAAAAACAAATGATTTTTTTTAAGAAGAGAGAAAGAAAAAAGGAAAAAGAAATTCCTTTTCCTACCATGTTAATGGAGTTGTGGTTGGATGTGAAGATTTTCTCAATCTGCCATACTTCACTTTTGGTTCAGCTCCAGTGACTATACCTTTATCAGAGATTTCCCCAACAGACCTTCCCTTTCATCTCAACCCTCAGAACTAAGTCACACTCCCAATCTCAAACTGACTCAAACAAGGAGAACAGCACTGTCATGATGATTTGGGGGTGGTGTGAATGATTGAGACCCACCACAGCAGTCCCTTCTGAGGTTTGGATGTGGTTGTCCTCCTAGGTCGATATGTTGGGATTCTCAGGGGGGCAGTATTGAGAAGAGGTGGATCCTAGAAAAGGTGAGGCCAAGAGGGAGGCCTAAGGTCATTGGGAGAGTGACCTCAGAAGGACACTCTGAGCACAGAAAAACCCTGGTTTTTGTCTGGCTTTCTGTCTGATGATGAGATTTCTTCTTCACTATGTCACATCAAGTCACAGGATGTTTAGGTGATAAGGGAAGAATGAGCTCTTCTCCTGGCAAAGGTCAACTTTCCATGTAAGGCTAGAAAATGTGGTTACAAACACAGTACAGTCCAAGTCATGGCACCAGATCTCTTGACACAAGGTCATTAAGATATGAAAAAAATAAAGATCCTTCCACTCAGAATCCATCCCCAGGTTTAAAAGCAGCAGTGTCCCCCAGCTGTTATACAGACCTGCTTCTATAGTGTCCAACCTTCAGTGTGACTGTCTAGTGGGTCATCCAATTCACTGCTGAAAACAAAGATGCTCTTTGGGATCCAACCATACAAAACAGAGACATAAACACAGGGTGGCTACAGAGTGGCTCTGACATTGCTCCTACCTCTGAGTCCATGCTGTGTGGACAGCATCTTCTTGCTCTGACTTGTGTTGCCAGGCTCTGACTGGGTTCTGTGCAATCGGAGGCCTTCCCACAAGACAGTGCAATCAGAACAAAGCCTCTTCCACTTGGAGTTTCAGGAATGTATGCCTCTAATTTGGAAGCTCTTCAGCGGAATCCACAGGATGTTCTAAAAGAACATAGAGTAAATGTCAGTACATGGGTCTGGTTGAAGGTTTTCTCAGGCAGCAGTGTATGGACACAGGGCTGGAGTGGTTGGAGGTGGCTGAAAAACAGCCAGAGATAGAGTTGCTGCTAGGACATGATCTATGGTGGACAAAGAAAGGTAAAGGCATGGATCAGTAGTGCACGAGAAGGAGAGCCTTGTCTTCTCTAGCTAAAGCCCTGCCACGTGGGACGGTGAATTTACCAATGGGTTAAAACTCAATAAATGCACTGTACAATTTGATGGCAGCATGTTACCACTCCTCCTGCGGGGGCTGGGGTTTTGGCTCAGTAGTCGAGCACTTGCCTAGCAGTGTGAGGCCCTGGGTTCTATCCTCAGCACCCAAAAATAAATAAAAAGAAAAATATTGTATCCAACTCAAAAGAAAATATTAAAAAAAAAGAAAAAGCCAACATATGAATGACTTAACATTACATCTCAAAGCCCTAGAAAAAGAAGAAGAAATCTACACCCAAAGCAGTAGAAGATAGGAAATAATTAAAATCAGAGCTGAAATCAATGAAATTGAAAGAAAAGGAACAATTGAAAAAATTGACAGAACAAAAAGTTGATTCTTTGAAAAAATAAATAAAATTGACAGATCCTTAGCCATGCTAACAAAGAGAAGGAGAGAATAAACTTAAATTACCAACAAACAGCATGAAAAAGAAATATTACAACAGACACTACAGAAATACAAAAGAAAATTAGAAATTATTTTGAAAACTTGTACTCCAAGAAAATAGAAAATATCAAAGGCATCGACAAATTTTTGAGTCGTATGATTTGCCCAAATTGAATCAGGATGATATATACAATTTAAACAGATCAATTTCAAGTGACGAGATAGAAGCGAACATCAGAAGTCTACAATCCAAGAAAAACCCCAGACTGGATGGATACACTGCCGAATTCTACAAGACATTTAAAGAAGAACTATCACCAATATTCTTCAATTTATTTCAGAAAATAGAAGAAGAGGCAGCACTTCCAAACTCATTCTATGAGGCCAATATCACTCTGATTCCAAAACCTGGCAAAGACACATCAAAAAAAAAAAGAAGAAGAAGAAGAAGAAGAAGAAGAAGAAGAAGAAGAAGAAGAAGAAGAAGAAGAAGAAGAAGAAGAAGAAAAGAAAAGAAAACTTCAGACCAGTATCTCTAATGAACATAGATGCAAAAATTCTCAATAAAATTCTGGCAAATCGATTACAAAAACATAACAAAATGTCATGCACCACAATCTCATGGGGATTCATCCTAGGGATGCTAGGGTGGTCCACCATACAGAAATCTATAGATGTAATTCATCACATCAATAGACTTAAAGATAAGAATCATGTGATCACCTTGATAGATGCAGAAAAAGCATTTGACAAAATGCAACACCCCTTCATGTTCAAAACACTAGACAAATTAGGGATAACAGAAATATCTCAACATCATAAAGGCTATTTATGTTAAGCCCCAGGCCAACATCATTCTAAATGGAGAAAAATTGAAGGCATTCTCTCTAAAACCTGGAAAAAGACAGGGATGCCCTCTTTCACCACTTCCACTTAACTTAGTTCTTGAAACACTGGCCAAAGCAATTAGATGAAAGAAACTAAAGGGATAAACATAGGAAAAGAAGAACTAAAATTAGCATTATTTGCTTATGATATGGTTCTATACATAGAAGACCCAAAAAATTCCACTAGAAAATTCTAGAATCAGTAAATGAATTCAGCAATATAGCAGGATATAAAATCAACACCCATAAATCAAATGCTTTTCTGTATATCAGTGACAAATCCTCAGAAAGGGAAATGGGGAAAACTATCTCATTTACAATAGCCTTAAAAAATATTCCATCTCTTAACAAAAGAGATGAAAGATCTATATAATGAAAACTACAGAACCCTCAAGAAAGAAATCAAAGAAGACCTTAGAAGATGGAAAGCTCTACCTTGCTTTTGGACAGGCAGAATTAATATTATCAAAATGACCATACTACCAAAAGCACTATACAGATTTAATACAATTCCAATCAAAATCCCAATGACATTCTGCATAGAAATAGAAAAAGCAGTCATGAAATTCATCTGGAAATATAAAAGACTCAGAATAGCTAAAGCAATCCTTAGCAGGAAGAGTGAAGAAGGTGGCATCACTATACTAGACCTTAAAGTATATCACAGAGCAATAGTAACAAAAACAGCATGGTATTGCCACCACAACAGACTGGTAGAACAATGGTACAGGAATAAAAGAACACAGAGACTATCCCATGAAATTCCAATTATCTTATATTAGACAAAGTTGCCAAAAACATACATTGGAGAAAAGATAGCCTCTTCAACAAATGGTGCTTGGAAAACAGGGAATCCATATGCAACTAAATGAAATTAAACTTCTATCTCTCACCATGCACAAAAGTCAACTTGAAGTGGATTAAGGACCTAGGAAAAAAACCAGAGACACTGCATCTCATAGAAGAAAAAGTAAGCCTTAATCTCCATCATGTGAGATGAGGCCCCAACTTGCTTAATTAGACTCCTATAATGTAAGAATTAAAATCAAGAATCAATAAATGGGATGAATTCAAACCAAAAAGTTTCTTCTCAGCAAAAGAACAATTTGTGAGTTGAACAGAGAGCCTACATCCTGGGAGCAAATTTTTACCCCTCACACATCAGAGTACTAATCTCTAGGGTATGGGAAGAACTCAAAAATCTACACTCCAGGGCTGAGGATGTACCTCAAGTTGTGGCATGCTCACCTAGCATTCGTGAGGCACTGGGTTCGATTCTCAGCACCACATAAAAAACAAAATAAAGATATTGTTTCCACTTAAAAAAAAGCTAAAAAAATATTTTTTAAAAAGCTAAACTCCAAAAAATCCCAAATAAGCCAATCAAAAAATGGGCCAAAGACCTGAACAGACACTTCTCAGAAGAGGATATATAATCAATCAACAAATATATGAAAAAAATATTCATCATCTCTAGCAACTGGAGAAATGCAAATCAAAACTACTCTAAGATTACATCTCATTCCAGTCAGAATGTCAGCTACGATGAATACAAACAACAACAAGTGTGAGTTAGGATGTGGGGGAAAAGGTACACTCATACAGTACTGGTGAGACTGCAAATTGGTGCAGCCAATATGGAAAGCGGTATGGAGATTCCTTGGAAAATTGGGAATGGAACTATCATTTGACCCAGCTATCTCTCTCCTCGGTCTATACCCAAAGGACTTAAAAACAGCACACTACAGGGACACAAGAGCCCAATTCACAATAGCTAAATGGTGAAAACAACGTAGATGCCCTTCAGTAGATGAATGGATAAAAAACTGTGGCATATATACACAATGGAATATTACTCAGCAATAAAAGAGAATAAAATCATGTATTTGCAGGTAAATGGATGGAGTTGGAGAATATAATGCTAAGTGAAGTCAGCCAATCCCAAAAAACAAATGCTGAATGTTTTCTCTGATATAAGGAGGAAAAATCATAGGGTAGGGAAGGGGAGCATGGGAGGAATAGATGAACTCTAGACAGGGCAGAGGGATTGGAGGGGAAAGGTGGGGGCTTGGGTTTAGAAATGCTTGTGGCATGTGATGGATATCATTATCCAAAGTACGTGTATCAAGACATGAATTGGTGTGAATAAACTTTGTATACAACCAGAGATATGAAAAATTTGTGCTCTATATGTATAATATGAATTATGATGCATGCTGCTTTCATATATAAATAAAAACTTAATAAAAAGGGAAGATTACAGTAAGGAAGTAGCACTATGAAGTATATTACATTAATATTTCAAATCAATCCTACCACTTTCCTCATTGAGTTCACTATTATTTTAATCGATTCTGGTGTTAGCAGTAAAACTCTGACTAAATACTCATCTTTGTACTTTGAGGACTAGATCAAGAAGAATAATCTATTAAGTAGACAGACATGTGTAGTGATTATTCATTTGTTGTCATCTGTCTGTTAACGTGATAATTTTTCAGTGGCACTATTTCACTAGCAACTTATTTCTGGCAAGGGTAATTTATGTGCCTTTCACATAGGATCCTCCACTTGTAAACCAATAATTTCACCTGCCTTTACTCTCTTTCTCACATATGCAAAGTCAACTGTGGATACGGGAAAATCTACAGAAAACTATCTTTAAATATGGTGACCCATTGGTTTACTTTCAAACCAGCTTCTACATTCTTAATTGCTTGTTAACAAAGTCCAAGAAGCAGCACTAGAGAGTAACAATCCAAAATTAAATTCTATCACAGGGAAATTATTGTCCCAGTCAGTCAAATATCCATCAGTAAACTGAGTCAGTGATCAGCTAACTTCAATAATAGAAATTATGCTCTTCTTATTTCCAGAAATAGGGCGTGAATCATGATATATATGTAGCAATGTCTACATAGGAAGTATATGGAATTCTTTCCTTTACAAGAATTTACATACTGTATTAGAATTGAATTAGGAATGGATGATTAATCTAAAAATATGAAACAGAAAAAAAAGAAAGAAAAAAATTTCAAGAAGTGATAGACTCTTTCCATAAGGAGATAGAGATCCTAAAGAAAAACGAGTCAGAAATCTTCATAATGAAGGAATCAATCCAACAACATAAAAACTCAATGGAAAGCATCACCAACATACTAGACCACTTGACAGATGGAGATTCAGGCAATGAAGACCTTGTCCGTCTCTTGAAATGTATTCACTTCTGAGTCTCAGGACTTGGTTTCATGGTAATTGGGTCTCCCTGTGTCTCCAGAGGCTTCGAGGGTAATGCTTCACCCTGGCTAGGGGCAACACTTTACTCTTCACCCAGCCCACCTGTCTCTCCGTGACCCTCCTCCTGCTCCTCACCCACCATGATTCCTCTGGATGCACCTGGACCCTCTCCTCTCTTGTCTTTAGTCCAGGGAAAGGGAGGTAACTGGGTATCATACATTCGACAGCTTGGAATACCTGTTCGGGACTGGACCTCCATAAATGGGATCCTTGTGAATCCGGTATTTTTGAAGAAGCAGACTGGATGAGCCAATTTAGGTGCCAGTGCCAAGAGACAGATGGGTCAAAACTCAAAAGGTAAAAAAGTGGGAGAAGAGGTTGAAAATTTACCCTCTCCCTACCAGCATGTGCATATGTCCATGAGAGATGACACTCTGCTTGGTAAAACTGGAGAGTATGTATAGGAAGAAAGCTAAGGAAATTACAATAGAATGGCTATTTTGGATTTGGGACACTGGTGCTGAAGATATACTCATATTAGAGTTAAATGAGGGAGAGCACATTAGTCACAACCTACTCTACATTACAACAATGTACATATGTAGCTGTAAATGAGGAAAATGAGGACACTGCCATCTCTTTATTGTCCTGGCTGATAGCTTCCTGAAATTATGATTGGCACAACATGTTGAGGTCACCCACGGCACCCTGTGATGGAAGTCCATGGAAGAACTCCAAGACACTCTGAGGAAGTTAGGGTGTAGCAGGCCCTTGATGCAGCAATCTGCACTGGTCCTGATAATGAAGCATTCACAGAAGAACTGAAGGACCATTCTCCTAGCATCTATGAGGCAGTGTCATGGAAGCGTGGGGTCATTCCTGATCTGTTGATTGGCATTTGATTTTTCTCAAGCCACACAGGTTCTGGCTGCATGGGATAAACTCAAAAGATGAGGAAGTGAGGTTACAGAGAATATATCTTAGAAGCGAGGAGATCTAAAGGGCGAATGAAAATACCAGAGGTCCAATGAGGAAAAGCAAGAATGATATGCCTTCGTGTTGGAGGGCAATGAAGGTCTTTGTTCTTTCAAAGGATATTTGCGTAGTCTACTCTAGGTTATGGGATGATGGTGCCACCTCTGTGCTGGACATAACCTGAATAAGTACCAACGTTTTATTATTATATTGATGATGTGGCTTTAATATCTGTATCTTTACTCCACCTAGAGAATGCAGCTCACAGAGTTTTGGCACACCTCCAAGACAGATGATGCGGTGTAAATTCCTCCAAGTTGCAAAGACCTGGGGATTCTCTCATGTGTTCAGGGGTTATTTGGTTGTATCCTGCTGTTGCAAATAAAAAGCAAATTTTCCCAATTCCCAGACACAGACCTTTCTGGATGTTGAGATGTTTTCATCTCTGTACTCCATAATTTAGGATTAATGTTAAAGACTTTGTATGTTTCAGTAAAAGCTTGGCCTGGTGGGACTGGGAAATGGAACATCTCAAGTACTTTTCTAAACAAAAAATCATTGTAGAGGAATTACAAGCCTTGGGTATATTAACCCAAGCACACCCCTATCAATATATTTCCGGCCCTGATTGTTTGAATGGGTCATTAGGAAATATCAAGGCAATAAATGAGTTCAACTTTGGCCTTGGTGACATCCTTGGAAGAGGCAAAGATAATGAAACACATTGGGGATCAACCACTACACACTGTGCTTTCCTGTGGGAAGAGCAACAATAGACTTTGTATTCCACATGGCATTTACATAGCTTGATAATAGGTTATGGGATGGTTGTGGCAGGTCTGATCTTGTGGACAAAAACACAGGAGCTGCCAGAGGGGACCAATTGAGTCTATTGGCCATGGGAATGGCAAAAGGGCCTCAATGATGTGGGTTGCTAGTCCATGGGTATAGGGACTAGACCAAGACATACAAATAGGGGGAAAAAAACCTACCAGTAGAGAATTTTTCATCTCTGCGTTAGTTTCTCATTTCATTATGGTCTGTAACAACTTCATTGTTGACATACTTTTCTTTGCACAAGGACAACTTGAACAAGAAATATGGTATTGTAAATGTGGTGATGGGACACAGGCTGGTACTATTCTCACATAGATTCATCAGGTTGCTTATGTGTTGCTGAATAATCCAATTTGTATGTATTCACTCCTGTGGCAGTTTCCCCTTAGAGCTAAGGTATTTATGTAACAGACAAATATCATAATAGATGTGCAGAATAAAATGATTCCTGGCTGTACATTGAGGTGCCACTGTCCTCCTCTTCTCCTCTCCCGTGGCATCTTCAGTCAGCCACCTTGGTGTAGAGGGAGCAAATGTGAAAACTAAAGCCACAACTGCAGCTCATGGACACAGCTGGACAACTGCCCTATGGAACTGAACATAAATGTATCTTTCTTTAAGGAAACCAAATAGCATGACTTCCATTATATGTGGAAATAACTAACTATGACAAAGCTTTTTCTGGGGTCCACTATGTTTGACAGCTTGTGGTGGCTGGGTACAACACGGGTGGAAATGACAAGGAAATTTCCTCCCTGTATAGAAAGACACAATGACAATAATACCTCCCTCACCTGGGAAGTTTGGGCTGGCTCCCTTTCCATCAATGTAATTTAACTACTGTCTCCACAGACCCTGACTGGTGGGTGACTGACAGTTCAGCATGTGGACCCCTGTAGCTGACATATGAACAGTTGGCAGTATATTGTGACAGAGATCAACAGACCCCTTTCACTTACTTCTGCATATTTCCAGACATACTGGGGCTTATTCCTCTATTGCCAGCACTGTGTCTCCAACTCTCATCCTTAGCCTGCTCCCTCCCTTTTAATATGTCAATGCAGTGCAGGGGCCAGCAGAGATCATAGCGGGGTGGTGTTGGCAGTGATTCAATGGGCAACAGTGGCACCAGACCAGCATACACCGTGTGGCCAGTAGGAGGTCATGTTCCACAGCGGAAGTAGCCATTTTGAGAGTCAGGATCCAAATTGCTTCTTTTCCAGTTTATCTTAGTTGGCAACACATGGAGACTGGGCTCTGGGTTTGGACATGGAGTGACCAGGGAATACAGCAAGAAGCAAACACAAAACCAACAGTCACAAAATCAAACACAGTTTATGCAAACACTTTCCATTACTCTGAGCACTTATAGTTTCACTCCAGAGACCATTCGCGTTGCTCTCTGCTGGGTTCTATGGAGTCTTTGCATCACAGGACAAATCATATTTGAACATTACCACTAAAGGTGTTACAGTTTTCAATATGAGGTGGCCACAGAATCTCATGCATGAGACAATGCAAGAAAGATTTAAGAAGAAATGATGGGGTCATGACACCCTAAATAAAGCAGATTTTTAATGCATTAGGATGATGAAATGGGAGATAAGTGTAGGCAGGTGGGTGTTGGCTAGAAGTGAGTCCATGGGAGCATGCCTTTGGGGTTTCTATTTTGTTCCTCGTGAGTTGCTGTCTCTGTTCTGTTTAGGGGCCATGCCTGAGCTGCTTTCTTCCAAAACACTACACTGACATGATGTTTTGCCTCATCTTGGGCCCAGAGTTATGAACACAGCTGACTATGGATTACCTCTGAAGCCATGGGAAATATTTTTTTTCCTCCTCTAATCATTCTTATCATCTC
The DNA here is from genome assembly GCF_048772815.1 of Callospermophilus lateralis. NCBI lineage: Eukaryota > Metazoa > Chordata > Mammalia > Rodentia > Sciuridae > Callospermophilus > Callospermophilus lateralis. The sequence continues at coordinate 833,175 of NW_027512320.1, read as the reverse complement.
TTTGGTCATTATCGAGACAAAAAAAAAAGATTAAAGAACAGAAATAGGTACCAACAAGTGAGTTGCTTGCAGTGACATGCTGACTATGGGGCTCAGGAACTTGTGGAGACTGGTATTTGGAATACAAATTTTGAATAGTTTCGAGATGTAAGCTGAAAAGCTTTGAACATTGTAAGCGTAGTATATCATGTTATTCTCGTGGAAGTTCTGAAGATCAAAATGCTGATAGGACTGTTGATAGGAAAGACTGTGTTCCTGAGGTTGCAAAAAAGGAATATTCTATTGGAAGAGGAACTAGATGGCAGTTATGTTACATTTAGGCAAAGATATTGCCTACGTTGTGCACATTGTGTCACTCTTTTAGGGGCTGAATTTAGAGATGATGAACTACTTACTCTGGTGGAGGAAATTACAAGGCATAAGGCATTCAGACAGTGGTATGATATTTCTAGCAGGTTGATCCAGGTTTACTGTGATAATATGGAGCTGAAAGAAGGGTGCAAACTTGAATTTTAGTGGAAATGTTGAAGTAAAACTGGATTTCCAGAAGTTGTGTTTGTTAATGCATTACTGTGATGCTAAACAAATTACACAGTGGCAATAGGGGAAAATGCTTAAGGGAATTTCAGGAATTGGCAAGATTCTATGTCCAATTCATATTCATATGATATAAAATTAAAATTCCCTTGAGAAGAGGAACCACTAGGAATGGGTTTCACCATGCTCAGTCAATCAGACCCTCAAAGGCTGCCACAGCCATGGTTTCAAAAGACTTAGCTACTGCTTCAGATGGAGATATACCCTGGTTTCAACCACTTGGTGCTGGCTCTGCAGGAATGCAGGATGCTGTCCTGAGGTGGTCATGAAGGCTTCCAACAAGATTTCAAAGGAAGGCCTAGCAGGTCAAAGTATAATGGAGCTAGAATCCCTGTAGATAGTCCCTGAGAAGGTAATTCGTGCAGCTGTGAGAAGAAAGCTGAAGCTTCAGAAGAGAATCCTTGGATTAAAAGATGCTGGTCATGTGCAATATATGTCAGGTAATGTTACTGGCTGAGCACAGAGCTAGCCTATGTGAGAGACCAAGGGTCAAGGCTGCCCAAGTCCTTTGGAGCCCACTGTGACAACATGGGGATAGAGGACTTGTTGGCCCAGCTGGGTTTTTGTCTTGACTTCTATCCTTTTCTTCTTTCTATGTGCCCATCTCTCCCTTTTGTAATTGAAATATTTATTCTGTTCTACTATACATGGATATACATAAGTTGATTTTGACTCCTACACAACACACAACTAAGAGTTTGACTTCAGTCCCAAAGGAGACTTTGGACTTGGGCTTCAAGTTTTGGGCAAGGCCAAAACAGTTGAGAATTGGGAATCTCCTGGAGAGTCACTGAATGTATTTTAAATGATAAAATGTTTGTAGTGTTTTGGAGACCAGGGGTCCTGTTAGTTATTGAGATTAGGTGTATTTCAAAAGCTCAAGTGAGGCCTTCAAAATGCTAAGAGGTAAAATTGTTAGATGATGACATTGCTGCCATAATGCATAAGTAAATCCACTGGGTGAATTAATAATTTAAAACAACTACTGTAGTTTGTCGTAAATGAGGAAGATGGGGCATGGCTGGAAGAAGTAGGTCACTTGGGGCATGTCCTTGGAGATTATATTTTGTTACTTGTTCCTCTATTCTTTCTACTTCATAGTTGTCATAAATTGAGAAACTTCCTGCAAAATGCCCTTCTTCTAGGATGTTCTGCCTTACCACAGACCCAGAGAAATGGTTGCTCATGGCATGAGACCTCTGAAATGTGAGGAGTTCTGCATCACTTTGGGCCCAGAGCAATGCACTCAGCCAAATATGAACACAGTACTTTGAGAAATGTGGTGCTAGGCAACAGCAAGAATATTGGATCCTGAGCTGGGGATACAGCTTAGTTGGTAGAGGGCTTGCGTTACATGCACAAGGCCCTGGGTTCAATACACAGAACCACAGAAAGAAAAAAATATTGATATGGTTCAGAAAGAAAACTATGTACATACACTGGTTAGAATAAAAGGGAATTCACCCTAATAAAAAAGTACATATTTTGCCTGAAGTTAGTATCAAAGAGTCAGGCACCATTACTGACTCCATAATCCTGCTGGACAGTTCCAGGAACTAAATTTCTAGTATGCTGGGAAATCATGGAAGAAAAACTACCAGAGCTATTCTGGGGCAATTTAGGGCCATTTGGAGTAGGTAATTGATGACTCTACATGACTACTTCAAGCACAATCCATACAGATATATGGAGTCATGTAGTATGAATGTTTAAATAACCAATAGCAAAACAGCTCCAGAATAACCCAGAAGAGGTAAACATAATTTTGTGGTACATGTGGGGAAAAAGAGCACAGCAGTGTCCCACAGAACTCTAAGCTCAGACCAGCAGTGGACATTTGGCCTTGTTCCTTAGCCTGGGGACCTATTCTTTTCTTTCTTTTTTTTTTTTTTTTTGACAAAACTGGCGTACCCCAAATTCTTTCTTCATCATGCATTCCAGTCACACATCATGAGAGATGAACTCAACAGTGGACCTTTGTCCTCCTCAGGAGCTGGTGACCCATCTCAACTCCTTTGGTCATTTTGGTGGTATCCTGTCAGACTGCACCTGGTGATCTGAATGGGCGGTTTACTCGGCATGGTCACCGGTCATGATGCCTGGCCCTTTTGGCCATCAGGCACTCATCCATCTGACCTGCAGTGCTCCCGCTCCTTGGCAGGATCACCCTGCTGCTCCAGCAATACCATCAGCCCTGCCTGCAGGGACGCCCAACAAGATACCTATCCTCGAGTGCCAGGCTCAGCAGACTGCCACAGAGGCCCTCTCCTACAGGTGATGCCTTCCCCTCTGGGGATCCTGCCACCAGGATCATGGAGGTCCCCACTCTGAAAAAGCTGGTGCTTTCATCCACCAACTCACATGGGATTGTACCATCCCAATTGTAAGTCCTTCCTCCTCTTTAGAGATTAATCTTCCCACCTTTAAACCTTGAAGTCCATTGAGTAATGAAGCCCATGATACCCGATCAACTGCCTGTTCCTCAGAGGAAGAAGAGCTGATAGTCCAAGTGCAGCATGAAAAATCAGTTGTCCTCCAGGAGGCAGAGGAGGGTCCCCAAAGGAGGATACGGAAATGGCTGCCTTGACAAAAGGGTTAGAAACACCAGCAGAGTCTCCCCCTGGAGACTACTCAGGGAGACCTCAGTGTCCTGGGGCCCAGTCTTGAGCTCTGGGAGGGAAGCACCTTTCAAAGAGGACACAAGTACCTCTCAAGAATTTCTCTGTGGTACCTACCATCTGCAGCTCCCACAGACTTGCAGCAGGAGTGCTGACCATGGCTCAGGCTGTTGCAGAAGCTGCACTGCTCCAGGAGAAGACCTGGGCAGCTTCTCACATTGAGAGAATAGGCCAATGAAAGGCTGGACAAACACCATCTGCCTGTTTCTCCAGGCTCCCAGGGCTCAACCAAGGAGTCGCAGGGCCAAAAACATTCCTGTGGTCCATCAGAAAGCTGTCCTCTACCCAGAGCTCATGCCTGGAGACTCATGAAGAGAAAGAAGCCCATGCCAAAGGCCCTGCTGTTGGTCCTACCCTGGCATGGAGTTTGGCTGCCCTCAGCTGCCTAGAAGACTCTTCTGTGTCTAGAGTAAGACGAAGGCACACTGCTGAGGGAGGTTCCAGAAAGAATAGTGATCACATACGATCACAGATGAAGAAGAAATATTGTACAAAGGAAAAAGGACATAAAGATGGACTGATGAAAACAAACATTATTTCTCTTGATTCCTGGGGGTTTTTTAGTGCTTTCTTAAATTTTGTGCCCAAGGCATGTTCACTTTACCATAACTTGAGGAAGTGTCTCACCATTCAATGTGAATAACTGCACATTAACCTATATTCAATAGGGTCCCCCCACCTCCTATCTCCATCCTTAGCTATCCAGAGTTTGGCTCAATATTTTGAGATAATTAACTTCTAAACTTTCTCTTGGAGGAAGACAGGATATCTGAGACTAGCAATTGTTGTTATGCAGACACCCAGAAAATTTCCTGCTTTTATCCTTACATGGGATGCTTTTTATTAATACTCAAGTATTTTCAATTCCTGCATTTTTCAATCCCCAGTTCCAAAAAAATAAACAAACAAAATAGGAGAAAATAAAGACATTTTAATGACAAAACAACTCAGGAGTTAACTAAGAGACCCTCACTATGATAATTAAAAAACAAAAAAACTTCAGAAGAATAGTGATCACATAAGGAAGATCACAGATAAATAAAGAAATATTGTGCAAAGGAAAAAAATATTGTACAATGTCAATTGACTTCATTTAGGGCTTTCTCTACTGCTTCTTAGGTTTCAGTTTTGTGAGGGTTCATGAAGTCAGTTATCAACTATCTCTCCTGGCATCCAAAATTGTGTTCTTCTCTTCTATCATCAAAGCCCTCATGAATTTCTAATTCTTCAAATTTCTTTTCCTAATGCAAATTAAAACTGCACTGAGATTTCACCTCACTCCAGTCAGAATGGCAATTATCAAGAATATAGGGGCTTTGGTTGGGGCTCAGTGTAAGAGTGTTGGCCTAGCATGTCCGATGCCCTGGCTTCAGTCCTCAGCACCACATAAAACAATAAATAAATAAAATAAAGTTTTTTTTTCAAAGACTATGAAAAGACAAATTGCATTAAAAAAAGAATAAAGTGACAATAATTGTTGGTAAGGAAATGGGAAAAAGGGTACACTCATACATTGCTTATGGGACTGCAAATTGGTGCAACTACACTGGACCAATTGAAGATTCCTTTAAAAACTAGGAATGGAAACACCTTTTGACCCAGTTATCCCACTCCTTACTATATATCCACAAGATAAAATCAGTATACTACAGTGACACAGCCACATCACAATAGAAGACACAGAAGCTCAATTCACAATAGCTAAGCTATGGAACTAACCTAGGTACCCATTAAAAGATGAATGGATAAAGAAAATGTGGCATCTATACACAATGGAATATTTCTCAGCCACAAATAAGAATGACTTTATGACATATGCTGGTAAATGAGTGGATCTGGAGACTATCATTCTAAGTGAAATAAGCCAATCCCCAAAAAACAGAGGTTGAAGGTTCTCCCTAATATGTGGATGCTAACACAATGGGTGGGTGGAGCTGGTTGGTAAAAGTTCAATGGATTAGACAAATGAGAATGAAAGGCAGGGAGAGGGGATAGGAATTGGAAAGACAGTGGAATGAATCTGACATAACTTTCCTTTGTACATGTGTGAATACATCACAGTGAGACTCAACATCATGTACATCCACAAGAATGGGATTAAAATATGATATATTCCGTGTTTATATAAATATATCAAAATAGATTCTAATGTCATGTATGGCTAAAAAGAACAAATTTAAAAATTTTAAGCAGAGAAAGAAAAAAAAATTTCTTTTCCTAGCATGTTAAAGGAGTTTTGGTTGCATGTGGAGATTTTTCCAGTCTGCCATATTTCACTTTTAGTCCATCTCCTGTGAATGTATCTTTACCAGAGATTTCCCCAGCAGACCTTCCCTTTCATCTCAACCCTCAGAGCTAAGTCACACTCCCAATCTCAACCAATCTCAAACTGACTCAAACAAAAAGAACAGACGGTCGTGCTGCTTTGGGGTGGTGTGAATGTTTGAGACCCAACACAGCGGTCCCTTCTGAGGTTTGGATGTGGTTGTCCTCCTAGGTCCATGTGTTGGGATCCACAAGGGGGGAGGATAGAGAAGGGGTGGATCCTGTAAGAGGTGAGGCCAAGTGGGAGGCCTAAGGTCATTGGGAGAGTGACCTCAGAGGGACACTCTGAGCACAGAAAAACCCTGGTTTCTGTCTGATGATGTGATTTTTTTCTTCACCATCTCACATCAAATCACAGGATGTGGCAGAGCCAAGAGGGCCCTGACAAAAGCCATGCCTTTGAACTTCCAAAACTATGAACTAAATAAAACTCTTTTTTTAAAAGAACTTAGACTGCCTCGGGTATTCCATTATAGCCATGCAAAAGTGACTATGTAGTCACCTTCAAAAACCTTAATCAGGGCTTAGAGAGTCAAACTCCAAACCACTACTCAAATGAGGAAGTCACCTCTTAAAGACAATGGTCATGTCTCTTAAAGGTTTCCATCTTTAGCAATGGCTGTGGTTGTTTGACTGAGGGATAATCTATTTCACAAATACAAGATATGGAGAACATACTTATGCATAAATGGTGAAGTGATAAAGGCAAAATGAAACTGAGATTAGAACAGGAGTAGGGGGGAAAGGAAAGTTAAAGTCTGTGTTTATACTGTCTGATTTGCAATGGGCTAACCAGGAAGAGTGACCCTTTCCTTTTGTGTGAAGAGGCATATTAAATGTCAAGAAGCTAAAAGACAGCATGAAGGTAGCTCTCAAGCTAAAGACTAAATCAAATTACTTCAAGGCCTGTTCTCTTAAGATCATGTTTATATAACAATGGCCAAATGCTCTAGGATAAAAGTTTGGCCTGTTTGGTTTACTGTGGTCTTGTATTTACACCTGAGACATTCATTTGGAAATCCTAGTTCTATTTTGCAAGACGGTAAAACAGCTTCTGAAAACTTTAATCAAGTGATGTTTGAGTCTGAAATTAAAATTGGACACGATCATAATTTGGCTTAATATGTGATATTAAAGAGAATATCAATTGACTAAATAGAATAAAGGTCATGAACTCTGTGTTTGAGGAGGAAAGAATTAGAGACAATAAGCCCAATGCCATGCCAACCAACCCCCTTGTAGTACTGGGGGTTAAATCCAGGGGCTTTCGCATGCTAGGCAAGCACTCTACTACTGAGCTGCATCCCCAGCAAGAAAACTCATTTTTTCCACTTTGCTTTACAGGGTTTGTTGAGAGTACTGAAAGTACTTTTATAATTTTATCCCTTTATTTTCTTTTTTTTGGGAAACATTTAAAAGTCGACACAGAGTAATTCTACATATTATTACATATAGTGAGATGTTTGAATATATGTACTCAGTTTATCAATTTTTGTGTTGTGAACATTCATTAAATGTACTCTTTAAAAAATATTTATCTTTTAGTTGTAGTTGGACACAATTCTATTATTTCATTTATTTTTATGTGGTGCTGAGGATCAAACCCAAGACCTTGCACTTGTTAGGTGCGTGCTCTAAGGCTCAGCCACAACCCCAGCCACATTAAATGTACTCTTTTTTTTTAAAGGGAGAGAGAGAGAGAGAGATAATTTTTTTATATATATTTATTTTTTCGTTATTGGCGAACACAACTTGTTTGTTTGTAAGGGGTGCTGAGAATCGAATCCGGGCCACAGGCATGCCAGGCAAGCACGCTAGCAATTGAGCCACATCAAAGCCCCTAAATGTACTCTTAAATGCGTATGTTGGCATAGATTTGGAGTGTAAGTATCTGAATTTATCTAAAACTATTATTTAAATTTGGCATTCATGCAGAATGCCAGAAAGTCACTAGCCACTTGGAACATCCAAAGAACTGAGCCACAAATTTTTGAAAAATTAAGATATATAAAGTCATGGACTACTTTTATAGAAAATTGAACAATTGATTGCTTTAAATTTTATGTGTTTATTTTTTAGTTGTAGTTGGACACAATACCTTTATTTTATTCATTTATTTTAATGTGGTGCTGAGGATCAAACCCAGGGCCTCACAGGTGCTAGGCAAGTGCTCCACCACTGAGCCAAAACTCCTGCCTTACCTTGAAAGTACACAAAAATAAATAGTGCAAGTACTTTAGTGCTTTTTGTCTCTGTTGTCCTGTCGGATACATTGATGAGACAATTGACTTTCCTGTCCATGCCACAATTTTAAATGTATTATGCATGTGGGAAAGATAACAAGTTTCTAAATATGACTTCCTTTTCCAGAAAATGTCTGAGTTTAGACAGAGCTGAAGAAGCTGAGTGTGGTGTGCTCTGATCAGGAGGAGAGGTCCAGTCTTCAGGGAGATGGTCTAATTGGGCTTGTTTGGTGATTAAGGGGCAGACAGCTCTGGCTTTGGAGGACAAAATTTCCCTGGCCCTCGCCACAGCCCCTTCTATCTCCTTCAGCAATTGTCAATATTTGGTCCCTAACACAACCACACCTGTAGAATAACCATGTTGGAATGTTAAAACTGGCATCGATGGGGCAAAGCCTCTCCTTTTTCCAGACAACAATGCTCTGGCTAAAGGGAGTCTCACCTTCCACATCACCACCTCTGACACCAACCAACCAAGTGCAAAAGCTGTGCCTAGAAGGACTGCTCCCATTCGGGTTGTATGGCACAGGAGTGCAGATGCATACCTATGAGACTGAGCAATTTCTGGAGGCTGTGCCGTGCCCTTCCAAGTACCCAAAACTGGCAGCTTGGAACTCTGAGTGTAACACAGCTGGGCTGGTCATATTTGCCAAGTTTCCTTCAGAATTAAAACTCAGCACTTCAGTGATCATCTCTTGAGAAGGGGTTCCTAAAAGTTCTGAAAGTTTTAGACAATGACTTGGCATCTCTCCTTCCAGAAGACCAGTTCTGAAGATCAAGGCATCTCCTAGGTGCCATTTCTGCATAGCAGCAAGCTGACCCTGGCTGACAACAACCTGTTGCCAAAACTGTTGAGATTAGGAGGACTCTTTAAGATGCACTGAGTGTATTCCTCACAATGAGATGGACATACCCTTTTTTATGGCGTAGCATGTGGTGGTTTGGAGATGAGGTGCGCCTGAAAAACTCATTGGAGTTAATGAAGGAATGTTCAGAGGTGAATGATGTGATTATGAGCATGGTGACCTAATCAATCAATAAATCCTTTGGGTGGATTAATAATTAGAAAGGATCACTGTACTGGGTTATAACTGTGGTTAGGTGGGGCATGGCTGGAAGATGGAGGCCACTAGTAGCATGCCCTTGGAGATAACATTTTGCCATTTGCTCCTTCTTACTCTCTGCTTTGTGGTTGCCATGAGGTAAGCAGCTGTCCTTCAAAATGTCCTTGTGCCCCAATGTTTTGCTCCACCTCTGGCCCAAGGCAATGGAGCTGGCTGCCCATGGACTGACACCTCTGAGACATGAAACGTTCTGCGTCACCTTAGCCCCAAAGCAATGCAGTCAGCCAAACACGGACTGAGATCTCTGGAAAATGCAATGGTAGGCAACAGGAAGAACACTGCACACCCTCAATGTGGTGGAGAGAAAAGGATGTGTTTATGCTTTGGTCAGGATGAGAGGGAACTGCTCCCAAACAAAATATACATATTTTACCTGAAGTAATATAGGAGTCAGGCACCATTACTGGCTCAAGGATCCTGTGGGACAGTTCCAGGGACAACTGTAATGGTTTTCCAAATTGATAGTATGGTGGGAACTATAGCTGTAGTTTTCTGAAGGCAACTGATGGTGGTTTGACTCTGGATGGCTACAGTCATGTCCAGTAGAACCGTGGAGATATTTTTGGAGCCCAGTAGAATGACTGCCTAAGTAACCCAAAGGAAAGCAGCCTCCGAATGACCCTCTGGAGGGTGAGAATAACTGTGTGGTGGGTGTGGGAGAAGAAGCAGCGCAGAGTCAGGAGGAGCCTGAGCTCAGACCAAGTGGGGGTGGGGGTCTCTTCACCCTGGAGCCTTCCTTTGACCAACCGTCTTGGCTCAAGTCCTTTGTGCGTCATGCATTCCAGCCACACGTCACAAAGGCTAAACTCCAGTTCAGCCTTTGGTCGAAGGAGGAGCTGGCTTCTCAGCCAAGCTGGTCTGTGCTGACTAGCCTTGGACTAGTGTGGGACTTCTGCCTAGTGACGAGCCCCAGGTGCCCTCCATGGGCAGTCTTCTGACCAAGTGCGGTCGCAGGCCCCTCCGCAGGGCCCTCTTGGACCGTCAGACTCCTCTCCGCCTCGCCCGGGAGACTCCCTCTCCTCACAGGGACCACCCCGCTGCACCTGCCTCTCCCCTCAGCCCTGCCAGCAGGCGTTTCCTCCAGGATCCCAGACCTCGGGGGCCTCCTGCTGCTGGCAGGGATAGAGGCCCGCTCCTCTGTCGGGGGATCCTGCTGCCGGTGGCCTGGGGGCCGTTCCCCAAAAAGCCAGTGCTATGGCGGAAGAACTCGCGCATGTTGGGACCCTTGACAGCAGTAAGGGTCCCCCCTCCTGGCCGCAGGCCACTCCTCCTGCCTTCAGTTCCTCAGCTCATCCACCAAGCTGAGGGGCCCATGACACCTGCTCGCTGCCCTCTTGGTGCGTCTAAGGGAGCTGAGCTCAGGGCCCAGGAACAGCGAGAAAAAAGAAAGATCCACCAGGAGGAGGAGCAGGAGAAGGAGAAGGAGGAGGAGGAGGAAAAGGAGGAGGAGGAGGAGGAGGGGGAGTTGGTGAAGCTGAAGGAGAAGAAGGACGAGAAGGAGGATGAGAAGGAGGAGGAGGAGGAGGAGGAGGAGGAGGAGGAGAAGGAGAAGGAGAAGAAGGAGGAGGAGGAGAAGAAAGAGGAGGAGAAGAAGAAGGAGGAGGACACTCGGGGAGACCTCAGTGCCCTGGAGGGAGAGAGTGTTCCAGAGAGGGTCCAGATGTCTCTCAGGAAGCTGTCATATGGGAGCCCCGCCACCTGTAGCTCCCAGGACCCTGCTCAGGGAGTGCTCCTCCTGCTTCAGGCCCAGGGCCACTCATTGCTCCACACGTGGGCCCAGGAGCATGTAGGTGAACTGGATCTGCCTGTCTCTCCAGCCTCCCAAGATGCCATCCAGGGAGAGCAGGGCCTAAAGCCGACCTGTGTTCTATCCCAGAGTTGGCCCTCACTAACTGCTGCCTCCAGGAGGCCAAGTAAAAGAAAACGGCTCATGCCAGTGGCCCTGCCATCACTGATTTCCTGGCATCAGGATGGGCTGCCCCCACCTGCAAAGGGGCCACTTTTATGTACAAAAGGCACCCTGAGGAGGGTTCAGAGTGCCAGAAGTAACAACGTGGAGCCTGAGGCAGAGGTCGCCCAGGGCGGAAGAGAGGCTCTGGAGGACTGCACCACCACTGTCCATTCATCCTCCCCACCTGCAGGCCCTCCCTGGAATGCAGGCCCCCTCCCCCCACCCACTGACCCCTCCCCCATCCCAACCAACCTTGCCAGCAGGCAGATGGAATTCCAGCCTGCTGGGCCCCTGAACCTATCCATCCCTCCACCTCCTCCCTCATCTAATATTCCTCTGCCTCTTCCCAGGAAACCTCCTTCTCCCTTCAGCCCCAGTACCCATGTTGGAGTTACCCCTAATGTGTTTCACCTTCCCACACCTCTTACCCAGGTCCCTTTCCCATCCAATCCTACCTCTTCCAGAACGGAATCCCCAACCCCCATGTGTATTGATCCTCCTCCTCCTTTTGATCCTCCTCCTCCTCCAATTCCTCCTCCTCCACCTCCCCCTCCTCCACCACAACCACCTCCTCCCCTTCCTTCTTCTTTTCCTCCCCCTCCCCCTCCTCCTCCTCCTCATCTACCTCCTGCTTTTCCTCCGCCTCCTTTTTCTCCTAATCCTTCTCCATTTCCTCTTCCTCCTCCATCTCCTCTTCCTCCTCTTCCTCTTCCTCCTCCTCCTCATCTTCCTCCTCCTCCTCATCTTCCTCCTCCTCCTTCTGTTCCTCCTTCTCCTCCTTTTCCTCCTCCTCCTTCTCCATTTCCTCTTCCTTCTCCTCCTCTTCCTCCTCCTTTTCCTCCTCCTCCTTCTCCAATTCCTCTTCCTCCTCCTCCCATTCCTCCTCCTCCTACTCCTTTTCCTGCTCCTCCTCCTCTTCCTCCTCCTAATGTTCCCTCTCCTTTGACTACTCCTCCTGCTGCTCCTCTTCCTCCTCCTCCTCATTCTTTCCCAATACCCACTCCTGTCCCTTCCACCCACAACCCCAATACCCAGGGCCAGCACTCCGTCCCTCCAACACTCACAGCCATGTCATCGGCTCACCTTTCCCAGCATCCTGCTGTGCTGCCTGAGGACATGGCCATGGACACTACCCCCCCTTCCATGGCGGTCATTTTCCCATCTTCTTCGTCCAGTGACAGCTCTGGCCCACACCGCAGTGTCCATGGCCGTAGGCAGCACAGGCAGCCAGCAAAGGGACCAGTCTTCCCTGGCCTCCCAACCCTTCAGTTCTCCCAACCCAACCCCAATCTGTCCCATTCCATTGTCCCACCACCCACCCCTCAGCCTGCATCAGGGAACCCTGCTGGACAGCAAACAGCCTCTCTTCCCAATGCCCCCATGGTTACCATGCTGCCAGTGAAGGTCCACTCACCGGCCTCCACCCTGGCACAGAAGGCCTCTGCACCACCAACCTCCCAGGCTGCCAGTGAAGAGCCCATGGATACGACCCCTCCTTCGAAGGCTGTCATGTTCTAGTCACCTCCTGCCTGCCAAGTTCTTAGTCTGACTCAATTTGGTAAGCATGGCACACACCTCCACAGCTATTTCTATATTGTAGACCTGGTGCCACATATTTGGGGTTTGATTTCTGCTTGCTATTTCTTCCCAATATTACTTTGGAGGTAAAATGTGCTTTGCAAATGTTGGCTTTTGACATAATAGCTGAAGACTCAATCACCAATGAAGCAGTATATGTGTGTATATGCACACACACACACACACACACACACACACCAGAAATGCCACAGTCTTTGTCTCTAAATTTTAGAAGTAGGCAAATTTGAAAATTTTCTAGAAATATAAAGGAGACTAAAGAGATGTGATAAGTGTATGAACTGTGGGAGCCTGGACTTAAATCCAGCATGGAGGATGACAACAGGACAACTAACAAATTGGGCTGTAGACTGGAGGAATGTATTGTGTCAATGTTAGTTTCCTGAATGTAGGAATTTTTCAGGGTTATGGGAGAGAATGTGCTATCCTGGACAATTCACAGCAGAGTAAAGGCATTAAGTGTCCAGGGGTGTGAGACACAAATACTCCTCTCAAACTGTTCAGAAAGGTTGAATTAGGGAAAGAGGCAAGATAAAGGACATGTGGCAAAATGTGAAAAGTCTGTGACTCCTCCTAGACATTCCAAATAACTCTCATGGAGAGGCAGGAAATAAAGTTTGTCCAGGCAATTTCAGTCGTCTTGTCTCCCCCACTAGGAAGAAAAGTTTTGCATTCATTTGCAAATACACTGACTTCAATATTTCACATGTGTATATGAATATTTCAACTATTATAATATAGATCTCTCTCCCTCATTGATGGCATGTTAAAATCTTTAAAAGCTGTTTGCTCAACAAGATTGGTCAACAAGATTTGTTAGATCATTTAGAAAGGCCATATCGGGATTCTCTTAACAGTCTTATGACATTTCTAAAGTTTAAAAATCCTGCAGAATAAAAAACATCTAAAATTAGAATAAAGAGTAAGTAACTGTGGATTCGAACTAATGTAAGAATGAGTGAAAGTAGAATTGGGCTTTACAGGAGGAAATGTGACCGGTCCAGAAACAGGGCAGCAATGAAGTTATGTAAGTTGTCAAGAGTTTGATAGCACCATGACTTTGACCATGAGACTGTTCCATGATGCGTGCCCTAATGAGAAGCCTGAGGTGCCCGTTTCCATGACTCTGTACACTATGCTTTGCTTTGCTTCACATTCTCTATATTGAAGAACCTGGAGTAGAGCAGCTTTCTATTTCTCAAAAACATTCCATTTAATTTCAACTGGAGGAAGACCTTTCTAACATGTGGGACATGAGTAATCACATTGGGTTGGCCTTCTGATCCTCAGGTGGGGTGTTTGTTGTCAAATATAGCAGTTGTCCTTGGAGAGGATCAGTATTCAGGGTCAGGACCAAGCAGCAGAGAACTCAGCCCATCACAGATTGAAAGTAGAGCACTGCAGCACCAAGGGAATAAGGACGCTGCTCTTTTACATCCACTCTCCAACAGTTTTCATTTTCAATCAGAATACTTAAGTAGGATTGATTGTTCTTCCAATGGTAATGTCCAGTTCTTTGTTCTCTCAAGAGCCATGCGTACCAATTGTAGCATAAAATATTTTGCTTAGAAATACTATTCTATTACATTGAGCCTTTATAGTGTCGTACACTCTGTGCAAAACATCACATCATTTCATGTCAATTTCACAATTCTCTGAACTAGATATTATGAGTTCCAGTTTACAGGTTCATAAAATGAGCTTTACGGAGGGAAGCTTTGTTACTTTTCTTTCAAAGACACTCAGTGGTAAGAAAGAGCAGAGGTGATTTCAAATCTGATTCCAAATCCATAATGATTAACCTGTATACTCGACAAACTTTACAACATGGACTTGCTGAAAAGAGGTTTATAAACTGCTTTATGAAGAGTTTGTAATTAGGCATTCAAAATATGCTACCAATATTGGGTAACCATGTGTGCCAACTAGCTTGTAGGACCGTGACAATGAAATAACTTGTTGAAATTAATCATGGAATAAATATAGACCAAAAAATGCAAAGAAGAGATATTTTCACCGACTATTTAAAATTAGTATGAAAAGTACATTTTAAAAGGAACTAACAAATTGTAATAATATTCAAAATGCAATAATCCAGTCCTATTTGAGCTTAGCAAAAAACTATATCAACACTTTGTTTCCAAATCCTATGACTGCTCTGAGGATATAATTAAATTTATTATTGTGAATGTTTTTCAAACCATAGCTCCATTAGGCGTCAGATATTTCACAATATCTGATTTCCTCCTAAAAACTAACCCTGTGCCTTCCATTTCTGATTTCATCTTCAGCACTCACCCTGTCCCTTCATTTAAAGGAAGTTCAGTGAAGTTCAATTCCCCCCAAATTACTGAAAAATATCAAATTCAATTTTTTTAAAGGTCTGAAAGAAACAAGAGTTTAATAAGATGCCGACCTTGGTTTCTGTTCCTCTCATCATTTCCTTGAAGTATCTTAACTCAGCTAACCATTTTTAATTAGGCAAAGGTTTCTAGAATTTGGTTGATACTTGCCCTCAATTAGCTTTGAACTATGAATAAATATACCTGAGCAGCTAGCTATGACAGAGGGCAAGATGGAAGCACCCAACAGAGAATAATATGAACCAATGTTCTTTTTCCTGGAAGTGTCTTACTCTGATTTTTCTACTCCTTCTCATTTGCAGGCCCCACCTCCTTTGCCATAGGAATGAACTCACCACCTGGACTGGCCCATCAGGGAACTCAAACTTCCCCAAAGTAACAAAGGATTCAAGGTGGAGACTTGTTCCATATGGAGACCACCCAAGCCCTGCAGTGGCTGACTGCTATGAAAGAGAAATGTCTCTCCATCTGACATCAAGAACTAAACAAGCCAGATATATATGCCAAATGTCTTCTTTGATAAAAGGAGGTCATCAAAGAACACAACAGGAAGGAAGGGCATAAGAATAAAATCACCATTAAATAGGGATGAGAGGCGGGAGGGAAAGGGAGAGAGAAGGGAAATTGCATGGAAATGGAAGGAGACCCTCATTGTTATACAAAACTACAATATAGGAGGAAGTGAGGGGAAAGGGCAAAAAACAAGAGAAATGAATTACATTAGATGGGTTAGAGAAGATGGGAGGGGAGGGAAGGGGGGATAGTAGAGGATAGGAAAGGCAACCCATATAATCCCTCGGTGCATGGATGGCAAGTGCTCATAAATGGAGTGAACATGGTTCAGGAAGATGATACCTTCAGTACAGGCTGTCATCCTGCTTCATGAGCACAAAGTGAAAATGCCGTTGCCTAGTCTCTGCACATTTGGGGAGGAAAGGGAATTTTGTATTGTCATTCTCTAAATGAATACATTACTAGCCAAATTGTCTGACCACCTTGTTTACTTTTGATCAAGGATCTCAGGAAACTAGTGATATAGAAAAGAATTGTTTAATAGCTGCTACTATCCCTATATTCCTTGTGATGATACACCTCCTATGCTAGTATGTGGCTTTCACCTGCAGTGTCTTAGGCATATCTGTTCTTGAACAATATATCTGGTGCTGCAGAAAGGGAAACAAGGAGACTGTTAATGCCCTGGGGTGCAACTCAGTGGTAGCACCTGCCTGCCTTGCACAAGGCCCAGGTTTCAGTTCCCAGCCCTATAAAATAGAATGTTATTCTTATAGTAGACTAAGAACTTGAAAATAAATTTTCAAAGAGTAGATTGAAGTATGATCAGAGTCAATCACTCACCCCTGCCCACCCCAACTTCATTCTTCAACTGTGCCCATTCTTCAACTGCGAAATGTGTAATATGTATATGCTTTTTTTTTCAGGGCTGGGGATAGAACCCAAGTCCTCGTGCAAGCTAGGCAAGCACTCTGTCACTGTGCTACATCCCCTGCCCTGTACGTACTTTTATTATCAAGCATTCTGCACATCTGTGCTACCTAATTCTAGGAAATATTTTCCATTTCTTTGCTTCACATGATCTCAGAGAGTCTATCAAGAGTAACCAAAACTTAAGTTTCAGTAGGTGAGGGCTTGGCAGACTTGGGCATATAATTCTTGAAGTCTCCATGGAAACATCAGTTCCCAACTCTTTGCAGACATGGGATCATTCTGCAGTCCCACTTCTTGCCTGGGGAGACCATAAACAAGAACATGGTTCCTAAGCTATAGAACTCAATGTGGTTCTGTTACAAACACAGAGACTTGATTGGCCTTTGTCTTGGCACAGTAGCTCCAAGCTTGAAAGAAATACACTACAAGGACACATTAGATCTTGCAGCATTATTTCATCTCATTTTTATTTCTCTGTGATTTTGCAATCTTAGAGCATCTGAATAAGAGGTGGTAACAGTCAGGGTTATAGATTTCCTGCTGGCATTGTTACCAATTATGAAAATGGAAAAAAAAATAGAGGCTAATACAATATAGCCTAGAATTGTAACATTTTTAAAAATACCATACTGTAAACATTTCGGTCAGGCCCCAAAGGAAAATTGTTTAATATGGTTTGGGTTTCAATTTGAGATGTCACATTGATGGAATGATGGGTGGGAGGTTTGGGACTGAGGGTTATTTTGTTATTTACTAATAAATGAGATTACTTCATCACCAAAAAAATATTACAGCATTTCTTTTTAATATTTGGCTTAGAAAAAAATTGGGGCTCCCCAACAGATAACCAAGTCCAATTTCTCATGCTTTTGTAAAGATTGTTTTTATTTTTTCATTTGTTTTAAGACAGAAAGGAGACTGTTCTGAGCTGCTGCCCACATAGAATCTGAGTGCTTTTTGTCCCCATATGGAGTATTGTTTTCCTCTCGGTGACATATGCAATGATCAATTGAATTGGCTACTAATACATGAAGCGATTCATGATGTCTCCTGAACCATTTGCTCTGAGGACACATCATGTTTTCTTGAAGATTCAGAAAGTGCCCAGAATTCCACAAAAAATGTGTTGAAACCAGGCACCTTCATTTAAGCAGCACTACCTAGTCACCAAGCTGTGTCACCTCTTGCCATTTAAAATGAACAGATGTTATTTTTGCTCCGAACTTGATTGCAAAACATCTATTTTTTTTAGCTCTTCTTTGCCAGTTAAAATCACGTGAACAACAATACCTGAGCTACGTTCCTGAGTGCCAGAAATATTTGTTTTCCAATTCAAGCATGTAAAGATCTCAGAAGGTGAAGGATTTAGTCTGGCAGCATTGAAAGAATGTACTGAAAGGAGGGCCAGAGTTTCTAGGTGTTGGTCACTAAGAGCCACCTTGTTGGGGCCACTCTGCTTTCTCAGGGTGGTCCTGCAGTTAGAGAAGGCAGCAGTAAAAGGGTAATGGAAGTATCGTAGTTTCTGAGTGACAGATCAGTATATATAAAAATTTTAACCAGGTAACTCCCTGCTCCTGAATTCTGCCATGCAACCAGACCTGACAGTGAGCCGAACATACAGTGGTTCCATCTGGCTACAGGACCCACTGGACAAGGAACTCATGACAGAGTCCTCCCTCTTCAACCCTTTGTCAGACATCAAAGTCAAAGTGCAGAGCTCATTCATGGTTTCTCTGGGAGTGTCTGAGAGAGCTGAGTGCCATGGCAAGAATCACTCTGGGACATTTCCCCATGGAAACAATCGCAGCTTTAGTACAATGCATCCCCTAAATAACACAACATACATCCAAAATATGGCATCATTCCCCACAAGGACAGAACTGAGGACAACTGGTGTCTTTGGCCATTTAGGGGGGCACTTAGTAATGCCAAATACAGGTGGGTGGTAAGTGTGTGTCTATATACTTTCCGGAGTTTGTTTAAATACTTCATATAATTATATCCTGTCAAAGTCATTTTATGATGTTTATCATCCCTTTGTGAGAAAGAAATGCCACCACTCTACGGGTCTATTTGATTTACACAGCACACCAGGACCAAGGCTAAGATTAGGCTTTGTGGTTGTTATCTCAGGAAGTTTTAAATGCCTGTTAGAGTTGGTAGCCATATTACCTGAAAGTGTCTAGGTAGTCCCCTGGGTTTAAGCCCTTTTGAAATATGTTACCTAGGGCATGATCTGGTAGCCCCCAAATCATTCTTTGGCATGACCACAACAAGTACCATGTTTATAGCTTTGAATGGCTTATATGCTAGTAGATAATTTAATACAATGACAGTCTCATTTCATCTGTAAATGACCTAATAAACACACTCAGTGTTCATAGACCTTGCTAAGCATGTTACTTCATGATGAGCAATGATGAATAGTCATTGCAAAGCTGATCCTTTGAATTACCACTTCAGTTACTGGGCTGTGTTGTATGCACAATTAAGTTCCAAGTATTTTCTTTCTTTCTTTGGGTTGGAAGAGAGGAAATTTTCTTGATGTTTCACAGGACACATAAGGTGCCCAGCTTGGTTCACTTCTAAAATGACGTCCTAAATGATTAGAGCACCGACATGACCCAACTTCAAGATTTACCATGAGGCTATATTAAAGAAGATATGGCAATAGGAATAAAAAACAATAATAGAATAGAATAGAAAGTCCAGAAACAGTGAGGGGGGGAGGGAGAATCTAGACATAGACCTTAAACATTTTTAAATAACTCAAAGTGGATCATAAACCTAAACACAAAACAAAAAAAAATTTTCTAATCTCCTAGATGATGACATAGGGAAAAAATCTCAGTGATCTTGAATTTGGAGATGATTTTTTTATACATCACAGCACTTACAGGGAAGACAAAATTTACGTTAGACTTTATTAACATTAAAGTCCAAAAATTTATTAAAACTAAATTTTTCTCTGAAAAACACAACTCTTAAGAGGATGCAAAGACAAGCCATAGACTGAAAGATGATTTTACGAAATACCTATCTAAAAGGTACTCATTTCAAAATCTACAAAAAAATTTAAAACTCAACAATAACAAAAAACTAAAAATAGACAAAATATGGAAACAGACACCTCACCAAAGAAGGTATACAGATGACACATGAACATATGAAAGTACACTGAACATTGCATATCACTAGGGAATTGCAAATTAAAACAGCAATGATACTATTAGGAAGGCTAAAATCCAGAACTTGGACAACACGAGACAGGGTGTGGAGCAAAGGGAACTCTGATTCATGACTGGTGAAATACAAAATGGTGCAGCCACATTTAAAGATACTGGCAGCTTCTTGCAAAGTTAAAGTCTTACCATATGTCCCAGCAATCACACCCCTTGGTATTTACACAAATGAGTTGAAAACTCACAGTTACACAAAAAACTTGCTTCTGATGTTTAAAGCACCTATATTCAAAATTGCCCAAACTTGGAAGCCACCAAACACCATTCAAAAAGTGAATGGTTAAACAAATCGTGGCACACACGGGACATAATATATTCAGGAAAGAAAAGAAATAAACATGCACACCATGAAATGACATGACATGGAGGAACATCAAATGCGTACTGCTGTGTTAAAGAGTCCAGTATGAAAAGGCTACATACCACATGATTTCAACTGTATGATATTCTGCAAAAGGCAAAATTAGACAGTAAAAAGGTCCGTGGTTGCCAGGGGCTATCACAGAGGGAAGAATAAATAGGTGGAGCACAGAGGATTTTTGGGGCTGTGAAACTATTCTGTTTATTACTGTAATGATAGACATAGGTTGTATACTTTTTCAAATGTGTATAGCCATATAAAACTAGACACAAACTCTAAAATTAACTATACATTTTAGTTAATAATAGAGTATTGATATTCATTTGTCAGTTACTAATGAATGTACCACACAATTACATGATGTTAATTATCAGAAAAATTCTGTGTGGGTAAGAGTAAAATGTGTGCAAACTCTTTGTACTTTCTCTTCCATTGCTCAGTAATCCTAAGACTGCTCTAAAAATAAAGTCTCTGAATCTGAAGTAGAAAAAAAATGAAATAAAATAAAATGACGTCCTAACTATGGATTAGTTTTTGGAGTTGCACCCTGGGACTTAAGTGGGTGGCAGAATTTCACTTTGTTCCCTGAGTCCTAAGCAATGAGAATTGGGTAGTGTGCTGAGTCACAGGGTGTCTGGCTGGGAGGGATGGGGCCATTGGATCTGCAAGCATCGTCAGATTAGCACAGATTCAAGGCTGTGGCAGGTTTCTCTCTAAAGTAAAGCTAACCAAAATTTTATCTCATCAAATGAAATCTGTGATAGGACTAGTCCAATATTATTGTTCTAGCTAACTGAACTCTCTAACAGTTTACTCACTTGAAACTCAACTTTTCCTTAATTTGATGAATGTTGACTTGTTCATACTCTCCCAAATTAATTACTTTCTTTAAACGTCATTTCAAAATCTGTTTTACTTCCTTTAAATAACCCTCTAATGCCACCCTAATGATTATATTTGGATAAAATTCTAATCATCTGTACCTTTCTTGGTTAGCGATTTAGGACATGAAAGGATCTTGGTTGAAATATGTGTGAGCATCAGTGTATAAATGTTTGCATATGATGTCACTCTTCTTTGGATGACTCAATGTAGAGTGAATCAGTCAGCCATATTTACAGTTTTCTTGGCACACTGTGTAGGCCTCTGAGTACCACCTCATCTTGCTTTCTGATGCACAATTCATAACAGGTTTACACAAAAATTAGCTCCCCATCATCCCAGGTACATTTCTAGAAGTGAGTGGATACAAACAAGATAAATACATTTTAAAATTTGGGAGCAGATAAACTTATGTATCAATATTCTCAGATATGTTTTATAATATATATATAATTCCCAGATGTGTGTGTGTGTGTGTGTGTGTGTGTGTGTGTGTGTTTGTATGAATACAAGTGACAATAAAGGTTGGCGAGGAAATGGGGAAAGGGTACACTCATACATTGCTGATGGGACTGCAAATTGATGCAACTACACTGGACCAATTGAAGATTTCTTTAAAAACTAGGAATGGAAACACCATTTGACCCAGTTATCCCATTCCTTGGTATATATCCACAGGATAAAATCAGTCTACTACAGTGACATAGCCACATCAATGTTCACAGAAGCCCAATTCACAATAGCTAAGCTATGGAACCAACCTAGGTACCCGTCATCAGATGAATGGATAAAGAAAATGTGTTATATATACACAATGGAATATTACTCAGCACAAAGAAGAATGACTTTATAACATTTGCTGGTAAATGAATGGATCTGGAGACTGTCATACTAACTGAAATAAGCCAATCCCAAGAAATCACAGGTTGAAATTTTTAACATGTGGATGCTAACACACAATGGGTAGGTGGGGGTGGCCATGAAAGTTCAGTGGATTAGACAAAGGAAAATAAAAGGCAGGGATAGGGGATAGGAATAGAAAAGACAGTGAAAGGAATCTGACATAACTTTCCTTGTACATGTGTGAATATACCACAGTGAATCTCGGCATCATGTACGTCCACAAGACTGGGATTAAAATGCAATATAGTCTGTGTTTGTACAAATACATCAAATAGGTTCTACTGCCATGTATAGCTAAAAAAAACAAATGATTTTTTTTAAGAAGAGAGAAAGAAAAAAGGAAAAAGAAATTCCTTTTCCTACCATGTTAATGGAGTTGTGGTTGGATGTGAAGATTTTCTCAATCTGCCATACTTCACTTTTGGTTCAGCTCCAGTGACTATACCTTTATCAGAGATTTCCCCAACAGACCTTCCCTTTCATCTCAACCCTCAGAACTAAATCACACTCCCAATCTCAAACTGACTCAAACAAGGAGAACAGCACTGTCATGATGATTTGGGGGTGGTGTGAATGATTGAGACCCACCACAGCAGTCCCTTCTGAGGTTTGGATGTGGTTGTCCTCCTAGGTCGATATGTTGGGATCCTCAGGGGGGCAGTATTGAGAAGAGGTGGATCCTAGAAAAGGTGAGGCCAAGAGGGAGGCCTAAGGTCATTGGGAGAGTGACCTCAGAAGGACACTCTGAGCACAGAAAAACCCTGGTTTTTGTCTGGCTTTCTGTCTGATGATGAGATTTCTTCTTCACTATGTCACATCAAGTCACAGGATGTTTAGGTGATAAGGGAAGAATGAGCTCTTCTCCTGGCAAAGGTCAACTTTCCATGTAAGGCTAGAAAATGTGGTTACAAACACAGCACACTCCAAGTCATGGCACCAGATCTCTTGACACAAGGTCATTAAGATATGAAAAAAATAAAGATCCTTCCACTCAGAATCCATCCCCAGGTTTAAAAGCAGCAGTGTCCCCCAGCTGTTATACAGACCTGCTTCTATAGTGTCCAACCTTCAGTGTGACTGTCTAGTGGGTCATCCAATTCACTGCTGAAAACAAAGATGCTCTTTGGGATCCAACCATACAAAACAGAGACATAAACACAGGGTGGCTACAGAGTGGCTCTGACATTGCTCCTACCTCTGAGTCCATGCTGTGTGGACAGCATCTTCTTGCTCTGACTTGTGTTGCCAGGCTCTGACTGGGTTCTGTGCAATCGGAGGCCTTCCCACAAGACAGTGCAATCAGAACAAAGCCTCTTCCACTTGGAGTTTCAGGAATGTATGCCTCTAATTTGGAAGCTCTTCAGCGGAATCCACAGGATGTTCTAAAAGAACATAGAGTAAATGTCAGTACATGGGTCTGGTTGAAGGTTTTCTCAGGCAGCAGTGTATGGACACAGGGCTGGAGTGGTTGGAGGTGGCTGAAAAACAGCCAGAGATAGAGTTGCTGCTAGGACATGATCTATGGTGGACAAAGAAAGGTAAAGGCATGGATCAGTAGTGCACGAGAAGGAGAGCCTTGTCTTCTCTAGCTAAAGCCCTGCCACGTGGGACGGTGAATTTACCAATGGGTTAAAACTCAATAAATGCACTGTACAATTTGATGGCAGCATGTTACCACTCCT
Source organism: Callospermophilus lateralis (assembly GCF_048772815.1). Taxonomy (NCBI): domain Eukaryota; kingdom Metazoa; phylum Chordata; class Mammalia; order Rodentia; family Sciuridae; genus Callospermophilus; species Callospermophilus lateralis. Next base: position 809,782 of record NW_027512320.1, on the reverse strand, counting down.
CCTGCGGGGGCTGGGGTTTTGGCTCAGTAGTCGAGCACTTGCCTAGCAGTGTGAGGCCCTGGGTTCTATCCTCAGCACCCAAAAATAAATAAAAAGAAAAATATTGTATCCAACTCAAAAGAAAATATTAAAAAAAAAGAAAAAGCCAACATATGAATGACTTAACATTACATCTCAAAGCCCTAGAAAAAGAAGAAGAAATCTACACCCAAAGCAGTAGAAGATAGGAAATAATTAAAATCAGAGCTGAAATCAATGAAATTGAAAGAAAAGGAACAATTGAAAAAATTGACAGAACAAAAAGTTGATTCTTTGAAAAAATAAATAAAATTGACAGATCCTTAGCCATGCTAACAAAGAGAAGGAGAGAATAAACTTAAATTACCAACAAACAGCATGAAAAAGAAATATTACAACAGACACTACAGAAATACAAAAGAAAATTAGAAATTATTTTGAAAACTTGTACTCCAAGAAAATAGAAAATATCAAAGGCATCGACAAATTTTTGAGTCGTATGATTTGCCCAAATTGAATCAGGATGATATATACAATTTAAACAGATCAATTTCAAGTGACGAGATAGAAGCGAACATCAGAAGTCTACAATCCAAGAAAAACCCCAGACTGGATGGATACACTGCCGAATTCTACAAGACATTTAAAGAAGAACTATCACCAATATTCTTCAATTTATTTCAGAAAATAGAAGAAGAGGCAGCACTTCCAAACTCATTCTATGAGGCCAATATCACTCTGATTCCAAAACCTGGAAAAGACACATCAAAAAAAAAAGAAGAAGAAGAAGAAAAAAAAAAGAAGAAAACATCAGACCAGTATCTCTAATGAACATAGATGCAAAAATTCTCAATAAAATTCTGGCAAATCGATTACAAAAATAAACAAAAGTCATGCACCACAATCTCATGGGGATTCATCCTAGGAATGCTACGTTGGTTCACCATACAGAAATCAATAGATGTAATTCATCACATCAATAGACTTAAAGATAAGAATCATGTGATCACCTTGATAGATGCAGAAAAAGCATTTGACAAAATGCAAAACCCCTTCATGTTCAAAACACTAGACAAATTAGGGATAACAGAAATATCTCAACATCATAAAGGCTATTTATGTTAAGCCCCAGGCCAACATCATTCTAAATGGAGAAAAATTGAAGGCATTCTCTCTAAAACCTGGAAAAAGACAGGGATGCCCTCTTTCACCACTTCCACTTAACATAGTTCTTGAAACACTGGCCAAAGCAATTAGATGAAAGAAACTAAAGGGATAAACATAGGAAAAGAAGAACTAAAATTAGCATTATTTGCTTATGATATGGTTCTATACATAGAAGACCCAAAAAATTCCACTAGAAAATTCTAGAATCAGTAAATGAATTCAGCAATATAGCAGGATATAAAATCAACACCCATAAATCAAATGCTTTTCTGTATATCAGTGACAAATCCTCAGAAAGGGAAATGGGGAAAACTATCTCATTTACAATAGCCTTAAAAAATATTCCATCTCTTAACAAAAGAGATGAAAGATCTATATAATGAAAACTACAGAACCCTCAAGAAAGAAATCAAAGAAGACCTTAGAAGATGGAAAGCTCTACCTTGCTTTTGGACAGGCAGAATTAATATTATCAAAATGACCATACTACCAAAAGCACTATACAGATTTAATACAATTCCAATCAAAATCCCAATGACATTCTGCATAGAAATAGAAAAAGCAGTCATGAAATTCATCTGGAAAAATAAAAGACTCAGAATAGCTAAAGCAATCCTTAGCAGGAAGAGTGAAGAAGGTGGCATCACTATACTAGACCTTAAAGTATATCACAGAGCAATAGTAACAAAAACAGCATGGTATTGCCACCACAACAGACTGGTAGAACAATGGTACAGGAATAAAAGAACACAGAGACTATCCCATGAAATTCCAATTATCTTATATTAGACAAAGTTGCCAAAAACATACATTGGAGAAAAGATAGCCTCTTCAACAAATGGTGCTGGGAAAACAGGGAATCCATATGCAAATAAATGAAATTAAACTTCTATCTCTCACCATGCACAAAAGTCAACATGAAATGGATTAAGGACCTAAGAAAAAAACCAGAGACACTGCATCTCATAGAAGAAAAAGTAAGCCTTAATCTCCATCATGTGAGATGAGGCCCCAACTTGCTTAATTAGACTCCTATAATGTAAGAATTAAAATCAAGAATCAATAAATGGGATGAATTCAAACTAAAAAGTTTCTTCTCAGCAAAAGAACAATTTGTGAGTTGAACAGAGAGCCTACATCCTGGGAGCAAATTTTTACCCCTCACACATCAGAGTACTAATCTCTAGGGTATGGGAAGAACTCAAAAACTACACTCAGGGCTGAGGATGTACCTCAAGTTGTGGCATGCTCACCTAGCATTTGTGAGGCACTGGGTTCGATTCTCAGCACCACATAAAAAACAAAATAAAGATATTGTTTCCACTTAAAAAAAAGCTGAAAAAATATTTTTAAAAAAGCTAAACTCCAAAAAATCCCAAATAAGCCAATCAAAAAATGGGCCGAAGACCTGAACAGACACTTGTCAGAAGAGGATATATAATCAATCAACAAATATATGAAAAAAAATATTCATCATCTCTAGCAACTGGAGAAATGCAAATCAAAACTACTCTAAGATTACATCTCACTCCAGTCAGAATGTCAGCTACTATGAATACAAACAACAACAAGTGTGAGTGAGGATGTGGGGGAAAAGGTACACTCATACAGTACTGGTGAGACTGCAAATTGGTGCAGCCAATATGGAAAGCGGTATGGAGATTCCTTGGAAAATTGGGAATGGAACTATCATTTGACCCAGCTATCTCTCTCCTTGGTCTATACCCAAAGGACTTAAAAACAGCACACTACAGGGACACAAGAGCCCAATTCACATTAGCTAAATGGTGAAAACAACGTAGATGCCCTTCAGTAGATGAATGGATAAAAAAATGTGGCATATATACACAATGGAATATTACTCAGCAATAAAAGAGAATAAAATCATGGTATTTGCAGGTAAATGGATGGAGTTGGAGAATATAATGCTAAGTGAAGTCAGCCAATCCCAAAAAACAAATGCTGAATGTTTTCTCTGATATAAGGAGGAAAAATCATAGGGTAGGGAAGGGGAGCATGGGAGGAATAGATGAACTCTAGATAGGGCAGAGGGATTGGAGGGGAAAGTGGGGGCTTGGGTTTAGAAATGCTTGTGGCATGTGATGGATATCATTATCCAAAGTACGTGTATCAAGACATGAATTGGTGTGAATAAACTTTGTATACAATCAGAGATATGAAAAATTTGTGCTCTATATGTATAATATGAATTATGATGCATGCTGCTTTCATATATAAATAAAAAGTTAATAAAAAGGGAAGATAACAGTAAGGAAGTAGCACTATGAAGTATATTACATTAATATTTCAAATCAATCCTACCACTTTCCTCATTGAGTTCACTATTATTTTAATCGATTCTGGTGTTAGCAGTAAAACTCTGACTAAATACTCATCTTTGTACTTTGAGGACTAGATCAAGAAGAATAATCTATTAAGTAGACAGACATGTGTAGTGATTATTCATTTGTTGTCATCTGTCTGTTAACGTGATAATTTTTCAGTGGCACTATTTCACTAGCAACTTATTTCTGGCAAGGGTAATTTATGTGCCTTTCACATAGGATCCTCCACTTGTAAACCAATAATTTCACCTGCCTTTACTCTCTTTCTCACATATGCAAAGTCAACTGTGGATACGGGAAAATCTACAGAAAACTATCTTTAAATATGGTGACCCATTGGTTTACTTTCAAACCAGCTTCTACATTCTTAATTGCTTGTTAACAAAGTCCAAGAAGCAGCACTAGAGAGTAACAATCCAAAATTAAATTTTATCACAGGGAAATTATTGTCCCAGTCAGTCAAATATCCATCAGTAAACTGAGTCAGTGATCAGCTAACTTCAATAATAGAAATTATGCTCTTCTTATTTCCAGAAATAGGGCGTGAATCATGATATATATGTAGCAATGTCTACATAGGAAGTATATGGAATTCTTTCCTTTACAAGAATTTACATACTGTATTAGAATAGAATTAGGAATGGATGCTTAATCTAAAAATATGAAACAGAAAAAAAAGAAAGAAAAAAATTTCAAGAAGTGATAGACTCTTTCCATAAGGAGATAGAGATCCTAAAGAAAAATGAGTCAGAAATCTTCATAATGAAGGAATCAATCCAACAACTTAAAAACTCAATGGAAAGCATCACCAACATACTAGACCACTTGACAGATGGAGATTCAGGCAATGAAGACCTTGTCCCTCTCTTGAAATGTATTCACTTCTGAGTCTCAGGACTTGGTTTCATGGTAATTGGGTCTCCCTGTGTCTCCAGAGGCTTCAAGGGTAATGCTTCACCCTGGCTAGGGGCAACGCTTTACTCTTCACCCAGCCCACCTGTCTCTCCGTGACCCTCCTCCTGCTCCTCACCCACCATGATTCCTCTGGATGCACCTGGACCCTCTCCTCTCTTGTCTTTAGTCCAGGGAAAGGGAGGTAACTGGGTATCATACATTCGACAGCTTGGAATACCTGTTCGGGACTGGACCTCCATAAATGGGATCCTTGTGAATCTGGTATTTTTGAAGAAGCAGACTGGATGAGCCAATTTAGGTGCCAGTGCCAAGAGACAGATGGGTCAAAACTCAAAAGGTAAAAAAGTGGGAGAAGAGGTTGAAAATTTACCCTCTCCCTACCAGCATGTGCATATGTCCATGAGAGATGACACTCTGCTTGGTAAAACTGGAGAGTATGTATAGGAAGAAAGCTAAGGAAATTACAATAGAATGGCTATTTTGGATTTGGGACACTGGTGCTGAAGATATACTCATATTAGAGTTAAATGAGGGAGAGCACATTAGTCACAACCTACTCTACATTACAACAATGTACATATGTAGCTGTAAATGAGGAAAATGAGGACACTGCCATCTCTTTATTGTCCTGGCTGATAGCTTCCTGAAATTATGATTGGCACAACATGTTGAGGTCACCCACGGCACCCTGTGATGGAAGTCCATGGAAGAACTCCAAGACACTCTGAGGAAGTTAGGGTGTAGCAGGCCCTTGATGCAGCAATCTGCACTGGTCCTGATAATGAAGCATTCACAGAAGAACTGAAGGACCATTCTCCTAGCATCTATGAGGCAGTGTCATGGAAGCATGGGGTCATTCCTGATCTGTTGATTGGCATTTGATTTTTCTCAAGCCACACAGGTTCTGGCTGCATGGGATAAACTCAAAAGATGAGGAAGTGAGGTTACAGAGAATATATCTTAGAAGCGAGGAGATCTAAAGGGCGAATGAAAATACCAGAGGTCCAATGAGGAAAAGCAAGAATGATATGCCTTCGTGTTGGAGGGCAATGAAGGTCTTTGTTCTTTCAAAGGATATTTGCGTAGTCTACTCTAGGTTATGGGATGATGTTGCCACCTCTGTGCTGGACATAACCTGAATAAGTACCAACGTTTTATTATTATATTGATGATGTGGCTTTAATATCTGTATCTTTACTCCACCTAGAGACTGCAGCTCACAGAGTTTTGGCACACCTCCAAGACAGATGATGCGGTGTAAATTCCTCCAAGTTGCAAAGACCTGGGGATTCTCTCATGTGTTCAGGGGTTATTTGGTTGTATCCTGCTGTTGCAAATAAAAAGCAAATTTTCCCAATTCCCAGACACAGACCTTTCTGGATGTTGAGATGTTTTCATCTCTGTACTCCATAATTTAGGATTAATGTTAAAGACTTTGTATTTTTCAGTAAAAGCTTGGCCTGGTGGGACTGGGAAATGGAACATCTCAAGCACTTTTCTAAACAAAAAATCATTGTAGAGGAATTACAAGCCTTGGGTATATTAGCCCAAGCACACCCCTATCAATATATTTCCTGCCCTGATTGTTTGAATGGGTCATTAGGAAATATCAAGGCAATAAATGAGTTCAACTTTGGCCTTGGTGACATCCTTGGAAGAGGCAAAGATAATGAAACACATTGGGGATCAACCACTACACACTGTGCTTTCCTGTGGGAAGAGCAACAATAGACTTTGTATTCCACATGGCATTTACATAGCTTGATAATAGGTTATGGGATGGTTGTGGCAGCTCTGATCTTGTGGACAAAAACACAGGAGCTGCCAGAGGGGACCAATTGAGTCTATTGGCCATGGGAATGGCAAAAGGGCCTCAATGATGTGGGTTGTTAGTCCATGGGTATAGGGACTAGACCAAGACATACAAATAGGGGGGAAAAAACCTACCAGTAGAGAATTTTTCATCTCTGCGTTAGTTTCTCATTTCATTATGGTCTGTAACAACTTCATTGTTGACATACTTTTCTTTGCACAAGGACAACTTGAACAAGAAATATGGTATTGTAAATGTGGTGATGGGACACAGGCTGGTACTATTCTCACATAGATTCATCAGGTTGCTTATGTGTTGCTGAATAATCCAATTTGTATGTATTCACTCCTGTGGCAGTTTCCCCTTAGAGCTAAGGTATTTATGTAACAGACAAATATCATAATAGATGTGCAGAATAAAATGATTCCTGGCTGTACATTGAGGTGCCACTGTCCTCCTCTTCTCCTCTCCCGTGGCATCTTTAGGCAGCCACCTTGGTGTAGAGGGAGCAAATGTGAAAACTAGAGCCACAGCTGCAGCTCATGGACACAGCTGGACAACTGCCCTATGGAACTGAACATAAATGTATCTTTCTTTAAGGAAACCAAATAGCATGACTTCCATTATATGTGGAAATAACTAACTATGACAAAGCTTTTTCTGGGGTCCACTATGTTTGACAGCTTGTGGTGGCTGGGTACAACACGGGTGGAAATGACAAGGAAATTTCCTCCCTGTATAGAAAGACACAATGACAATAATACCTCCCTCACCTGGGAAGTTTGGGCTGGCTCCCTTTCCATCAATGTAACTTAACTACTGTCTCCACAGACCCTGACTGGTGGGTGACTGACAGTTGAGCATGTGGACCCCTGTAGCTGACATATGAACAGTTGGCAGTATATTGTGACAGAGATCAACAGACCCCTTTCACTTACTTCTGCATCTTTACAGACATACTGGGGCTTATTCCTGTATTGCCAGCACTGTGTCCCCAACTCTCATCCTTAGCCTGCTTCCTCCCTTTTAATATGTCAATGCAGTGCAGGGGCAGCAGAGATCATAGCGGGGTGGTGTTGGCAGTGATTCAACAGGCAACAGTGGCACCAGACCAGCATACACCGTGTGGCCAGTAGGAGGTCATGTTCCAGGGCGGAAGTAGCCATTTTGAGAGTCAGGATCCGAATTGCTTCTTTTCCAGTTTATCTTAGTTGACAACACTTGGAGACTGGACTCTGGGTTTAGACATGGAGTGACCAGGGAATACAGCAAGAAGCAAACACAAAACCAACAGTCACAAAATCAAACACAGTTTATGCAAACACTTTCCATTACTCTGAGCACTTAGAGTTTCACTCCAGAGACCATTCTCGTTGCTCTCTGCTGGGTTCTATGGAGTCTTTGCATCACAGGACAAATCATATTTGAACAGGACCACTAAAGGTGTTACAGTTTTCAATATGAGGTGGCCACAGAATCTCATGCATGAGACAATGCAAGAAAGTTTTAAGAAGAAATGATGGGGTCATGACACCCTAAATAAAGCAGATTTTTAATGCATTAGGATGATGAAATGGGAGATAAGTGTAGGCAGGTGGGTGTTGGCTAGAAGTGAGTCCATGGGAGCATGCCTTTGGGGTTTCTATTTTGTTCCTGGTGAGTTGCTGTCTCTGTGCTGTTTAGGGGCTATGCCTGAGCTGCTTTCTTCCAAAACACTACACTGACATGATGTTTTGCCTCATCTTGGGCCCAGAGTTATGAACACAGCTGACTATGGATTACCTCTGAAGCCATGGGAAATATTTTTTTCCTCCTCTAATCATTCTTATCATCTTTTTGGTCATTATCGAGACAAAAAAAAAGATTAAAGAACAGAAATAGGTACCAACAAGTGAGTTGCTTGCAGTGACATGCTGACTATGGGGCTCAGGAACTTGTGGAGACTGGTATTTGGAATAGAAATTTTGAATAGTTTCGAGATGTAAGCTGAAAAGCTTTGAACATTGTAAGCGTAGTATATCATGTGATTCTCGTGGAAGTTCTGAAGATCAAAATGCTGATAGGACTGTTGATAGGAAAGACTGTGTTCCTGAGGTTGCAAAAAAGGAATATTCTATTGGAAGAGGAACTAGATGGCAGTTATGTTACATTTACTCAAAGATATTGCCTACGTTGTGCACATTGTGTCACTCTTTTAGAGGCTTGAATTTAGAGATGATGAACTACTTACTCTGGTGGAGGAAATTACAAGGCATAAGGCATTCAGACAGTGGTATGATATTTCTAGCAGGTTGATCCAGGTTTACTGTGATAATGTGGAGCTGAAAGAAGGGTGCAAACTTGAATTTTAGTGGAAATGTTGAAGTAAAACTGGATTTCCAGAAGTTGTGTTTGTTAATGCATTACTGTGATGCTAAACAAATTACACAGTGGCAATAGGGGAAAATGCTTAAGGGAATTTCAGGAATTGGCAAGATTCTATGTCCAATTCATATTCATATCATATAAAATTAAAATTCCCTTGAGAATTACAAGAATCACTAGGAATGGGTTTCACCATGCTCAGTCAATCAGACCCTCAAAGGCTTCCACAGCCATGGTTTCAAAAGACTTAGCTACTGCTTCAGATGGAGATATTCCCTGGATTCAACCACTTGGTGCTGGCTCTGCAGGAATGCAGGATGCTGTCCTGAGGTGGTCATGAAGGCTTCCAACAAGATTTCAAAGGAAGGCCTAGCAGGTCAAAGTATAATGGAGCTAGAATCCCTGTAGATAGTCCCTGAGAAGGTAATTCGTGCAGCTGTGAGAAGAAAGCTGAAGCTTCAGAAGAGAATCCTTGGCTTAAAAGATGCTGGTCATGTGCAATATATGTCAGGTAATGTTACTAGCTGAGCACAGAGCTAGCCTATGTGAGAGGCCAAGGGTCAAGGCTGCCCAAGTCCTTTGGAGCCCACTGTGACAACATGTGCTCCAGATGCTGAGCATGGGGATAGAGGACTTGTTGGCCCAGCTGGGTTTTTGTCTTGACTTCTATCCTTTTCTTCTTTCTATGTGCCAATCTCTCCCTTTTGTAATTGAAATATTTATTCTGTGCTACTATACATGGATATACATAAGTTGATTTTGACTCCTACACAACACACAACTAAGAGTTTGACTTCAGTCCCTAAGGAGACTTTGGACTTGGGCTTCAAGTTTTGGGCAAGGCCAAAACAGTTGAGAATTGGGAATCTCCTGGAGAGTCACTGAATGTATTTTCCATGATAAAATGTTTGTAGTGTTTTGGAGACCAGGGGTCCTGTTAGTTATTGAGATTAGGTGTATTTCAAAAGCTCAAGTGAGGCCTTCAAAATGCTAAGAGGTAAAATTGTTAGATGATGACATTGCTGCCATAATGTATAAGTAAATCCACTGGGTGAATTAATAATTTAAAACAACTACTGTAGTTGGTCGTAAATGAGGAAGATGGGGCATGGCTGGAAGAAGTAGGTCACTTGGGGCATGTCCTTGGTGATTATATTTTGGTACTTGTTCCTCTATTCTTTCTCCTTCATAGTTGTCATAAATTGAGAAACTTCCTGCAAAATGCCCTTCTTCTAGGATGTTCTGCCTTACCACAGACCCAGAGAAATGGTTGCTCATGGCATGAGACCTCTGAAATGTGAGGAGTTCTGCATCACTTTGGGCCCAGAGCAATGCACTCAGCCAAATATGAACACAGTACTTTGAGAAATGTGGTGCTAGGCAACAGCAAGAATATTGGATCCTGAGCTGGGGATACAGCTTAGTTGGTAGAGGGCTTGCGTTACATGCACAAGGCCCTGGGTTCAATACCCAGAACCACAAAAAAAAAAAAAATATATTGATATGGTTCAGAAAGAAAACTATGTACATACACTGGTTAGAATAAAAGGGAATTCACCCTAATAAAAAAGTACATATTTTGCCTGAAGTTAGTATCAAAGAGTCAGGCACCATTACTGACTCCATAATCCTGCTGGACAGTTCCAGGAACTAAATTTCTAGTATGCTGGGAAATCATGGAAGAAAAACTACCAGAGCTTTTCTGGGGCAATTTATGGCCATTTGGAGTAGGTAATTGATGACCCTACATGACTACTTCAAGCACAATCCATACAGATATATAAAGTCATGTAGTATGAATGTTTAAATAACCAATAGAAAAACAGCCCCAGAATAACCCGGAAGAGGTAAACATAATTTTGTGGTACATGTGGGGAAAAAAAGCACAGCAGTGTCCCACAGAACTCTAAGCTCAGACCAGCAGTGGACATTTGGCCTTGTTCCTTACCCTGGGGACCTTTTCTTTTTTTTTTTTTTTTTTTTTTTTTTTTTTTTTTTTTTGTTGACAAAACTGGCGTAGCCCCAAACTCTTTCTTCATCATGCATTCCAGTCACACATCATGAGAGATGAACTCAACAGTGGGCCTTTGTCCTCCTCAGGAGCTGGTGACCCATCTCAACTCCTTTGGTCATTTTGGTGGTATCCTGTCAGACTGCACCTGGTGATCTGAATGGGCGGTTTTCTCGGCATGGACACCGGTCATGATGCCTGGCCCTTTTGGCCATCAGGCACCCATCCATCTGACCTGCAGTGCTCCCGCTCCTTGGCAGGATCACCCTGCTGCTCCAGCAATACCATCAGCCCTGCCTGCAGGGACGCCCAACAAGATACATATCCTCGAGTGCCAGGCTCTGCAGACTGCCACAGAGGCCCTCTCCTACAGGTGATGCCTTCCCCTCTGGGGATCCTGCCACCAGGATCATGGAGGTCCCCACTCTGAAAAAGCTGGTGCTTTCATCCACCAACTCACATGGGATTGTACCATCCCAATTGTATGTCCTTCCTCCTCTTTAGAGATTAGTCTTCCCACCTTTAAACCTTGAAGTCCATTGAGTAATGAAGCCCATGATACCCGATCAACTGCCTGTTCCTCAGAGGAAGAAGAGCTGATAGTCCAAGTGCAGCATGAAAAATCAGTTGTCCTCCAGGAGGCAGAGGAGGGTCCCCAAAGGAGGATACGGAAATGGCTGCCTTGACAAAAGGGTTAGAAACACCAGCAGAGTCTCCCCCTGGAGACTACTCAGGGAGACCTCAGTGTCCTGGGGCCCAGTCTTGAGCTCTGGGAGGGAAGCACCTTTCAAAGAGGACACAAGTACCTCTCAAGAATTTCTCTGTGGTACCTACCATCTGCAGCTCCCACAGACTTGCAGCAGGAGTGCTGACCATGGCTCAGGCTGTTGCAGAAGCTGCACTGCTCCAGGAGAAGACCTGGGCAGCTTCTCACATTGAGAGAATAGGCCAATGAAAGGCTGGACAAACACCATCTGCCTGTTTCTCCAGGCTCCCAGGGCTCAACCAAGGAGTCGCAGGGCCAAAAACATTCCTCTGGTCCATCAGAAAGCTGTCCTCTACCCAGAGCTCATGCCTGGAGACTCATGAAGAGAAAGAAGCCCATGCCAAAGGCCCTGCTGTTGGTCCTACCCTGGCATGGAGTTTGGCTGCCCTCAGCTGCCTAGAAGACTCTTCTGTGTCTAGAGTAAGACGAAGGCACACTGCTGAGGGAGGTTCCAGAAAGAATAGTGATCACATACGATCACAGATGAAGAAGAAATATTGTACAAAGGAAAAAGGACATAAAGATGGACTGATGAAAACAAACATTATTTCTCTTGATTCCTGGGGGTTTTTTAGTGCTTTCTTAAATTTTGTGCCCAAGGCATGTTCACTTTACCATAACTTGAGGAAGTGTCTCACCATTCAATGTGAATAACTGCACATTAACCTATATTCAATAGGGTCCCCCCACCTCCTATCTCCATCCTTAGCTATCCAGAGTTTGGCTCAATATTTTGAGATAATTAACTTCTAAACTTTCTCTTGGAGGAAGACAGGATATCTGAGACTAGCAATTGTTGTTATGCAGACACCCAGAAAATTTCCTGCTTTTATCCTTACATGGGATGCTTTTTATTAATACTCAAGTATTTTCAATTCCTGCATTTTTCAATCCCCAGTTCCAAAAAAATAAACAAACAAAATAGGAGAAAATAAAGACATTTTAATGACAAAACAACTCAGGAGTTAACTAAGAGACCCTCACTATGATAATTAAAAAACAAAAAAACTTCAGAAGAATAGTGATCACATAAGGAAGATCACAGATAAATAAAGAAATATTGTGCAAAGGAAAAAAATATTGTACAATGTCAATTGACTTCATTTAGGGCTTTCTCTACTGCTTCTTAGGTTTCAGTTTTGTGAGGGTTCATGAAGTCAGTTATCAACTATCTCTCCTGGCATCCAAAATTGTGTTCTTCTCTTCTATCATCAAAGCCCTCATGAATTTCTAATTCTTCAAATTTCTTTTCCTAATGCAAATTAAAACTGCACTGAGATTTCACCTCACTCCAGTCAGAATGGCAATTATCAAGAATATAGGGGCTTTGGTTGGGGCTCAGTGTAAGAGTGTTGGCCTAGCATGTCCGATGCCCTGGCTTCAGTCCTCAGCACCACATAAAACAATAAATAAATAAAATAAAGTTTTTTTTTCAAAGACTATGAAAAGAAAAATTGCATTAAAAAAAGAATAAAGTGACAATAATTGTTGGTAAGGAAATGGGAAAAAGGGTACACTCATACATTGCTTATGGGACTGCAAATTGGTGCAACTACACTGGACCAATTGAAGATTCCTTTAAAAACTAGGAATGGAAACACCTTTTGACCCAGTTATCCCACTCCTTACTATATATCCACAAGATAAAATCAGTATACTACAGTGACACAGCCACATCACAATAGAAGACACAGAAGCTCAATTCACAATAGCTAAGCTATGGAACTAACCTAGGTACCCATTAACAGATGAATGGATAAAGAAAATGTGGCATCTATACACAATGGAATATTTCTCAGCCACAAATAAGAATGACTTTATGACATATGCTGGTAAATGAGTGGATCTGGAGACTATCATTCTAAGTGAAATAAGCCAATCCCCAAAAAACAGAGGTTGAAGGTTCTCCCTAATATGTGGATGCTAACACAATGGGTGGGTGGAGCTGGTTGGTAAAAGTTCAATGGATTAGACAAATGAGAATGAAAGGCAGGGAGAGGGGATAGGAATTGGAAAGACAGTGGAATGAATCTGACATAACTTTCCTTTGTACATGTGTGAATACATCACAGTGAGACTCAACATCATGTACATCCACAAGAATGGGATTAAAATATGATATATTCCGTGTTTATATAAATATATCAAAATAGATTCTAATGCCATGTATGGCTAAAAAGAACAAATTTAAAAATTTTAAGCAGAGAAAGAAAAAAAAATTTCTTTTCCTAGCATGTTAAAGGAGTTTTGGTTGCATGTGGAGATTTTTCCAGTCTGCCATATTTCACTTTTAGTCCATCTCCTGTGAATGTATCTTTACCAGAGATTTCCCCAGCAGACCTTCCCTTTCATCTCAACCCTCAGAGCTAAGTCACACTCCCAATCTCAACCAATCTCAAACTGACTCAAACAAAAAGAACAGACGGTCGTGCTGCTTTGGGGTGGTGTGAATGTTTGAGACCCAACACAGCGGTCCCTTCTGAGGTTTGGATGTGGTTGTCCTCCTAGGTCCATGTGTTGGGATCCACAAGGGGGGAGGATAGAGAAGGGGTGGATCCTGTAAGAGGTGAGGCCAAGTGGGAGGCCTAAGGTCATTGGGAGAGTGACCTCAGAGGGACACTCTGAGCACAGAAAAACCCTGGTTTCTGTCTGATGATGTGATTTTTTTCTTCACCATCTCACATCAAATCACAGGATGTGGCAGAGCCAAGAGGGCCCTGACAAAAGCCATGCCTTTGAACTTCCAAAACTATGAACTAAATAAAACTCTTTTTTTAAAAGAACTTAGACTGCCTCGGGTATTCCATTATAGCCATGCAAAAGTGACTATGTAGTCACCTTCAAAAACCTTAATCAGGGCTTAGAGAGTCAAACTCCAAACCACTACTCAAATGAGGAAGTCACCTCTTAAAGACAATGGTCATGTCTCTTAAAGGTTTCTATCTTTAGCAATGGCTGTGGTTGTTTGACTGAGGGATAATCTATTTCACAAATACAAGATATGGAGAACATACTTATGCATAAATGGTGAAGTGATAAAGGCAAAATGAAACTGAGATTAGAACAGGAGTAGGGGGGAAAGGAAAGTTAAAGTCTGTGTTTATACTGTCTGATTTGCAATGGGCTAACCAGGAAGAGTGACCCTTTCCTTTTGTGTGAAGAGGCATATTAAATGTCAAGAAGCTAAAAGACAGCATGAAGGTAGCTCTCAAGCTAAAGACTAAATCAAATTACTTCAAGGCCTGTTCTCTTAAGATCATGTTTATATAACAATGGCCAAATGCTCTAGGATAAAAGTTTGGCCTGTTTGGTTTACTGTGGTCTTGTATTTACACCTGAGACATTCATTTGGAAATCCTAGTTCTATTTTGCAAGACGGTAAAACAGCTTCTGAAAACTTTAATCAAGTGATGTTTGAGTCTGAAATTAAAATTGGACACGATCATAATTTGGCTTAATATGTGATATTAAAGAGAATATCAATTGACTAAATAGAATAAAGGTCATGAACTCTGTGTTTGAGGAGGAAAGAATTAGAGACAATAAGCCCAATGCCATGCCAACCAACCCCCTTGTAGTACTGGGGGTTAAATCCAGGGGCTTTCGCATGCTAGGCAAGCACTCTACTACTGAGCTGCATCCCCAGCAAGAAAACTCATTTTTTCCACTTTGCTTTACAGGGTTTGTTGAGAGTACTGAAAGTACTTTTATAATTTTATCCCTTTATTTTCTTTTTTTTGGGAAACATTTAAAAGTCGACACAGAGTAATTCTACATATTATTACATATAGTGAGATGTTTGAATATATGTACTCAGTTTATCAATTTTTGTGTTGTGAACATTCATTAAATGTACTCTTTAAAAAATATTTATCTTTTAGTTGTAGTTGGACACAATTCTATTATTTCATTTATTTTTATGTGGTGCTGAGGATCAAACCCAAGACCTTGCACTTGTTAGGTGCGTGCTCTAAGGCTCAGCCACAACCCCAGCCACATTAAATGTACTCTTTTTTTTTTAAAGGGAGAGAGAGAGAGAGAGATAATTTTTTTATATATATTTATTTTTTCGTTATTGGCGAACACAACTTGTTTGTTTGTAAGGGGTGCTGAGAATCGAATCCGGGCCACAGGCATGCCAGGCAAGCACGCTAGCAATTGAGCCACATCAAAGCCCCTAAATGTACTCTTAAATGCGTATGTTGGCATAGATTTGGAGTGTAAGTATCTGAATTTATCTAAAACTATTATTTAAATTTGGCATTCATGCAGAATGCCAGAAAGTCACTAGCCACTTGGAACATCCAAAGAACTGAGCCACAAATTTTTGAAAAATTAAGATATATAAAGTCATGGACTACTTTTATAGAAAATTGAACAATTGATTGCTTTAAATTTTATGTGTTTATTTTTTAGTTGTAGTTGGACACAATACCTTTATTTTATTCATTTATTTTAATGTGGTGCTGAGGATCAAACCCAGGGCCTCACAGGTGCTAGGCAAGTGCTCCACCACTGAGCCAAAACTCCTGCCTTACCTTGAAAGTACACAAAAATAAATAGTGCAAGTACTTTAGTGCTTTTTGTCTCTGTTGTCCTGTCGGATACATTGATGAGACAATTGACTTTCCTGTCCATGCCACAATTTTAAATGTATTATGCATGTGGGAAAGATAACAAGTTTCTAAATATGACTTCCTTTTCCAGAAAATGTCTGAGTTTAGACAGAGCTGAAGAAGCTGAGTGTGGTGTGCTCTGATCAGGAGGAGAGGTCCAGTCTTCAGGGAGATGGTCTAATTGGGCTTGTTTGGTGATTAAGGGGCAGACAGCTCTGGCTTTGGAGGACAAAATTTCCCTGGCCCTCGCCACAGCCCCTTCTATCTCCTTCAGCAATTGTCAATATTTGGTCCCTAACACAACCACACCTGTAGAATAACCATGTTGGAATGTTAAAACTGGCATCGATGGGGCAAAGCCTCTCCTTTTTCCAGACAACAATGCTCTGGCTAAAGGGAGTCTCACCTTCCACATCACCACCTCTGACACCAACCAACCAAGTGCAAAAGCTGTGCCTAGAAGGACTGCTCCCATTCGGGTTGTATGCACAGGAGTGCAGATGCATACCTATGAGACTGAGCAATTTCTGGAGGCTGTGCCGTGCCCTTCCAAGTACCCAAAACTGGCAGCTTGGAACTCTGAGTGTAACACAGCTGGGCTGGTCATATTTGCCAAGTTTCCTTCAGAATTAAAACTCAGCACTTCAGTGATCATCTCTTGAGAAGGGGTTCCTAAAAGTTCTGAAAGTTTTAGACAATGACTTGGCATCTCTCCTTCCAGAAGACCAGTTCTGAAGATCAAGGCATCTCCTAGGTGCCATTTCTGCATAGCAGCAAGCTGACCCTGGCTGACAACAACCTGTTGCCAAAACTGTTGAGATTAGGAGGACTCTTTAAGATGCACTGAGTGTATTCCTCACAATGAGAGGGACATACCCTTTTTTATGGCGTAGCATGTGGTGGTTTGGAGATGAGGTGCGCCTGAAAAACTCATTGGAGTTAATGAAGGAATGTTCAGAGGTGAATGATGTGATTATGAGCATGGTGACCTGATCAATCAATAAATCCTTTGGGTGGATTAATAATTAGAAAGGATCACTGTACTGGGTTATAACTGTGGTTAGGTGGGGCATGGCTGGAAGATGGAGGCCACTAGTAGCATGCCCTTGGAGATAACATTTTGCCATTTGCTCCTTCTTACTCTCTGCTTTGTGGTTGCCATGAGGTAAGCAGCTGTCCTTCAAAATGTCCTTGTGCCCCAATGTTTTGCTCCACCTCTGGCCCAAGGCAATGGAGCTGGCTGCCCATGGACTGACACCTCTGAGACATGAAACGTTCTGCGTCACCTTAGCCCCAAAGCAATGCAGTCAGCCAAACACGGACTGAGATCTCTGGAAAATGCAATGGTAGGCAACAGGAAGAACACTGCACACCCTCAATGTGGTGGAGAGAAAAGGATGTGTTTATGCTTTGGTCAGGATGAGAGGGAACTGCTCCCAAACAAAATATACATATTTTACCTGAAGTAATATAGGAGTCAGGCACCATTACTGGCTCAAGGATCCTGTGGGACAGTTCCAGGGACAACTGTAATGGTTTTCCAAATTGATAGTATGGTGGGAACTATAGCTGTAGTTTTCTGAAGGCAACTGATGGTGGTTTGACTCTGGATGGCTACAGTCATGTCCAGTAGAACCGTGGAGATATTTTTGGAGCCCAGTAGAATGACTGCCTAAGTAACCCAAAGGAAAGCAGCCTCCGAATGACCCTCTGGAGGGTGAGAATAACTGTGTGGTGGGTGTGGGAGAAGAAGCAGCGCAGAGTCAGGAGGAGCCTGAGCTCAGACCAAGTGGGGGTGGGGGTCTCTTCACCCTGGAGCCTTCCTTTGACCAACCGTCTTGGCTCAAGTCCTTTGTGCGTCATGCATTCCAGCCACACGTCACAAAGGCTAAACTCCAGTTCAGCCTTTGGTCGAAGGAGGAGCTGGCTTCTCAGCCAAGCTGGTCTGTGCTGACTAGCCTTGGACTAGTGTGGGACTTCTGCCTAGTGACGAGCCCCAGGTGCCCTCCATGGGCAGTCTTCTGACCAAGTGCGGTCGCAGGCCCCTCCGCAGGGCCCTCTTGGACCGTCAGACTCCTCTCCGCCTCGCCCGGGAGACTCCCTCTCCTCACAGGGACCACCCCGCTGCACCTGCCTCTCCCCTCAGCCCTGCCAGCAGGCGTTTCCTCCAGGATCCCAGACCTCGGGGGCCTCCTGCTGCTGGCAGGGATAGAGGCCCGCTCCTCTGTCGGGGGATCCTGCTGCCGGTGGCCTGGGGGCCGTTCCCCAAAAAGCCAGTGCTATGGCGGAAGAACTCGCGCATGTTGGGACCCTTGACAGCAGTAAGGGTCCCCCCTCCTGGCCGCAGGCCACTCCTCCTGCCTTCAGTTCCTCAGCTCATCCACCAAGCTGAGGGGCCCATGACACCTGCTCGCTGCCCTCTTGGTGCGTCTAAGGGAGCTGAGCTCAGGGCCCAGGAACAGCGAGAAAAAAGAAAGATCCACCAGGAGGAGGAGCAGGAGAAGGAGAAGGAGGAGGAGGAGAGGAAGGAGGAGGAGGAGGAGGGGGGGGAGTTGGTGAAGCTGAAGGAGAAGAAGGACGAGAAGGAGGATGAGAAGGAGGAGGAGGAGGAGGAGGAGGAGGAGGAGGAGGAGGAGGAGGAGGAGAAGGAGAAGGAGAAGAAGGAGGAGGAGGAGAAGAAAGAGGAGGAGAAGAAGAAGGAGGAGGACACTCGGGGAGACCTCAGTGCCCTGGAGGGAGAGAGTGTTCCAGAGAGGGTCCAGATGTCTCTCAGGAAGCTGTCATATGGGAGCCCCGCCACCTGTAGCTCCCAGGACCCTGCTCAGGGAGTGCTCCTCCTGCTTCAGGCCCAGGGCCACTCATTGCTCCACACGTGGGCCCAGGAGCATGTAGGTGAACTGGATCTGCCTGTCTCTCCAGCCTCCCAAGATGCCATCCAGGGAGAGCAGGGCCTAAAGCCGACCTGTGTTCTATCCCAGAGTTGGCCCTCACTAACTGCTGCCTCCAGGAGGCCAAGTAAAAGAAAACGGCTCATGCCAGTGGCCCTGCCATCACTGATTTCCTGGCATCAGGATGGGCTGCCCCCACCTGCAAAGCGGCCACTTTTATGTACAAAAGGCACCCTGAGGAGGGTTCAGAGTGCCAGAAGTAACAACGTGGAGCCTGAGGCAGAGGTCGCCCAGGGCGGAAGAGAGGCTCTGGAGGACTGCACCACCACTGTCCATTCATCCTCCCCACCTGCAGGCCCTCCCTGGAATGCAGGCCCCCTCCCCCCACCCACTGACCCCTCCCCCATCCCAACCAACCTTGCCAGCAGGCAGATGGAATTCCAGCCTGCTGGGCCCCTGAACCTATCCATCCCTCCACCTCCTCCCTCATCTAATATTCCTCTGCCTCTTCCCAGGAAACCTCCTTCTCCCTTCAGCCCCAGTACCCATGTTGGAGTTACCCCTAATGTGTTTCACCTTCCCACACCTCTTACCCAGGTCCCTTTCCCATCCAATCCTACCTCTTCCAGAACGGAATCCCCAACCCCCATGTGTATTGATCCTCCTCCTCCTTTTGATCCTCCTCCTCCTCCAATTCCTCCTCCTCCACCTCCCCCTCCTCCACCACAACCACCTCCTCCCCTTCCTTCTTCTTTTCCTCCCCCTCCCCCTCCTCCTCCTCCTCATCTACCTCCTGCTTTTCCTCCGCCTCCTTTTTCTCCTAATCCTTCTCCATTTCCTCTTCCTCCTCCATCTCCTCTTCCTCCTCTTCCTCTTCCTCCTCCTCCTCATCTTCCTCCTCCTCCTCATCTTCCTCCTCCTCCTTCTGTTCCTCCTTCTCCTCCTTTTCCTCCTCCTCCTTCTCCATTTCCTCTTCCTTCTCCTCCTCTTCCTCCTCCTTTTCCTCCTCCTCCTTCTCCAATTCCTCTTCCTCCTCCTCCCATTCCTCCTCCTCCTACTCCTTTTCCTGCTCCTCCTCCTCTTCCTCCTCCTAATGTTCCCTCTCCTTTGACTACTCCTCCTGCTGCTCCTCTTCCTCCTCCTCCTCATTCTTTCCCAATACCCACTCCTGTCCCTTCCACCCACAACCCCAATACCCAGGGCCAGCACTCCGTCCCTCCAACACTCACAGCCATGTCATCGGCTCACCTTTCCCAGCATCCTGCTGTGCTGCCTGAGGACATGGCCATGGACACTACCCCCCCTTCCATGGCGGTCATTTTCCCATCTTCTTCGTCCAGTGACAGCTCTGGCCCACACCGCAGTGTCCATGGCCGTAGGCAGCACAGGCAGCCAGCAAAGGGACCAGTCTTCCCTGGCCTCCCAACCCTTCAGTTCTCCCAACCCAACCCCAATCTGTCCCATTCCATTGTCCCACCACCCACCCCTCAGCCTGCATCAGGGAACCCTGCTGGACAGCAAACAGCCTCTCTTCCCAATGCCCCCATGGTTACCATGCTGCCAGTGAAGGTCCACTCACCGGCCTCCACCCTGGCACAGAAGGCCTCTGCACCACCAACCTCCCAGGCTGCCAGTGAAGAGCCCATGGATACGACCCCTCCTTCGAAGGCTGTCATGTTCTAGTCACCTCCTGCCTGCCAAGTTCTTAGTCTGACTCAATTTGGTAAGCATGGCACACACCTCCACAGCTATTTCTATATTGTAGACCTGGTGCCACATATTTGGGGTTTGATTTCTGCTTGCTATTTCTTCCCAATATTACTTTGGAGGTAAAATGTGCTTTGCAAATGTTGGCTTTTGACATAATAGCTGAAGACTCAATCACCAATGAAGCAGTATATGTGTGTATATGCACACACACACACACACACACACACACACACACACACCAGAAATGCCACAGTCTTTGTCTCTAAATTTTAGAAGTAGGCAAATTTGAAAATTTTCTAGAAATATAAAGGAGACTAAAGAGATGTGATAAGTGTATGAACTGTGGGAGCCTGGACTTAAATCCAGCATGGAGGATGACAACAGGACAACTAACAAATTGGGCTGTAGACTGGAGGAATGTATTGTGTCAATGTTAGTTTCCTGAATGTAGGAATTTTTCAGGGTTATGGGAGAGAATGTGCTATCCTGGACAATTCACAGCAGAGTAAAGGCATTAAGTGTCCAGGGGTGTGAGACACAAATACTCCTCTCAAACTGTTCAGAAAGGTTGAATTAGGGAAAGAGGCAAGATAAAGGACATGTGGCAAAATGTGAAAAGTCTGTGACTCCTCCTAGACATTCCAAATAACTCTCATGGAGAGGCAGGAAATAAAGTTTGTCCAGGCAATTTCAGTCGTCTTGTCTCCCCCACTAGGAAGAAAAGTTTTGCATTCATTTGCAAATACACTGACTTCAATATTTCACATGTGTATATGAATATTTCAACTATTATAATATAGATCTCTCTCCCTCATTGATGGCATGTTAAAATCTTTAAAAGCTGTTTGCTCAACAAGATTGGTCAACAAGATTTGTTAGATCATTTAGAAAGGCCATATCGGGATTCTCTTAACAGTCTTATGACATTTCTAAAGTTTAAAAATCCTGCAGAATAAAAAACATCTAAAATTAGAATAAAGAGTAAGTAACTGTGGATTCGAACTAATGTAAGAATGAGTGAAAGTAGAATTGGGCTTTACAGGAGGAAATGTGACCGGTCCAGAAACAGGGCAGCAATGAAGTTATGTAAGTTGTCAAGAGTTTGATAGCACCATGACTTTGACCATGAGACTGTTCCATGATGCGTGCCCTAATGAGAAGCCTGAGGTGCCCGTTTCCATGACTCTGTACACTATGCTTTGCTTTGCTTCACATTCTCTATATTGAAGAACCTGGAGTAGAGCAGCTTTCTATTTCTCAAAAACATTCCATTTAATTTCAACTGGAGGAAGAACTTTCTAACATGTGGGACATGAGTAGTCACATTGGGTTGGCCTTCTGATCCTCAGGTGGGGTGTTTGTTGTCATATATAGCAGTTGTCCTTGGAGAGGATCAGTATTCAGGGTCAGGACCAAGCAGCAGAGAACTCAGCCCATCACAGGTTGAAAGTAGAGCACTGCAGAAACAAGGGAATAAGGACGCTGCTCTTTTACATCCACTCTCCAACAGTTTTCATTTTCAATCAGAGTACTTAAGTAGGATTGATTGTTCTTCCAATGGTAATGTCCAGTTCTTTGTTCTCTCAAGAGCCATGCGTACCAATTGTAGCATAAAATATTTTGCTTAGAAATATTTTTCTATTACATTGAGCCTTTATAGTGTCATACACTCTGTGCAAAACATCACATCATTTCATGTCAATTTCACAATTCTCTGAACTAGATATTATGAGTTCCAGTTTACAGGTTCATAAAATGAGCTTTACGGAGGGAAGCTTCGTTACTTTTCTTTCAAAGACACTCAGTGGTAAGAAAGAGCAGAGGTGATTTCAAATCTGATTCCAAATCCATAATGATTAACCTGTATACTCGACAAACTTTACAACATGGACTTGCTGAAAAGAGGTTTATAAACTGCTTTATGAAGAGTTTGTAATTAGGCATTCAAAATATGCTACCAATATTGGGTAACCATGTGTGCCAACTAGCTTGTAGGACCGTGACAATGAAATAACTTGTTGAAATTAATCATGGAATAAATATAGAACAAAAAATGCAAAGAAGAGATATTTTCACCGACTATTTAAAATTAGTATGAAAAGTACATTTTAAAAGGAACTAACAAATTGTAATAATATTCAAAATGCAATAATCCAGTCCTATTTGAGCTTAGCAAAAAACTATATCAACACTTTGTTTCCAAATCCTATGACTTCTCTGAGGATACATTTAAATTTATTATTGTGAATGTTTTTCAAACCATAGCTCCATTAGGCGTCAGATATTTCACAATATCTGATTTCCTCTTAAACACTAACCCTGTGCCTTCCATTTCTGATATCATCTTCAGCACTCACCCTGTCTCTTCATTTAAAGGAAGTTCAGTGAAGTTCAATTTCCCCCAAATTACTAAAAAATATCAAATTCAATTTTTTTAAAGGTCTGAAAGAAACAAGAGTTTAATAAGATGCCGACCTTGGTTTCTGTTCCTCTCATCATTTCCTTGAAGTATCTTAACTCAGCTAACCATTTTGTTTTTTTTGGTTTTTTTTTTCTTTCTTACTTTTTTTTTAATTAATTTTTATTGTAGGTTGTTCAAAACATTACATAGTTCTTGATATATCATATTTCACACTTTGATTCAAGTGGGATATGAGCTCCCATTTTTACCCCATATACAGATTGCAGAATCACTTCAGTTGCACAACCATTGATTTACATATTGCCATTCTGTTGTCTGTTGTATTCTGTTGCCTTTCCTATCCTCTACTATCCCCCCTCCCCCCTCCCCTCCCCTCTTCTCTCTCTACCCCCTCTACTGTAATTCATTTCTCCCCCTTATATTTTTCCTCCTTTCCCCTCACTCCTCTTGTATGTAATTTTGTATACCCCTGAGGGTCTCCTTCCATTTACATGCAATTTCCCTTCTCTCTCTCTTTCCCTCCCACCTCTCATCCCTGTTTAATATTAATCTTCTTCTCATGCTCTTTGTCCCTACTCTGTTCTTAGTTACTCTCCTTATATCAAAGAAGACATTTGGCATTTGTTTTTAAGGGATTGGCTAGCTTCACTTAGCATAATCTGCTCTAATGCCATCCATTTCCCTCCAAATTCTATGATTTTGTCATTTCTTAATGCAGAGTAATACTCCATTGTGTATAAATGCCACATTTTTTTTATCCATTCGTCTATTGAAGGGCATCTAGGTTGGTTCCACAGTCTTGCTATTGTGAATTGTGCTGCTATGAACATGGATGTAGCAGTGTCCCTATAGTGTGCTCTTTTTAGGTCTTTAGGGAATAGACCGAGTAGTGGAATAGCTGGATCAAATGGTGGTTCCATTCCGAGCTTTCCAAGAAATCTCCATACTGCTTTCCAAATTGGCCGCACCAATTTGCAGTCCCACCAGCAATGTACAAGAGTACCCTTTTCCCCACATCCTTGCCAGCACTTGTTGTTGTTTGACTTCCTAATGGCTGCCAATCTTACTGGAGTGAGATGGTATCTTAGGGTGGTTTTGATTTGCATTTCTCTGACTGCTAGAGATGGTGAGCATTTTTTCATATACTTGTTGATTGATTGTATGTCCTCCTCTGAGAAATTTCTGTTCAGGTCCTTGGCCCATTTGTTGATTGGGTTATTCGTTATCTCATTGTCTAATTTTTTTAGTTCTTTGTATATTCTGGATATTAGGTCTCTGTCTGAAGTGTGAGGAGTAAAGATTTGTTCCCAGGACGTAGGCTCCCTATTTACCTCTCTTATTGTTTCTTTTGCTGAGAAAAAACTTTTTAGTTTGAGTAAGTCCCATTTGTTGATTCTAGTTATTAACTGTTGTGCTATGGGTGTCCTATTGAGGAATTTGGAGCCCGACCCCACAGTATGTAGATCATAGCCAACTTTTTCTTCTATCAGACGCCATGTCTCTGATTTGATATCAAGTTCCTTGATCCACTTTGAGTTAACTTTTGTGCATGGTGAGAGAAAGGGATTCAGTTTCATTTTGTTGCATATGGATTTCCAGTTTTCCCAACACCATTTGTTGAAGATGCTATCCTTCTTCCATTGCATGCTTTTAGCCCCTTTATCGAATATAAGATAGTTGTAGTTTTGTGGATTGGTTTCTGTGTCCTCTATTCTGTACCATTGGTCCACCCGCCTGTTTTGGTACCAGTGCCATGCTGTTTTTGTTACTATTGCTCTGTAGTATAGTTTGAAGTCTGGTATAGCTATACCGCCTGATTCACACTTCCTGCTTAGCATTGTTTTTGCTATTCTGGGTCTTTTATTTTTCCATATGAATTTCATGATTGCTTTCTCTATTTCTACAAGAAATGCCGTTGGGATTTTGATTGGCATTGCATTAAACCTATAGAGAACTTTTGGTAATATCGCCATTTTGATGATGTTACTTCTACCTATCCATGAACAGGGTATATTTTTCCATCTTCTAAGATCTTCTTCTATTTCTCTCTTTAGGGTTCTGTAGTTTTCATTGTATAAGTCTTTCACCTCTTTTGTTAGGTTGATTCCCAAGTATTTTATTTTCTTTGAGGATATTGTGAATGGGGTGGTTGTCCTCATTTCCATTTCAGAGGATTTGTCGCTGATATACAGGAATGCCTTTGATTTATGTGTGTTGATTTTATAGCCTGCCACTTTGCTGAATTCATTTATTAGCTCTAATAGTTTCTTTGTAGACCCTTTTGGGTCTGCTAGGTATAGAATCATGTCATCTGCAAATAGTGATAATTTGAGTTCTTCTTTTCCTATTTTTATGCCTTTAATTTCTTTCGTCTGTCTAATTGCTCTGGCCAGTGATTCGAGAACTATGTTGAACAGAAGTGGTGAGAGAGGGCATCCCTGTCTTGTTCCAGATTTTAGAGGGAATGCCTTCAGTTTTTCTCCATTCAGAATGATGCTAGCCTGAGGCTTAGCATAGATTGCTTTTACAATATTGAGGTATGTCCCTGTTATCCCTAGTTTTTTAGAGTTTTGAACATAAAGGGATGCTGTACTTTGTCGAATGCTTTTTCCGCATCTATCGAGATGATCATATGGTTCTTATTTTTAAGCCTATTGATGTGGTGAATAATATTTATTGATTTCCGTATATTGAACCAACCTTGCATCCCAGGGATAAATCCTACCTGATCATGGTGCACAATTTTTTTGATATGTTTTTGTATCCGGTTCGCCAGCAGTTTATTGAGGATTTTTGCATCTAGGTTCATTAAAGATATTGGTCTGTAGTTTTCCTTCTTTGAAGTGTCTTTGTCTGGTTTAGCAATCAGGGTGATGTTGGCCTCATAGAATGAATTTGGAAGTTCTCCCTCTTTTTCTATTTCCTGAAATAGCTTGAAAAGTATTGGTATCAGTTCCTCTTTAAAGGTATTGTAAAACTCTGCTGTATACCCATCCGGTCCTGGGCTTTTCTTAGTTGGTAGTTTTTTGATGGTATCTTCTATTTCCTCAATTGAGATTGGTCTGTTTAGGTTGTCAATATCCTCCTGACTCAATCTGGGCAAATCATATGACTTAAGAAATTTATCGATGCCTTCACTATCTTCTATTTTATAGGAGTATAAGGATTCAAAATAATTTCTGATAATCTTCTGTATTTCTGAAGTGTCTGTTGTGATATTGCCTTTTTCATCCCGTATGCTGGTAATTTGAGTTCTCTCTCTTCTTCTCTTCGTTAGCGTGGCTAAGGGTCTGTCGATTTTATTTATTTTTTCAAAGAACCAACTTTTAGTTTTATCAATTTTTTCAATTGTTTATTTTGTTTCAATTTCATTAATTTCAGCTCTGATTTTAATTATTTCTTGTCTTCTACTTCTTTTGCTGTTGTTTTGCTCTTCTTTTTCTAGGATTTGGAGTTGAAGTATTAGATCATTTATTTGTTGGTTTTTTTCTTTTTTTAAGGAATGAACTCCAAGCAATAAATTTTCCTCTTAGAACCGCTTTCAATGTGTCCCATAGATTCCGATATGTTGTGTCTGTGTTTTCATTTATCTCTAAGAATTTTTTAATTTCCTCCTTGATGTCTTCTATAACCCATTGATCATTCAGTAACCTATTGTTCATTCTCCAAGTGATGCATGATTTTTCCTTACTTCTTTTATCGTTAATTTTCAATTTCATTCCATTATGATCCGATAAGATGCATGGTATTATCTCTACTCCTTTATATTGTCTAAGAGTTGCCCTGTGACATAATATATGATCTATTTTTGAGAAGGATCCATGTGCTGCTGAGAAAAAAGTGTAACTGCTTGATGTCGGGTGGTATATTCTATATATGTCAATTAAGTCTAGGTTATTAATTGTGTTATTGAGCTCTATAGTTTCCTTATTCAACTTTTGTTTGGAAGATCTGTCCAGTGGTGAGAGAGGTGTGTTGAAGTCTCCCATGATTATTGTATGGTGGTCTATTAGACTCTTGAACTTGAGAAGAGTTTGTTTGATGAACATAGCTGCACCATTGTTTGGGGCATATATATTTATGATTGTTATGTCTTGTTGGTGTATGGTTCCCTTGAGAAGTATGTAGTGTCCCTCTTCATCCCTTTTGATTAACTTTGGCTTGAAATCTATTTTATTTGATATGAGTATGGACACTCCTGCTTGCTTCCGAAGTCCATATGAGTGATACGATTTTTCCCAACCTTTCACCTTCAGTCTATGTATGTCTTTTCCTATCAAATGCGTCTCCTGAAGGCAGCATATTGTTGGGTCTTGTTTTGTGATCCATTCTACTAGCCTGTGTCTCTTAATTGGTGAGATTAAGCCATTAACATTTAGGGTTATTATTGAGATTTGGGTTGTTCTTCCAGCCATATTTGTTTATTTATGTTACTAAACATGGTTTGTTTTCCTCTTTGATTATTCCCCCCCCCTTTACTGTACTACCTCCCGCTGCTGGTTTTCATTGATATTTTCCATTTCCTCTTCCTGTAATATTTTGCTGAGGATGTTTTGAAGAGATGGTTTTCTAGCTGCAAATTCTTTTAACTTTTGTTTATCATGGAAGGTTTTAATTTCATCTTCCATCCTGAAGCTTAATTTCGCGGGATACACAATTCTTGGTTGGAACCCATTTTCTTTCAGTGTTTGAAATATGTTATTCCAGGATCTTCTAGCTTTCAGAGTCTGTGTTGAAAGATCAGCTGTTATCCTGATTGGTTTACCCCTAAATGTAATCTGCTTCCTTTCTCTTGTAGCTTTTAAAATTCTCTCCTTATTCTGTATGTTGGGCATCTTCAGTATAATGTGTCTAGGTGTGGATCTCTTATGATTTTGCACATTCGGCGTCCTGTAGGCTTCTAGGATTTGGGATTCTGTCTCATTCTTCAAGTCTGGGAAGTTTTCTCATATTATTTCATTGAATAGATTGCTCATTCCTTTGGTTTGGACCTCAATACCTT
The DNA here is from genome assembly GCF_048772815.1 of Callospermophilus lateralis. Lineage (NCBI taxonomy): Eukaryota > Metazoa > Chordata > Mammalia > Rodentia > Sciuridae > Callospermophilus > Callospermophilus lateralis. Next base: position 781,745 of record NW_027512320.1, on the reverse strand, counting down.
CCTGTATCCCCATGACTCTTAAGTTGGGTCTCTTTATGTTATCCCATATTTCTTGAATGTTCTGCTCATGGTTTCTTAACAGCTTTGCTGAGCTGTCTATGTTCTTCTCCAGTTGAAATACTTTGTCTTCATTGTTTGATGTTCTATCTTCTAAGTGTTCTACTCTGCTGGTAGTATTCTCAATTGAGTTTTTAAGTTGGTTTATTGTTTCCTGCATTTCCAGGATTTCTGTTTGTTTGTTTTTTATAACCTCTATCTCCCTGTATAATTGATCTTTTGCTTCTTGGATTTGTTTATGTAATTCATTGTCGAAGTGGTCGAAGTGGTCTTTCATTGTCTGATTTTGCTGTCTAATGTCTTCCTTGAGACTCCAGATCATCTGAAGCATGTATATCCTGAATTCTTTATCTGACATTCCATCTGCTGCAGATATTACCTCTTCTAAAGTTGAGTTGACCTGCATTGCTTGTGGTCCTTTCTTTCCTTGTCTTTTCATACTGATCGCGTTTCTTTCTGCTTGGTGAAACTGTTGTGTTATTGATTTTTCCCCCTATATATTTATATTGCTCTTGTATAGCTGCAAAGTCTCCCTCGCAGGCTTTGGCGGTGGCTCTGCCCCTCCTCCAATTGAGGCAATGTGCCTACCACGCCAGGAGGCCGCTGTACCTGTACTTTCGATGGGCCTGTTCTTTCGGTAGTCACAGGTCCGCCTACCTTGCAGGCGTGAGCAGTGGCTTTGCCCCTCCGCTGGCCACTAGGCCTGTTCTGTCTGTCGGTTGCAGGTCTGTCTACCTAAAAGGCGCTGGTGGCGGCTCTGCCCCTCCCCCGACCGGGGCAATGTATCTGGCGGGCCACTGGTCCTGTTTTGTCGGTGGTCACGGTTCCGCCTACGTTGCACATGCGTGGAGCAGCTGTGTCCCTCCGAGAGTTGCTGGGCCTGACCTGCCGGTGGGTGGCAAGTGCGCCTACCTTGCAGGCGCGGGGGTGGCTCTGCCATTCCGCAGGTCACTGGGCCTGATCTGCTGGTGAGTCGCAGGTCTGCCTACCTTGCAGGCGCCCGGCGGCTCTGCCCCTCCCCCAACCGGGGCGGGGCGATGTGTCTGGCTGGCCTCTAAGCCTCTTCTGTTGGTGGTCAGGGTTCTGCGTACCTAGCAGGCTCGTGGGGTAGCTGTGCCCCTCCGCAGTTTGTTGGGCCTGACCTGCCGGTGGGTGGCAAGTGCACCTACCTTGCAGGCCCGGGGATGGCTCTGCCGCTCCGCAGTTGCTGGGCCTGATCTGCTGGTGAGTCGCAGGTCTGCCTAACTTGCAGGCCCCCGGTGGCTCTGCCCCTCCCCCAACCGGGGCGGGGTGATGTGTCTGGCCGGCTGCTGGGCCTATAATGTTGGTGGTCACATTTCAGCCTACCTAGCAGGCACGTGGGGCAGCTGTACCCCTCCTCAGGTTTTTGGGCCTGACCTGCCAGTGGGTCGCACGTCTGCCTACCTTGTAGGCTCGGGGGGTGGCTCTGCTGCTCTGTGGATTGCTGTGCCTGTTCTGCTGGTGGGTAGTGGGTCCGCCTACCTTGCAGGCGCCCGGCGGCTCTGCCCCTCCCCCAACTGGAGCGATGTGTCTGGCGGTCCACTGGGCCTGTTTTGTCGGTGGTCACGGTTCCGCCTACCTTGCACACGCGTGGCGCAGCTGTTTCATTAGTGCCTGGGCACACTCTCCTTGTTTGCCTCCCTCAGGCCCTAAGTTTGTAGAACTTGGGGCTGAGAACCCCCAGCAAATTTGCTTACCTTCTGGTAGCCACGCCCCGTATCTGGTGCAAGAGACCTCAGTTGTCAGCACTGGTGGGAGCGGTAGCTGGGAGTCCCGCGCCACGTGGCTCCCGCCGGCTCCTGCGTCAGCGCCGCCTCGGCTCCCGCCGGTTCCCGCGCCGCTGCCACGGTTCCCGCCAGCTCCGGCCGGCTCCCGCGCCGCTCCTGTAATTCTCGGCAGGTCTCCTTTCAACAGAATTTTGCTAGAAGATCCTCAGTAGGTAGAATGTAGCTGTTTTAATGGGTGTTTCTGATCCCGTTAATGTAAAGATATTGAAAGTGCTGCTTCCTCGTCGGCCGCCATGTTGGATCCCCTCAGCTAACCATTTTGAATTAGGCAAAGGTTTCTAGAATTTTGTTGATACTTGCCCTCAATTAGCTTTGAACTATGAATAAATATACCTGAGCAGCTAGCTATGACAGAGGGCAAGATGGAAGCACCCAACAGAGAATAATATGAACCAATGTTCTTTTTCCTGGAAGTGTCTTACTCTGATTTTTCTACTCCTTCTCATTTGCAGGCCCCACCTCCATTGCCATAGGAATGAACTCACCACCTGGACTGGCCCATCAGGGAACTCAAACTTCCCCAAAGTAACAAAGGATTCAAGGTGGAGACTTGTTCCATATGGAGACCACCCAAGCCCTGCAGTGGCTGACTGCTATGAAAGAGAAATGTCTCTCCATCTGACATCAAGAACTAAACAAGCCAGATATATATGCCAAATGTCTTCTTTGATAAAAGGAGGTCAACAAAGAACACAACAGGAAGGAAGGGCATAAGAAGAAAATCACCATTAAATAGGGATGAGAGGCGGGAGGGAAAGGGAGAGAGAAGGGAAATTGCATGAAAATGGAAGGAGACCCTCATTGTTATACAAAATTACAATATAGGAGGAAGTGAGGGGAGAGGGAAAAAACAAGAGAAATGAATTACATTAGATGGGTTAGAGAAGATGGGAGGGGAGGGAAGGGGGGATAGTAGAGGATAGGAAAGGCAACCCATATAATCCCTCGGTGCATGGATGGCAAGTGCTCATAAATGGAGTGAACATGGTTCAGGAAGATGATACCTTCAGTACAGGCTGTCATCCTGCTTCATGAGCACCAAGTGAAAATGCCATTGCCTAGTCTCTGCACATTTGGGGAGGAAACGGAATTTTGTATTGTCATTTCCTAAATGAATACATTGCCTTGCCAAATTGTCTGACCACCTTGTTTACTTTTGATCAAGGATCTCAGGAATCTAATGATATAGAAAAGAATTGTTTAATAGCTGCTACTATCCCTATATTTCTTGTGATGATACACTTCTTATGCTAGTATGTGGCTTTCACCTGCAGTGTCTTAGGCATATCTGTTCTTGAACAATATATCTGGTGCTGCAGAAAGGGAAACAAGGAGACTGTTAATGCCCAGGGGTGCAACTCAGTGGTAGCACCTGCCTGCCTTGCACAAGGCCCAGGTTTCAGTTCCCAGCCCTATAAAATAGAATGTTATTCTTATAGTAGACTAAGAACTTGAAAATAGATTTTCAAAGAGTAGATTGAAGTATGATCAGAGTCAATCACTCACCCCTGCCCACCCCAACTTCATTCTTCAACTGTGCCAATTCTTCAACTGCGAAATGTGTAATATGTATATGCTTTTTTTTTTTTCAGGGCTGGGGATAGAACCCAAGTCCTCGTGCAAGCTAGGCAAGCACTCTGTCACTGAGCTACATCCCCTGCCCTTTACGTACTTTTATTATCAAGCATTCTGCACATCTGTGCTACCTAATTCTAGGAAATATTTTCCATTTCTTTGCTTCACATGATCTCAGAGAGTCTATCAAGAGTAACCAAAACTTAAGTTTCAGTAGGTGAGGGCTTGGTAGACTTGGGCATATAATTCTTGAAGTCTCCATGGAAACATCAGTTCCCAACTCTTTGCAGACATGGGATCATTCTGCAGTCCCACTTCTTGCCTGGGGAGACCATAAACAAGAACATGGTTCCTAAGCTATAGAACTCAATGTGGTTCTGTTACAAACACAGAGACTTGATTGGCCTTTGTCTTGGCACAGTAGCTCCAAGCTTGAAAGAAATACACCACAAGGAGACATTAGATCTTGCAGCATTATTTCATCTCATTTTTATTTCTCTGTGATTTTGCAATCTTAGAGCATCTGAATAAGAGGTGGTAACAGTCAGGGTTATAGATTTACTGCTAGCATTGTTACCAATTATGAAAATGGAAAAAAAATAGAGGCTAATACAATATAGCCTAGAATTGTAACATTTTTAAAAATACCATACTGTAAACATTTCGGTCAGGCCCCAAAGGAAAATTGTTTAATATGGTTTGGGTTTCAATTTGAGATGTCACATTGATGGACTGATGGGTGGGAGGTTTGGGACTGAGGGTTATTTTGTTATTTACTAATAAATGAGATTACTTCATCACAAAAAAAATATTACAGCATTTCTTTTTAATATTTGGCTTAGAAAAAATTGGTGCTCCCCAACAGATAACCAAGTCCAATTTCTCATGCTTTTGTAAAGATTGTTTTTATTTTTTCATTTGTTTTCAGACAGAAAGGAGACTGTTCTGAGCTGCTGCCCACATAGAATCTGAGTGCTTTCTGTCCCCATATGGAGTATTGTTTTCCTCTCGGTGACATATGCAATGATCAATTGAATTGGCTACTAATACATGAAGCAATTCATGATGTCTCCTGAACCATTTGCTCTGAGGACACATCATGTTTTCTTGCAGATTCAGAAAGTGCCCAGAATTCCACAAAAAATGTGTTGAAACCAGGCACCTTCATTTAAGCGGCACTACCTAGTCACCAAGCTGTGTCACCTCTTGCCATTTAAAATGAACAGATGTTATTTTTGCTCCGAACTTGATTGCAAAACATCTATTTTTTTTAGCTCTTCTTTGCCAGTTAAATTCACGTGAACAACAATACCTGAGCTACGTTCCTGAGTGCCAGAAATATTTGTTTTCCAATTCAAGCATGTAAAGATCTCAGAAGGTGAAGGATTTAGTCTGGCAGCATTGAAAGAATGTACTGAAAGGAGGGTCAGAGTTTCTAGGTGTTGGTCACTAAGAGCCACCTTGTTGGGGCCACTCTGCTTTCTCAGGGTGGTCCTGCACTTAGAGAAGGCACCTGTAAAAGGGTAATGGAAGTATCGTAGTTTCTGAGTGACAGATCAGTATATATAAAAATTTTAACCAGGTAACTCCCTGCTCCTGAATTCTGCCATGCAACCAGACCTGACAGTGAGCCGAACATACAGTGGTTCCATCTGGCTACAGGACCCGCTGGACAAGGAACTCATGACAGAGTCCTCCCTCTTCAACCCTTTGTCGGACATCAAAGTCAAAGTGCAGAGCTCATTCATGGTTTCTCTGGGAGTGTCTGAGAGAGCTGAGTGCCATGGCAAGAATCACTCTGGGACATTTCCCCATGGAAACAATCGCAGCTTTAGTACAATGCATCCCCTAAATAACACACCATACATCCAAAATCTGGCATCATTCCCCACAAGGACAGAACTGAGGACAACTGGTGTCTTTGGCCATTTAGGAGGGCACTTAGTAATGCCAAATACAGGTGGGTGGTAAGTGTGTGTCTATATACTTTCCAGAGTTTGTTTAAATACTTCATATAATTATATCCTGTCAAAGTCATTTTATGATGTTTATCATCCCTTTGTGAGAAAGAAATGCCACCACTCTACGAGTCTATTTGATTTACACAGCACACCAGGACCAAGGCTAAGATTAGGCTTTGTGGTTGTTATCTCAGAAAGTTTTAAATGCCTGTTAGAGTTGGTAGCCATATTACCTGAAAGTGTCTAGGTAGTCCCCTGGGTTTAAGCCCTTTTGAAATATGTTACCTAGGGCATGATCTGGTAGCCCCCAAATCATTCTTTGGCATGACCACAACAAGTACCATGTTTATAGCTTTGAATGGCTTATATGCTAGTAGATAATTTAATACAATGACAGTCTCATTTCATCTGTAAATGACCTAATAAACACACTCAGTGTTCATAGACCTTGCTAAGCATGTTACTTCATGATGAGCGTTGATGAATAGTCATTGCAAAGCTGCTCCTTTGAATTACCACTTCAGTTACTGGGCTGTGTTGTATGCACAATTAAGTTCCAAATATTTTCTTTCTTTCTTTGGGTTGGAAGAGAGGAAATTTTCTTGATGTTTCACAGGACACATAAGGTGCCCAGCTTGGTTCACTTCTAAAATGACGTCCTAAATGATTAGAGCACCGACATGACCCAACTTCAAGATTTACCGTGAGGCTATATTAAAGAAGATATGGCAATAGGAATGAAAAACAATAATAGAATAGAATAGAAAGTCCAGAAACAGTGAGGGGGGAGGGAGAATCTAGACATAGACCTTAAACATTTTTAAATAACTCAAAGTGGATCATAAAACTAAATAAAAAACAAAAAAAAATTTTCTAATCTCCTAGATGATGACATAGGGAAAAAATCTCAGTGATCTTGAATTTGGAGATGATTTTTCTATACATCACAGCACTTACAGGGAAGACAAAATTAACGTTAGACTTTATTAACATTAAAGTCCAAAAATTTATTAAAACTAAATTTTTCTCTGAAAAACACAACTCTTAAGAGGATGCAAAGACAAGCCATAGACTGAAAGATGATTTTACGAAATACCTATCTAAAAGGTACTCATTTCAAAATCTACAAAAAAATTTAAAACTCAACAATAACAAAAAACTAAAAATAGACAAAATATGGAAACAGACACCTCACCAAAGAAGGTATACAGATGACACATGAACATATGAAAGTACACTGTACATTGCATATCACTAGGGAATTGCAAATTAAAACAGCAATGATACTATTAGGAAGGCTAAAATCCAGAACTTGGACAACACCAGACAGGGTGTGGAGCAAAGGGAACTCTGATTCACGACTGGTGAAATACAAAATGGTGCAGCCACATTTAAAGATACTGGCAGCTTCTTGCAAAGTTAAAGTCTTACCATATGTCCCAGCAATCACACCCCTTGGTATTTACACAAATGAGTTGAAAACTCACAGTTACACAAAAAACTTGCTTCTGATGTTTAAAACACCTATATTCAAAATTGCCCAAACTTGGAAGCCACCAAACACCCTTCAAAAAGTGAATGGTTAAACAAATCGTGGCACACACGGGACATAATATATTCAGGAAAGAAAAGAAATAAACATGCACACCATGAAATGACATGACATGGAGGAACATCAAATGCGTACTGCTGTGTTAAAGAGTCCAGTATGAAAAGGCTACATACCACATGATTTCAACTGTATGATATTCTGCAAAAGGCAAAATTAGACAGTAAAAAGGTCCGTGGTTGCCAGGGGCTTTCACAGAGGGAAGAATAAATAGGTGGAGCACAGAGGATTTTGGGGGCTGTGAAACTATTCTGTTTATTACTGTAATGATAGACATAGGTTGTATATTTTTCAAATGTGTATAGCCATATAAAACTAGACACAAACTCTAAAATTAACTATACATTTTAGTTAATAATAGAGTTTTGATATTGATTTGTCAGTTACTATTGAATGTACCACACAATTACATGATGTTAATTATCAGAAAAATTCTGTGTGGGTAAGAGTAAAATGTGTGCAAACTCTTTGTACTTTCTCTTCCATTGCTCAGTAATCCTAAGACTGCTCCAAAAATAAAGTCTCTGAATCTGAAGTAGAAAAAAAAATGAAATAAAATAAAATGACGTCCTAACTGTGGATTCGTTTTTGGAGTTGCACCCTGGGACTTAAGTGCGTGGCAGAATTTCACTTTGTTCCCTGAGTCCTAAGCAATGAGAATTGGGTAGTGTGCTGAGTCACAGGGTGTCTGGCTGGGAGGGATGGGGCCATTGGATCTGCAAGCATCGTCAGATTAGCACAGATTCAAGGCTGTGGCAGGTTTGTCTCTAAAGTAAAGCTAACCAAAATTTTATCTCATCAAATGAAATCTGTGATAGGACTAGTCCAATATTATTGTTCTAGCTAACTGAACTCTCTAACAGTTTACTCACTTGAAACTCAACTTTTCCTTAATTTGATGAATGTTGACTTGTTCATTCTCTCCCAAATTAACTATTTCTTTAAACGTCATTTCAAAATCTGTTTTACTTCCTTTAAATAACCCTCTAATGCCACCCTAATGATTATATTTGGATAAAATTCTAATCATCTGTACTTTTCTTGGTTAGCGATTTAGGACATGAAAGGATCTTGGTTGAAATATGTGTGAACATCAGTGTATAAATGTTTGCATATGATGTCACTCTTCTTTGGATGACTCAATGTAGAGTGAATCAGTCAACCATATTTACAGTTTTCTTGGCACACTGTGTAGGCCTCTGAGTACCACCTCATCTTGCTTTCTGATGCACAATTCATAACAGGTTTACACAAATCTTAGCTCCCCATCATCCCAGGTACATTTCTAGAAGTGAGTGGATACAAACAAGATAAATACATTTTAAAATTTGGGAGCAGATAAAATTATGTATAAATATTCTCAGATATGTTTTATAATATATATATAATTCCCAGATGTGTGTGTGTGTGTTTGTGTGTGTGTGTTTGTATGAATACAAGTGACAATAAATGTTGGCGAGGAAATGGGGGAAAGGGTACACTCATACATTGCTGATGGGACTGCAAATTGATGCAACTACACTGGACCAATTGAAGATTTCTTTAAAAACTAGGAATGGAAACACCATTTGACCCAGTTATCCCATTCCTTGGTATATATCCACAGGATAAAATCAGTCTACTACAGTGACATAGCCACATCAATGTTCACAGAAGCCCAATTCACAATAGCTAAGCTATGGAACCAACCTAGGTACCCGTCAACAGATGAATGGATAAAAAAAATGTGTTACATATACACAATGGAATATTACTCAGCACAAAGAAGAATGACTTTATAACATTTGCTGGTAAATGAATGGATCTGGAGACTGTCATACTAACTGAAATAAGCCAATCCCAAAAAACCAGAGGTTGAATATTCTAACATGTGGATGCTAACACACAATGGGTAGGTGGGGGTGGGCCATGAAAGTTCAGTGGATAAGACAAAGGAAAATAAAAGGCAGGGAGAGGGGATAGGAATAGTAAAGACAGTGAAATGAATCTGAAATAACTTTCCTTGTACATGTGTGAATATACCACAGTGAATCTCGGCATCATGTACATCCACAAGACTGGGATTAAAATGCAATATAGTCTGTGTTTGTACAAATACATCAAATAGGTTCTACTGCCATGTAGAGCTAAAAAAAGAAATGATTTTTTTTAAGAAGAGTGAAAGAAAAAAGGAAAAAGAAATTCCTTTTCCTACCATGTTAATGGAGTTGTGGTTGGATGTGAAGATTTTCTCAATCTGCCATACTTCACTTTTGGTTCAGCTCCAGTGACTATACCTTTATCAGAGATTTCCCCAACAGACCTTCCCTTTCATCTCAACCCTCAGAACTAAGTCACATTCCCAATCTCAAACTGACTCAAACAAGGAGAACAGCACTGTCATGATGATTTGGGGGTGGTGTGAATGTTTGAGACCCACCACAGCAGTCCCATCTGAGGTTTGGATGTGGTTGTCCTCCTAGGTCGATATGTTGGGATCCTCAGGGGGGCAGTATTGAGAAGAGGTGGATCCTAGAAAAGGTGAGGCCAGGAGGGAGGCCTAAGGTCATTGGGAGAGTGACCTCAGAAGGACACTCTGAGCACAGAAAAACCCTGGTTTTTGTCTGGCTTTCTGTCTGATGATGAGATTTCTTCTTCACTATGTCACATCAAGTCACAGGATGTTTAGGTGATGAGGGAAGAATGAGCTCTTCTCCTGGCAAAGGTCAACTTTCCATGTAAGGCTAGAAAATGTGGTTACAAACACAGCACACTCCAAGTAATGGCATCAGATCTCTTGACACAAGGTCATTAAGATATGAAAAATATAAAGATCCTTCCACTCAGACTCCATCCCCAGGTTTAAAAGCAGCAGTGTCCCCCAGCTGTTATACAGACCTGCTTCTATACTGTCCTACCTTCAGTGTGACTGTCTAGTGGGTCATCCAATTCACTGCTGAAAACAAAGATGCTCTATGGGATCCAACCATACAAAACAGAGACATAAACACAGGGTGGCTACAGAGTGGCTCTGACATTGCTCCTACATCTGAGTCCATGCTGTGTGGACAGCATCTTCTTGCTCTGACTTGTGTTGCCAGGCTCTGACTGGGTTCTGTGCAATCGGAGGCCTTCCCACAAGACAGTGCAATCAGAACAAAGCCTCTTCCACTTGGAGTTTCAGGAATGTATGCCTCTAATTTGGAAGCTCTTCAGCGGAATCCACAGGATGTTCTAAAAGAACATAGAGTAAATGTCAGTACATGGGTCTGGTTGAAGGTTTTCTCAGGCAGCAGTGTATGGACACAGGGCTGGAGTGGTTGGAGGTGGCTGAAAAACAGCCAGAGATAGAGTTGCTGCTAGGACATGATCTATGGTGGACAAAGAAAGGTAAAAACATGGATCAGTAGTGCACGAGAAGGAGAGCCTTGGCTTCTCTAGCTAAAGCCCTGCCACGTGGGATGGTGAATTTACCAATGGGTTAAAACTCAATAAATGCACTGTACAATTTGATGGCAGCATGTTACCACTCCTCCTGCGGGGGCTGGGGTTTTGGCTCAGTAGTCGAGCACTTGCCTAGCAGTGTGAGGCCCTGGGTTCTATCCTCAGCACCCAAAAATAAATAAAAAGAAAAATATTGTATCCAACTCAAAAGAAAATATTAAAAAAAGAAAAAGCCAACATATGAATGACTTAACATTACATCTCAAAGCCCTAGAATAAGAAGAAGAAATCTACACCCAAACCAGTAGAAGATAGGAAATAATTAAAATCAGAGCTGAAATCAATGAAATTGAAAGAAAAGGAACAATTGAAAAAAATTGACAGAACAAACAGTTGATTCTTTGAAAAAATAAATAAAATTGACAGATCCTTAGCCATGCTAACAAAGAGAAGGAGAGAATAAACTTAAGTTACCAACAAACAGCATGAAAAAGAAATATTACAACAGACACTACAGAAATACAAAAGAAAATTAGAAATTATTTTGAAAACTTGTACTCCAAGAAAATAGAAAATATCAAAGGCATCGACAAATTTTTGAGTCGTATGATTTGCCCAAATTGAATCAGGATGATATATACAATTTAAACAGATCAATTTCAAGTGACGAGATAGAAGCGAACATCAGAAGTCTACAATCCAAGAAAAACCCCAGACTGGATGGATACACTGCCGAATTCTACAAGACATTTAAAGAAGAACTATCACCAATATTCTTCAATTAATTTCAGAAAATCGAAGAAGAGGAAGCACTTCCAAACTCATTCTATGAGGCCAATATCACTCTGATTCCAAAACCTGGCAAAGACACATCAAAAAAAAAAAAGAAGAAGAAGAAGAAAAAAAAAAAAAGAAAAGAAAACTTCAGACCAGTATCTCTAATGAACATAGATGCAAAAATTCTCAATAAAATTCTGGCAAATCTATTACAAAAATAAACAAAAAGTCATGCACCACAATCTCATGGGGATTCATCCTAGGGATGCTAGGTTGGTTCACCATACAGAAATCAATAGATGTAATTCATCACATCAATAGACTTAAAGATAAGAATCATGTGATCACCTTGATAGATGCAGAAAAAGCATTTGACAAAATGCAACACCCCTTCATGTTCAAAACACTAGAAAAATTAGGGATAACAGAAATATCTCAACATCATAAAGGCTATTTATGTTAAGCCCCAGGCCAACATCATTCTAAATGGAGAAAAATTGAAGGCATTCTCTCTAAAACCTGGAAAAAGACAGGGATGCCCTCTTTCACCACTTCCACTTAACATAGTTCTTGAAACACTGGCCAAAGCAATTAGATGAAAGAAACTAAAGGGATAAACATAGGAAAAGAAGAACTAAAATTAGCATTATTTGCTTATGATATGGTTCTATACATAGAAGACCCAAAAAATTCCACTAGAAAATTCTAGAATCAGTAAATGAATTCAGCAATATAGCAGGATATAAAATCAACACCCATAAATCAAATGCTTTTCTGTATATCAGTGACAAATCCTCAGAAAGGGAAATGGGGAAAACTATCTCATTTACAATAGCCTTAAAAAATATTCCATCTCTTAACAAAAGAGATGAAAGATCTATATAATGAAAACTACAGAACCCTCAAGAAAGAAATCAAAGAAGACCTTAGAAGATGGAAAGCTCTACCTTGCTTTTGGACAGGCAGAATTAATATTATCAAAAATGACCATACTACCAAAAGCACTATACAGATTTAATACAATTCCAATCAAAATCCCAATGACATTCTGCATAGAAATAGAAAAAGCAGTCATGAAATTCATCTGGAAATATAAAAGACTCAGAATAGCTAAAGCAATCCTTAGCAGGAAGAGTGAAGAAGGTGGCATCAATATACTAGACCTTAAAGTATATCACAGAGCAATAGTAACAAAAACAGCATAGTATTGCCACCACAAAAGACTGGTAGAACAATGGTACAGGAATAAAAGAACACAGAGACTATCCCATGAAATTCCAATTATCTTATATTAGACAAAGTTGCCAAAAACATACATTGGAGAAAAGATAGCCTCTTCAACAAATGGTGCTGGGAAAACAGGGAATCCATATGCAACTAAATGAAATTAAAATTCTATCTCTTACCATGCACAAAAGTCAACATAAAATGGATTAAGGACCTAGGAAAAAAACCAGAGACACTGCATCTCATAGAAGAAAAAGTAAGCCTTAATCTCCATCATGTGAGATGAGGCCCCAACTTTCTTAATTAGACTCCTATAATGTAAGAATTAAAATCAAGAATCAATAAATGGGATGAATTCAAACTAAAAAGTTTCTTCTCAGCAAAAGAACAATTTGTGAGTTGAACAGAGAGCCTACATCCTGGGAGCAAATTTTTACCCCTCACACATCAGAGTACTAATCTCTAGGGTATGGGAAGAACTCAAAAATCTACACTCCAGGGCTGAGGATGTACCTCAAATTGTGGCATGCTCACCTAGCTTTCGTGAGGCACTGGATTCGATTCTCAGCACCACATAAAAAACAAAATAAAGATATTGTTTCCACTTAAAAAAAAGCTGAAAAAATATTTTTAAAAAAGCTAAACTCCAAAAAATCCCAAATAAGCCAATCAAAAAATGGGCCAAAGACCTGAACAGACACTTCTCAGAAGAGGATATATAATCAATCAACAAATATATGAAAAAAATATTCATCATCTCTAGCAACTGGAGAAATGCAAATCAAAACTACTCTAAGATTACATCTCACTCCAGTCAGAATGTCAGCTACTATGAATACAAACGACAACAAGTGTGAGTGAGGATGTGGGGGAAAAGGTACACTCATACAGTACTGGTGAGACTGCAAATTGGTGCAGCCAATATGGAAAGCGGTATGGAGATTCCTTGGAAAATTGGGAATGGAACTATCATTTGACCCAGCTATCTCTCTCCTCGGTCTATACCCAAAGGACTTAAAAACAGCACACTACAGGGACACAAGAGCCCAATTCACATTAGCTAAATGGTGAAAACAACGTAGATGCCCTTCAGTAGATGAATGGATAAAAAACTGTGGCATATATACACAATGGAATATTACTCAGCAATAAAAGAGAATAAAATCATGGTATTTGCAGGTAAATGGATGGAGTTGGAGAATATAATGCTAAGTGAAGTCAGCCAATCCCAAAAAACAAATGCTGAATGTTTTCTCTGATATAAGGAGGAAAAATCATAGGGTAGGGAAGGGGAGCATGGGAGGAATAGATGAACTCTAGATAGGGCAGAGGGATTGGAGGGGAAAGGTGGGGGCTTGGGTTTAGAAATGCTTGTGGCATGTGATGGATATCATTATCCAAAGTACGTGTATCAAGACATGAATTGGTGTGAATAAACTTTGTATACAACCAGAGATATAAAAAATTTGTGCTCTATATGTATAATATGAATTATGATGCATGCTGCTTTCATATATAAATAAAAACTTAATAAAAAGGGAAGATTACAGTAAGGAAGTAGCACTATGAAGTATATTACATTAATATTTCAAATCAATCCTACCACTTTCCTCATTGAGTTCACTATTATTTTAATCGATTCTGGTGTTAGCAGTAAAACTCTGACTAAATACTCATCTTTGTACTTTGAGGACTAGATCAAGAAGAATAATGTATTAAGTAGACAGACATGTGTAGTGATTATTCATTTGTTGTCATCTGTCTGTTAACGTGATAATTTTTCAGTGGCACTATTTCACTAGCAACTTATAAATGGGATGAATTCAAACTAAAAAGTTTCTTCTCAGCAAAAGAACAATTTGTGAGTTGAACACAGAGCCTACATCCTGGGAGCAAATTTTTACCCCTCACACATCAGAGTACTAATCTCTAGGGTATGGGAAGAACTCAAAAATCTACACTCCAGGGCTGAGGATGTACCTCAAATTGTGGCATGCTCACCTAGCTTTCGTGAGGCACTGGATTCGATTCTCAGCACCACATAAAAAACAAAATAAAGATATTTTTTCCACTTAAAAAAAAGCTGAAAAAATATTTTTAAAAAAGCTAAACTCCAAAAAATCCCAAATAAGCCAATCAAAAAATGGGCCAAAGACCTGAACAGACACTTCTCAGAAGAGGATATATAATCAATCAACAAATATATGAAAAAAATATTCATCATCTCTAGCAACTGGAGAAATGCAAATCAAAACTACTCTAAGATTACATCTCACTCCAGTCAGAATGTCAGCTACTATGAATACAAACAACAACAAGTGTGAGTGAGGATGTGGGGGAAAAGGTACACTCATACAGTACTGGTGAGACTGCAAATTGGTGCAGCCAATATGGAAAGCGGTATGGAGATTCCTTGGAAAATTGGGAATGGAACTATCATTTGACCCAGCTATCTCTCTCCTCGGTCTATACCCAAAGGACTTAAAAACAGCACACTACAGGGACACAAGAGCCCAATTCACATTAGCTAAATGGTGAAAACAACGTAGATGCCCTTCAGTAGATGAATGGATAAAAAACTGTGGCATATATACACAATGGAATATTACTCAGCAATAAAAGAGAATAAAATCATGGTATTTGCAGGTAAATGGATGGAGTTGGAGAATATAATGCTAAGTGAAGTCAGCCAATCCCAAAAAACAAATGCTGAATGTTTTCTCTGATATAAGGAGGAAAAATCATAGGGTAGGGAAGGGGAGCATGGGAGGAATAGATGAACTCTAGATAGGGCAGAGGGATTGGAGGGGAAAGGTGGGGGCTTGGGTTTAGAAATGCTTGTGGCATGTGATGGATATCATTATCCAAAGTACGTGTATCAAGACATGAATTGGTGTGAATAAACTTTGTATACAACCAGAGATATAAAAAATTTGTGCTCTATATGTATAATATGAATTATGATGCATGCTGCTTTCATATATAAATAAAAACTTAATAAAAAGGGAAGATTACAGTAAGGAAGTAGCACTATGAAGTATATTACATTAATATTTCAAATCAATCCTACCACTTTCCTCATTGAGTTCACTATTATTTTAATCGATTCTGGTGTTAGCAGTAAAACTATGATTAAATACTCATCTTTGTACTTTGAGGACTAGATCAAGAAGAATAATGTATTAAGTAGACAGACATGTGTAGTGATTATTCATTTGTTGTCATCTGTCTGTTAACGTGATAATTTTTCAGTGGCACTATTTCACTAGCAACTTATTTCTGGCAAGGGTAATTTATGTGCCTTTCACATAGGATCCTCCACTTATAAACCAATAATTTCACCTCCCTTTACTCTCTTTCTCACATATGCAAAGTCAACTGTGGATACGGGAAAATCTACAGAAAACTATCTTTAAATATGGTGACCCATTGGTTTACTTTCAAACCAGCTTCTACATTCTTAATTGCTTGTTAACAAAGTCCAAGAAGCAACACTAGAGAGTAACAATCCAAAATTAAATTCTATCACAGGGAAATTATTGTCCCAGTCAGTCAAATATCCATCAGTAAACTGAGTCAGTGATCAGCTAACTTCAATAATAGAAATTATGCTCTTCTTATTTCCAGAAATAGGGCGTGAATCATGATATATATGTAGCAATGTCTACATAGGAAGTATATGGAATTCTTTCCTTTACAAGAATTTACATACTGTATTAGAATTGAATTAGGAATGGATGCTTAATCTAAAAATATGAAACAGAAAAAAAAGAAAGAAAGAAATTTCAAGAAGTGATAGACTCTTTCCATAAGGAGATAGAGATCCTGAAGAAAAACGAGTCAGAAATCTTCATAATGAAGGAATCAATCCAACAACTTAAAAACTCAATGGAAAGCATCACCAACATACTAGACCACTTGACAGATGGAGATTCAGGCAATGAAGACCTTGTCCCTCTCTTGAAATGTATTCACTTCTGAGTCTCAGGACTTGGTTTCATGGTAATTGGGTCTCCCTGTGTCTCCAGAGGCTTGGAGGGTAATGCTTCACCCTGGCTAGGGGCAACACTTTACTCTTCACCCAGCCCACCTGTCTCTCTGTGACCCTCCTCCTGCTCCTCACCCACCATGATTCCTCTGGATGCACCTGGACCCTCTCCTCTCTTGTCTTTAGTCCAGGGAAAGGGAGGTAACTGGGTATCATACCTTCGACAGCTTGGAATACCTGTTCGGGACTGGACCTCCATAAATGGGATCCTTGTGAATCTGGTATTTTTGAAGAAGCAGACTGGATGAGCCAATTTAGGTGCCAGTGCCAAGAGACAGATGGGTCAAAACTCAAAAGGTAAAAAAGTGGGAGAAGAGGTTGAAAATTTACCCTCTCCCTACCAGCATGTGCATATGTCCATGAGGGATGACACTCTGCTTGGTAAAACTGGAGAGTATGTATAGGAAGAAAGCTAAGGAAATTACAATAGAATGGCTATTTTGGATTTGGGACACTGGTGCTGAAGATATACTCATATTAGAGTTAAATGAGGAAGAGCACATTAGTCACAACCTACTCTACATTACAACAATGTACATATGTAGCTGTAAATGAGGAAAATGAGGACACTGCCATCTCTTTATTGTCCTGGCTGATAGCTTCCTGAAATTATGATTGGCACAACATGTTGAGGTCACCCACGGCACCCTGTGATGGAAGTCCATGGAAGAACTCCAAGACACTCTGAGGAAGTTAGGGTGTAGCAGGCCCTTGATGCAGCAATCTGCACTGGTCCTGATAATGAAGCATTCACAGAAGAACTGAAGGACCATTCTCCTAGCATCTATGAGGCAGTGTCATGGAAGCGTGGGGTCATTCCTGATCTGTTGATTGGCATTTGATTTTTCTCAAGCCACACAGGTTCTGGCTGCATGGGATAAACTCAAAAGATGAGGAAGTGAGGTTACAGAGAATATATCTTAGAAGCGAGGAGATCTAAAGGGCGAATGAAAATACCAGAGGTCCAATGAGGAAAAGCAAGAATGATATGCCTTCGTGTTGGAGGGCAATGAAGGTCTTTGTTCTTTCAAAGGATATTTGCGTAGTCTACTCTAGGTTATGGGATGATGGTGCCACCTCTGTGCTGGACATAACCTGAATAAGTACCAACGTTTTATTATTATATTGATGATGTGGCTTTAATATCTGTATCTTTACTCCACCTAGAGAATGCAGCTCACAGAGTTTTGGCACACCTCCAAGACAGATGATGCGGTGTAAATTCCTCCAAGTTGCAAAGACCTGGGGATTCTCTCATGTGTTCAGGGGTTATTTGGTTGTATCCTGCTGTTGCAAATAAAAAGCAAATTTTCCCAATTCCCAGACACAGACCTTTCTGGATGTTGAGATGTTTTCATCTCTGTACTCCATAATTTAGGATTAATGTTAAAGACTTTGTATTTTTCAGTAAAAGCTTGGCCTGGTGGGACTGGGAAATGGAACATCTCAAGCACTTTTCTAAACAAAAAATCATTGTAGAGGAATTACAAGCCTTGGGTATATTAGCCCAAGCACACCCCTATCAATATATTTCCTGCCCTGATTGTTTGAATGGGTCATTAGGAAATATCAAGGCAATAAATGAGTTCAACTTTGGCCTTGGTGACATCCTTGGAAGAGGCAAAGATAATGAAAGACATTGGGGATCAACCACTACACACTGTGCTTTCCTGTGGGAAGAGCAACAATAGACTTTGTATTCCACATGGCATTTACATAGCTTGATAATAGGTTATGGGATGGTTGTGGCAGCTCTGATCTTGTGGACAAAAACACAGGAGCTGCCAGAGGGGACCAATTGAGTCTATTGGCCATGGGAATGGCAAAAGGGCCTCAATGATGTGGGTTGCTAGTCCATGGGTAAAGGGACTAGACCAAGACATACAAATAGGGGGAAAAAAACCTACCAGTAGAGAATTTTTCATCTCTGCGTTAGTTTCTCATTTCATTATGGTCTGTAACAACTTCATTGTTGACATACTTTTCTTTGCACAAGGACAACTTGAACAAGAAATATGGTATTGTAAATGTGGTGATGGGACACAGGCTGGTACTATTCTCACATAGATTCATCAGGTTGCTTATGTGTTGCTGAATAATCCAATTTGTATGTATTCACTCCTGTGGCAGTTTCCCCTTAGAGCTAAGGTATTTATGTAACAGACAAATATCATAATAGATGTGCAGAATAAAATGATTCCTGGCTGTACATTGAGGTGCCACTGTCCTCCTCTTCTCCTCTCCCGTGGCATCTTTAGGCAGCCACCTTGGTGTAGAGGGAGCAAATGTGAAAACTAGAGCCACAGCTGCAGCTCATGGACACAGCTGGACAACTGCCCTATGGAACTGAACATAAATGTATCTTTCTTTAAGGAAACCAAATAGCATGACTTCCATTATATGTGGAAATAACTAACTATGACAAAGCTTTTTCTGGGGTCCACTATGTTTGACAGCTTGTGGTGGCTGGGTACAACACGGGTGGAAATGACAAGGAAATTTCCTCCCTGTATAGAAAGACACAATGACAATAATACCTCCCTCACCTGGGAAGTTTGGGCTGGCTCCCTTTCCATCAATGTAATTTAACTACTGTCTCCACAGACCCTGACTGGTTGGTGACTGACAGTTGAGCATGTGGACCCCTGTAGCTGACATATGAACAGTTGGCAGTATATTGTGACAGAGATCAACAGACCCCTTTCACTTACTTCTGCATATTTCCAGACATACTGGGGCTTATTCCTGTATTGCCAGCACTGTGTCCCCAACTCTCATCCTTAGCCTGCTCCCTCCCTTTTAATATGTCAATGCAGTGCAGGGGCCAGCAGAGATCATAGCGGGGTGGTGTTGGCAGTGATTCAACAGGCAACAGTGGCACCAGACCAGCATACACCGTGTGGCCAGTAGGAGGTCATGTTCCACAGCAGAAGTAGCCATTTTGAGAGTCAGGATCCGAATTGCTTCTTTTCCAGTTTATCTTAGTTGGCAACACTTGGAGACTGGACTCTGGGTTTGGACATGGAGTGACCAGGGAATACAGCAAGAAGCAAACACAAAACCAACAGTCACAAAATCAAACACAGTTTATGCAAACACTTTCCATTACTCTGAGCACTTATAGTTTCACTCCAGAGACCATTCTCGTTGCTCTCTGCTGGGTTCTATGGAGTCTTTGCATCACAGGACAAATCATATTTGAACAGGACCACTAAAGGTGTTACAGTTTTCAATATGAGGTGGCCACAGAATCTCATGCATGAGACAATGCAAGAAAGTTTTAAGAAGAAATGATGGGGTCATGACACCCTAAATAAAGCAGATTTTTAATGCATTAGGATGATGAAATGGGAGATAAGTGTAGGCAGGTGGGTATTGGCTAGAAGTGAGTCCATGGGAGCATGCCTTTGGAGTTTCTATTTTGTTCCTGGTGAGTTGCTGTCTCTGTGCTGTTTAGGGGCCATGCCTGAGCTGCTTTCTTCCAAAACACTACACTGACATGATGTTTTGCCTCATCTTGGGCCCAGAGTTATGAACACAGCTGACTATGGATTACCTCTGAAGCCATGGGAAATATTTTTTTCCTCCTCTAATCATTCTTATCATCTCTTTGGTCATTATCGAGACAAAAAAAAAAGATTAAAGAACAGAAATAGGTACCAACAAGTGAGTTGCTTGCAGTGACATGCTGACTATGGGGCTCAGGAACTTGTGGAGACTGGTATTTGGAATAGAAATTTTGAATAGTTTCGAGATGTAAGCTGAAAAGCTTTGAACATTGTAAGCGTAGTATATCATGTGATTCTCGTGGAAGTTCTGAAGATCAAAATGCTGATAGGACTGTTGATAGGAAAGACTGTGTTCCTGAGGTTGCAAAAAAGGAATATTCTATTGGAAGAGGAACTAGATGGCAGTTATGTTACATTTAGGCAAAGATATTGCCTACGTTGTGCACATTGTGTCACTCTTTTAGGGGCTGAATTTAGAGATGATGAACTACTTATTTTGGTGGAGGAAATTACAAGGCATAAGGCATTCAGACAGTGGTATGATATTTCTAGCAGGTCGATCCAGGTTTACTGTGATAATGTGGAGCTGAAAGAAGGGTGCAAATTTGAATTTTAGTGGAAATGTTGAAGTAAAACTGGATTTCCAGAAGTTGTGTTTGTTAATGCATTACTGTGATGCTAAACAAATTACACAGTGGCAATAGGGGAAAATGCTTAAGGGAATTTCAGGAATTGGCAAGATTCTATGTCCAATTCATATTCATATGATATAAAATTAAAATTCCCTTGAGAAGAGGAACCACTAGGAATGGGTTTCACCATGCTCAGTCAATCAGACCCTCAAAGGCTGCCACAGCCATCGTTTCAAAAGACTTAGCTACTGCTTCAGATGGAGATATACCCTGGCTTCAACCACTTGGTGCTGGCTCTGCAGGAATGCAGGATGCTGTCCTGAGGTGGTCATGAAGGCTTCCAACAAGATTTCAAAGGAAGGCCTAGCAGGTCAAAGTATAATGGAGCTAGAATCCCTGTAGATAGTCCCTGAGAAGGTAATTCGTGCAGCTGTGAGAAGAAAGCTGAAGCTTCAGAATAGAATCCTTGGCTTAAAAGATGCTGGTCATGTGCAATATATGTCAGGTAATGTTACTAGCTGAGCACAGAGCTAGCCTATGTGAGAGGCCAAGGGTCAAGGCTGCCCAAGTCCTTTGGAGCCCACTGTGACAACATGTGCTCCAGATGCTGAGCATTGGGATAGAGGACTTGTTGGCCCAGCTGGGTTTTTGTCTTGACTTCTATCCTTTTCTTCATTCTATGTGCCCATCTCTCCCTTTTGTAATTGAAATATTTATTCTGTTCTACTATACATGGATATACATAACTTGATTTTGACTCCTACATAAGACACAACTAAGAGTTTGACTTCACTTCCAAAGGAGACTTTGGACTTGGGCTTCAAGTTTTGGGCAAGGCCAAAACAGTTGAGAATTGGGAATCTCCTGGAGAGTCACTGAATGTATTTTCCATGATAAAATGTTTGTAGTGTTTTGGAGACCAGGGGTCCTGTTAGTTATTGAGATTAGGTGTATTTCAAAAGCTCAAGTGAGGCCTTGAAAATGCTAAGAGGTAAAATTGTTAGATGATGACATTGCTGCCATAATGTATAAGTAAATCCACTGGGTGAATTAATAATTTAAAACAACTACTGTAGTTGGTCGTAAATGAGGAAGATGGGGCATGGCTGGAAGAAGTAGGTCACTTGGGGCATGTCCTTGGTGATTATATTTTGGTACTTGTTCTTCTATTCTTTCTACTTCATAGTTGTCATAAATTGAGAAACTTCCTGCAAAATGCCCTTCTTCTAGGATGTTCTGCCTTACCACAGACCCAGAGAAATGGTTGCTCATGGCATGAGACCTCTGAAATATGAGGAGTTCTGCATCACTTTGGGCCCAGAGCAATGCACTCAGCCAAATATGAACACAGTACTTTGAGAAATGTGGTGCTAGGCAACAGCAAGAATATTGGATCCTGAGCTGGGGATACAGCTTAGTTGGTAGAGGGCTTGCGTTACATGCACAAGGCCCTGGGTTCAATACCCAGAACCACAAAAAAAAAAAAAAATATTGATATGGTTCAGAAAGAAAACTATGTACATACACTGGTTAGAATAAAAGGGAATTCACCCTAATAAAAAAGTACATATTTTGCCTGAAGTTAGTATCAAAGAGTCAGGCACCATTACTGACTCCATAATCCTGCTGGACAGTTCCAGGAACTAAATTTCTAGTATGCTGGGAAATCATGGAAGAAAAACTACCAGAGCTTTTCTGGGGCAATTTATGGCCATTTGGAGTAGGTAATTGATGACCCTACATGACTACTTCAAGCACAATCCATACAGATATATAAAGTCATGTAGTATGAATGTTTAAATAACCAATAGAAAAACAGCCCCAGAATAACCCAAAAGAGGTAAACATAATTTTGTGGTACATGTGGGGAAAAAAAGCACAGCAGTGTCCCACAGAACTCTAAGCTCAGACCAGCAGTGGACATTTGGCCTTGTTCCTTACCCTGGGGACCTTTTCTTTTTCTTTTTTTTTTTTCTTTGTTGACAAAACTGGCGTAGCCCCAAACTCTTTCTTCTTTTCCTAATGCAAATTAAAACTGCACTGAGATTTCACCTCACTCCAGTCAGAATGGCAATTATCAAGAATATAGGGCTGGGGTTGGGGCTCAGTGTTAGAGTGTTTGCCTAGCATGTCCGATGCCCTGGCTTCAGTCCTCAGCACCACATAAAACAATAAATAAATAAAATAAAGGTTTTTTTCAAAGACTATGAAAAGACAAATTGCATTAAAAAAAGAATAAAGTGACAATAATTGTTGGTAAGGAAATGGGAAAAAGGGTACACTCATACATTGCTTATGGGACTGCAAATTGGTGCAACTACACTGGACCAATTGAAGATTCCTTAAAAAACTAGGAATGGAAACACCTTTTGACCCAGTTATCCCACTCCTTACTATATATCCACAAGATAAAATCAGTATACTACAGTGACACAGCCACATCACAATAGAAGACACAGAAGTTCAATTCACAATAGCTAAGCTATGGAACCAACCTAGGTACCCATTAACAGATGAATGGATAAAGAAAATGTGGTATCTATACACAATGGAATATTACTCAGCCATAAATAAGAATGACTTTATGACATATACAGGTAAATGAGTGGATCTGGAGACTATCATTCTAAGTGAAATAAGCCAATCCCAAAAAAAGACAGGTTGAAGGTTCTCCCTAATGTGTGGATGCTAACACAATGGGTAGGTTGAGCTGGTTGGTAAAAGTTCAATGGATTAGACAAATGAGAATGAAAGGCAGGGAGAGGGGATAGGAATTGGAAAGACAGTGGAATGAATCTGACATAACTTTCCTTTGTACATGTGTGAATACATCACAGTGAGACTCAACATCATGTACATCCACAAGAATGGGATTAAAATACGATATATTCGGTGTTTATATAAATATATCAAAATTCTACTGCCATGTATGGCTATAAAGAACAAATTAAAAAAATTTTAAACAGAGAAAGAAAAAAATTTCTTTTCCTAGCATGTTAAAGGAGTTTTGGTTGCATGTGGAGATTTTCCCAGTCTGCCATATTTCACTTTTAGTCCATCTCCTGTGACTGTATCTTTACCAGAGATTTCCCCAGCAGACCTTCCCTTTCATCTCAACCCTCAGAACTAAGTCTCACTCCCAATCTCAAACTGACTCAAACAAGGAGAACACACTGTCGTGCTGCTTTGAGGTGGTGTGAATGTTTGAGACCCAACACAGCAGTCCCTTCTGAGGTTTGGATGTGGTTGTCATCCTAGGTCCATGTGTTGGGATCCTCAAGGGGGGAGGATTGAGAAGGGGTGGATCCTGTAAGAGGTGAGGCCAAGTGGGAGGCCTAAGGTCATTGGGAGAGTGACCTCCGAAGGACACTCTGAGCACAGAAAAACCCTGGTTTCTGTCTGCTGATGTGATTATTTTCTTCACCATCTCACATCAAATCACAGGATGTGGCAGAGCCAAGAGGGCCCTGACAAAAGCCATGCCTTTGAACTTCCAAAACTATGAACTAAATAAAACTCTTTTTTTAAAAGAACTTAGACTGCCTCGGGTATTCCATTATAGCCATGCAAAAGTGACTATGTAGTCACCTTCAAAAACCTTAATCAGGGCTTAGAGAGTCAAACTCCAAACCACTACTCAAATGAGGAAGTCACCTCTTAAAGACAATGGTCATGTCTCTTAAGGGTTTCTATCTTTAGCAATGGCTGTGGTTGTTTGAATGAGGGATAATCTATTTCACAAATACAAGATATGGAGAACATACTTATGCATAAATGGTGAAGTGATAAAGGCAAAATGAAACTGAGATAAGAACAGGAGTAGGGGGGAAAGGAAAGTTAAAGTCTGTGTTTATACTGTCTGATTTGCAATGGGCTAACCAGGAAGAGTGACCCTTTCCTTTTGTGTGAAGAGGCATATTAAATGTCAAGAAGCTAAAAGACAGCATGAAGGTAGCTCTCAAGCTAAAGACTAAATCAAATTACTTCAAGGCCTGTTCTCTTAAGGTCATGTTGATATAACAATGGCCAAATGCTCTAGGATAAAAGTTTGGCCTGTTTGGTTTACTGTGGTCTTGTATTTACACCTGAGACACTCATTTGGAAATCCTAGTTCTATTCTGCAAGACGGTAAAACAGCTTCTGAAAACTTTAATCAAGTGATGTTTGAGTCTGAAATTAAAATTGGACACGATCATAATTTGGCTTAATCTGTGATATTAAAGAGAATATCAATTGAATAAATAGAATAAAGGTCATGAACACTGTGTTTGAGGAGGAAAGAATTAGAGACAATGAGCCCCCTGCCATGCCAACCAACCCCCTTGTAGTACTGGGTGTTAAATCCAGGGGCTTTTGCATGCTAGGCAAGCACTCTACTACTGAGCTGCATCCCCAGCTAGAAAACTCATGTTTTCCACTTTGCTTTACAGGGTTTGTTGAGAGTACTGAAAGTACTTTTACAATTTTATCCCTTTATTTTCTTTTTTTTTTTTTGGGGGGGGGGAAACATTTAAAAGTCGACACAGAAAAATTCTACATATTATTACATATACTGAGATGTTTGAATATATGTACTCAGTTTATCAATTTTTGAGTTGTGAACATTCATTAAATGTACTCTTTAAAAAATACTTATCTTTTAGTTGTAGTTGGACACAATACTATTATTTCATTTATTTTTATGTGGTGCTGAGGATCAAATCCAAGACCTTGCACTTGCTAGGTGCGTGCTCTAAGGCTAAGCCACAACCCCAGCCACATTAAATGTACTCTTTTTTTTAAAGGGAGAGTGACAGAGGGAGAGAGAGAGAGAGAGAGAGAATTTTTTTTTAATATTTAATTATTCGTTATTGGCGAACACAACTTGTTTGTTTGTAAGTGGTGCTGAGAATCAAATCCAGGCCGCAGACATGCCAGGCGAGCGCGCTACCACTTGAGCCACATCACAGCCCCTAAATGTACTCTTAAATGAATATGTTGGCATAGATTTGGAGTGTAAGTATCTGAATTTATCTAAAACTATTATTTGAATTTGGCATTCATGCAGAATGCCAGAAAGTCACTAGCCACTTGGAACATCCAAAGATACTGAGCCACAAACTTTTGAAAAATTAAGATATATAAAGTCATGGACTACTTTTATAGAAAATTGAACAATTGATTGCTTTAAATTTTATGTGTTTATTTTTTAGTTGTAGTTGGACACAATACCTTTATTTTATTCATTTATTTTTCTGTGGTGCTGAGGATCGAACCCAGGGCCTCACAGGTGCTAGGCAAGTGCTCCACTACTGAGCCAAAACTCCAGCCTTACCTTGAAAGTACACAAAAATAAATAGTGCAAGTACTTTAGTGCTTTTTGTCTGTGTTGTCCTGTCCGATACATTGATGAGACAATTGACTTTCCTGTCCATGCCACAATTTTAAATGTATTACGTATGTGGGAAAGATAACAAGTATCTAAATACGACTTCCTTTTCCAGAAAATGTCTTGAGTTTAGACAGAGCTGAAGAAGCTGAGTGTGGCGTGCTCTGATCAGGAGGAGAGGTCCAGTCTTCAGGGAGATGGTCTAATTGGGCTTGTGTGGTGATTAAGGGGAAGACAGCTCTGGCTTTGGAGGACAGAATTTCCCTGGCCCTCGCCACAGCCCCTTCTATCTCCTTCAGCAATTGTCAATATTTGGTCCCTAACACAACCACACCTAGAATAACCATGTTGGAATGTTAAAACTGGCATCGGTGGGGCCAAGCCTCTCCTTTTTCCAGACAACAATGCTCTGGCTAAAGGGAGTCTCACCTTCCACATCACCACCTCTGACACCAACCAACCAAGTGCAAAAGCTGTGCCTAGAAGGACTGCTCCCATTCGGGTTGTATGGCACAGGAGTGCACATGCATACCTATGAGACTGAGCAATTTCTGGAGGCTGTGCCGTGCCCTTCCAAGTACCCAAAACTGGCAGCTTGGAACTCTGAGTGTAACACAGCTGGGCTGGTCATATTTGCCAACTTTTCCTTCAGAATTAAAACTCAGCACTTCAGTGATCATCTCTTGAGAAGGGGTTCCTAAAAGTTCTGAAAGTTTTAGACAATGACTTGGCATCTCTCCTTCCAGAAGACCAGTTCTGAAGATCAAGGCATCTCCTAGGTGCCATTTCTGCATAGCAGCAAGCTGACCCTGGCTGACTGCAACCTGTTGCCAAAACTGTTGAGATTAGGAGGACTCTTTAAGATGCACTGAGTGTATTCCTCACAATGAGATGGACCATAACCTTTTTTATGGCGTAGCATGTGGTGATTTGGAGATGAGGTGCGCCTGAAAAACTCATTGGAGTTAATGGAGGAATGTTCAGAGGTGAATGATGTGATTATGAGCATGGTGACCTAATCAATCAATAAATCCTTTGGGTGGATTAATAATTAGAAAGGACCACTGTACTGGGTTATAACTGTGGTTAGGTGGGGCATGGCTGGAAGATGGAGGCCACTAGTAGCATGCCCTTGGAGATAACATTTTGCCATTTGCTCCTTCTTACTCTCTGCTTTATGGTTGCCAATGGGTAAGCAGCTGTCCTTCAAAATGTCCTTGTGCCCCAATGTTCTGCTCCACCTCTGGCCCAAGGCAATGGAGCTGGCTGCCCATGGACTGACACCTCTGAGACATGAAACGTTCTGCGTCACCTTAGCCCCAAAGCAATGCAGTCAGCCAAACACGGACTGAGATCTCTGGAAAATGCAATGGTAGGCAACAGGAAGAACACTGCACACCCTCAATGTGGTGGAGAGAAAAGGATGTGTTTATGCTTTGGTCAGGATGAGAGGGAACTGCTCCCAAACAAAATATACATATTTTACCTGAAGTAATATAGGAGTCAGGCACCATTACTGGCTCAAGGATCCTGTGGGACAGTTCCAGGGACAACTGTAATGGTTTTCCAAATTGATAGTATGGTGGGAACTATAGCTGTAGTTTTCTGAAGGCAACTGATGGTGGTTTGACTCTGGATGGCTACAGTCATGTCCAGTAGAACCGTGGAGATATTTTTGGAGCCAAGTAGAATGACTGCCTAAGTAACCCAAAGGAAAGCAACCTCCGAATGACCCTCTGGAGGGTGAGAATAACTGTGTGGTGGGTGTGGGAGAAGAAGCAGCGCAGAGTCAGGAGGAGCCTGAGCTCAGACCAAGTGGGGGTGGGGGTCTCTTCACCCTGGAGCCTTCCTTTGACCAACCGTCTTGACTCAAGTCCTTTGTGCGTCATGCATTCCAGCCACACGTCACAAAGGCTAAACTCCAGTTCAGCCTTTGGTCCAAGGAGGAGCTGGCTTCTGAGCCAAGCTGGTCTGTGCTGACTAGCGTTGGACTAGTGTGGGACTTCTGCCTAGTGAGGAGCCCCAGGTGCCCTCCATGGGCAGTCTTCTGACCAAGTGCGGTCGCAGGCCGCTCCGCAGGGCCCTCTTGGACCGTCAGACTCCTCTCCGCCTCGCCCAGGAGACTCCCTCTCCTCACAGGGACCACCCCGCTGCACCTGCCTCTCCCCTCAGCCCTGCCAGCAGGCGTTTCCTCCAGGATCCCAGACCTCGGGGGCCTCCTGCTGCTGGCAGGGACAGAGGCCCGCTCCTCTGTCGGGGGATCCTGCTGCCGGTGGCCTGGGGGCCGTTCCCCAAAAAGCCAGTGCTATCGCTGAAGAACTCGCGCATGTTGGGACCCTTGACAGCAGTAAGGGTCCCCCCTCCTGGCCGCAGGCCACTCCTCCTGCCTTCAGTTCCTCAGCTCATCCACCAAGCTGAGGGGCCCATGACACCTGCTCCCTGCCCTCTTGGTGCGTCTAAGGGAGCTGAGCTCAGGGCCCAGGAACAGCGAGAAAAAAGAAAGATCCACCAGGAGGAGGAGCAGGAGAAGGAGAAGGAGGAGGAGGAGGAGAAGGAGGAGGAGGAGGAGGGGGATTTGGAGAAGCTGAAGGAGAAGAAGGACGAGAAGGAGGATGAGAAGGAGGAGGAGGAGGAGGAGGAGGAGGAGGAGAAGGAGAAGGAGAAGGAAAAGGAGATGAAGGAGGAGGAGGAGAAGAAAGAGGAGGAGAAGAAGGAGGAGGAGGACACTCGGGGAGACCTCAGTGCCCTGGAGGGAGAGAGTGTTCCAGAGAGGGCCCAGATGTCTCTCAGGAAGCTGTCATATGGGAGCCCCGCCACCTGTAGCTCCCAGAACCCTGCTCAGGGAGTGCTCCTCCTGCTTCAAGCCCAGGGCCACTCAATGCTCCACACGTGGGCCCAGGAGCATGTAGGTGAACTGTATCTGCCTGTCTCTCCAGCCTCCCAAGATGCCATCCAGGGAGAGCAGGGCCTAAAGCCGACCTGTGTTCTATCCCAGAGTTGGCCCTCACTAACTGCTGCCTCCAGGAGGCCAAGTAAAAGAAAACGGCTCATGCCAGTGGCCCTGCCATCACTGATTTCCTGGCATCAGGATGGGCTGCCCCCACCTGCAAAGCGGCCACTTTTATGTACAAAAGGCACCCTGAGGAGGGTTCAGAGTGCCAGAAGTAACAACGTGGAGCCTGAGGCAGAGGTCGCCCAGGGCGGAAGAGAGGCTCTGGAGGACTGCACCACCACTGTCCATTCATCCTCCCCACCTGCAGGCCCTCCCTGGAATGCAGGCCCCCTCCCCCCACCCACTGACCCCTCCCCCATCCCAACCAACCTTGCCAGCAGGCAGATGGAATTCCAGCCTGCTGGGCCCCTGAACCTATCCATCCCTCCACCTCCTCCCTCATCTAATATTCCTCTGCCTCTTCCCAGGAAACCTCCTTCTCCCTTCAGCCACAGTCCCCATGTTGGAGTTACCCCTAATGTGTTTCACCTTCCCACACCTCTTACCCAGGTCCCTTTCCCATTAAATCCTACCTCTTCCAGAACGGAATCCCCAACCCCCATGTGTATTGATCCTCCTCCTCCTTTTGATCCTCCTCCTCCTCCAATTCCTCCTCCTCCACCTCCCCCTCCTCCACCACAACCACCTCCTCCCCTTCCTTCTTCTTTTGCTCCTCCTCCCCCTCCTCCTCCTCCTCATCTACCTCCTGCTTTTCCTCCGCCTCCTTTTTCTCCTAATCCTTCTCCATTTCCTCTTCCTCCTCCATCTCCTCTTCCTCCTCTTCCTCTTCCTCCTCCTCCTCATCTTCCTCCTCCTCCTCGTCTTCCTCCTCCTCCTTCTGTTCCTCCTTACCTCCTTTTCTTCCTCCTCCTCCTTTTCCTCTTCCTTCTCCTCCTCTTCCTCCTCCTTTTCCTCCTCCTCCTTCTCCATTTCCTCTTCCTCCTCCTCCCATTCCTCCTCCTCGTACTCCTTTTCCTGCTCCTCCTCCTCTTCCTCCTCCTAATGTTCCCTCTCCTTTGACTGCTCCTCCTGCTGCTCCTCTTCCTACTCCTCCTCATTCTTTCCCAAGACCCACTCCTGTCCCTTCCACCCACAACCCCAATACCCAGGGCCAGCACTCCGTCCCTCCAACCCTCACAGCCATGTCATCTGCTCACCTTTCCCAGCATCCTGCTGTGCTGCCTGAGGACATGGCCATGGACACTACCCCCCCTTCCATGGCGGTCATTTTCCCATCTTCTTCGTCCAGTGACAGCTCTGGCCCACACCGCAGTGTCCATGGCCGTAGGCAGCACAGGCAGCCAGCAAAGGGACCAGTCTTCCCCGGCCTCCCAACCCTTCAGTTCTCCCAACCCAACCCCAATCTGTCCCATTCCATTGTCCCACCACCCACCCCTCAGCCTGCATCAGGGAACCCTGCTGGACAGCAAAGAGCCTCTCTTCCCAATGCCCCCATGGTTACCATGCTGCCAGTGAAGGTCCACTCACCGGCCTCCACCCTGGCACAGAAGGCCTCTGCACCACCAAACTCCCAGGCTGCCAGTGAAGAGCCCATGGATACGACCCCTCCTTCGAAGGCTGTCATGTTCTAGTCACCTCCTGCCTGCCAAGTTCTTAGTCTGACTCAATTTGGTAAGCTTGGCAGACACCTCCACAGCTATTTCTATATTGTAGGCCTGGTGCCACATATTTAGGGTTTGATTTCTGCTTGCTATTTCTTCCCAATGTTACTTTGGAGGTAAAATGTGCTTTGCAAATGTTGGCTTTTGACATAATAGCTGAAGACTCAATCACCAATGAACCAGTATATGTGTGTATATGTACACACACATACACACCAGAAATGCCACAGTCTTTGTCTCTAAATTTTAGAAGTAGGCAAATTTGAAAATTTTCTAGAAATATAAAGGAGACTAAAGAGATGTGATAAGTGTATGAACTGTGGGAGCCTGGACTTAAATCCAGCATGGAGGATGACAACAGGACAACTAACAAATTGGGCTGTAGACTGGAGGAATGTATTGTGTCAATGTTAGTTTCCTGAATGTAGGAATTTTTCAGGGTTATGGGAGAGAATGTGCTATCCTGGACAATTCACAGCAGAGTAAAGGCATTAAGTGTCCAGGGGTGTGAGACACAAATACTCCGCTCAAACTGTTCAGAAAGGTTGAATTAGGGAAAGAGGCAAGATAAAGGACATGTGGCAAAATGTGAAAAGTCTGTGACTCCTCCTAGACATTCCAAATAACTCTCATGGAGAGGCAGGAAATAAAGTTTGTCCAGGCAATTTCAGTCATCTTCCCTCCCCCACTAGGAAGAAAAGTTTTGCATTCATTTGCAAATACACTGACTTCAATATTTCACATGTGTATATGAATATTTCAACTATTATAATATAGATCTCTCTCCCTCATTGATGGCATGTTAAAATCTTTAAAAGCTGTTTGCTCAACAAGATTGGTCAACAAGATTTGTTAGATCATTTAGAAAGGCCATATCGGGATTCTCTTAACAGTCTTATGACATTTCTAAAGTTTAAAAATACTGCAGAATAAAAAACATCTAAAATTAGAATAAAGAGTAAGTAACTGTGGATTCGAACTAATGTAAGAATGAATGAAAGTAGAATTGAGCTTTACAGGAGGAAATGTGACCGGTCCAGAAACAGGGCAGCAATGAAGTTATGTAAGTTGTCAAGAGTTTGATAGCACCATGAGACTGTTCCATGATGCGTGCCCTAATGAGAAGCCTGAGGTGCCCGTTTCCATGACTCTGTACACTATGCTTTGCTTTGCTTCACATTCTCTATATTGAAGAACCTGGAGTAGAGCAGCTTTCTATTTCTCAAAAACATTCCATTTAATTTCAACTGGAGGAAGACCTTTCTAACATGTGGGACATGAGTAGTCACATTGGGTTGGCCTTCTGATCCTCAGGTGGGGTGTTTGTTGTCAAATATAGCAGTTGTCCTTGGAGAGGATCAGTATTCAGGGTCAGGACCAAGCAGCAGAGAACTCAGCCCATCACAGATTGAAAGTAGAGCACTGCAGCACCAAGGGAATAAGGACGCTGCTCTTTTACATCCACTCTCCAACAGTTTTCATTTTCAATCAGAATACTTAAGTAGGATTGATTGTTCTTCCAATGGTAATGTCCAGTTCTTTGTTCTCTCAAGAGCCATGCGTACCAATTGTAGCATAAAATATTTTGCTTAGAAATACTATTCTATTACATTGAGCCTTTATAGTGTCATACACTCTGTGCAAAACATCACATCATTTCATGTCAATTTCACAATTCTCTGAACTAGATATTATGAGTTCCAGTTTACAGGTTCATAAAATGAGCTTTATGGAGGGAAGCTTCGTTACTTTTCTTTCAAAGACACTCAGTGGTAAGAAAGAGCAGAGGTGATTTCAAATCTGATTCCAAATCCATAATGATTAACCTGTATACTCGACAAACTTTACAACATGGACTTGCTGAAAAGAGGTTTATAAACTGCTTTATGAAGAGTTTGTAATTAGGCATTCAAAATATGCTACCAATATTGGGTAACCATGTGTGCCAACTATCTTGTAGGACCGTGACAATGAAATAACTTGTTGAAATTAATCATGGAATAAATATAGAGCAAAAAATGCAAAGAAGAGATATTTTCACCGACTATTTAAAATTAGTATGAAAAGTACATTTTAAAAGGAACTAACAAATTGTAATAATATTCAAAATGCAATAATCCAGTCCTATTTGAGCTTAGCAAAAAACTATATCAACACTTTCTTTCCAAATCCTATGACTCCTCTGAGGATACATTTAAATTTATTATTGTGAATGTTTTTCAAACCATAGCTCCATTAGGCGTCAGATATTTCACAATATCTGATTTCCTCTTAAACACTAACCCTGTGCCTTCCATTTCTGATTACATCTTCAGCACTCACCCTGTCCCTTCATTTAAAGGAAGTTCAGTGAAGTTCAATTCCCCCCAAATTACTAAAAAATATCAAATTCAATTTTTTTAAAGGTCTGAAAGAAACAAGAGTTTAATAAGATGCCGACCTTGGTTTCTGTTCCTCTCATCATTTCCTTGAAGTATCTTAACTCACCTAACCATTTTTAATTAGGCAAAGGTTTCTAGAATTTTGTTGATACTTGCCCTCAATTAGCTTTGAACTATGAATAAATATACCTGAGCAGCTAGCTATGACAGAGGGCAAGATGGAAGCACCCAACAGAGAATAATATGAACCAATGTTCTTTTTCCTGGAAGTGTCTTACTCTGATTTTTCTACTCCTTCTCATTTGCAGGCCCCACCTCCTTTGCCATAGGAATGAACTCACCACCTGGACTGGCCCATCAGGGAACTCAAACTTCCCCAAAGTAACAAAGGATTCAAGGTGGAGACTTGTTCCATATGGAGACCACCCAAGCCCTGCAGTGGCTGACTGCTATGAAAGAGAAATGTCTCTCCATCTGACATCAAGAACTAAACAAGCCAGATATATATGCCAAATGTCTTCTTTGATAAAAGGAGGTCATCAAAGAACACAACAGGAAGGAAGGGCATAAGAATAAAATCACCATTAAATAGGGATGAGAGGCGGGAGGGAAAGGGAGAGAGAAGGGAAATTGCATGGAAATGGAAGGAGACCCTCATTGTTATACAAAACTACAATATAGGAGGAAGTGAGGGGAAAGGGAAAAAAACAAGGGAAATGAATTACATTAGATGGGTTAGAGAAGATGGGAGGGGAGGGAAGGGGGGATAGTAGAGGATAGGAAAGGCAACCCATATAATCCCTTGGTGCATGGATGGCAAGTGCTCATAAATGGAGTGAACATGGTTCAGGAAGATGATACCTTCAGTACAGGCTGTCATCCTGCTTCATGAGCACCAAGTGAAAATGCCATTGCCTAGTCTCTGCACATTTGGGGAGGAAAGGGAATTTTGTATTGTCATTCTCTAAATGAATACATTACCTTGCCAAATTGTCTGACCACCTTGTTTACTTTTGATCAAGGATCTCAGGAAACTAATGATAGAGAAAAGAATTGTTTAATAGCTGCTACTATCCCTATATTCCTTGTGATGATACACCTCCTATGCTAGTATGTGGCTTTCACCTGCAGTGTCTTAGGCATATCTGTTCTTGAACAATATATCTGGTGCTGCAGAAAGGGAAACAAGGAGACTGTTAATGCCCTGGGGTGCAACTCAGTGGTAGCACCTGCCTGCCTTGCACGAGGCTTAGGTTTCAGTTCCCAGCCCTATAAAATAGAATGTTATGCTTATAGTAGACTAAGAACTTGAAAATAGATTTTCAAAGAGTAGATTGAAGTATGATCAGAGTCAATCACTCACCCCTGCCCACCCCAACTTCATTCTTCAACTGTGCCCATTCTTCAACTGCGAAATGTGTAATATGTATATGCTTTTTTTTTCAGGGCTGGGGATAGAACCCAAGTCCTCGTGCAAGCTAGGCAAGCACTCTGTCACTGTGCTACATCCCCTGCCCTGTACGTACTTTTATTATCAAGCATTCTCCACATCTGTGCTACCTAATTCTAGGAAATATTTTCCATTTCTTTCCTTCACATGATCTCAGAGAGTCTATCAAGAGTAACCAAAACTTAAGTTTCAGTAGGTGAGGGCTTGGTAGACTTGGGCATATAATTCTTGACGTCTCCATGGAAACATCAGTTCCCAACTCTTTGCAGACATGGGATCATTCTGCAGTCCCATGTGGTGAGCCGTTTCTGCAGATTATGGTCGCCATTGCAAGATGGCGCTGGCTCCACTGTGGTCTGTAACAAACAACTCCTTGTTTGGGAGAGTTGGTGCATGGTTTCTCAGCACCCTGTGAGAAAGTTCCACGTGGCAGCTTCGCATTGGGGCTTGGGATGCTTTATTAAGGCTTGGAGGGGCATCCGAGGGGAGATTAGAAGAAATACCAAGGGCCTGAATAAACTGCTGAAAGAAGATTCCTGAGTTGCGTCTTCCTTGCGGGCAAGGGGTCGCGACAGTCCCACTTCTTGCCTGGGGAGACCATAAACAAGAACATGGTTCCAAAGCTATAGAACTCAATGTGGTTCTGTTACAAAACACAGAGACTTGATTGGCCTTTGTCTTGGCACAGTAGCTCCAAGCTTGAAAGAAATACACCACAAGGAGACATTAGATCTTGCAGCATTATTTCATCTCATTTTTATTTCTCTGTGATTTTGCAATCTTTATAGATTTCCTGCTGGCATTGTTACAAATTATGAAAATGGAAAAACAATAGAGGCTAATACAATATAGCCTAGAATTGTAACATTTTTAAAAATACCATACTGTAAACATTTCGGTCAGGCCCCAAAGGAAAATTGTTTAATATGGTTTGGGTTTCAATTTGAGATGTCACATTGATGGACTGATATGGGTGGGAGGTTTGGGACTGAGGGTTATTTTGTTATTTACTAATAAATGAGATTACTTCATCACCAAAAAAATATTACAGCATTTCTTTTTAATATTTGGCTTAGAAAAAAATTGGTGCTCCCCAACAGATAACCAAGTCCAATTTCTCATGCTTTTGTAAAGATTGTTTTTATTTTTTCATTTGTTTTCAGACAGAAAGGAGACTGTTCTGAGCTGCTGCCCACATAGAATCTGAGTGCTTTTTGTCCCCATATGGAGTATTGTTTTCCTCTCAGTGACATATGCAATGATCAATTGAATTGGCTACTGAGACTTGAAGCGATTCATGTTGTCTCCTGAACCATTTGCTCTGAGGACACATCATGTTCTCTTGCAGATTCATAAAGTGCCCAGAATTCCACAAAAAAATGTGTTGAAACCAAGCACCTTCATTTAAACGGCACTACCTAGTCACCAAGCTGTGTCACCTCTTGCCATTTAAAATGAACAGATGTTATTTTTGCTCCGAACTTGATTGCAAAACATCTATTTTTTTTAGCTCTTCTTTGCCAGTTAAAATCACATGAACAACAATACCTGAGCTACTTGCCAGAGTGCCAGAAATATTTGTTTTCCAAATCAAGCATGTAAAGATCTCAGAAGGTGAAGGATTTAGTCTGGCAGCATTGAAAGAATAAACTGGAACGAGGGCCAGAGTTTCAAGGTGTTGGTCACTAAGAACCAACCTGTTTGGCCACTCTGCTTTCTCAGGGTGGTCCTACAGTTAGAGAAGGCAGCTGTAAAAGGGTAATGGAGGTGTCGTAGTTTCTGAGTGACAGATCAGTATATATATTTTTTAACCAGGTAACTCCCTGCTCCTGAATTCTGCCATGCAACCAGACCTGACAGTGAGCCGAACATACGGTGGTTCCATCTGGCTACAGGACCCGCTGGACAAGGAACTCATGACAGAGTTCTCCTTCTTCAACCCTTTGTCGGACATCAAAGTCAAAGTGCAGAGCTCATTCATGGTTTCTCTGGGAGTGTCTGAGAGAGCTGAGTGCCATGGCAAGAATCACTCTGGGACATTTCCCCATGGAAAGAATCACAGCTTTAGTACAATACATCCCGAAAATAAAACGCCATACATCCAAAATCTGGCATCACTCCATGCAAGGACAGAACTGAGGACAACTGGTGTTTTTGGCCATTTAGGAGGGTACTTAGTAATGCCAAATACAGGTGGGTGGTAAGTGTATGCCTGTGTACTTTCCAGAGTTTGTTTAAATACTTCATATAATTATATCCTGTCAAAGTCATTTTATGATGTTTATCATCCCTTTGTCAGAAAGAAATGCCACCACTCTACGGGTCTATTTGATTTACACAACACACCAGGACCAAGGCTAAGACTAGGCTTTGTGGTTGTTATCTCTGAAAGTTTTAAATGCCTGTTAGAGCTGCTAGCCATATTAGTTGAAAGTGTCTAGGTAGTCCCCTGGGTTTAAGCCCCTTTGAAATATGTTACCTAGGGCATGATCAGGTAGCCCCCAAATCATTCTTTGGCATGACCACAACAAGTACCATGTTTATAGCTTTGCATGGCTTATATGCTAGTAGATAATTTAATGCAATGACAGTCTCATTTCATCAGTAAATGACCTAATAAACACATAGACACTTGCTAAGCATGTTACTTCATGATGAGCGTTGATGAATAGTCATTGCAAAGCTGCTCCTTTGAATTACTACTTCAGTTACTGTGCTGTGTTGTAAGCACAATTAAGTTCCAAGTATTTTCTTTCTTTCTTTGGGTTGGAAGAGCAGAGATTTTCTTGATGTTTTGCAGGACACATAAGGTGCCCAGCTTAGCTCACTTTTAAAATGACGTCCTAACGGTGGATTAGTTTTTGGAATTGCAGCCTGGGACTTAAGTGGGTGGTAGAATTTCACTTTGTCCCCTGAGTCCTAAGCAATGAGAATTGGGTAGTGTGCTGAGTCACAGGGTGCCAGGCTGAGAGGGATGGGGCCTTTGGTTCTGCAAGCATCGTTAGATTAGCACAGATTCAAGGCTGTGGCAGGTTCTCTCTAAAGTAAAGCTAACCAAAATTTTATCTCATAAAATGAAATCTGTAATAGGACTAGTCCAATATTATTGTTCTAGCTAACTGAACTCTCTAACAGTTTACTAACTTGAAACTCAACTTTTCCTTAAGTTGATGAATGTTGACTTGTTCATTCTCTCCCAAATTAATTACTTTCTTTAAACGTCATTTCAAAATCTGTTTTACTTCTTTTAAATAACCCTCTACTGCCACCCTAATGATTATATTTGGATAAAATTCCAATACTCCATACCTTTCTTGGTTAGTGTTTTAGGACATGAAAAGATCTTGGTTGAAATATGTGTGAGCATCAGTGTATAAATGTTTGCATATGATGTCACTCTTCTTTTGATGACTAAATGTATAGTGAATCAGTGAACCATATTTACAGTTTTCTTGGCAAACTGTGTAGGCCTCTGAGTACCACCTCATCTTGCTTTCTGATGCACAATTCATAACAGGTTCACACAAATCTTAGCTCACCGATCATCCCAGCTACATTTCTAGAAGTGAGTGGATACAAACAAGATAAATACATTTTAAAATTTGGGAGCAGATAAAACTTATGTATCAATATTCTGATTTGTTTTATACGATTTGTTTTATTTATACAAGATAAATACATTTTAAAATTTGGGAGCAGATAAACTTATGTATCAATATTCTCAGATTTGTTTTATACAAATATATATATATATATATTTGTTTACATACAGATTTGATTTATATATATATAAATTCCCAGATATGTGTGTGTGTGTGTGTGTGTGTGTGTGTGTGTGTGTTTGAATGAATACAAGTGACAATAAATGTTGGCGAGGAAATGGGGGAAAGGGTACACTCATACATTGCTGATGGGACTGCAAATTGATGCAACTACACTGGACCAATTGAAGATTCCTTTAAAAACTAGGAATGGAAACACCATTTGACCCAGTTATCCCACTCCTTAGTATATATCCACAGTATAAAATCAGTCTACTACAGTGACATAGCCACATCAATGTTCACAGAAGCTCAATTCACAATAGCTAAGCTATGGAACCAACCTAGGTACCCATCCACAGATGAATGGATAAAGAAAATGTGTTATATATACACAATGGAATATTACTCAGCACAAAGAAGAATGACTTTATAACATTTGCTGGTAAATGAATGGATCTGGAGACTATCATACTAACTGAAATAAGCCAATCCCAAAAAACCAGAGGTTGAATATTCTCACATGTGGATGCTAAAACACAATGGGTAGGTGGGGGTGGGCCATGAAAGTTCAGTGGATTATACCAAAAAGAATGAAAGGCAGGGAGAGGGGATAGGAATAGGAAGGACAGTGGAATGAATCTGATATAACTTTTCTTGTACATATGTGAATATACCACAGTGAATCTAGGCATCATGTACATCCACAAGACTGGGATTCAAATGCAATATATTCAGTGTTTATACAAATACATCAAATAGGTTCTACTGCCATGTATAGCTAAAAAAAACAAATGAATTTTTTTAAGAAGAGAGAAAGAAAAAAGAAAAATGAAATTCCATTTCCTAGCATGTTAATGGAGTTGAGGTTGGATGTGAAGATTTTCTCAATCTGCCATATTTCACTTTTGGTTCATCCCCTGTGACTATACCTTTATCAGAGATTTCCCCAGCAGACATTCCCTTTCATCTCAACCCTCAGAACTAAGTCACGCTCCCAATCTCAAACTGACTCAAACAAGGAGAACAGCACTGTCACAATGATTTGGGGGTGGTGTGAATGTTTGAGACCCACCACAGCAGTCCCTTCTGAGGTTTGGATGTGGTTGTCCTCCTAGGTCGATATGTTGGGATCCTCAGGGGGGCAGTATTGAGAAGGGGTGGATCCTAGAAAAGGTGAGGCCAAGAGGGAGGCCTAAGGTCATTGGGAGAGTGACCTCAGAAGGACACTCTGAGCACAGAAAAACCCTGGTTTTTGTCTGGCTTTCTGTCTGATGATGAGATTTCTTCCTCACTATGTCACATCAAGTCACAGGATGTTTAGGTGATAAGGGGAAAATGAGCTCTTCTCCTGGCAAAGGTCAACTTTCCATGTAAGGCTAGAAAACGTGGTTACAAACACAGCACACTCCAAGTAATGGCATCAGATCTCTTGACACAAGGTCATTAAGATATGAAAAATATAAAGATCCTTCCACTCAGACTCCATCCCCAGGTTCAAAAGCAGCAGTGTCCCCCAGCTGTTATACAGACCTGCTTCTATACTGTCCTACCTTCAGTGTGACTGTCTAGTGGGTCATCCAATTCACTGCTGAAAACAAAGACGCTCTTCAGGATCCAACCATACAAAACAGAGACTTAAACATAGGGTGGCTACAGAGTGGCTCTGACATTGCTCCTACCTCTGAGTCCATGCTGTGTGGACAGCATCTTCTTGCTCTGACTTGTGTTGCCAGGCTCTGACTGGGTTTTGTGCAATCGGAGGCCTTCCAACAAGACAATGCAATCAGAACAAAGCCTCTTCCACTTGGAGTTTCGGGAATGTATGCCTCTAATTTGGAAGCTCTTCAGCGGAATCCACAGGATGTTCTGAAAAAACAGAGTAAGTGTCAGTACATGGGTCTGGTTGAAGATTTTCTCAGGCAGCTGTGTATGGACACAGGGCTGGAGTGGTTGGAGGAGGCTGAAAAACAGCCAGAGATAGAGTTGCTGCTGGGACATGATCTATGGTGGACAACGAAAGGTAAAGGCATGGATCAGTAGTGCATGAGAAGCGAAGCCTTGGCTTCTCCAGCTAAAGCCCTGCTAATCAATGTGGGATGGTGAATTTATCAATGGGTTAAAATATAATAAATGCACTGTACAATTTGATGGCAGCATCTTACCACTCCTCCTGCCTTGTGGAGTCCTGTCAACTCCCCGCTGTTCTCTTTCAATGTTTCATGATTATTTGTCTTCCTTGTATCTCCATCTGCTTCTATTGTATAAATCGTCTCTCTATGAGAGCTTTAATATTCTTGAAATAGGTGCTCTGTCTTGTGCTCTGTTTGGCTGGATGCCCTGCACACGCCTCACTGCATTGCCTACAGACCCAAGGCCCCAGATGCAGGTGCAGATCCCGCCGGCAGGGCGCGTACTGTCCGCCCTGATCCTCCGCAGCGCCCCCTCTGGCTGAGAGAGCTTGAGGCAGTACCTGACGGGATAGCCGCGCCACTCAGGTCGCGCTCTAGTGGTGCCAGGACTGCCCCTGGCGTGGCGGCTGCGGGCCTGACCGTGAGCTCAGACCGTCGCAGGCAGGTGTGCAAAAGTGGACGCGCTGAGGCCGCCCTTTTCGCGGCCGGCTGCAGCAGGAAGTTGGCTGCCGCCCCGAGAACTTCGGTCGCCTCTAGCTTCCTGGGAAGCGGCGCGGGCTCCAGGCCATCCTGAGGGCCGCAGGTGAGTCGCTTATTGGAGGCGCCATTCAGACCCACTGATGGTGGGGATGGCTCACCCGGCGACTGTGACAGTTGGTTCCTGTGGTGCCGGCGGTTGGGAGCCGGGTGCCGCGCCGCCCACCCAGGCCGGTCTACCGCCTGGGGGCGCCCTCAAGCTGGGTAGGGGCGGCGGTTGGGCGGTTGGGCGCGTGAGTGAGTGTGGCCCCACAGGTACACGGGCACGAGGGGATGGGGCGGCAGGGGGAGTGGCCGGTGAGTGCGCATGGACTTCCAGTTTGGGGTGGGGGGAGAATCCCTCGAGCTGTGACAGTTGTGCCTGGAGGCAGAAGCACCAGAGCATCAATAATAACCCCTGGTTTGGTTGCCTTCCAGTTGATTCAGGCCACCTGTTAGGTCCTTGCTTCCTGAAGCAATGCCAGCTCACACCTAAAGCTCCTTTTTCCATCTCTTCATTTTGTACTTAGGCTAACTCTGTCACTCTGTGTTTTATGTTTCTAAGTTGGATTATTCGCTTTCTACAGATAGATTATGAATGTCTCCAATGAGGCCTTTAATATTTATTTTTCTCGAAACTCAGTCTTTATTTTTGACCTACCAGCAATCAAGAACTGAGCCTTTAATGCGTGCATTTTCTTCCTTAATTCAGCTAAGGAAACAGTTATAGAACACCTACTGTGTGCATTCATTGTGCTTGGTGCTGTACTGGACACTTACCATGCCACTTGTGGTCTAGCAAACGTCCCTAGTGCCCTTTACAGTTGCAGTGGTCAAGCAGAGTCCTCAGGGAAACCAAGACACCAGCAGGGACTGAATCATGGTCTAGTAGAATCAGCAGTTGGCACTGTGGTGGGACAAGCTTTTTATAGATGACATAGTCCCAAAGTTGTGGGCAAGAGTCCTATCAGGGATGCAGGAGTGGCAGCAACTGCCATAACCCATCCATACCAGGGATCCAGAGGGGTGATAACAGCTGGATTGACTACCTGGCTGTGTGACAGGGTGATTGGTGACTGTCAGTTGAGCCTGTGGACCACTGTACCTGACTGTTGAACAGTTGGGAACATGTTGTGGCAATGACCTAACAGACACCCATCTCTCCCTTTCCCATCATTCCTGAGGAGCTGAGATTTATTCCCTGTATTTCAGGCCCTGTGGCCTCACCTCTCATCCTTATTCTACTTCCTCACTTTTGTCCTCTGAAGGGGGAGCATATAGGTCACTGCAGTAAAGGGTCCTGCAGAGGTCACAGCCTGGTGGTGGTGGCAGTGATTTGGCAGGAAGCAAGGACACCAGGCTCCCATGCCCTGTGTGGCCCCTAGGAGAGCATGTCCCTGTTCTGATCCACAGTAGAAGGAGGCAATGTGAGTGTCAAAGTCAGAATTATGTCTTTTCCAGTTTTTCCTCATTATCAAATGCATTGATGCTGAACTCTCATTGTGTTTGGATATGCAATCACCAGGGAATTCAGCAAAACTCAAACACCAAACCATCAGTTGAAAAATGAAACAGTTTATCCAACCACATTCCATTAGTCACCTCTAGGTCCACTCCTGGGACCATTCTCATTGCTCTCAGTCTGGGTTCCATGGAACCTTCTCATCATAGGACAAATCATATTTGAATAAGTCCAGTATCAGGTGTTATAATTTCAAAATGAGGTGTCCACTAGAAGCTCACATGTGAGATAATGAAAGAAAGTTTTGGTGTAAACAGATTGGGATGTAAGAACCTTAACATAAACAGTTCCTTAATCCACCAATATGGATAAACTTAGGGGTAACTCTAGACAGGTAGAAGTTGGTTAGAAGAAGTAGGTGACTGAGGGCATGCCTTTGGGGCTTATACTTTGTGACTGGTGCTTGCTCTCTCTCCTACCCGGTGGCCATGTTCTTAACTGGATACTTCCACCACATACTTCTGCTATGATGTTATGCCTCATCTTGGGCCCAGAGTTATAGAGTCAGCTGTCTAAGGACTGACATAAGAAACTGTGAAGCAAATAAACTTTTCCTCCTCCTTCTTGTCAGGTCTTTTGGTGATAATTTTTTAAAAAGCTGGTTAGATGAAATTGATACCAAGAGGTGAGTTCTTCTTGTGATGAGTCTGACTATATTGTTCAGGAACATCTGGCAATTTTTAGTATTTGAAGTAGGACTTTTTTTTTAATCTTTAAAATTTTTATTATTTATAAAACCAAAAAGAAATGATAAAGACACAGGAGAACAACATAAATTTACACATCATGAAACACATTTTTGGCATCATCCTTTGTATAAAATAATACAAATATACCACATTATTAATTTTTTTCGTTATTGTACTGAGGACTGAATACAAGCACACTCTACTTCTGAGTTACATCTATATGTATAATATGAGATGAATTGCATTCTGCCATCATGCATGAAAAATTAGAATAAATAAAGAATTTAATAAAAAAATTAAAAAATAATAATCATCAGCATCTTAAAAAATTTTTAAACCATGAAAATTAATTGTAATCTTGCCTTTGCCAAATGACTGATGTTGATTCATTATATCAATAAAATAAAATTCTTCAGAATGTACATTGAAAAACCATAATTTTAAAATTCATATAAAAAATAAGAATTTTATAATTTATCAAGATACTACATGAATGAAGTGCTTGGCATGGTGGCACATGCCTGTAATCCTAGCTACTCAGGAAAAAGGACTGTGAGTTCAAGACCAGCCTTGGTAACTTAGTGAGGCCCTGTTTCAAAATTTAAAAAGGATTAAAGTAGGACTTTCCAAAATTTTAGAGATACAAGAT
Organism: Callospermophilus lateralis; assembly: GCF_048772815.1. NCBI lineage: Eukaryota > Metazoa > Chordata > Mammalia > Rodentia > Sciuridae > Callospermophilus > Callospermophilus lateralis. The sequence goes on along the minus strand of NW_027512320.1, from coordinate 738,037 downwards.
GGAAAAGAATTGAACATTGCCACTAGAACTTGTGTGGCTCTGGTGGAGGCTCAGAAGACCAGAATGGTGGTAGTATGGTACATAAAAAAAGGCTGTGCTCATGAGATTGCAGCAGAGGAGTACACCATTGGAATTGCAAATAGAGGCCATTCATGTTACATTATGGCATAGAAATTATCTATATTTTCAACAAGTTCTGCCACTGTGTGGCTGAATCTAGAGGTACTCATTACTCTGCTGAAGGAAATTTCAAGGCAGCCCAGCATTCAGCTGCTGTATGAATATGACTAGCAGCTTCTCTCCAGGTTTATTGTGATAATGAGGAATAGAAATGAGAGGGTAAATGGAATTTGAAAAGAAAAGTCAGAGTAAAATTGGGTCTGAGTAAGATGTGGTTGTCAAAGCATTACAGTCACTATAGAGATGCTAAACAATTTACTCTGAGACAATAGGAGATATGGCTTGGGAACATCTCAGGAATTGGCAAGACCACCCTGGCCACTGCTTCACTGCTCTAGGACAAGGGCTGGAATTCCTCTGGAGGTTTTTGTCTTGTAGATTTAGGATTTCTTTCTCTGGCTTATACTTTTGACATTTGGGTGAATTACCCTGGTGAATGTATCTTCAGGCAATGTCTATTTGGGGTCTCATAAGTTTCCTGTAGATGGATGTCCACATCTTTCCCAAGAAGAGGAGAATTTCTGCTATGACTTCAATGAAAGAATTTTCTATCTCCTCAACTTGATTCTCCTTACATTCAGATGTCCGGAAAGTGTGAACATCTGTGCATTTAATGGTGTCCAAAGAGCTCAGATGCTGCCCTGGTGTATTCTATTTGGTTTCCCTTCTACTTTGTATCAGAAGAGCTGCCTTCAAGGTCTGATATTTCTTTGTTTTGCTCGATATACTCTGTTGTTTGGGATTTCTAATGCCTTTGTGTATGTTGGTTCATATCAACATTGCATATGCCCTTTAAGGCAAGAGTTGTTTTTAGGATACATTGATGTGAAATTTGTTGAGCATATTTGGCTGTATAATATGCAAGTTTTATATGTTAACATTTAAAATGTCTACGGAAGTAATCCCAGTTACCCCCATGCTGCTGTTAAACCACAATGGAAAGAAAAAACCACCACTCCAATTTTAAATCAAATTAAAGCAAGTTGTAATTCCGACTAGACTAGCTGCAACAGTTTTTCGCGAAATCTGTGGGTTAGAAGACAGCCCTCCAGCTCTCTAGAAGTGCAGTTTTATAGCACAATAATTTGACAATTAACAGATGAACATGCCTAACCAAGAGGCTGACCGGGACTGGGGCTGAAATATAGCAGGTGTCTTCCAGTAGGCAAAGTCAGCGCAGGGCAGAGCCTGAGCTCTGGCTGCCCAGTGACAGTGGGAAGAGTCATTCCTGGGCTGGACTTCCAGCAGGGCTCAGCCAGAGGCAGGATGACCCTGTGAATCCGCTCTGCCCAAGCTGGCCTCTAGTTCAGGAGGGAAGATCAGGCCTGGGCCTGATCTACAAGGGGGTCCCCTGGTGGTGGGATGGAACTGTGCTTACCCTTGCCCAGGCTTCTGTGCAGCAGCACCTGGCTGATCAGGTAGGAGCCAAATTTTAATACTTATTTTTTACTTTTCATAAACCAGCACACAATGCTCTTTTACATGGGTCCTGTTAAAATAAATCTTGGAAATAATCCAATTCATACAGACAGGAAGTAGAACGGTGCTTACTGGGATGAGTTTCAGGGAAAAGTGGCAAGAGAGTATTTAATGAGGACAGGTTGAATCTGTGAGTAGAAAAGTCCTGGGGATGGACAAATGATAGTGATGGCTGTATCATTAGGAGATTCTCTTTGGTGCCATAGAACCATAGTCCTTTATAAAAAGTGAACATGTTAAATGTCTCATATCGAGAACATGTACAACTGCAACTGTGTTAATTTTGTTTTTTAAATACCACGTCTACTCTTTTTTTTAAAGATTGTTTGTCTTAGTTGTTGATAGATCTTTATTTTATTTATTTGTGAAAGGTGCCCAGAAAGGAAGACCTTGGAGGCAAATGTGCTTCGGCTGAGCTGCAGTCCCAGCCCAAGTGGTAACTTAAGGAAAAAAAGTGTCTGAGTTACAATCCCACAAGGAATCTGTTGAAAGATACATAAAAGTACTTTTTTGAAAGAGAGAGAGAGAGAGAGAGAGAGAGAGAGAGAGAGAGAGAGAGAAGTCTAACTCTTAGTTTGCAGGGGACCCAACGTGTTTGTTGGTAGGGGGTGCTGAGGATCGAACCCGGCTCACAAGCGTGCCAGGCGAGCGCGCTACCGCTTGAGCCATACGGCCGCGAACTGTCAAAGTGTTTTGAAGAAAGAAAACCTCAGCGCGGATAGGGTTGAGGCTCACTGGTACAGTGCTTGGTAGCATAAGAGAGGCTCTGGGTTTGATCCTCAGCACCACATCAAAATAAATGAATAAAATAAAATCATTGGCTCCAAATACATCCCCCACTGCCCCCCCCCAAAAAAAAACCTTTTAAAAAATATATGAAAATCATGTAAAATGATTACAATGGACCACATCCGGGTATAAGAAAAAACTTTGCCACAGTAACAATGAATGACTTCTTGAAATTGAAATTCTTGGGCTAAAGATAGGCATGCACTTTACATTTTGGCATATTTTCTGAAACTTCTCTACAGAAGTGTTATGGCGACTTTGCCTTTCAGTTCTCAGAACTTGACAATCCATTTTCCAACACTGTTGAGATTCGGTGTTCTCCCTCTCTTTATTCTTTGTATTTGACAGGCAAAAACGCACATGTACTTTGTGTTTCCTTTGGATTACTAGATTGTGACGTGGAAAGACCTCTGGATCTTTGGTATGTCATCTTCAAAACAGTCCATATTGGGTTTTCCCATTTTTCTCAGTGATTTGTCTCTCCTCATTGACTTGTATGAGCTAGGTATGTGATGAAGCTCTGGTGAGCTGTGCAGACACCCAAAGGCACATCACCAAAATACTGTTTGCTAGCAACTGGCAACAGTTTTGCCTCTTGCATGGAGCCCTTTGGCAGAGCGTGAATTCGGATTCTTCTTATCCATTTGCAATGGAAGCCACGAGTTCTCCAAGGCTCCTGTGGGCAGAAGTGGTCCTGGGTAGAGCATGGACTCAGGCTGGGTTCCAATGTGGCAGGATGAACCCAGGCCTATACTGGGCCCTGGCTCCATTCCAGGTTGGCAAGGCGGATCTTGGCCAAGCCTGAGCTCCGGCAGAGGTCGGCCGGTGGCGGTAGGGACCGGTGGTATCCTGTGCCAGGGCTTCGGCCACAGGTCGTCCTGGAAGATGTGGAAGGGATCCTGAGCTCCTGAGGTGGTCTGGTGATGAGTGGAGGTAGTCCTGGGCCGAGCCTAAGGACCTACAGACTTCAGCAGGTGGCAGGTAGAACCTGGGCCTTCCCTGGGGCCTGGCTCTTGGGCAGAGCTTCAGATGCAGCAGGGGTCGGCCCCTGGCTGGATGGAAGGTGGTGTACCCTGGGCATGGTTGCCAGGCAGTGGGCGAGGCCTTCCTGAGCCAAGCGGAAGCTACAGCGGCGATCTGGCGGGGGCAGGATGAACTCGGACCTACCCTGTGCCCAGGCTCCCTTGCACTTCTGGCAAAGTGAATCTGGCTGGAGTCTCAGCTCTGGCAGGGGTCAGCAGGTGGCTGCATGGATCAAGGCCCCTCTAGAACTCCCGCGCAGGTGGAAGAGGCTGATCAGGGCAGAGCGGTGAGCTAGAGAAGAGGTCAGCCAGTGGTGGCATGGACCCTGGCTTACCCTGAGAAGGAGCTCCCTGCAGTTCAGCTGGGCGGATCAGGCCTGGGCCTGACCTGCGCAAGGGTCTGCAGGTGGCCGGATGGAACTTGGCTTACCCTTGCCCAGGCTCCTGAGCAGCTGGCTTGGCTGATCTGGCAGGAGCCTGAGCTCCGGAAGGTATTCCCTGTGGCCAGAGGTGGTCGTGGGTCTGGCCTGAGCTCTGTTGCGGGTCAGCCTGTGGCAGGATGGAGCCAGGCCTACCTTGGGCCAGGCTCCCCTGCCTGACAGAGAGGCTGACCTGGGCTGGGGCTGAACTCTAGCAGGTGTCTTCCAGTAGGCAGAGTCAGTGCAGGGCGGAGCCTGAGCTCTGGCGGGCCCCTGACAGTGGGCGGAGTCATTCCTGGGCTGAGTTGGAGTTCCAGCAGGGCCCAGCCTGAGGCGGGATGGCCCCGTGACTACCCTCCGCCCAAGCTGGCCTGGAGTTCAGCAGGGCGGATCAGGCCTGGGCCTGATCTGCACGGGGGCCCCCTGGTGGTGGGATGGAACTGTGCTTACCCTTGCCCAGGCTTCTGCGCAGCAGGACCTGGCGGATCAGCTAGGAGCCTGAGCTCAGGGAAAGTAGGCGGAGTCAGTGCAGAGCTGATCCTGAGCTCTGCTGGGCCACTGACAGGGGGCGGAGTCACTCCTGGACCCAGCCTGAGCCCCAGCAGGGCTTCAGCCTGAGGCAGGAGCTACCTTTGACTACCATTTGCCTCCTCATGTCTTCCTGGGAGGTCTGGGCCAATCTGAGCTCCCAAGGATGTTTGCTGATGAGTGAAAACAGTTTTCCTCTGTTGGATATCCCTGAGGACTATTCAGCACAGGAAGAATGACAAGGCTGTTGCAACCAGCGCGACCAAACCTGACATTCCAGCTAGGGGTCAGGACAGAGAATCAGCAGATCATCAACACACTCCGGAAACCAGGGATGCTGTGATGGTACGCAGAAGCCCACAGGTATGCTCGGGCTCAGTCCGCCAGCCAAAAATCCTTGTGAACAGGAGGACAGTAAAGAACCCTACGTGGTTAACGAAAGGCAGACTATTTAGGACAAACTCGGTCCACCAGATTGGTGTTGATTCAGGAAAGAAGACAATGATGACAGGAGCATGTGGATGCACAAATTCATGTGTCTTGTGTGTTAAGAAGAAAGGGCTTGAACCTGGTGTCCTGTCACATGGAGGCTGAGGCAGAAGGATTATGAGTTCAAAGCCGGCATCAGCAACTTAGCAAGGCCATTAGCAATTCAGTGAGGCTCTGACTGCAGATTAAATACCAAAAAAAAAAAAAATAGGGAGGAGGGGGGTGCTAGTGATGGAGCTTGGTGGTTAAGCATCCCAGGGCTCCATCCCCAATGAAATGAAAATAAATCATGTGGTTGAACCCAGAGAGGAAGATCCCACTGAAATACATTCAAATAGCTATATGCAACGTTCAGATATTGTTCTCCTAAGTCTTTGAGTTCTAAGTCAATAAAACTATGAAAATAAAGAATCACATCCTAATAGGTAAAGTGTATTCTTTCAGAGAGAGGCCAGTGTTGACCAGCTATCTACTTTCCTCATTTCAATTTCTATAAGATCTTACTTCCCGAAGGTATCGTGAGAGAAAACAAGGTATAAAGTCATGTTGCAAAATTAGGTCACAAAAGTATACATGTGTGAGTTATGTGTGTGTGTGTGTGTGTGTGTGTGTGTGTGTGTTTAAATTTTTTATTTGGTACCAGGGATGGAAATTCAGAGGCACTCAACCACTGAGCCGTATCCCAAGCCCTATTTTGTATTTCATTTGGAGACAGGGTCTCCTCTGACTGAGTTGCTTACTGCCTCACAGTTCCTGAGGCTTGGTTTGAACTTGAAATCCTCCAGCCTCAATCCCCCAAGGCATAGGCCATCATGCCCAACACCAAAGTACCATTTTGGAAAAAATAAAAGAAGTCGGGGATTTAGCACAAGAGGTATTCCTCACACAGTGAATTGTAAAGTCTGAAGGGTGGCAACTGGGAACAGAGTGACAGGACTCAAAAGAGAGATCAGGAAAGACTTGCATAGATAAAACATTTGATAACATCACAAAGGTCACATTTCCATTATTTGGAGAAAGACATATGGTTCCATAAAAGGTAGTGGGAACATTGTGAAGATGCCTAATGATGTAGTTAAGAACATGAAATCCAATCCCTCTCTCAATCTTTCCATCGAAAAGAACCCCAGATGCTCTGATACACTCAATGTATAAATCATCAAAGTCCAGGAACAAAATAAATGAATGTTTACACAATGGAGGAGGATTTCTAAACCTCAATGTGGAAAGCAGGAAGGCAAAGTTGGTTACTAATGCGAGTTTTGTATGTATATGGAGGTGTAGGGTGTGTGGACATGTACACACATACACCAGCACACATTGCTCTTGTACTTTGGTGGTGTTAAAATAAATCTTGGAAATAATCCAGTTCATACAGACAGGAAGTAGAACGGTGCTTACTGGGATGAGTTTCAGGGAAAAGTGGCAAGAGAGTATTTAATGAGGACAGGTTGAATCTGTGAGTAGAAAAGTCCTGGGGATGGACAAATGATAGTGATGGCTGTATCATTAGGAGATTCTCTTTGGTGCCATAGAAGCATACTCCTTTATAAAGAGTGAACATGTTAAATGTCTCATATCGAGAACATGTACAACTGCAACTGTGTTAATTTTGTTTTTTAAATACCACGTCTACTCTTTTTTTTAAAGATTGTTTGTCTTAGTTGTTGATAGATCTTTATTTTATTTATTTGTGAAAGGTGCCCAGAAAGGAAGACCTTGGAGGCAAATGTGCTTCGGCTGAGCTGCAGTCCCAGCCCAAGTGGTAACTTAAGGAAAAAAAGTGTCTGAGTTACAATCCCACAAGGAATCTGTTGAAAGATACATAAAAGTACTTTTTTGAAAGAGAGAGAGAGAGAGAGAGAGAGAGAGAGAGAGAGAAAAGTCTAACTCTTAGTTTGCAGGGGACTCAACGTGTTTGTTGGTAGGGGGTGCTGAGGATCGAACCCGGCTCACAGGCGTGCCAGGCGAGCGCGCTACCGCTTGAGCCATACGGCCGCGAACTGTCAAAGTGTTTTGAAGAAAGAAAACCTCAGCGCGGATAGGGTTGAGGCTCACTGGTACAGTGCTTGGTAGCATAAGAGAGGCTCTGGGTTTGATCCTCAGCACCACATCAAAATAAATGAATAAAATAAAATCATTGGCTCCAAATACATCCCCCACTGCCCCCCCCCCAAAAAAAAAACCTTTTAAAAAATATATGAAAATCATGTAAAATGATTACAATGGACCACATCCGGGTATAAGAAAAAACTTTGCCACAGTAACAATGAATGACTTCTTGAAATTGAAATTCTTGGGCTAAAGATAGGCATGCACTTTACATTTTGGCATATTTTCTGAAACTTCTCTACAGAAGTGTTATGGCGACTTTGCCTTTCAGTTCTCAGAACTTGACAATCCATTTTCCAACACTGTTGAGATTCGGTGTTCTCCCTCTCTTTATTCTTTGTATTTGACAGGCAAAAACGCACATGTACTTTGTGTTTCCTTTGGATTACTAGATTGTGACGTGGAAAGACCTCTGGATCTTTGGTATGTCATCTTCAAAACAGTCCATATTGGGTTTTCCCATTTTTCTCAGTGATTTGTCTCTCCTCATTGACTTGTATGAGCTAGGTATGTGATGAAGCTCTGGTGAGCTGTGCAGACACCCAAAGGCACATCACCAAAATACTGTTTGCTAGCAACTGGCAACAGTTTTGCCTCTTGCATGGAGCCCTTTGGCAGAGCGTGAATTCGGATTCTTCTTATCCATTTGCAATGGAAGCCACGAGTTCTCCAAGGCTCCTGTGGGCAGAAGTGGTCCTGGGTAGAGCATGGACTCAGGCTGGGTTCCAATGTGGCAGGATGAACCCAGGCCTATACTGGGCCCTGGCTCCATTCCAGGTTGGCAAGGCGGATCTTGGCCAAGCCTGAGCTCCGGCAGAGGTCGGCCGGTGGCGGTAGGGACCGGTGGTATCCTGTGCCAGGGCTTCGGCCACAGGTCGTCCTGGAAGATGTGGAAGGGATCCTGAGCTCCTGAGGTGGTCTGGTGATGAGTGGAGGTAGTCCTGGGCCGAGCCTAAGGACCTACAGACTTCAGCAGGTGGCAGGTAGAACCTGGGCCTTCCCTGGGGCCTGGCTCTTGGGCAGAGCTTCAGATGCAGCAGGGGTCGGCCCCTGGCTGGATGGAAGGTGGTGTACCCTGGGCATGGTTGCCAGGCAGTGGGCGAGGCCTTCCTGAGCCAAGCGGAAGCTACAGCGGCGATCTGGCGGGGGCAGGATGAACTCGGACCTACCCTGTGCCCAGGCTCCCTTGCACTTCTGGCAAAGTGAATCTGGCTGGAGTCTCAGCTCTGGCAGGGGTCAGCAGGTGGCTGCATGGATCAAGGCCCCTCTAGAACTCCCGCGCAGGTGGAAGAGGCTGGTCAGGGCAGAGCGGTGAGCTAGAGAAGAGGTCAGCCAGTGGTGGCATGGACCCTGGCTTACCCTGAGAAGGAGCTCCCTGCAGTTCAGCTGGGCGGATCAGGCCTGGGCCTGACCTGCGCAAGGGTCTGCAGGTGGCCGGATGGAACTTGGCTTACCCTTGCCCAGGCTCCTGAGCAGCTGGCTTGGCTGATCTGGCAGGAGCCTGAGCTCCGGAAGGTATTCCCTGTGGCCAGAGGTGGTCGTGGGTCTGGCCTGAGCTCTGTTGCGGGTCAGCCTGTGGCAGGATGGAGCCAGGCCTACCTTGGGCCAGGCTCCCCTGCCTGACAGAGAGGCTGACCTGGGCTGGGGCTGAACTCTAGCAGGTGTCTTCCAGTAGGCAGAGTCAGTGCAGGGCGGAGCCTGAGCTCTGGCGGGCCCCTGACAGTGGGCGGAGTCATTCCTGGGCTGAGTTGGAGTTCCAGCAGGGCCCAGCCTGAGGCGGGATGGCCCCGTGACTACCCTCCGCCCAAGCTGGCCTGGAGTTCAGCAGGGCGGATCAGGCCTGGGCCTGATCTGCACGGGGGCCCCCTGGTGGTGGGATGGAACTGTGCTTACCCTTGCCCAGGCTTCTGCGCAGCAGGACCTGGGGGATCAGCTAGGAGCCTGAGCTCAGGGAAAGTAGGCGGAGTCAGTGCAGAGCTGATCCTGAGCTCTGCTGGGCCACTGACAGGGGGCGGAGTCACTCCTGGACCCAGCCTGAGCCCCAGCAGGGCTTCAGCCTGAGGCAGGAGCTACCTTTGACTACCATTTGCCTCCTCATGTCTTCCTGGGAGGTCTGGGCCAATCTGAGCTCCCAAGGATGTTTGCTGATGAGTGAAAACAGTTTTCCTCTGTTGGATATCCCTGAGGACTATTCAGCACAGGAAGAATGACAAGGCTGTTGCAACCAGCGCGACCAAACCTGACATTCCAGCTAGGGGTCAGGACAGAGAATCAGCAGATCATCAACACACTCCGGAAACCAGGGATGCTGTGATGGTACGCAGAAGCCCACAGGTATGCTCGGGCTCAGTCCGCCAGCCAAAAATCCTTGTGAACAGGAGGACAGTAAAGAACCCTACGTGGTTAACGAAAGGCAGACTATTTAGGACAAACTCGGTCCACCAGATTGGTGTTGATTCAGGAAAGAAGACAATGATGACAGGAGCATGTGGATGCACAAATTCATGTGTCTTGTGTGTTAAGAAGAAAGGGCTTGAACCTGGTGTCCTGTCACATGGAGGCTGAGGCAGAAGGATTATGAGTTCAAAGCCGGCATCAGCAACTTAGCAAGGCCATTAGCAATTCAGTGAGGCTCTGACTGCAAATTAAATACCAAAAAAAAAAAAAAAAAAAAATAGGGAGGAGGGGGGTGCTAGTGATGGAGCTTGGTGGTTAAGCATCCCAGGGCTCCATCCCCAATGAAATGAAAATAAATCATGTGGTTGAACCCAGAGAGGAAGATCCCACTGAAATACATTCAAATAGCTATATGCAACGTTCAGATATTGTTCTCCTAAGTCTTTGAGTTCTAAGTCAATAAAACTATGAAAATAAAGAATCACATCCTAATAGGTAAAGTGTATTCTTTCAGAGAGAGGCCAGTGTTGACCAGCTATCTACTTTCCTCATTTCAATTTCTATAAGATCTTACTTCCCGAAGGTATCGTGAGAGAAAACAAGGTATAAAGTCATGTTGCAAAATTAGGTCACAAAAGTATACATGTGTGAGTTATGTGTGTGTGTGTGTGTGTGTGTGTGTGTGTGTTTAAATTTTTTATTTGGTACCAGGGATGGAAATTCAGAGGCACTCAACCACTGAGCCGTATCCCAAGCCCTATTTTGTATTTCATTTGGAGACAGGGTCTCCTCTGACTGAGTTGCTTACTGCCTCACAGTTCCTGAGGCTTGGTTTGAACTTGAAATCCTCCAGCCTCAATCCCCCAAGGCATAGGCCATCATGCCCAACACCAAAGTACCATTTTGGAAAAAATAAAAGAAGTCGGGGATTTAGCACAAGAGGTATTCCTCACACAGTGAATTGTAAAGTCTGAAGGGTGGCAACTGGGAACAGAGTGACAGGACTCAAAAGAGAGATCAGGAAAGACTTGCATAGATAAAACATTTGATAACATCACAAAGGTCACATTTCCATTATTTGGAGAAAGACATATGGTTCCATAAAAGGTAGTGGGAACATTGTGAAGATGCCTAATGATGTAGTTAAGAACATGAAATCCAATCCCTCTCTCAATCTTTCCATCGAAAAGAACCCCAGATGCTCTGATACACTCAATGTATAAATCATCAAAGTCCAGGAACAAAATAAATGAATGCTTACACAATGGAGGAGGATTTCTAAACCTCAATGTGGAAACCAGGAAGGCAAAGTTGGTTACTAATGCGAGTTTTGTATGTATATGGAGGTGTAGTGTGTGTGGACATGTACACACATACACCAGCACACATTGCTCTTGTACTTTGGTGGTGTTAAAATAAATCTTGGAAATAATCCAATTCATACAGACAGGAAGTAGAACGGTGCTTACTGGGATGAGTTTCAGGGAAAAGTGGCAAGAGAGTATTTAATGAGGACAGGTTGAATCTGTGAGTAGAAAAGTCCTGGGGATGGACAAATGATAGTGATGGCTGTATCATTAGGAGATTCTCTTTGGTGCCATAGAAGCATACTCCTTTATAAAGAGTGAACATGTTAAATGTCTCATATCGAGAACATGTACAACTGCAACTGTGTTAATTTTGTTTTTAAAATACCACGTCTACTCTTTTTTTTAAAGATTGTTTGTCTTAGTTGTTGATAGATCTTTATTTTATTTATTTGTGAAAGGTGCCCAGAAAGGAAGACCTTGGAGGCAAATGTGCTTCGGCTGAGCTGCAGTCCCAGCCCAAGTGGTAACTTAAGGAAAAAAAGTGTCTGAGTTACAATCCCACAAGGAATCTGTTGAAAGATACGTAAAAGTACTTTTTTGAAAGAGAGAGAGAGAGAGAGAGAGAGAAAAGTCTAACTCTTAGTTTGCAGGGGACCCAACGTGTTTGTTAGTAGGGGGTGCTGAGGATCGAACCCGGCCCACAGGCGTGCCAGGCGAGCGCGCTACCGCTTGAGCCATATGGCCGCGAACTGTCAAAGTGTTTTGAAGAAAGAAAACCTCAGCGCGGATAGGGTTGAGGCTCACTGGTACAGTGCTTGGTAGCATAAGAGAGGCTCTGGGTTTGATCCTCAGCACCACATCAAAATAAATGAATAAAATAAAATCATTGGCTCCAAATACATCCCCCACTGCCCCCCCCCAAAAAAAAAACCTTTTAAAAAATATATGAAAATCATGTAAAATGATTACAATGGACCACATCCGGGTATAAGAAAAAACTTTGCCACAGTAACAATGAATGACTTCTTGAAATTGAAATTCTTGGGCTAAAGATAGGCATGCACTTTACATTTTGGCATATTTTCTGAAACTTCTCTACAGAAGTGTTATGGCGACTTTGCTTTTCAGTTCTCAGAACTTGACAATCCATTTTCCAACACTGTTGAGATTCGGTGTTCTCCCTCTCTTTATTCTTCGTATTTGACAGGCAAAAACGCACATGTACTTTGTGTTTCCTTTGGATTACTAGATTGTGACGTGGAAAGACCTCTGGATCTTTGGTATGTCATCTTCAAAACAGTCCATATTGGGTTTTCCCATTTTTCTCAGTGATTTGTCTCTCCTCATTGACTTGTATGAGCTAGGTATGTGATGAAGCTCTGGTGAGCTGTGCAGACACCCAAAGGCACATCACCAAAATACTGTTTGCTAGCAACTGGCAACAGTTTTGCCTCTTGCATGGAGCCCTTTGGCAGAGCGTGAATTCGGATTCTTCTTATCCATTTGCAATGGAAGCCACGAGTTCTCCAAGGCTCCTGTGGGCAGAAGTGGTCCTGGGTAGAGCATGGACTCAGGCTGGGTTCCAATGTGGCAGGATGAACCCAGGCCTATACTGGGCCCTGGCTCCATTCCAGGTTGGCAAGGCGGATCTTGGCCAAGCCTGAGCTCCGGCAGAGGTCGGCCGGTGGCGGTAGGGACCGGTGGTATCCTGTGCCAGGGCTTCGGCCACAGGTCGTCCTGGAAGATGTGGAAGGGATCCTGAGCTCCTGAGGTGGTCTGGTGATGAGTGGAGGTAGTCCTGGGCCGAGCCTAAGGACCTACAGACTTCAGCAGGTGGCAGGTAGAACCTGGGCCTTCCCTGGGGCCTGGCTCTTGGGCAGAGCTTCAGATGCAGCAGGGGTCGGCCCCTGGCTGGATGGAAGGTGGTGTACCCTGGGCATGGTTGCCAGGCAGTGGGCCAGGCCTTCCTGAGCCAAGCGGAAGCTACAGCGGCGATCTGGCGGGGGCAGGATGAACTCGGACCTACCCTGTGCCCAGGCTCCCTTGCACTTCTGGCAAAGTGAATCTGGCTGGAGTCTCAGCTCTGGCAGGGGTCAGCAGGTGGCTGCATGGATCAAGGCCCCTCTAGAACTCCCGCGCAGGTGGAAGAGGCTGGTCAGGGCAGAGCGGTGAGCTAGAGAAGAGGTCAGCCAGTGGTGGCATGGACCCTGGCTTACCCTGAGAAGGAGCTCCCTGCAGTTCAGCTGGGCGGATCAGGCCTGGGCCTGACCTGCGCAAGGGTCTGCAGGTGGCCGGATGGAACTTGGCTTACCCTTGCCCAGGCTCCTGAGCAGCTGGCTTGGCTGATCTGGCAGGAGCCTGAGCTCCGGAAGGTATTCCCTGTGGCCAGAGGTGGTCGTGGGTCTGGCCTGAGCTCTGTTGCGGGTCAGCCTGTGGCAGGATGGAGCCAGGCCTACCTTGGGCCAGGCTCCCCTGCCTGACAGAGAGGCTGACCTGGGCTGGGGCTGAACTCTAGCAGGTGTCTTCCAGTAGGCAGAGTCAGTGCAGGGCGGAGCCTGAGCTCTGGCGGGCCCCTGACAGTGGGCGGAGTCATTCCTGGGCTGAGTTGGAGTTCCAGCAGGGCCCAGCCTGAGGCGGGATGGCCCCGTGACTACCCTCCGCCCAAGCTGGCCTGGAGTTCAGCAGGGCGGATCAGGCCTGGGCCTGATCTGCACGGGGGCCCCCTGGTGGTGGGATGGAACTGTGCTTACCCTTGCCCAGGCTTCTGCGCAGCAGGACCTGGGGGATCAGCTAGGAGCCTGAGCTCAGGGAAAGTAGGCGGAGTCAGTGCAGAGCTGATCCTGAGCTCTGCTGGGCCACTGACAGGGGGCGGAGTCACTCCTGGACCCAGCCTGAGCCCCAGCAGGGCTTCAGCCTGAGGCAGGAGCTACCTTTGACTACCATTTGCCTCCTCATGTCTTCCTGGGAGGTCTGGGCCAATCTGAGCTCCCAAGGATGTTTGCTGATGAGTGAAAACAGTTTTCCTCTGTTGGATATCCCTGAGGACTATTCAGCACAGGAAGAATGACAAGGCTGTTGCAACCAGCGCGACCAAACCTGACATTCCAGCTAGGGGTCAGGACAGAGAATCAGCAGATCATCAACACACTCCGGAAACCAGGGATGCTGTGATGGTACGCAGAAGCCCACAGGTATGCTCGGGCTCAGTCCGCCAGCCAAAAATCCTTGTGAACAGGAGGACAGTAAAGAACCCTACGTGGTTAACGAAAGGCAGACTATTTAGGACAAACTCGGTCCACCAGATTGGTGTTGATTCAGGAAAGAAGACAATGATGACAGGAGCATGTGGATGCACAAATTCATGTGTCTTGTGTGTTAAGAAGAAAGGGCTTGAACCTGGTGTCCTGTCACATGGAGGCTGAGGCAGAAGGATTATGAGTTCAAAGCCGGCATCAGCAACTTAGCAAGGCCATTAGCAATTCAGTGAGGCTCTGACTGCAGATTAAATACCAAAAAAAAAAAAAAAAAAAAAATAGGGAGGAGGGGGGTGCTAGTGATGGAGCTTGGTGGTTAAGCATCCCAGGGCTCCATCCCCAATGAAATGAAAATAAATCATGTGGTTGAACCCAGAGAGGAAGATCCCACTGAAATACATTCAAATAGCTATATGCAACGTTCAGATATTGTTCTCCTAAGTCTTTGAGTTCTAAGTCAATAAAACTATGAAAATAAAGAATCACATCCTAATAGGTAAAGTGTATTCTTTCAGAGAGAGGCCAGTGTTGACCAGCTATCTACTTTCCTCATTTCAATTTCTATAAGATCTTACTTCCCGAAGGTATCGTGAGAGAAAACAAGGTATAAAGTCATGTTGCAAAATTAGGTCACAAAAGTATACATGTGTGAGTTATGTGTGTGTGTGTGTGTGTGTGTGTGTGTGTGTGTGTGTTTAAATTTTTTATTTGGTACCAGGGATGGAAATTCAGAGGCACTCAACCACTGAGCCGTATCCCAAGCCCTATTTTGTATTTCATTTGGAGACAGGGTCTCCTCTGACTGAGTTGCTTACTGCCTCACAGTTCCTGAGGCTTGGTTTGAACTTGAAATCCTCCAGCCTCAATCCCCCAAGGCATAGGCCATCATGCCCAACACCAAAGTACCATTTTGGAAAAAATAAAAGAAGTCGGGGATTTAGCACAAGAGGTATTCCTCACACAGTGAACTGTAAAGTCTGAAGGGTGGCAACTGGGAACAGAGTGACAGGACTCAAAAGAGAGATCAGGAAAGACTTGCATAGATAAAACATTTGATAACATCACAAAGGTCACATTTCCATTATTTGGAGAAAGACATATGGTTCCATAAAAGGTAGTGGGAACATTGTGAAGATGCCTAATGATGTAGTTAAGAACATGAAATCCAATCCCTCTCTCAATCTTTCCATCGAAAAGAACCCCAGATGCTCTGATACACTCAATGTATAAATCATCAAAGTCCAGGAACAAAATAAATGAATGCTTACACAATGGAGGAGGATTTCTAAACCTCAATGTGGAAACCAGGAAGGCAAAGTTGGTTACTAATGCGAGTTTTGTATGTATATGGAGGTGTAGTGTGTGTGGACATGTACACACATACACCAGCACACATTGCTCTTGTACTTTGGTGGTGTTAAAATAAATCTTGGAAATAATCCAATTCCTACAGACAGGAAGTAGAACGGTGCTTACTGGGATGAGTTTCAGGGAAAAGTGGCAAGAGAGTATTTAATGAGGACAGGTTGAATCTGTGAGTAGAAAAGTCCTGGGGATGGACAAATGATAGTGATGGCTGTATCATTAGGAGATTCTCTTTGGTGCCATAGAAGCATACTCCTTTATAAAGAGTGAACATGTTAAATGTCTCATATCGAGAACATGTACAACTGCAACTGTGTTAATTTTGTTTTTAAAATACCACGTCTACTCTTTTTTTTAAAGATTGTTTGTCTTAGTTGTTGATAGATCTTTATTTTATTTATTTGTGAAAGGTGCCCAGAAAGGAAGACCTTGGAGGCAAATGTGCTTCGGCTGAGCTGCAGTCCCAGCCCAAGTGGTAACTTAAGGAAAAAAAGTGTCTGAGTTACAATCCCACAAGGAATCTGTTGAAAGATACGTAAAAGTACTTTTTTGAAAGAGAGAGAGAGAGAGAGAGAGAGAAAAGTCTAACTCTTAGTTTGCAGGGGACCCAACGTGTTTGTTAGTAGGGGGTGCTGAGGATCGAACCCGGCTCACAGGCGTGCCAGGCGAGCGCGCTACCGCTTGAGCCATATGGCCGCGAACTGTCAAAGTGTTTTGAAGAAAGAAAACCTCAGCGCGGATAGGGTTGAGGCTCACTGGTACAGTGCTTGGTAGCATAAGAGAGGCTCTGGGTTTGATCCTCAGCACCACATCAAAATAAATGAATAAAATAAAATCATTGGCTCCAAATACATCCCCCACTGCCCCCCCCCCCAAAAAAAACCTTTTAAAAAATATATGAAAATCATGTAAAATGATTACAATGGACCACATCCGGGTATAAGAAAAAACTTTGCCACAGTAACAATGAATGACTTCTTGAAATTGAAATTCTTGGGCTAAAGATAGGCATGCACTTTACATTTTGGCATATTTTCTGAAACTTCTCTACAGAAGTGTTATGGCGACTTTGCCTTTCAGTTCTCAGAACTTGACAATCCATTTTCCAACACTGTTGAGATTCGGTGTTCTCCCTCTCTTTATTCTTTGTATTTGACAGGCAAAAACGCACATGTACTTTGTGTTTCCTTTGGATTACTAGATTGTGACGTGGAAAGACCTCTGGATCTTTGGTATGTCATCTTCAAAACAGTCCATATTGGGTTTTCCCATTTTTCTCAGTGATTTGTCTCTCCTCATTGACTTGTATGAGCTAGGTATGTGATGAAGCTCTGGTGAGCTGTGCAGACACCCAAAGGCACATCACCAAAATACTGTTTGCTAGCAACTGGCAACAGTTTTGCCTCTTGCATGGAGCCCTTTGGCAGAGCGTGAATTCGGATTCTTCTTATCCATTTGCAATGGAAGCCACGAGTTCTCCAAGGCTCCTGTGGGCAGAAGTGGTCCTGGGTAGAGCATGGACTCAGGCTGGGTTCCAATGTGGCAGGATGAACCCAGGCCTATACTGGGCCCTGGCTCCATTCCAGGTTGGCAAGGCGGATCTTGGCCAAGCCTGAGCTCCGGCAGAGGTCGGCCGGTGGCGGTAGGGACCGGTGGTATCCTGTGCCAGGGCTTCGGCCACAGGTCGTCCTGGAAGATGTGGAAGGGATCCTGAGCTCCTGAGGTGGTCTGGTGATGAGTGGAGGTAGTCCTGGGCCGAGCCTAAGGACCTACAGACTTCAGCAGGTGGCAGGTAGAACCTGGGCCTTCCCTGGGGCCTGGCTCTTGGGCAGAGCTTCAGATGCAGCAGGGGTCGGCCCCTGGCTGGATGGAAGGTGGTGTACCCTGGGCATGGTTGCCAGGCAGTGGGCGAGGCCTTCCTGAGCCAAGCGGAAGCTACAGCGGCGATCTGGCGGGGGCAGGATGAACTCGGACCTACCCTGTGCCCAGGCTCCCTTGCACTTCTGGCAAAGTGAATCTGGCTGGAGTCTCAGCTCTGGCAGGGGTCAGCAGGTGGCTGCATGGATCAAGGCCCCTCTAGAACTCCCGCGCAGGTGGAAGAGGCTGGTCAGGGCAGAGCGGTGAGCTAGAGAAGAGGTCAGCCAGTGGTGGCATGGACCCTGGCTTACCCTGAGAAGGAGCTCCCTGCAGTTCAGCTGGGCGGATCAGGCCTGGGCCTGACCTGCGCAAGGGTCTGCAGGTGGCCGGATGGAACTTGGCTTACCCTTGCCCAGGCTCCTGAGCAGCTGGCTTGGCTGATCTGGCAGGAGCCTGAGCTCCGGAAGGTATTCCCTGTGGCCAGAGGTGGTCGTGGGTCTGGCCTGAGCTCTGTTGCGGGTCAGCCTGTGGCAGGATGGAGCCAGGCCTACCTTGGGCCAGGCTCCCCTGCCTGACAGAGAGGCTGACCTGGGCTGGGGCTGAACTCTAGCAGGTGTCTTCCAGTAGGCAGAGTCAGTGCAGGGCGGAGCCTGAGCTCTGGCGGGCCCCTGACAGTGGGCGGAGTCATTCCTGGGCTGAGTTGGAGTTCCAGCAGGGCCCAGCCTGAGGCGGGATGGCCCCGTGACTACCCTCCGCCCAAGCTGGCCTGGAGTTCAGCAGGGCGGATCAGGCCTGGGCCTGATCTGCACGGGGGCCCCCTGGTGGTGGGATGGAACTGTGCTTACCCTTGCCCAGGCTTCTGCGCAGCAGGACCTGGCGGATCAGCTAGGAGCCTGAGCTCAGGGAAAGTAGGCGGAGTCAGTGCAGAGCTGATCCTGAGCTCTGCTGGGCCACTGACAGGGGGCGGAGTCACTCCTGGACCCAGCCTGAGCCCCAGCAGGGCTTCAGCCTGAGGCAGGAGCTACCTTTGACTACCATTTGCCTCCTCATGTCTTCCTGGGAGGTCTGGGCCAATCTGAGCTCCCAAGGATGTTTGCTGATGAGTGAAAACAGTTTTCCTGTGTTGCATATCCCTGAGGACTATTCAGCACAGGAAGAATGACAAGGCTGTTGCAACCAGCGCGACCAAACCTGACATTCCAGCTAGGGGTCAGGACAGAGAATCAGCAGATCATCAACACACTCCGGAAACCAGGGATGCTGTGATGGTACGCAGAAGCCCACAGGTATGCTCGGGCTCAGTCCGCCAGCCAAAAATCCTTGTGAACAGGAGGACAGTAAAGAACCCTACGTGGTTAACGAAAGGCAGACTATTTAGGACAAACTCGGTCCACCAGATTGGTGTTGATTCAGGAAAGAAGACAATGATGACAGGAGCATGTGGATGCACAAATTCATGTGTCTTGTGTGTTAAGAAGAAAGGGCTTGAACCTGGTGTCCTGTCACATGGAGGCTGAGGCAGAAGGATTATGAGTTCAAAGCCGGCATCAGCAACTTAGCAAGGCCATTAGCAATTCAGTGAGGCTCTGACTGCAGATTAAATACCAAAAAAAAAAAAAAAAAAAATAGGGAGGAGGGGGGTGCTAGTGATGGAGCTTGGTGGTTAAGCATCCCAGGGCTCCATCCCCAATGAAATGAAAATAAATCATGTGGTTGAACCCAGAGAGGAAGATCCCACTGAAATACATTCAAATAGCTATATGCAATGTTCAGATATTGTTCTCCTAAGTCTTTGAGTTCTAAGTCAATAAAACTATGAAAATAAAGAATCACATCCTAATAGGTAAAGTGTATTCTTTCAGAGAGAGGCCAGTGTTGACCAGCTATCTACTTTCCTCATTTCAATTTCTATAAGATCTTACTTCCCGAAGGTATCGTGAGAGAAAACAAGGTATAAAGTCATGTTGCAAAATTAGGTCACAAAAGTATACATGTGTGAGTTATGTGTGTGTGTGTGTGTGTGTTTAAATTTTTTATTTGGTACCAGGGATGGAAATTCAGAGGCACTCAACCACTGAGCCGTATCCCAAGCCCTATTTTGTATTTCATTTGGAGACAGGGTCTCCTCTGACTGAGTTGCTTACTGCCTCACAGTTCCTGAGGCTTGGTTTGAACTTGAAATCCTCCAGCCTCAATCCCCCAAGGCATAGGCCATCATGCCCAACACCAAAGTACCATTTTGAAAAAAATAAAAGAAGTCGGGGATTTAGCACAAGAGGTATTCCTCACACAGTGAATTGTAAAGTCTGAAGGGTGGCAACTGGGAACAGAGTGACAGGACTCAAAAGAGAGATCAGGAAAGACTTGCATAGATAAAACATTTGATAACATCACAAAGGTCACATTTCCATTATTTGGAGAAAGACATATGGTTCCATAAAAGGTAGTGGGAACATTGTGAAGATGCCTAATGATGTAGTTAAGAACATGAAATCCAATCCCTCTCTCAATCTTTCCATCGAAAAGAACCCCAGATGCTCTGATACACTCAATGTATAAATCATCAAAGTCCAGGAACAAAATAAATGAATGCTTACACAATGGAGGAGGATTTCTAAACCTCAATGTGGAAACCAGGAAGGCAAAGTTGGTTACTAATGCGAGTTTTGTATGTATATGGAGGTGTAGTGTGTGTGGACATGTACACACATACACCAGCACACATTGCTCTTGTACTTTGGTGGTGTTAAAATAAATCTTGGAAATAATCCAATTCCTACAGACAGGAAGTAGAACGGTGCTTACTGGGATGAGTTTCAGGGAAAAGTGGCAAGAGAGTATTTAATGAGGACAGGTTGAATCTGTGAGTAGAAAAGTCCTGGGGATGGACAAATGATAGTGATGGCTGTATCATTAGGAGATTCTCTTTGGTGCCATAGAAGCATACTCCTTTATAAAGAGTGAACATGTTAAATGTCTCATATCGAGAACATGTACAACTGCAACTGTGTTAATTTTGTTTTTAAAATACCACGTCTACTCTTTTTTTTAAAGATTGTTTGTCTTAGTTGTTGATAGATCTTTATTTTATTTATTTGTGAAAGGTGCCCAGAAAGGAAGACCTTGGAGGCAAATGTGCTTCGGCTGAGCTGCAGTCCCAGCCCAAGTGGTAACTTAAGGAAAAAAAGTGTCTGAGTTACAATCCCACAAGGAATCTGTTGAAAGATACGTAAAAGTACTTTTTTGAAAGAGAGAGAGAGAGAGAGAGAGAGAGAAAAGTCTAACTCTTAGTTTGCAGGGGACCCAACGTGTTTGTTGGTAGGGGGTGCTGAGGATCGAACCCGGCTCACAGGCGTGCCAGGCGAGCGCGCTACCGCTTGAGCCATACGGCCGCGAACTGTCAAAGTGTTTTGAAGAAAGAAAACCTCAGCGCGGATAGGGTTGAGGCTCACTGGTACAGTGCTTGGTAGCATAAGAGAGGCTCTGGGTTTGATCCTCAGCACCACATCAAAATAAATGAATAAAATAAAATCATTGGCTCCAAATACATCCCCCACTGCCCCCCCCCCCAAAAAAAAACCTTTTAAAAAATATATGAAAATCATGTAAAATGATTACAATGGACCACATCCGGGTATAAGAAAAAACTTTGCCACAGTAACAATGAATGACTTCTTGAAATTGAAATTCTTGGGCTAAAAATAGGCATGCACTTTACATTTTGGCATATTTTCTGAAACTTCTCTACAGAAGTGTTATGGCGACTTTGCCTTTCAGTTCTCAGAACTTGACAATCCATTTTCCAACACTGTTGAGATTCGGTGTTCTCCCTCTCTTTATTCTTTGTATTTGACAGGCAAAAACGCACATGTACTTTGTGTTTCCTTTGGATTACTAGATTGTGACGTGGAAAGACCTCTGGATCTTTGGTATGTCATCTTCAAAACAGTCCATATTGGGTTTTCCCATTTTTCTCAGTGATTTGTCTCTCCTCATTGACTTGTATGAGCTAGGTATGTGATGAAGCTCTGGTGAGCTGTGCAGACACCCAAAGGCACATCACCAAAATACTGTTTGCTAGCAACTGGCAACAGTTTTGCCTCTTGCATGGAGCCCTTTGGCAGAGCGTGAATTCGGATTCTTCTTATCCATTTGCAATGGAAGCCACGAGTTCTCCAAGGCTCCTGTGGGCAGAAGTGGTCCTGGGTAGAGCATGGACTCAGGCTGGGTTCCAATGTGGCAGGATGAACCCAGGCCTATACTGGGCCCTGGCTCCATTCCAGGTTGGCAAGGCGGATCTTGGCCAAGCCTGAGCTCCGGCAGAGGTCGGCCGGTGGCGGTAGGGACCGGTGGTATCCTGTGCCAGGGCTTCGGCCACAGGTTGTCCTGGAAGATGTGGAAGGGATCCTGAGCTCCTGAGGTGGTCTGGTGATGAGTGGAGGTAGTCCTGGGCCGAGCCTAAGGACCTACAGACTTCAGCAGGTGGCAGGTAGAACCTGGGCCTTCCCTGGGGCCTGGCTCTTGGGCAGAGCTTCAGATGCAGCAGGGGTCGGCCCCTGGCTGGATGGAAGGTGGTGTACCCTGGGCATGGTTGCCAGGCAGTGGGCGAGGCCTTCCTGAGCCAAGCGGAAGCTACAGCGGCGATCTGGCGGGGGCAGGAAGAACTCGGACCTACCCTGTGCCCAGGCTCCCTTGCACTTCTGGCAAAGTGAATCTGGCTGGAGTCTCAGCTCTGGCAGGGGTCAGCAGGTGGCTGCATGGATCAAGGCCCCTCTAGAACTCCCGCGCAGGTGGAAGAGGCTGGTCAGGGCAGAGCGGTGAGCTAGAGAAGAGGTCAGCCAGTGGTGGCATGGACCCTGGCTTACCCTGAGAAGGAGCTCCCTGCAGTTCAGCTGGGCGGATCAGGCCTGGGCCTGACCTGCGCAAGGGTCTGCAGGTGGCCGGATGGAACTTGGCTTACCCTTGCCCAGGCTCCTGAGCAGCTGGCTTGGCTGATCTGGCAGGAGCCTGAGCTCCGGAAGGTATTCCCTGTGGCCAGAGGTGGTCGTGGGTCTGGCCTGAGCTCTGTTGCGGGTCAGCCTGTGGCAGGATGGAGCCAGGCCTACCTTGGGCCAGGCTCCCCTGCCTGACAGAGAGGCTGACCTGGGCTGGGGCTGAACTCTAGCAGGTGTCTTCCAGTAGGCAGAGTCAGTGCAGGGCGGAGCCTGAGCTCTGGCGGGCCCCTGACAGTGGGCGGAGTCATTCCTGGGCTGAGTTGGAGTTCCAGCAGGGCCCAGCCTGAGGCGGGATGGCCCCGTGACTACCCTCCGCCCAAGCTGGCCTGGAGTTCAGCAGGGCGGATCAGGCCTGGGCCTGATCTGCACGGGGGCCCCCTGGTGGTGGGATGGAACTGTGCTTACCCTTGCCCAGGCTTCTGCGCAGCAGGACCTGGCGGATCAGCTAGGAGCCTGAGCTCAGGGAAAGTAGGCGGAGTCAGTGCAGAGCTGATCCTGAGCTCTGCTGGGCCACTGACAGGGGGCGGAGTCACTCCTGGACCCAGCCTGAGCCCCAGCAGGGCTTCAGCCTGAGGCAGGAGCTACCTTTGACTACCATTTGCCTCCTCATGTCTTCCTGGGAGGTCTGGGCCAATCTGAGCTCCCAAGGATGTTTGCTGATGAGTGAAAACAGTTTTCCTCTGTTGGATATCCCTGAGGACTATTCAGCACAGGAAGAATGACAAGGCTGTTGCAACCAGCGCGACCAAACCTGACATTCCAGCTAGGGGTCAGGACAGAGAATCAGCAGATCATCAACACACTCCGGAAACCAGGGATGCTGTGATGGTACGCAGAAGCCCACAGGTATGCTCGGGCTCAGTCCGCCAGCCAAAAATCCTTGTGAACAGGAGGACAGTAAAGAACCCTACGTGGTTAACGAAAGGCAGACTATTTAGGACAAACTCGGTCCACCAGATTGGTGTTGATTCAGGAAAGAAGACAATGATGACAGGAGCATGTGGATGCACAAATTCATGTGTCTTGTGTGTTAAGAAGAAAGGGCTTGAACCTGGTGTCCTGTCACATGGAGGCTGAGGCAGAAGGATTATGAGTTCAAAGCCGGCATCAGCAACTTAGCAAGGCCATTAGCAATTCAGTGAGGCTCTGACTGCAGATTAAATACCAAAAAAAAAAAAAAAAAAATAGGGAGGAGGGGGGTGCTAGTGATGGAGCTTGGTGGTTAAGCATCCCAGGGCTCCATCCCCAATGAAATGAAAATAAATCATGTGGTTGAACCCAGAGAGGAAGATCCCACTGAAATACATTCAAATAGCTATATGCAACGTTCAGATATTGTTCTCCTAAGTCTTTGAGTTCTAAGTCAATAAAACTATGAAAATAAAGAATCACATCCTAATAGGTAAAGTGTACTCTTTCAGAGAGAGGCCAGTGTTGACCAGCTATCTACTTTCCTCATTTCAATTTCTATAAGATCTTACTTCCCGAAGGTATCGTGAGAGAAAACAAGGTATAAAGTCATGTTGCAAAATTAGGTCACAAAAGTATACATGTGTGAGTTATGTGTGTGTGTGTGTGTGTGTTTAAATTTTTTATTTGGTACCAGGGATGGAAATTCAGAGGCACTCAACCACTGAGCCGTATCCCAAGCCCTATTTTGTATTTCATTTGGAGACAGGGTCTCCTCTGACTGAGTTGCTTACTGCCTCACAGTTCCTGAGGCTTGGTTTGAACTTGAAATCCTCCAGCCTCAATCCCCCAAGGCATAGGCCATCATGCCCAACACCAAAGTACCATTTTGGAAAAAATAAAAGAAGTCGGGGATTTAGCACAAGAGGTATTCCTCACACAGTGAATTGTAAAGTCTGAAGGGTGGCAACTGGGAACAGAGTGACAGGACTCAAAAGAGAGATCAGGAAAGACTTGCATAGATAAAACATTTGATAACATCACAAAGGTCACATTTCCATTATTTGGAGAAAGACATATGGTTCCATAAAAGGTAGTGGGAACATTGTGAAGATGCCTAATGATGTAGTTAAGAACATGAAATCCAATCCCTCTCTCAATCTTTCCATCGAAAAGAACCCCAGATGCTCTGATACACTCAATGTATAAATCATCAAAGTCCAGGAACAAAATAAATGAATGCTTACACAATGGAGGAGGATTTCTAAACCTCAATGTGGAAACCAGGAAGGCAAAGTTGGTTACTAATGCGAGTTTTGTATGTATATGGAGGTGTAGTGTGTGTGGACATGTACACACATACACCAGCACACATTGCTCTTGTACTTTGGTGGTGTTAAAATAAATCTTGGAAATAATCCAATTCATACAGACAGGAAGTAGAACGGTGCTTACTGGGATGAGTTTCAGGGAAAAGTGGCAAGAGAGTATTTAATGAGGACAGGTTGAATCTGTGAGTAGAAAAGTCCTGGGGATGGACAAATGATAGTGATGGCTGTATCATTAGGAGATTCTCTTTGGTGCCATAGAAGCATACTCCTTTATAAAGAGTGAACATGTTAAATGTCTCATATCGAGAACATGTACAACTGCAACTGTGTTAATTTTGTTTTTAAAATACCACGTCTACTCTTTTTTTTAAAGATTGTTTGTCTTAGTTGTTGATAGATCTTTATTTTATTTATTTGTGAAAGGTGCCCAGAAAGGAAGACCTTGGAGGCAAATGTGCTTCGGCTGAGCTGCAGTCCCAGCCCAAGTGGTAACTTAAGGAAAAAAAGTGTCTGAGTTACAATCCCACAAGGAATCTGTTGAAAGATACGTAAAAGTACTTTTTTGAAAGAGAGAGAGAGAGAGAGAGAAAAGTCTAACTCTTAGTTTGCAGGGGACCCAACGTGTTTGTTGGTAGGGGGTGCTGAGGATCGAACCCGGCTCACAGGCGTGCCAGGCGAGCGCGCTACCGCTTGAGCCATACGGCCGCGAACTGTCAAAGTGTTTTGAAGAAAGAAAACCTCAGCGCGGATAGGGTTGAGGCTCACTGGTACAGTGCTTGGTAGCATAAGAGAGGCTCTGGGTTTGATCCTCAGCACCACATCAAAATAAATGAATAAAATAAAATCATTGGCTCCAAATACATCCCCCACTGCCCCCCCCCAAAAAAAAAACCTTTTAAAAAATATATGAAAATCATGTAAAATGATTACAATGGACCACATCCGGGTATAAGAAAAAACTTTGCCACAGTAACAATGAATGACTTCTTGAAATTGAAATTCTTGGGCTAAAGATAGGCATGCACTTTACATTTTGGCATATTTTCTGAAACTTCTCTACAGAAGTGTTATGGCGACTTTGCCTTTCAGTTCTCAGAACTTGACAATCCATTTTCCAACACTGTTGAGATTCGGTGTTCTCCCTCTCTTTATTCTTTGTATTTGACAGGCAAAAACGCACATGTACTTTGTGTTTCCTTTGGATTACTAGATTGTGACGTGGAAAGACCTCTGGATCTTTGGTATGTCATCTTCAAAACAGTCCATATTGGGTTTTCCCATTTTTCTCAGTGATTTGTCTCTCCTCATTGACTTGTATGAGCTAGGTATGTGATGAAGCTCTGGTGAGCTGTGCAGACACCCAAAGGCACATCACCAAAATACTGTTTGCTAGCAACTGGCAACAGTTTTGCCTCTTGCATGGAGCCCTTTGGCAGAGCGTGAATTCGGATTCTTCTTATCCATTTGCAATGGAAGCCACGAGTTCTCCAAGGCTCCTGTGGGCAGAAGTGGTCCTGGGTAGAGCATGGACTCAGGCTGGGTTCCAATGTGGCAGGATGAACCCAGGCCTATACTGGGCCCTGGCTCCATTCCAGGTTGGCAAGGCGGATCTTGGCCAAGCCTGAGCTCCGGCAGAGGTCGGCCGGTGGCGGTAGGGACCGGTGGTATCCTGTGCCAGGGCTTCGGCCACAGGTCGTCCTGGAAGATGTGGAAGGGATCCTGAGCTCCTGAGGTGGTCTGGTGATGAGTGGAGGTAGTCCTGGGCCGAGCCTAAGGACCTACAGACTTCAGCAGGTGGCAGGTAGAACCTGGGCCTTCCCTGGGGCCTGGCTCTTGGGCAGAGCTTCAGATGCAGCAGGGGTCGGCCCCTGGCTGGATGGAAGGTGGTGTACCCTGGGCATGGTTGCCAGGCAGTGGGCGAGGCCTTCCTGAGCCAAGCGGAAGCTACAGCGGCGATCTGGCGGGGGCAGGATGAACTCGGACCTACCCTGTGCCCAGGCTCCCTTGCACTTCTGGCAAAGTGAATCTGGCTGGAGTCTCAGCTCTGGCAGGGGTCAGCAGGTGGCTGCATGGATCAAGGCCCCTCTAGAACTCCCGCGCAGGTGGAAGAGGCTGGTCAGGGCAGAGCGGTGAGCTAGAGAAGAGGTCAGCCAGTGGTGGCATGGACCCTGGCTTACCCTGAGAAGGAGCTCCCTGCAGTTCAGCTGGGCGGATCAGGCCTGGGCCTGACCTGCGCAAGGGTCTGCAGGTGGCCGGATGGAACTTGGCTTACCCTTGCCCAGGCTCCTGAGCAGCTGGCTTGGCTGATCTGGCAGGAGCCTGAGCTCCGGAAGGTATTCCCTGTGGCCAGAGGTGGTCGTGGGTCTGGCCTGAGCTCTGTTGCGGGTCAGCCTGTGGCAGGATGGAGCCAGGCCTACCTTGGGCCAGGCTCCCCTGCCTGACAGAGAGGCTGACCTGGGCTGGGGCTGAACTCTAGCAGGTGTCTTCCAGTAGGCAGAGTCAGTGCAGGGCGGAGCCTGAGCTCTGGCGGGCCCCTGACAGTGGGCGGAGTCATTCCTGGGCTGAGTTGGAGTTCCAGCAGGGCCCAGCCTGAGGCGGGATGGCCCCGTGACTACCCTCCGCCCAAGCTGGCCTGGAGTTCAGCAGGGCGGATCAGGCCTGGGCCTGATCTGCACGGGGGCCCCCTGGTGGTGGGATGGAACTGTGCTTACCCTTGCCCAGGCTTCTGCGCAGCAGGACCTGGCGGATCAGCTAGGAGCCTGAGCTCAGGGAAAGTAGGCGGAGTCAGTGCAGAGCTGATCCTGAGCTCTGCTGGGCCACTGACAGGGGGCGGAGTCACTCCTGGACCCAGCCTGAGCCCCAGCAGGGCTTCAGCCTGAGGCAGGAGCTACCTTTGACTACCATTTGCCTCCTCATGTCTTCCTGGGAGGTCTGGGCCAATCTGAGCTCCCAAGGATGTTTGCTGATGAGTGAAAACAGTTTTCCTGTGTTGGATATCCCTGAGGACTATTCAGCACAGGAAGAATGACAAGGCTGTTGCAACCAGCGCGACCAAACCTGACATTCCAGCTAGGGGTCAGGACAGAGAATCAGCAGATCATCAACACACTCCGGAAACCAGGGATGCTGTGATGGTACGCAGAAGCCCACAGGTATGCTCGGGCTCAGTCCGCCAGCCAAAAATCCTTGTGAACAGGAGGACAGTAAAGAACCCTACGTGGTTAACGAAAGGCAGACTATTTAGGACAAACTCGGTCCACCAGATTGGTGTTGATTCAGGAAAGAAGACAATGATGACAGGAGCATGTGGATGCACAAATTCATGTGTCTTGTGTGTTAAGAAGAAAGGGCTTGAACCTGGTGTCCTGTCACATGGAGGCTGAGGCAGAAGGATTATGAGTTCAAAGCCGGCATCAGCAACTTAGCAAGGCCATTAGCAATTCAGTGAGGCTCTGACTGCAGATTAAATACCAAAAAAAAAAAAAAAAATAGGGAGGAGGGGGGTGCTAGTGATGGAGCTTGGTGGTTAAGCATCCCAGGGCTCCATCCCCAATGAAATGAAAATAAATCATGTGGTTGAACCCAGAGAGGAAGATCCCACTGAAATACATTCAAATAGCTATATGCAACATTCAGATATTGTTCTCCTAAGTCTTTGAGTTCTAAGTCAATAAAACTATGAAAATAAAGAATCACATCCTAATAGGTAAAGTGTATTCTTTCAGAGAGAGGCCAGTGTTGACCAGCTATCTACTTTCCTCATTTCAATTTCTATAAGATCTTAGTTCCCGAAGGTATCGTGAGAGAAAACAAGGTATAAAGTCATGTTGCAAAATTAGGTCACAAAAGTATACATGTGTGAGTTATGTGTGTGTGTGTGTGTGTGTTTAAATTTTTTATTTGGTACCAGGGATGGAAATTCAGAGGCACTCAACCACTGAGCCGTATCCCAAGCCCTATTTTGTATTTCATTTGGAGACAGGGTCTCCTCTGACTGAGTTGCTTACTGCCTCACAGTTCCTGAGGCTTGGTTTGAACTTGAAATCCTCCAGCCTCAATCCCCCAAGGCATAGGCCATCATGCCCAACACCAAAGTACCATTTTGGAAAAAATAAAAGAAGTCGGGGATTTAGCACAAGAGGTATTCCTCACACAGTGAATTGTAAAGTCTGAAGGGTGGCAACTGGGAACAGAGTGACAGGACTCAAAAGAGAGATCAGGAAAGACTTGCATAGATAAAACATTTGATAACATCACAAAGGTCACATTTCCATTATTTGGAGAAAGACATATGGTTCCATAAAAGGTAGTGGGAACATTGTGAAGATGCCTAATGATGTAGTTAAGAACATGAAATCCATCCCTCTCTCAATCTTTCCATCGAAAAGAACCCCAGATGCTCTGATACACTCAATGTATAAATCATCAAAGTCCAGGAACAAAATAAATGAATGTTTACACAATGGAGGAGGATTTCTAAACCTCAATGTGGAAACCAGGAAGGCAAAGTTGGTTACTAATGCGAGTTTTGTATGTATATGGAGGTGTAGTGTGTGTGGACATGTACACACATACACCAGCACACATTGCTCTTGTACTTTGGTGGTGTTAAAATAAATCTTGGAAATAATCCAATTCATACAGACAGGAAGTAGAACGGTGCTTACTGGGATGAGTTTCAGGGAAAAGTGGCAAGAGAGTATTTAATGAGGACAGGTTGAATCTGTGAGTAGAAAAGTCCTGGGGATGGACAAATGATAGTGATGGCTGTATCATTAGGAGATTCTCTTTGGTGCCATAGAAGCATACTCCTTTATAAAGAGTGAACATGTTAAATGTCTCATATCGAGAACATGTACGACTGCAACTGTGTTAATTTTGTTTTTAAAATACCACGTCTACTCTTTTTTTTAAAGATTGTTTGTCTTAGTTGTTGATAGATCTTTATTTTATTTATTTGTGAAAGGTGCCCAGAAAGGAAGACCTTGGAGGCAAATGTGCTTCGGCTGAGCTGCAGTCCCAGCCCAAGTGGTAACTTAAGGAAAAAAAGTGTCTGAGTTACAATCCCACAAGGAATCTGTTGAAAGATACGTAAAAGTACTTTTTTGAAAGAGAGAGAGAGAGAGAGAGAGAGAGAGAGAGAGAAAAGTCTAACTCTTAGTTTGCAGGGGACCCAACGTGTTTGTTGGTAGGGGGTGCTGAGGATCGAACCCGGCTCACAGGCGTGCCAGGCGAGCGCGCTACCGCTTGAGCCATACGGCCGCGAACTGTCAAAGTGTTTTGAAGAAAGAAAACCTCAGCGCGGATAGGGTTGAGGCTCACTGGTACAGTGCTTGGTAGCATAAGAGAGGCTCTGGGTTTGATCCTCAGCACCACATCAAAATAAATGAATAAAATAAAATCATTGGCTCCAAATACATCCCCCACTGCCCCCCCCCCAAAAAAAAAAACCTTTTAAAAAATATATGAAAATCATGTAAAATGATTACAATGGACCACATCCGGGTATAAGAAAAAACTTTGCCACAGTAACAATGAATGACTTCTTGAAATTGAAATTCTTGGGCTAAAGATAGGCATGCACTTTACATTTTGGCATATTTTCTGAAACTTCTCTACAGAAGTGTTATGGCGACTTTGCCTTTCAGTTCTCAGAACTTGACAATCCATTTTCCAACACTGTTGAGATTCGGTGTTCTCCCTCTCTTTATTCTTTGTATTTGACAGGCAAAAACGCACATGTACTTTGTGTTTCCTTTGGATTACTAGATTGTGACGTGGAAAGACCTCTGGATCTTTGGTATGTCATCTTCAAAACAGTCCATATTGGGTTTTCCCATTTTTCTCAGTGATTTGTCTCTCCTCATTGACTTGTAGGAGCTAGGTATGTGATGAAGCTCTGGTGAGCTGTGCAGACACCCAAAGGCACATCACCAAAATACTGTTTGCTAGCAACTGGCAACAGTTTTGCCTCTTGCATGGAGCCCTTTGGCAGAGCGTGAATTCGGATTCTTCTTATCCATTTGCAATGGAAGCCACGAGTTCTCCAAGGCTCCTGTGGGCAGAAGTGGTCCTGGGTAGAGCATGGACTCAGGCTGGGTTCCAATGTGGCAGGATGAACCCAGGCCTATACTGGGCCCTGGCTCCATTCCAGGTTGGCAAGGCGGATCTTGGCCAAGCCTGAGCTCCGGCAGAGGTCGGCCGGTGGCGGTAGGGACCGGTGGTATCCTGTGCCAGGGCTTCGGCCACAGGTCGTCCTGGAAGATGTGGAAGGGATCCTGAGCTCCTGAGGTGGTCTGGTGATGAGTGGAGGTAGTCCTGGGCCGAGCCTAAGGACCTACAGACTTCAGCAGGTGGCAGGTAGAACCTGGGCCTTCCCTGGGGCCTGGCTCTTGGGCAGAGCTTCAGATGCAGCAGGGGTCGGCCCCTGGCTGGATGGAAGGTGGTGTACCCTGGGCATGGTTGCCAGGCAGTGGGCGAGGCCTTCCTGAGCCAAGCGGAAGCTACAGCGGCGATCTGGCGGGGGCAGGATGAACTCGGACCTACCCTGTGCCCAGGCTCCCTTGCACTTCTGGCAAAGTGAATCTGGCTGGAGTCTCAGCTCTGGCAGGGGTCAGCAGGTGGCTGCATGGATCAAGGCCCCTCTAGAACTCCCGCGCAGGTGGAAGAGGCTGGTCAGGGCAGAGCGGTGAGCTAGAGAAGAGGTCAGCCAGTGGTGGCATGGACCCTGGCTTACCCTGAGAAGGAGCTCCCTGCAGTTCAGCTGGGCGGATCAGGCCTGGGCCTGACCTGCGCAAGGGTCTGCAGGTGGCCGGATGGAACTTGGCTTACCCTTGCCCAGGCTCCTGAGCAGCTGGCTTGGCTGATCTGGCAGGAGCCTGAGCTCCGGAAGGTATTCCCTGTGGCCAGAGGTGGTCGTGGGTCTGGCCTGAGCTCTGTTGCGGGTCAGCCTGTGGCAGGATGGAGCCAGGCCTACCTTGGGCCAGGCTCCCCTGCCTGACAGAGAGGCTGACCTGGGCTGGGGCTGAACTCTAGCAGGTGTCTTCCAGTAGGCAGAGTCAGTGCAGGGCGGAGCCTGAGCTCTGGCGGGCCCCTGACAGTGGGCGGAGTCATTCCTGGGCTGAGTTGGAGTTCCAGCAGGGCCCAGCCTGAGGCGGGATGGCCCCGTGACTACCCTCCGCCCAAGCTGGCCTGGAGTTCAGCAGGGCGGATCAGGCCTGGGCCTGATCTGCACGGGGGCCCCCTGGTGGTGGGATGGAACTGTGCTTACCCTTGCCCAGGCTTCTGCGCAGCAGGACCTGGCGGATCAGCTAGGAGCCTGAGCTCAGGGAAAGTAGGCGGAGTCAGTGCAGAGCTGATCCTGAGCTCTGCTGGGCCACTGACAGGGGGCGGAGTCACTCCTGGACCCAGCCTGAGCCCCAGCAGGGCTTCAGCCTGAGGCAGGAGCTACCTTTGACTACCATTTGCCTCCTCATGTCTTCCTGGGAGGTCTGGGCCAATCTGAGCTCCCAAGGATGTTTGCTGATGAGTGAAAACAGTTTTCCTGTGTTGGATATCCCTGAGGACTATTCAGCACAGGAAGAATGACAAGGCTGTTGCAACCAGCGCGACCAAACCTGACATTCCAGCTAGGGGTCAGGACAGAGAATCAGCAGATCATCAACACACTCCGGAAACCAGGGATGCTGTGATGGTACGCAGAAGCCCACAGGTATGCTCGGGCTCAGTCCGCCAGCCAAAAATCCTTGTGAACAGGAGGACAGTAAAGAACCCTACGTGGTTAACGAAAGGCAGACTATTTAGGACAAACTCGGTCCACCAGATTGGTGTTGATTCAGGAAAGAAGACAATGATGACAGGAGCATGTGGATGCACAAATTCATGTGTCTTGTGTGTTAAGAAGAAAGGGCTTGAACCTGGTGTCCTGTCACATGAAGGCTGAGGCAGAAGGATTATGAGTTCAAAGCCGGCATCAGCAACTTAGCAAGGCCATTAGCAATTCAGTGAGGCTCTGACTGCAGATTAAATACCAAAAAAAAAAAAAAAAAATAGGGAGGAGGGGGGTGCTAGTGATGGAGCTTGGTGGTTAAGCATCCCAGGGCTCCATCCCCAATGAAATGAAAATAAATCATGTGGTTGAACCCAGAGAGGAAGATCCCACTGAAATACATTCAAATAGCTATATGCAACGTTCAGATATTGTTCTCCTAAGTCTTTGAGTTCTAAGTCAATAAAACTATGAAAATAAAGAATCACATCCTAATAGGTAAAGTGTATTCTTTCAGAGAGAGGCCAGTGTTGACCAGCTATCTACTTTCCTCATTTCAATTTCTATAAGATCTTACTTCCCGAAGGTATCGTGAGAGAAAACAAGGTATAAAGTCATGTTGCAAAATTAGGTCACAAAAGTATACATGTGTGAGTTATGTGTGTGTGTGTGTGTGTGTTTAAATTTTTTATTTGGTACCAGGGATGGAAATTCAGAGGCACTCAACCACTGAGCCGTATCCCAAGCCCTATTTTGTATTTCATTTGGAGACAGGGTCTCCTCTGACTGAGTTGCTTACTGCCTCACAGTTCCTGAGGCTTGGTTTGAACTTGAAATCCTCCAGCCTCAATCCCCCAAGGCATAGGCCATCATGCCCAACACCAAAGTACCATTTTGGAAAAAATAAAAGAAGTCGGGGATTTAGCACAAGAGGTATTCCTCACACAGTGAATTGTAAAGTCTGAAGGGTGGCAACTGGGAACAGAGTGACAGGACTCAAAAGAGAGATCAGGAAAGACTTGCATAGATAAAACATTTGATAACATCACAAAGGTCACATTTCCATTATTTGGAGAAAGACATATGGTTCCATAAAAGGTAGTGGGAACATTGTGAAGATGCCTAATGATGTAGTTAAGAACATGAAATCCAATCCCTCTCTCAATCTTTCCATCGAAAAGAACCCCAGATGCTCTGATACACTCAATGTATAAATCATCAAAGTCCAGGAACAAAATAAATGAATGCTTACACAATGGAGGAGGATTTCTAAACCTCAATGTGGAAACCAGGAAGGCAAAGTTGGTTACTAATGCGAGTTTTGTATGTATATGGAGGTGTAGTGTGTGTGGACATGTACACACATACACCAGCACACATTGCTCTTGTACTTTGGTGGTGTTAAAATAAATCTTGGAAATAATCCAATTCATACAGACAGGAAGTAGAACGGTGCTTACTGGGATGAGTTTCAGGGAAAAGTGGCAAGAGAGTATTTAATGAGGACAGGTTGAATCTGTGAGTAGAAAAGTCCTGGGGATGGACAAATGATAGTGATGGCTGTATCATTAGGAGATTCTCTTTGGTGCCATAGAAGCATACTCCTTTATAAAGAGTGAACATGTTAAATGTCTCATATCGAGAACATGTACAACTGCAACTGTGTTAATTTTGTTTTTAAAATACCACGTCTACTCTTTTTTTTAAAGATTGTTTGTCTTAGTTGTTGATAGATCTTTATTTTATTTATTTGTGAAAGGTGCCCAGAAAGGAAGACCTTGGAGGCAAATGTGCTTCGGCTGAGCTGCAGTCCCAGCCCAAGTGGTAACTTAAGGAAAAAAAGTGTCTGAGTTACAACCCCACAAGGAATCTGTTGAAAGATACGTAAAAGTACTTTTTTGAAAGAGAGAGAGAGAGAGAGAGAGAGAGAAAAGTCTAACTCTTAGTTTGCAGGGGACCCAACGTGTTTGTTGGTAGGGGGTGCTGAGGATCGAACCCGGCTCACAGGCGTGCCAGGCGAGCGCGCTACCGCTTGAGCCATACGGCCGCGAGCTGTCAAAGTGTTTTGAAGAAAGAAAACCTCAGCGCGGATAGGGTTGAGGCTCACTGGTACAGTGCTTGGTAGCATAAGAGAGGCTCTGGGTTTGATCCTCAGCACCACATCAAAATAAATGAATAAAATAAAATCATTGGCTCCAAATACATCCCCCACTGCCCCCCCCCAAAAAAAAACCTTTTAAAAAATATATGAAAATCATGTAAAATGATTACAATGGACCACATCCGGGTATAAGAAAAAACTTTGCCACAGTAACAATGAATGACTTCTTGAAATTGAAATTCTTGGGCTAAAGATAGGCATGCACTTTACATTTTGGCATATTTTCTGAAACTTCTCTACAGAAGTGTTATGGCGACTTTGCCTTTCAGTTCTCAGAACTTGACAATCCATTTTCCAACACTGTTGAGATTCGGTGTTCTCCCTCTCTTTATTCTTTGTATTTGACAGGCAAAAACGCACATGTACTTTGTGTTTCCTTTGGATTACTAGATTGTGACGTGGAAAGACCTCTGGATCTTTGGTATGTCATCTTCAAAACAGTCCATATTGGGTTTTCCCATTTTTCTCAGTGATTTGTCTCTCCTCATTGACTTGTATGAGCTAGGTATGTGATGAAGCTCTGGTGAGCTGTGCAGACACCCAAAGGCACATCACCAAAATACTGTTTGCTAGCAACTGGCAACAGTTTTGCCTCTTGCATGGAGCCCTTTGGCAGAGCGTGAATTCGGATTCTTCTTATCCATTTGCAATGGAAGCCACGAGTTCTCCAAGGCTCCTGTGGGCAGAAGTGGTCCTGGGTAGAGCATGGACTCAGGCTGGGTTCCAATGTGGCAGGATGAACCCAGGCCTATACTGGGCCCTGGCTCCATTCCAGGTTGGCAAGGCGGATCTTGGCCAAGCCTGAGCTCCGGCAGAGGTCGGCCGGTGGCGGTAGGGACCGGTGGTATCCTGTGCCAGGGTTTCGGCCACAGGTCGTCCTGGAAGATGTGGAAGGGATCCTGAGCTCCTGAGGTGGTCTGGTGATGAGTGGAGGTAGTCCTGGGCCGAGCCTAAGGACCTACAGACTTCAGCAGGTGGCAGGTAGAACCTGGGCCTTCCCTGGGGCCTGGCTCTTGGGCAGAGCTTCAGATGCAGCAGGGGTCGGCCCCTGGCTGGATGGAAGGTGGTGTACCCTGGGCATGGTTGCCAGGCAGTGGGCGAGGCCTTCCTGAGCCAAGCGGAAGCTACAGCGGCGATCTGGCGGGGGCAGGATGAACTCGGACCTACCCTGTGCCCAGGCTCCCTTGCACTTCTGGCAAAGTGAATCTGGCTGGAGTCTCAGCTCTGGCAGGGGTCAGCAGGTGGCTGCATGGATCAAGGCCCCTCTAGAACTCCCGCGCAGGTGGAAGAGGCTGGTCAGGGCAGAGCGGTGAGCTAGAGAAGAGGTCAGCCAGTGGTGGCATGGACCCTGGCTTACCCTGAGAAGGAGCTCCCTGCAGTTCAGCTGGGCGGATCAGGCCTGGGCCTGACCTGCGCAAGGGTCTGCAGGTGGCCGGATGGAACTTGGCTTACCCTTGCCCAGGCTCCTGAGCAGCTGGCTTGGCTGATCTGGCAGGAGCCTGAGCTCCGGAAGGTATTCCCTGTGGCCAGAGGTGGTCGTGGGTCTGGCCTGAGCTCTGTTGCGGGTCAGCCTGTGGCAGGATGGAGCCAGGCCTACCTTGGGCCAGGCTCCCCTGCCTGACAGAGAGGCTGACCTGGGCTGGGGCTGAACTCTAGCAGGTGTCTTCCAGTAGGCAGAGTCAGTGCAGGGCGGAGCCTGAGCTCTGGCGGGCCCCTGACAGTGGGCGGAGTCATTCCTGGGCTGAGTTGGAGTTCCAGCAGGGCCCAGCCTGAGGCGGGATGGCCCCGTGACTACCCTCCGCCCAAGCTGGCCTGGAGTTCAGCAGGGCGGATCAGGCCTGGGCCTGATCTGCACGGGGGCCCCCTGGTGGTGGGATGGAACTGTGCTTACCCTTGCCCAGGCTTCTGCGCAGCAGGACCTGGCGGATCAGCTAGGAGCCTGAGCTCAGGGAAAGTAGGCGGAGTCAGTGCAGAGCTGATCCTGAGCTCTGCTGGGCCACTGACAGGGGGCGGAGTCACTCCTGGACCCAGCCTGAGCCCCAGCAGGGCTTCAGCCTGAGGCAGGAGCTACCTTTGACTACCATTTGCCTCCTCATGTCTTCCTGGGAGGTCTGGGCCAATCTGAGCTCCCAAGGATGTTTGCTGATGAGTGAAAACAGTTTTCCTCTGTTGGATATCCCTGAGGACTATTCAGCACAGGAAGAATGACAAGGCTGTTGCAACCAGCGCGACCAAACCTGACATTCCAGCTAGGGGTCAGGACAGAGAATCAGCAGATCATCAACACACTCCGGAAACCAGGGATGCTGTGATGGTACGCAGAAGCCCACAGGTATGCTCGGGCTCAGTCCGCCAGCCAAAAATCCTTGTGAACAGGAGGACAGTAAAGAACCCTACGTGGTTAACGAAAGGCAGACTATTTAGGACAAACTCGGTCCACCAGATTGGTGTTGATTCAGGAAAGAAGACAATGATGACAGGAGCATGTGGATGCACAAATTCATGTGTCTTGTGTGTTAAGAAGAAAGGGCTTGAACCTGGTGTCCTGTCACATGGAGGCTGAGGCAGAAGGATTATGAGTTCAAAGCCGGCATCAGCAACTTAGCAAGGCCATTAGCAATTCAGTGAGGCTCTGACTGCAGATTAAATACCAAAAAAAAAAAAAAAAAAAAATAGGGAGGAGGGGGGTGCTAGTGATGGAGCTTGGTGGTTAAGCATCCCAGGGCTCCATCCCCAATGAAATGAAAATAAATCATGTGGTTGAACCCAGAGAGGAAGATCCCACTGAAATACATTCAAATAGCTATATGCAACGTTCAGATATTGTTCTCCTAAGTCTTTGAGTTCTAAGTCAATAAAACTATGAAAATAAAGAATCACATCCTAATAGGTAAAGTGTATTCTTTCAGAGAGAGGCCAGTGTTGACCAGCTATCTACTTTCCTCATTTCAATTTCTATAAGATCTTACTTCCCGAAGGTATCGTGAGAGAAAACAAGGTATAAAGTCATGTTGCAAAATTAGGTCACAAAAGTATACATGTGTGAGTTATGTGTGTGTGTGTGTGTGTGTGTGTGTGTGTGTTTAAATTTTTTATTTGGTACCAGGGATGGAAATTCAGAGGCACTCAACCACTGACCCGTATCCCAAGCCCTATTTTGTATTTCATTTGGAGACAGGGTCTCCTCTGACTGAGTTGCTTACTGCCTCACAGTTCCTGAGGCTTGGTTTGAACTTGAAATCCTCCAGCCTCAATCCCCCAAGGCATAGGCCATCATGCCCAACACCAAAGTACCATTTTGGAAAAAATAAAAGAAGTCGGGGATTTAGCACAAGAGGTATTCCTCACACAGTGAATTGTAAAGTCTGAAGGGTGGCAACTGGGAACAGAGTGACAGGACTCAAAAGAGAGATCAGGAAAGACTTGCATAGATAAAACATTTGATAACATCACAAAGGTCACATTTCCATTATTTGGAGAAAGACATATGGTTCCATAAAAGGTAGTGGGAACATTGTGAAGATGCCTAATGATGTAGTTAAGAACATGAAATCCATCCCTCTCTCAATCTTTCCATCGAAAAGAACCCCAGATGCTCTGATACACTCAATGTATAAATCATCAAAGTCCAGGAACAAAATAAATGAATGTTTACACAATGGAGGAGGATTTCTAAACCTCAATGTGGAAACCAGGAAGGCAAAGTTGGTTACTAATGCGAGTTTTGTATGTATATGGAGGTGTAGTGTGTGTGGACATGTACACACATACACCAGCACACATTGCTCTTGTACTTTGGTGGTGTTAAAATAAATCTTGGAAATAATCCAATTCATACAGACAGGAAGTAGAACAGTGCTTACTGGGATGAGTTTCAGGGAAAAGTGGCAAGAGAGTATTTAATGAGGACAGGTTGAATCTGTGAGTAGAAAAGTCCTGGGGATGGACAAATGATAGTGATGGCTGTATCATTAGGAGATTCTCTTTGGTGCCATAGAAGCATACTCCTTTATAAAGAGTGAACATGTTAAATGTCTCATATCGAGAACATGTACGA
Source organism: Callospermophilus lateralis (assembly GCF_048772815.1). Classification (NCBI taxonomy): domain Eukaryota; kingdom Metazoa; phylum Chordata; class Mammalia; order Rodentia; family Sciuridae; genus Callospermophilus; species Callospermophilus lateralis. Next base: position 699,616 of record NW_027512320.1, on the reverse strand, counting down.
CTGCAACTGTGTTAATTTTGTTTTTAAAATACCACGTCTACTCTTTTTTTTAAAGATTGTTTGTCTTAGTTGTTGATAGATCTTTATTTTATTTATTTGTGAAAGGTGCCCAGAAAGGAAGACCTTGGAGGCAAATGTGCTTCGGCTGAGCTGCAGTCCCAGCCCAAGTGGTAACTTAAGGAAAAAAAGTGTCTGAGTTACAATCCCACAAGGAATCTGTTGAAAGATACGTAAAAGTACTTTTTTGAAAGAGAGAGAGAGAGAGAGAGAAAAGTCTAACTCTTAGTTTGCAGGGGACCCAACGTGTTTGTTGGTAGGGGGTGCTGAGGATCGAACCCGGCTCACAGGCGTGCCAGGCGAGCGCGCTACCGCTTGAGCCATACGGCCGCGAACTGTCAAAGTGTTTTGAAGAAAGAAAACCTCAGCGCGGATAGGGTTGAGGCTCACTGGTACAGTGCTTGGTAGCATAAGAGAGGCTCTGGGTTTGATCCTCAGCACCACATCAAAATAAATGAATAAAATAAAATCACTGGCTCCAAATACATCCCCCACTGCCCCCCCCCCAAAAAAAAACCTTTTAAAAAATATATGAAAATCATGTAAAATGATTACAATGGACCACATCCGGGTATAAGAAAAAACTTTGCCACAGTAACAATGAATGACTTCTTGAAATTGAAATTCTTGGGCTAAAGATAGGCATGCACTTTACATTTTGGCATATTTTCTGAAACTTCTCTACAGAAGTGTTATGGCGACTTTGCCTTTCAGTTCTCAGAACTTGACAATCCATTTTCCAACACTGTTGAGATTCGGTGTTCTCCCTCTCTTTATTCTTTGTATTTGACAGGCAAAAACGCACATGTACTTTGTGTTTCCTTTGGATTACTAGATTGTGACGTGGAAAGACCTCTGGATCTTTGGTATGTCATCTTCAAAACAGTCCATATTGGGTTTTCCCATTTTTCTCAGTGATTTGTCTCTCCTCATTGACTTGTATGAGCTAGGTATGTGATGAAGCTCTGGTGAGCTGTGCAGACACCCAAAGGCACATCACCAAAATACTGTTTGCTAGCAACTGGCAACAGTTTTGCCTCTTGCATGGAGCCCTTTGGCAGAGCGTGAATTCGGATTCTTCTTATCCATTTGCAATGGAAGCCACGAGTTCTCCAAGGCTCCTGTGGGCAGAAGTGGTCCTGGGTAGAGCATGGACTCAGGCTGGGTTCCAATGTGGCAGGATGAACCCAGGCCTATACTGGGCCCTGGCTCCATTCCAGGTTGGCAAGGCGGATCTTGGCCAAGCCTGAGCTCCGGCAGAGGTCGGCCGGTGGCGGTAGGGACCGGTGGTATCCTGTGCCAGGGCTTCGGCCACAGGTCGTCCTGGAAGATGTGGAAGGGATCCTGAGCTCCTGAGGTGGTCTGGTGATGAGTGGAGGTAGTCCTGGGCCGAGCCTAAGGACCTACAGACTTCAGCAGGTGGCAGGTAGAACCTGGGCCTTCCCTGGGGCCTGGCTCTTGGGCAGAGCTTCAGATGCAGCAGGGGTCGGCCCCTGGCTGGATGGAAGGTGGTGTACCCTGGGCATGGTTGCCAGGCAGTGGGCGAGGCCTTCCTGAGCCAAGCGGAAGCTACAGCGGCGATCTGGCGGGGGCAGGATGAACTCGGACCTACCCTGTGCCCAGGCTCCCTTGCACTTCTGGCAAAGTGAATCTGGCTGGAGTCTCAGCTCTGGCAGGGGTCAGCAGGTGGCTGCATGGATCAAGGCCCCTCTAGAACTCCCGCGCAGGTGGAAGAGGCTGGTCAGGGCAGAGCGGTGAGCTAGAGAAGAGGTCAGCCAGTGGTGGCATGGACCCTGGCTTACCCTGAGAAGGAGCTCCCTGCAGTTCAGCTGGGCGGATCAGGCCTGGGCCTGACCTGCGCAAGGGTCTGCAGGTGGCCGGATGGAACTTGGCTTACCCTTGCCCAGGCTCCTGAGCAGCTGGCTTGGCTGATCTGGCAGGAGCCTGAGCTCCGGAAGGTATTCCCTGTGGCCAGAGGTGGTCGTGGGTCTGGCCTGAGCTCTGTTGCGGGTCAGCCTGTGGCAGGATGGAGCCAGGCCTACCTTGGGCCAGGCTCCCCTGCCTGACAGAGAGGCTGACCTGGGCTGGGGCTGAACTCTAGCAGGTGTCTTCCAGTAGGCAGAGTCAGTGCAGGGCGGAGCCTGAGCTCTGGCGGGCCCCTGACAGTGGGCGGAGTCATTCCTGGGCTGAGTTGGAGTTCCAGCAGGGCCCAGCCTGAGGCGGGATGGCCCCGTGACTACCCTCCGCCCAAGCTGGCCTGGAGTTCAGCAGGGCGGATCAGGCCTGGGCCTGATCTGCACGGGGGCCCCCTGGTGGTGGGATGGAACTGTGCTTACCCTTGCCCAGGCTTCTGCGCAGCAGGACCTGGCGGATCAGCTAGGAGCCTGAGCTCAGGGAAAGTAGGCGGAGTCAGTGCAGAGCTGATCCTGAGCTCTGCTGGGCCACTGACAGGGGGCGGAGTCACTCCTGGACCCAGCCTGAGCCCCAGCAGGGCTTCAGCCTGAGGCAGGAGCTACCTTTGACTACCATTTGCCTCCTCATGTCTTCCTGGGAGGTCTGGGCCAATCTGAGCTCCCAAGGATGTTTGCTGATGAGTGAAAACAGTTTTCCTCTGTTGGATATCCCTGAGGACTATTCAGCACAGGAAGAATGACAAGGCTGTTGCAACCAGCGCGACCAAACCTGACATTCCAGCTAGGGGTCAGGACAGAGAATCAGCAGATCATCAACACACTCCGGAAACCAGGGATGCTGTGATGGTACGCAGAAGCCCACAGGTATGCTCGGGCTCAGTCCGCCAGCCAAAAATCCTTGTGAACAGGAGGACAGTAAAGAACCCTACGTGGTTAACGAAAGGCAGACTATTTAGGACAAACTCGGTCCACCAGATTGGTGTTGATTCAGGAAAGAAGACAATGATGACAGGAGCATGTGGATGCACAAATTCATGTGTCTTGTGTGTTAAGAAGAAAGGGCTTGAACCTGGTGTCCTGTCACATGGAGGCTGAGGCAGAAGGATTATGAGTTCAAAGCCGGCATCAGCAACTTAGCAAGGCCATTAGCAATTCAGTGAGGCTCTGACTGCAGATTAAATACCAAAAAAAAAAAAAATAGGGAGGAGGGGGGTGCTAGTGATGGAGCTTGGTGGTTAAGCATCCCAGGGCTCCATCCCCAATGAAATGAAAATAAATCATGTGGTTGAACCCAGAGAGGAAGATCCCACTGAAATACATTCAAATAGCTATATGCAACGTTCAGATATTGTTCTCCTAAGTCTTTGAGTTCTAAGTCAATAAAACTATGAAAATAAAGAATCACATCCTAATAGGTAAAGTGTATTCTTTCAGAGAGAGGCCAGTGTTGACCAGCTATCTACTTTCCTCATTTCAATTTCTATAAGATCTTACTTCCCGAAGGTATCGTGAGAGAAAACAAGGTATAAAGTCATGTTGCAAAATTAGGTCACAAAAGTATACATGTGTGAGTTATGTGTGTGTGTGTGTGTGTGTGTGTGTGTGTGTGTGTTTAAATTTTTTATTTGGTACCAGGGATGGAAATTCAGAGGCACTCAACCACTGAGCCGTATCCCAAGCCCTATTTTGTATTTCATTTGGAGACAGGGTCTCCTCTGACTGAGTTGCTTACTGCCTCACAGTTCCTGAGGCTTGGTTTGAACTTGAAATCCTCCAGCCTCAATCCCCCAAGGCATAGGCCATCATGCCCAACACCAAAGTACCATTTTGGAAAAAATAAAAGAAGTCGGGGATTTAGCACAAGAGGTATTCCTCACACAGTGAATTGTAAAGTCTGAAGGGTGGCAACTGGGAACAGAGTGACAGGACTCAAAAGAGAGATCAGGAAAGACTTGCATAGATAAAACATTTGATAACATCACAAAGGTCACATTTCCATTATTTGGAGAAAGACATATGGTTCCATAAAAGGTAGTGGGAACATTGTGAAGATGCCTAATGATGTAGTTAAGAACATGAAATCCATCCCTCTCTCAATCTTTCCATCGAAAAGAACCCCAGATGCTCTGATACACTCAATGTATAAATCATCAAAGTCCAGGAACAAAATAAATGAATGTTTACACAATGGAGGAGGATTTCTAAACCTCAATGTGGAAACCAGGAAGGCAAAGTTGGTTACTAATGCGAGTTTTGTATGTATATGGAGGTGTAGTGTGTGTGGACATGTACACACATACACCAGCACACATTGCTCTTGTACTTTGGTGGTGTTAAAATAAATCTTGGAAATAATCCAATTCATACAGACAGGAAGTAGAACAGTGCTTACTGGGATGAGTTTCAGGGAAAAGTGGCAAGAGAGTATTTAATGAGGACAGGTTGAATCTGTGAGTAGAAAAGTCCTGGGGATGGACAAATGATAGTGATGGCTGTATCATTAGGAGATTCTCTTTGGTGCCATAGAAGCATACTCCTTTATAAAGAGTGAACATGTTAAATGTCTCATATCGAGAACATGTACGACTGCAACTGTGTTAATTTTGTTTTTAAAATACCACGTCTACTCTTTTTTTTAAAGATTGTTTGTCTTAGTTGTTGATAGATCTTTATTTTATTTATTTGTGAAAGGTGCCCAGAAAGGAAGACCTTGGAGGCAAATGTGCTTCGGCTGAGCTGCAGTCCCAGCCCAAGTGGTAACTTAAGGAAAAAAAGTGTCTGAGTTACAATCCCACAAGGAATCTGTTGAAAGATACGTAAAAGTACTTTTTTGAAAGAGAGAGAGAGAGAGAGAGAAAAGTCTAACTCTTAGTTTGCAGGGGACCCAACGTGTTTGTTGGTAGGGGGTGCTGAGGATCGAACCCGGCTCACAGGCGTGCCAGGCGAGCGCGCTACCGCTTGAGCCATACGGCCGCGAACTGTCAAAGTGTTTTGAAGAAAGAAAACCTCAGCGCGGATAGGGTTGAGGCTCACTGGTACAGTGCTTGGTAGCATAAGAGAGGCTCTGGGTTTGATCCTCAGCACCACATCAAAATAAATGAATAAAATAAAATCACTGGCTCCAAATACATCCCCCACTGCCCCCCCCCCCAAAAAAAAACCTTTTAAAAAATATATGAAAATCATGTAAAATGATTACAATGGACCACATCCGGGTATAAGAAAAAACTTTGCCACAGTAACAATGAATGACTTCTTGAAATTGAAATTCTTGGGCTAAAGATAGGCATGCACTTTACATTTTGGCATATTTTCTGAAACTTCTCTACAGAAGTGTTATGGCGACTTTGCCTTTCAGTTCTCAGAACTTGACAATCCATTTTCCAACACTGTTGAGATTCGGTGTTCTCCCTCTCTTTATTCTTTGTATTTGACAAGTCCCCGCAAATGTACTTTGTGTTTCCTTTGGATTACTAGATTGGTGACGTGGAAAGACCTCTGGATCTTTGGTATGTCATCTTCAAAACAGTCCCCATATCTGGTTTTCCCATTTTTCTCAGTGATTTGTCTCTCCTCATTGACTTGTATGAGTAGGTATGTGATGAAGCTCTGGTGGCTGTGCAGACACCCAAAGGCACATCACCAAAATACTGTTTGCTAGCAACTGGCAACAGTTTTGCCTCTTGCATGGAGCCCTTTGGCAGAGCGTGAATTCGGATTCTTTCTTATCCATTTGCAATGGAAGCCACGAGTTCTCCAAGGCTCCTGTGGGCAGAAGTGGTCCTGGGTAGAGCATGGACTCAGGCTGGGTTCCAATGTGGCAGGATGAACCCAGGCCTATACTGGGCCCTGGCTCCATTCCAGGTTGGCAAGGCGGATCTTGGCCAAGCCTGAGCTCCGGCAGAGGTCGGCCGGTGGCGGTAGGGACCGGTGGTATCCTGTGCCAGGGCTTCGGCCACAGGTCGTCCTGGAAGATGTGGAAGGATCCTGAGCTCCTGAGGTGGTCTGGTGATGAGTGGAGGTAGTCTGGGCCGAGCCTAAGGACCTACAGGACTTCAGCAGGTGGCAGGTAGAACCTGGGCCTTCCCTGGGGCCTGGCTCTTGGGCAGAGCTTCAGATGCAGCAGGGGTCGGCCCTGGCTGGATGGAAGGTGGTGTACCCTGGGCATGGTTGCCAGGCAGTGGGCGAGGGCCTTCCTGAGCCAAGCGGAAGCTACAGCGGCGATCTGGCGGGGGCAGGATGAACTCGGACCTACCCTGTGCCCAGGCTCCCTTGCACTTCTGGCAAAGTGAATCTGGCTGGAGTCTCAGCTCTGGCAGGGGTCCAGCAGGTGGCTGCATGGATCAAGGCCCCTCTAGAACTCCCGCGCAGGTGGAAGAGGCTGGTCAGGGCAGAGCGGTGAGCTAGAGAAGAGGTCAGCCAGTGGTGGCATGACCCTGGCTTACCCTGAGAAGGAGCTCCCTGCAGTTCAGCTGGGCGGATCAGGCCTGGGCCTGACCTGCGCAAGGGTCTGCAGGTGGCCGGATGGAACTTGGCTTACCCTTGCCCAGGCTCTGAGCAGCTGGCTTGGCTGATCTGGCAGGAGCCTGAGCTCCGGAAGGTATTCCCTGTGGCCAGAGGTGGTCGTGGGTCTGCCTGAGCTCTGTTGCGGGTCAGCCTGTGGCAGGATGGAGCCAGGCCTACCTTGGGCCAGGCTCCCCTGCTTGACAGAGAGGCTGACCTGGGCTGGGGCTGAACTCTAGCAGGTGTCTTCCAGTAGGCAGAGTCAGTGCAGGGCGGAGCCTGAGCTCTGGCGGGCCCCTGACAGTGGGCGGAGTCATTCCTGGGCTGAGTTGGAGTTCCAGCAGGGCCCAGCCTGAGCGGGATGGCCCCCGTGACTACCCTCCGCCCAAGCTGGCCTGGAGTTCAGCAGGCGGATCAGGCCTGGGCCTGGATCTGCACGGGGGCCCCCTGGTGGTGGGATGGAACTGTGCTTACCCTTGCCCAGGGCTTCTGCGCAGCAGGACCTGGCGGATCAGCTAGGAGCCTGAGCTCAGGGAAAAGTAGGCGGAGTCAGTGCAGAGCTGATCCTGAGCTCTGCTGGGCCACTGACAGGGGGCGGAGTCACTCCTGGACCCAGCCTGAGCCCCAGCAGGGCTTCAGCCTGAGGCAGGAGCTACCTTTGACTACCATTTGCCTCCTCATGTCTTCCTGGGAGGTCTGGGCCAATCTGAGCTCCCAAGGATGTTTGCTGATGAGAGTGAAAAACAGTTTTCCTCTGTTGGATATCCCTGAGACTATTCAGCACAGGATGAATGACAAGGCTGTTGCAACCAGCGCGACCAAACCTGACATTCCAGCTAGGGGTCAGGACAGAGAATCAGCAGATCATCAACACACTCCGGAAACCAGGGATGCTGTGATGGTACGCAGAAGCCACAGGTATGCTCGGGCTCAGTCCGCCAGCCAAAAATCCTTGTGAACAGGAGGACAGTAAAGAACCCTACGTGAGTTAACGAAAGGCAGACTATTTAGGACAAACTCGGTCCACCAGATTGGTGTTGATTCAGGAAAGAAGACAATGATGACAGGAGCATGTGGATGCACAAATTCATGTGTCTTGTGTGTTAAGAAGAAAGGGCTTGAACCTGGTGTCCTGTCACATGGAGGCTGAGGCAGAAGGATTATGAGTTCAAAGCCGGCATCAGCAACTTAGCAAGGCCATTAGCAATTCAGTGAGGCTCTGACTGCAGATTAAATACCAAAAAAAAAAAAAAATAGGGAGGAGGGGGGTGCTAGTGATGGAGCTTGGTGGTTAAGCATCCCAGGGCTCCTCCCCATGAAATGAAAATAAATCATGTGGTTGAACCCAGAGAGGAAGATCCCACTGAAATACATTCAAATAGCTATATGCAACGTTCAGATATTGTTCTCCTAAGTCTTTGAGTTCTAAGTCAATAAAACTATGAAAATAAAGAATCACATCCTAATAGGTAAAGTGTATTCTTTCAGAGAGAGGCCAGTGTTGAGCCAGCTATCTACTTTCCTCATTTCAATTTCTATAAGATCTTACTTCCCGAAGGTATCGTGAGAGAAAACAAGGTATAAAGTCATGTTGCAAAATTAGGTCACAAAAGTATACATGTGTGAGTTATGTGTGTGTGTGTGTGTGTGTGTGTGTGTGTGTTTAAATTTTTATTTGGTACCAGGGATGGAAATTCAGAGGCACTCAACCACTGAGCCGTATCCCAAGCCCTATTTTGTATTTCATTTGGAGACAGGGTCTCTCTGACTGAGTTGCTTACTGGCCTCACAGTTCCTGAGGCTTGGTTTGAACTTGAAATCCTCCAGCCTCAATCCCCCAAGGCATAGGCCATCATGCCCAACACCAAAGTACCATTTTGGAAAAAATAAAAGAAGTTCGGGGATTTAGCACAAGAGGTATTCCTCACACAGTGAATTGTAAAGTCCGAAGGGTGGCAACTGGGAACAGAGTGACAGGACTCAAAAGAGAGATCAGGAAAGACTTGCATAGATAAAACATTTGATAACATCACAAAGGTCACATTTCCATTATTTGGAGAAAGACATATGGTTCCATAAAAGGTAGTGGGAACATTGTGAAGATGCCTAATGATGTAGTTAAGAACATGAAATCCATCCCTCTCTCAATCTTTCCATCGAAAAGAACCCCAGATGCTCTGATACACTCATGTATAAATCATCAAAAGTCCAGGAACAAAATAAATGAATGTTTACACAATGGAGGAGGATTTCTAAACCTCAATGTGGAAACCAGAAGGCAAAGTTGGTTACTAATGCGAGTTTTGTATGTATATGGAGGTGTAGTGTGTGTGGACATGTACACACATACACCAGCACACATTGCTCTTGTACTTTGGTGGTGTAAAATAAATCTTGGAAATATTCCAATTCATACAGACAGGAAGTAGACGGTGCTTACTGGGATGAGTTTCAGGAAAAGTGGCAAGAGAGTATTTAATGAGGACAGGTTGAATCTGTGAGTAGAAAAGTCCTGGGGATGGACAAATGATAGTGATGGCTGTATCATTAGGAGATTCTCTTTGGTGCCATAGAAGCATACTCCTTTATAAAGAGTGAACATGTTAAATGTCTCATATCGAGAACATGTACGACTGCAACTGTGTTAATTTTGTTTTTAAAATACCACGTCTACTCTTTTTTTTAAAGATTGTTTGTCTTTAGTTGTTGATAGATCTTTTATTTTATTTATTTGTGAAAGGTGCCCAGAAAGGAAGGACCTTGGAGGCACAATGTGCTTCGGCTGAGCTGCAGTCCCAGCCCAAGTGTAACTTAAGGAAAAAAAAGTGTCTGAGTTACAATCCCACAAGGAATCTGTTGAAAGATACGTAAAAGTACTTTTTTGAAAGAGAGAGAGAGAGAGAGAGAAAAAGTCTAACTCTTAGTTTGCAGGGGACCCAACGTGTTTGTTGGTAGGGGGTGCTGAGGATCGAACCCGGCTCACAGGCGTGCCAGGCGAGCGCGCTACCGCTTGAGCCCTACGGCCGCGAACTGTCAAAGTGTTTTGAAGAAAGAAAACCTCAGCGCGGATAGGGTTGAGGCTCACTGGTACAGTGCTTGGTAGCATAAGAGAGGCTCTGGGTTTGATCCTCAGCACCACATCAATATAAATGAATAAAATAAAATCACTGGCTCCAAATACATCCCCCACTGCCCCCCCCAAAAAAAAACCTTTTAAAAAATATATGAAAATCATGTAAAATGATTACAATGGACCACATCCGGGTATAAGAAAAAACTTTGCCACAGTAACAATGAATGACTTCTTGAAATTGAAATTCTTGGGCTAAAGATAGGCATGCACTTTACATTTTGGCATATTTTCTGAAACTTCTCTACAGAAGTGTTATGGCGACTTTGCCTTTCAGTTCTCAGAACTTGACAATCCATTTTCCAACACTGTTGAGATTCGGTGTTCTCCCTCTCTTTATTCTTTGTATTTGACAGGCAAAAACGCACATGTACTTTGTGTTTCCTTTGGATTACTAGATTGTGACGTGGAAAGACCTCTGGATCTTTGGTATGTCATCTTCAAAACAGTCCATATTGGGTTTTCCCATTTTTCTCAGTGATTTGTCTCTCCTCATTGACTTGTATGAGCTAGGTATGTGATGAAGCTCTGGTGAGCTGTGCAGACACCCAAAGGCACATCACCAAAATACTGTTTGCTAGCAACTGGCAACAGTTTTGCCTCTTGCATGGAGCCCTTTGGCAGAGCGTGAATTCGGATTCTTCTTATCCATTTGCAATGGAAGCCACGAGTTCTCCAAGGCTCCTGTGGGCAGAAGTGGTCCTGGGTAGAGCATGGACTCAGGCTGGGTTCCAATGTGGCAGGATGAACCCAGGCCTATACTGGGCCCTGGCTCCATTCCAGGTTGGCAAGGCGGATCTTGGCCAAGCCTGAGCTCCGGCAGAGGTCGGCCGGTGGCGGTAGGGACCGGTGGTATCCTGTGCCAGGGCTTCGGCCACAGGTCGTCCTGGAAGATGTGGAAGGGATCCTGAGCTCCTGAGGTGGTCTGGTGATGAGTGGAGGTAGTCCTGGGCCGAGCCTAAGGACCTACAGACTTCAGCAGGTGGCAGGTAGAACCTGGGCCTTCCCTGGGGCCTGGCTCTTGGGCAGAGCTTCAGATGCAGCAGGGGTCGGCCCCTGGCTGGATGGAAGGTGGTGTACCCTGGGCATGGTTGCCAGGCAGTGGGCCAGGCCTTCCTGAGCCAAGCGGAAGCTACAGCGGCGATCTGGCGGGGGCAGGATGAACTCGGACCTACCCTGTGCCCAGGCTCCCTTGCACTTCTGGCAAAGTGAATCTGGCTGGAGTCTCAGCTCTGGCAGGGGTCAGCAGGTGGCTGCATGGATCAAGGCCCCTCTAGAACTCCCGCGCAGGTGGAAGAGGCTGGTCAGGGCAGAGCGGTGAGCTAGAGAAGAGGTCAGCCAGTGGTGGCATGGACCCTGGCTTACCCTGAGAAGGAGCTCCCTGCAGTTCAGCTGGGCGGATCAGGCCTGGGCCTGACCTGCGCAAGGGTCTGCAGGTGGCCGGATGGAACTTGGCTTACCCTTGCCCAGGCTCCTGAGCAGCTGGCTTGGCTGATCTGGCAGGAGCCTGAGCTCCGGAAGGTATTCCCTGTGGCCAGAGGTGGTCGTGGGTCTGGCCTGAGCTCTGTTGCGGGTCAGCCTGTGGCAGGATGGAGCCAGGCCTACCTTGGGCCAGGCTCCCCTGCCTGACAGAGAGGCTGACCTGGGCTGGGGCTGAACTCTAGCAGGTGTCTTCCAGTAGGCAGAGTCAGTGCAGGGCGGAGCCTGAGCTCTGGCGGGCCCCTGACAGTGGGCGGAGTCATTCCTGGGCTGAGTTGGAGTTCCAGCAGGGCCCAGCCTGAGGCGGGATGGCCCCGTGACTACCCTCCGCCCAAGCTGGCCTGGAGTTCAGCAGGGCGGATCAGGCCTGGGCCTGATCTGCACGGGGGCCCCCTGGTGGTGGGATGGAACTGTGCTTACCCTTGCCCAGGCTTCTGCGCAGCAGGACCTGGCGGATCAGCTAGGAGCCTGAGCTCAGGGAAAGTAGGCGGAGTCAGTGCAGAGCTGATCCTGAGCTCTGCTGGGCCACTGACAGGGGGCGGAGTCACTCCTGGACCCAGCCTGAGCCCCAGCAGGGCTTCAGCCTGAGGCAGGAGCTACCTTTGACTACCATTTGCCTCCTCATGTCTTCCTGGGAGGTCTGGGCCAATCTGAGCTCCCAAGGATGTTTGCTGATGAGTGAAAACAGTTTTCCTCTGTTGGATATCCCTGAGGACTATTCAGCACAGGAAGAATGACAAGGCTGTTGCAACCAGCGCGACCAAACCTGACATTCCAGCTAGGGGTCAGGACAGAGAATCAGCAGATCATCAACACACTCCGGAAACCAGGGATGCTGTGATGGTACGCAGAAGCCCACAGGTATGCTCGGGCTCAGTCCGCCAGCCAAAAATCCTTGTGAACAGGAGGACAGTAAAGAACCCTACGTGGTTAACGAAAGGCAGACTATTTAGGACAAACTCGGTCCACCAGATTGGTGTTGATTCAGGAAAGAAGACAATGATGACAGGAGCATGTGGATGCACAAATTCATGTGTCTTGTGTGTTAAGAAGAAAGGGCTTGAACCTGGTGTCCTGTCACATGGAGGCTGAGGCAGAAGGATTATGAGTTCAAAGCCGGCATCAGCAACTTAGCAAGGCCATTAGCAATTCAGTGAGGCTCTGACTGCAGATTAAATACCAAAAAAAAAAAAAAAAAAAAATAGGGAGGAGGGGGGTGCTAGTGATGGAGCTTGGTGGTTAAGCATCCCAGGGCTCCATCCCCAATGAAATGAAAATAAATCATGTGGTTGAACCCAGAGAGGAAGATCCCACTGAAATACATTCAAATAGCTATATGCAACGTTCAGATATTGTTCTCCTAAGTCTTTGAGTTCTAAGTCAATAAAACTATGAAAATAAAGAATCACATCCTAATAGGTAAAGTGTATTCTTTCAGAGAGAGGCCAGTGTTGACCAGCTATCTACTTTCCTCATTTCAATTTCTATAAGATCTTACTTCCCGAAGGTATCGTGAGAGAAAACAAGGTATAAAGTCATGTTGCAAAATTAGGTCACAAAAGTATACATGTGTGAGTTATGTGTGTGTGTGTGTGTGTGTGTGTGTGTGTGTGTTTAAATTTTTTATTTGGTACCAGGGATGGAAATTCAGAGGCACTCAACCACTGAGCCGTATCCCAAGCCCTATTTTGTATTTCATTTGGAGACAGGGTCTCCTCTGACTGAGTTGCTTACTGCCTCACAGTTCCTGAGGCTTGGTTTGAACTTGAAATCCTCCAGCCTCAATCCCCCAAGGCATAGGCCATCATGCCCAACACCAAAGTACCATTTTGGAAAAAATAAAAGAAGTCGGGGATTTAGCACAAGAGGTATTCCTCACACAGTGAATTGTAAAGTCTGAAGGGTGGCAACTGGGAACAGAGTGACAGGACTCAAAAGAGAGATCAGGAAAGACTTGCATAGATAAAACATTTGATAACATCACAAAGGTCACATTTCCATTATTTGGAGAAAGACATATGGTTCCATAAAAGGTAGTGGGAACATTGTGAAGATGCCTAATGATGTAGTTAAGAACATGAAATCCATCCCTCTCTCAATCTTTCCATCGAAAAGAACCCCAGATGCTCTGATACACTCAATGTATAAATCATCAAAGTCCAGGAACAAAATAAATGAATGTTTACACAATGGAGGAGGATTTCTAAACCTCAATGTGGAAACCAGGAAGGCAAAGTTGGTTACTAATGCGAGTTTTGTATGTATATGGAGGTGTAGTGTGTGTGGACATGTACACACATACACCAGCACACATTGCTCTTGTACTTTGGTGGTGTTAAAATAAATCTTGGAAATAATCCAATTCATACAGACAGGAAGTAGAACAGTGCTTACTGGGATGAGTTTCAGGGAAAAGTGGCAAGAGAGTATTTAATGAGGACAGGTTGAATCTGTGAGTAGAAAAGTCCTGGGGATGGACAAATGATAGTGATGGCTGTATCATTAGGAGATTCTCTTTGGTGCCATAGAAGCATACTCCTTTATAAAGAGTGAACATGTTAAATGTCTCATATCGAGAACATGTACGACTGCAACTGTGTTAATTTTGTTTTTAAAATACCACGTCTACTCTTTTTTTTAAAGATTGTTTGTCTTAGTTGTTGATAGATCTTTATTTTATTTATTTGTGAAAGGTGCCCAGAAAGGAAGACCTTGGAGGCAAATGTGCTTCGGCTGAGCTGCAGTCCCAGCCCAAGTGGTAACTTAAGGAAAAAAAGTGTCTGAGTTACAATCCCACAAGGAATCTGTTGAAAGATACGTAAAAGTACTTTTTTGAAAGAGAGAGAGAGAGAGAGAGAAAAGTCTAACTCTTAGTTTGCAGGGGACCCAACGTGTTTGTTGGTAGGGGGTGCTGAGGATCGAACCCGGCTCACAGGCGTGCCAGGCGAGCGCGCTACCGCTTGAGCCATACGGCCGCGAACTGTCAAAGTGTTTTGAAGAAAGAAAACCTCAGCGCGGATAGGGTTGAGGCTCACTGGTACAGTGCTTGGTAGCATAAGAGAGGCTCTGGGTTTGATCCTCAGCACCACATCAAAATAAATGAATAAAATAAAATCATTGGCTCCAAATACATCCCCCACTGCCCCCCCCCCAAAAAAACCTTTTAAAAAATATATGAAAATCATGTAAAATGATTACAATGGACCACATCCGGGTATAAGAAAAAACTTTGCCACAGTAACAATGAATGACTTCTTGAAATTGAAATTCTTGGGCTAAAGATAGGCATGCACTTTACATTTTGGCATATTTTCTGAAACTTCTCTACAGAAGTGTTATGGCGACTTTGCCTTTCAGTTCTCAGAACTTGACAATCCATTTTCCAACACTGTTGAGATTCGGTGTTCTCCCTCTCTTTATTCTTTGTATTTGACAGGCAAAAACGCACATGTACTTTGTGTTTCCTTTGGATTACTAGATTGTGACGTGGAAAGACCTCTGGATCTTTGGTATGTCATCTTCAAAACAGTCCATATTGGGTTTTCCCATTTTTCTCAGTGATTTGTCTCTCCTCATTGACTTGTATGAGCTAGGTATGTGATGAAGCTCTGGTGAGCTGTGCAGACACCCAAAGGCACATCACCAAAATACTGTTTGCTAGCAACTGGCAACAGTTTTGCCTCTTGCATGGAGCCCTTTGGCAGAGCGTGAATTCGGATTCTTCTTATCCATTTGCAATGGAAGCCACGAGTTCTCCAAGGCTCCTGTGGGCAGAAGTGGTCCTGGGTAGAGCATGGACTCAGGCTGGGTTCCAATGTGGCAGGATGAACCCAGGCCTATACTGGGCCCTGGCTCCATTCCAGGTTGGCAAGGCGGATCTTGGCCAAGCCTGAGCTCCGGCAGAGGTCGGCCGGTGGCGGTAGGGACCGGTGGTATCCTGTGCCAGGGCTTCGGCCACAGGTCGTCCTGGAAGATGTGGAAGGGATCCTGAGCTCCTGAGGTGGTCTGGTGATGAGTGGAGGTAGTCCTGGGCCGAGCCTAAGGACCTACAGACTTCAGCAGGTGGCAGGTAGAACCTGGGCCTTCCCTGGGGCCTGGCTCTTGGGCAGAGCTTCAGATGCAGCAGGGGTCGGCCCCTGGCTGGATGGAAGGTGGTGTACCCTGGGCATGGTTGCCAGGCAGTGGGCGAGGCCTTCCTGAGCCAAGCGGAAGCTACAGCGGCGATCTGGCGGGGGCAGGATGAACTCGGACCTACCCTGTGCCCAGGCTCCCTTGCACTTCTGGCAAAGTGAATCTGGCTGGAGTCTCAGCTCTGGCAGGGGTCAGCAGGTGGCTGCATGGATCAAGGCCCCTCTAGAACTCCCGCGCAGGTGGAAGAGGCTGGTCAGGGCAGAGCGGTGAGCTAGAGAAGAGGTCAGCCAGTGGTGGCATGGACCCTGGCTTACCCTGAGAAGGAGCTCCCTGCAGTTCAGCTGGGCGGATCAGGCCTGGGCCTGACCTGCGCAAGGGTCTGCAGGTGGCCGGATGGAACTTGGCTTACCCTTGCCCAGGCTCCTGAGCAGCTGGCTTGGCTGATCTGGCAGGAGCCTGAGCTCCGGAAGGTATTCCCTGTGGCCAGAGGTGGTCGTGGGTCTGGCCTGAGCTCTGTTGCGGGTCAGCCTGTGGCAGGATGGAGCCAGGCCTACCTTGGGCCAGGCTCCCCTGCCTGACAGAGAGGCTGACCTGGGCTGGGGCTGAACTCTAGCAGGTGTCTTCCAGTAGGCAGAGTCAGTGCAGGGCGGAGCCTGAGCTCTGGCGGGCCCCTGACAGTGGGCGGAGTCATTCCTGGGCTGAGTTGGAGTTCCAGCAGGGCCCAGCCTGAGGCGGGATGGCCCCGTGACTACCCTCCGCCCAAGCTGGCCTGGAGTTCAGCAGGGCGGATCAGGCCTGGGCCTGATCTGCACGGGGGCCCCCTGGTGGTGGGATGGAACTGTGCTTACCCTTGCCCAGGCTTCTGCGCAGCAGGACCTGGCGGATCAGCTAGGAGCCTGAGCTCAGGGAAAGTAGGCGGAGTCAGTGCAGAGCTGATCCTGAGCTCTGCTGGGCCACTGACAGGGGGCGGAGTCACTCCTGGACCCAGCCTGAGCCCCAGCAGGGCTTCAGCCTGAGGCAGGAGCTACCTTTGACTACCATTTGCCTCCTCATGTCTTCCTGGGAGGTCTGGGCCAATCTGAGCTCCCAAGGATGTTTGCTGATGAGTGAAAACAGTTTTCCTCTGTTGGATATCCCTGAGGACTATTCAGCACAGGAAGAATGACAAGGCTGTTGCAACCAGCGCGACCAAACCTGACATTCCAGCTAGGGGTCAGGACAGAGAATCAGCAGATCATCAACACACTCCGGAAACCAGGGATGCTGTGATGGTACGCAGAAGCCCACAGGTATGCTCGGGCTCAGTCCGCCAGCCAAAAATCCTTGTGAACAGGAGGACAGTAAAGAACCCTACGTGGTTAACGAAAGGCAGACTATTTAGGACAAACTCGGTCCACCAGATTGGTGTTGATTCAGGAAAGAAGACAATGATGACAGGAGCATGTGGATGCACAAATTCATGTGTCTTGTGTGTTAAGAAGAAAGGGCTTGAACCTGGTGTCCTGTCACATGGAGGCTGAGGCAGAAGGATTATGAGTTCAAAGCCGGCATCAGCAACTTAGCAAGGCCATTAGCAATTCAGTGAGGCTCTGACTGCAGATTAAATACCAAAAAAAAAAAAAAAAAAAAAATAGGGAGGAGGGGGGTGCTAGTGATGGAGCTTGGTGGTTAAGCATCCCAGGGCTCCATCCCCAATGAAATGAAAATAAATCATGTGGTTGAACCCAGAGAGGAAGATCCCACTGAAATACATTCAAATAGCTATATGCAACGTTCAGATATTGTTCTCCTAAGTCTTTGAGTTCTAAGTCAATAAAACTATGAAAATAAAGAATCACATCCTAATAGGTAAAGTGTATTCTTTCAGAGAGAGGCCAGTGTTGACCAGCTATCTACTTTCCTCATTTCAATTTCTATAAGATCTTACTTCCCGAAGGTATCGTGAGAGAAAACAAGGTATAAAGTCATGTTGCAAAATTAGGTCACAAAAGTATACATGTGTGAGTTATGTGTGTGTGTGTGTGTGTGTGTGTGTGTGTGTGTGTGTGTTTAAATTTTTTATTTGGTACCAGGGATGGAAATTCAGAGGCACTCAACCACTGAGCCGTATCCCAAGCCCTATTTTGTATTTCATTTGGAGACAGGGTCTCCTCTGACTGAGTTGCTTACTGCCTCACAGTTCCTGAGGCTTGGTTTGAACTTGAAATCCTCCAGCCTCAATCCCCCAAGGCATAGGCCATCATGCCCAACACCAAAGTACCATTTTGGAAAAAATAAAAGAAGTCGGGGATTTAGCACAAGAGGTATTCCTCACACAGTGAATTGTAAAGTCTGAAGGGTGGCAACTGGGAACAGAGTGACAGGACTCAAAAGAGAGATCAGGAAAGACTTGCATAGATAAAACATTTGATAACATCACAAAGGTCACATTTCCATTATTTGGAGAAAGACATATGGTTCCATAAAAGGTAGTGGGAACATTGTGAAGATGCCTAATGATGTAGTTAAGAACATGAAATCCATCCCTCTCTCAATCTTTCCATCGAAAAGAACCCCAGATGCTCTGATACACTCAATGTATAAATCATCAAAGTCCAGGAACAAAATAAATGAATGTTTACACAATGGAGGAGGATTTCTAAACCTCAATGTGGAAACCAGGAAGGCAAAGTTGGTTACTAATGCGAGTTTTGTATGTATATGGAGGTGTAGTGTGTGTGGACATGTACACACATACACCAGCACACATTGCTCTTGTACTTTGGTGGTGTTAAAATAAATCTTGGAAATAATCCAATTCATACAGACAGGAAGTAGAACGGTGCTTACTGGGATGAGTTTCAGGGAAAAGTGGCAAGAGAGTATTTAATGAGGACAGGTTGAATCTGTGAGTAGAAAAGTCCTGGGGATGGACAAATGATAGTGATGGCTGTATCATTAGGAGATTCTCTTTGGTGCCATAGAAGCATACTCCTTTATAAAGAGTGAACATGTTAAATGTCTCATATCGAGAACATGTACGACTGCAACTGTGTTAATTTTGTTTTTAAAATACCACGTCTACTCTTTTTTTTAAAGATTGTTTGTCTTAGTTGTTGATAGATCTTTATTTTATTTATTTGTGAAAGGTGCCCAGAAAGGAAGACCTTGGAGGCAAATGTGCTTCGGCTGAGCTGCAGTCCCAGCCCAAGTGGTAACTTAAGGAAAAAAAGTGTCTGAGTTACAATCCCACAAGGAATCTGTTGAAAGATACGTAAAAGTACTTTTTTGAAAGAGAGAGAGAGAGAGAGAGAGAGAGAGAGAAAAGTCTAACTCTTAGTTTGCAGGGGACCCAACGTGTTTGTTGGTAGGGGGTGCTGAGGATCGAACCCGGCTCACAGGCGTGCCAGGCGAGCGCGCTACCGCTTGAGCCATACGACCGCGAACTGTCAAAGTGTTTTGAAGAAAGAAAACCTCAGCGCGGATAGGGTTGAGGCTCACTGGTACAGTGCTTGGTAGCATAAGAGAGGCTCTGGGTTTGATCCTCAGCACCACATCAAAATAAATGAATAAAATAAAATCATTGGCTCCAAATACATCCCCCACTGCCCCCCCCCAAAAAAAAACCTTTTAAAAAATATATGAAAATCATGTAAAATGATTACAATGGACCACATCCGGGTATAAGAAAAAACTTTGCCACAGTAACAATGAATGACTTCTTGAAATTGAAATTCTTGGGCTAAAGATAGGCATGCACTTTACATTTTGGCATATTTTCTGAAACTTCTCTACAGAAGTGTTATGGCGACTTTGCCTTTCAGTTCTCAGAACTTGACAATCCATTTTCCAACACTGTTGAGATTCGGTGTTCTCCCTCTCTTTATTCTTTGTATTTGACAGGCAAAAACGCACATGTACTTTGTGTTTCCTTTGGATTACTAGATTGTGACGTGGAAAGACCTCTGGATCTTTGGTATGTCATCTTCAAAACAGTCCATATTGGGTTTTCCCATTTTTCTCAGTGATTTGTCTCTCCTCATTGACTTGTATGAGCTAGGTATGTGATGAAGCTCTGGTGAGCTGTGCAGACACCCAAAGGCACATCACCAAAATACTGTTTGCTAGCAACTGGCAACAGTTTTGCCTCTTGCATGGAGCCCTTTGGCAGAGCGTGAATTCGGATTCTTCTTATCCATTTGCAATGGAAGCCACGAGTTCTCCAAGGCTCCTGTGGGCAGAAGTGGTCCTGGGTAGAGCATGGACTCAGGCTGGGTTCCAATGTGGCAGGATGAACCCAGGCCTATACTGGGCCCTGGCTCCATTCCAGGTTGGCAAGGCGGATCTTGGCCAAGCCTGAGCTCCCGCAGAGGTCGGCCGGTGGCGGTAGGGACCGGTGGTATCCTGTGCCAGGGCTTCGGCCACAGGTCGTCCTGGAAGATGTGGAAGGGATCCTGAGCTCCTGAGGTGGTCTGGTGATGAGTGGAGGTAGTCCTGGGCCGAGCCTAAGGACCTACAGACTTCAGCAGGTGGCAGGTAGAACCTGGGCCTTCCCTGGGGCCTGGCTCTTGGGCAGAGCTTCAGATGCAGCAGGGGTCGGCCCCTGGCTGGATGGAAGGTGGTGTACCCTGGGCATGGTTGCCAGGCAGTGGGCGAGGCCTTCCTGAGCCAAGCGGAAGCTACAGCGGCGATCTGGCGGGGGCAGGATGAACTCGGACCTACCCTGTGCCCAGGCTCCCTTGCACTTCTGGCAAAGTGAATCTGGCTGGAGTCTCAGCTCTGGCAGGGGTCAGCAGGTGGCTGCATGGATCAAGGCCCCTCTAGAACTCCCGCGCAGGTGGAAGAGGCTGATCAGGGCAGAGCGGTGAGCTAGAGAAGAGGTCAGCCAGTGGTGGCATGGACCCTGGCTTACCCTGAGAAGGAGCTCCCTGCAGTTCAGCTGGGCGGATCAGGCCTGGGCCTGACCTGCGCAAGGGTCTGCAGGTGGCCGGATGGAACTTGGCTTACCCTTGCCCAGGCTCCTGAGCAGCTGGCTTGGCTGATCTGGCAGGAGCCTGAGCTCCGGAAGGTATTCCCTGTGGCCAGAGGTGGTCGTGGGTCTGGCCTGAGCTCTGTTGCGGGTCAGCCTGTGGCAGGATGGAGCCAGGCCTACCTTGGGCCAGGCTCCCCTGCCTGACAGAGAGGCTGACCTGGGCTGGGGCTGAACTCTAGCAGGTGTCTTCCAGTAGGCAGAGTCAGTGCAGGGCGGAGCCTGAGCTCTGGCGGGCCCCTGACAGTGGGCGGAGTCATTCCTGGGCTGAGTTGGAGTTCCAGCAGGGCCCAGCCTGAGGCGGGATGGCCCCGTGACTACCCTCCGCCCAAGCTGGCCTGGAGTTCAGCAGGGCGGATCAGGCCTGGGCCTGATCTGCACGGGGGCCCCCTGGTGGTGGGATGGAACTGTGCTTACCCTTGCCCAGGCTTCTGCGCAGCAGGACCTGGCGGATCAGCTAGGAGCCTGAGCTCAGGGAAAGTAGGCGGAGTCAGTGCAGAGCTGATCCTGAGCTCTGCTGGGCCACTGACAGGGGGCGGAGTCACTCCTGGACCCAGCCTGAGCCCCAGCAGGGCTGCAGCCTGAGGCAGGAGCTACCTTTGACTACCATTTGCCTCCTCATGTCTTCCTGGGAGGTCTGGGCCAATCTGAGCTCCCAAGGATGTTTGCTGATGAGTGAAAACAGTTTTCCTCTGTTGGATATCCCTGAGGACTATTCAGCACAGGAAGAATGACAAGGCTGTTGCAACCAGCGCGACCAAACCTGACATTCCAGCTAGGGGTCAGGACAGAGAATCAGCAGATCATCAACACACTCCGGAAACCAGGGATGCTGTGATGGTACGCAGAAGCCCACAGGTATGCTCGGGCTCAGTCCGCCAGCCAAAAATCCTTGTGAACAGGAGGACAGTAAAGAACCCTACGTGGTTAACGAAAGGCAGACTATTTAGGACAAACTCGGTCCACCAGATTGGTGTTGATTCAGGAAAGAAGACAATGATGACAGAGCATGTGGATGCACAAATTCATGTGTCTTGTGTGTTAAGAAGAAAGGGCTTGAACCTGGTGTCCTGTCACATGGAGGCTGAGGCAGAAGGATTATGAGTTCAAAGCCGGCATCAGCAACTTAGCAAGGCCATTAGCAATTCAGTGAGGCTCTGACTGCAGATTAAATACCAAAAAAAAAAAAAAAAAAAATAGGGAGGAGGGGGGTGCTAGTGATGGAGCTTGGTGGTTAAGCATCCCAGGGCTCCATCCCCAATGAAATGAAAATAAATCATGTGGTTGAACCCAGAGAGGAAGATCCCACTGAAATACATTCAAATAGCTATATGCAACGTTCAGATATTGTTCTCCTAAGTCTTTGAGTTCTAAGTCAATAAAACTATGAAAATAAAGAATCACATCCTAATAGGTAAAGTGTATTCTTTCAGAGAGAGGCCAGTGTTGACCAGCTATCTACTTTCCTCATTTCAATTTCTATAAGATCTTACTTCCCGAAGGTATCGTGAGAGAAAACAAGGTATAAAGTCATGTTGCAAAATTAGGTCACAAAAGTATACATGTGTGAGTTGTGTGTGTGTGTGTGTGTGTGTGTGTGTGTGTTTAAATTTTTTATTTGGTACCAGGGATGGAAATTCAGAGGCACTCAACCACTGAGCCGTATCCCAAGCCCTATTTTGTATTTCATTTGGAGACAGGGTCTCCTCTGACTGAGTTGCTTACTGCCTCACAGTTCCTGAGGCTTGGTTTGAACTTGAAATCCTCCAGCCTCAATCCCCCAAGGCATAGGCCATCATGCCCAACACCAAAGTACCATTTTGGAAAAAATAAAAGAAGTCGGGGATTTAGCACAAGAGGTATTCCTCACACAGTGAATTGTAAAGTCCGAAGGGTGGCAACTGGGAACAGAGTGACAGGACTCAAAAGAGAGATCAGGAAAGACTTGCATAGATAAAACATTTGATAACATCACAAAGGTCACATTTCCATTATTTGGAGAAAGACATATGGTTCCATAAAAGGTAGTGGGAACATTGTGAAGATGCCTAATGATGTAGTTAAGAACATGAAATCCAATCCCTCTCTCAATCTTTCCATCGAAAAGAACCCCAGATGCTCTGATACACTCAATGTATAAATCATCAAAGTCCAGGAACAAAATAAATGAATGTTTACACAATGGAGGAGGATTTCTAAACCTCAATGTGGAAACCAGGAGGGCAAAGTTGGTTACTAATGCGAGTTTTGTATGTATATGGAGGTGTAGTGTGTGTGGACATGTACACACATACACCAGCACACATTGCTCTTGTACTTTGGTGGTGTTAAAATAAATCTTGGAAATAATCCAATTCATACAGACAGGAAGTAGAACGGTGCTTACTGGGATGAGTTTCAGGGAAAAGTGGCAAGAGAGTATTTAATGAGGACAGGTTGAATCTGTGAGTAGAAAAGTCCTGGGGATGGACAAATGATAGTGATGGCTGTATCATTAGGAGATTCTCTTTGGTGCCATAGAAGCATACTCCTTTATAAAGAGTGAACATGTTAAATGTCTCATATCGAGAACATGTACGACTGCAACTGTGTTAATTTTGTTTTTAAAATACCACGTCTACTCTTTTTTTTAAAGATTGTTTGTCTTAGTTGTTGATAGATCTTTATTTTATTTATTTGTGAAAGGTGCCCAGAAAGGAAGACCTTGGAGGCAAATGTGCTTCGGCTGAGCTGCAGTCCCAGCCCAAGTGGTAACTTAAGGAAAAAAAGTGTCTGAGTTACAATCCCACAAGGAATCTGTTGAAAGATACGTAAAAGTACTTTTTTGAAAGAGAGAGAGAGAGAGAGAGAGAGAGAGAGAAAAGTCTAACTCTTAGTTTGCAGGGGACCCAACGTGTTTGTTGGTAGGGGGTGCTGAGGATCGAACCCGGCTCACAGGCGTGCCAGGCGAGCGCGCTACCGCTTGAGCCATACGGCCGCGAACTGTCAAAGTGTTTTGAAGAAAGAAAACCTCAGCGCGGATAGGGTTGAGGCTCACTGGTACAGTGCTTGGTAGCATAAGAGAGGCTCTGGGTTTGATCCTCAGCACCACATCAAAATAAATGAATAAAATAAAATCATTGGCTCCAAATACATCCCCCACTGCCCCCCCCCCAAAAAAAAACCTTTTAAAAAATATATGAAAATCATGTAAAATGATTACAATGGACCACATCCGGGTATAAGAAAAAACTTTGCCACAGTAACAATGAATGACTTCTTGAAATTGAAATTCTTGGGCTAAAGATAGGCATGCACTTTACATTTTGGCATATTTTCTGAAACTTCTCTACAGAAGTGTTATGGCGACTTTGCCTTTCAGTTCTCAGAACTTGACAATCCATTTTCCAACACTGTTGAGATTCGGTGTTCTCCCTCTCTTTATTCTTTGTATTTGACAGGCAAAAACGCACATGTACTTTGTGTTTCCTTTGGATTACTAGATTGTGACGTGGAAAGACCTCTGGATCTTTGGTATGTCATCTTCAAAACAGTCCATATTGGGTTTTCCCATTTTTCTCAGTGATTTGTCTCTCCTCATTGACTTGTATGAGCTAGGTATGTGATGAAGCTCTGGTGAGCTGTGCAGACACCCAAAGGCACATCACCAAAATACTGTTTGCTAGCAACTGGCAACAGTTTTGCCTCTTGCATGGAGCCCTTTGGCAGAGCGTGAATTCGGATTCTTCTTATCCATTTGCAATGGAAGCCACGAGTTCTCCAAGGCTCCTGTGGGCAGAAGTGGTCCTGGGTAGAGCATGGACTCAGGCTGGGTTCCAATGTGGCAGGATGAACCCAGGCCTATACTGGGCCCTGGCTCCATTCCAGGTTGGCAAGGCGGATCTTGGCCAAGCCTGAGCTCCGGCAGAGGTCGGCCGGTGGCGGTAGGGACCGGTGGTATCCTGTGCCAGGGCTTCGGCCACAGGTCGTCCTGGAAGATGTGGAAGGGATCCTGAGCTCCTGAGGTGGTCTGGTGATGAGTGGAGGTAGTCCTGGGCCGAGCCTAAGGACCTACAGACTTCAGCAGGTGGCAGGTAGAACCTGGGCCTTCCCTGGGGCCTGGCTCTTGGGCAGAGCTTCAGATGCAGCAGGGGTCGGCCCCTGGCTGGATGGAAGGTGGTGTACCCTGGGCATGGTTGCCAGGCAGTGGGCGAGGCCTTCCTGAGCCAAGCGGAAGCTACAGCGGCGATCTGGCGGGGGCAGGATGAACTCGGACCTACCCTGTGCCCAGGCTCCCTTGCACTTCTGGCAAAGTGAATCTGGCTGGAGTCTCAGCTCTGGCAGGGGTCAGCAGGTGGCTGCATGGATCAAGGCCCCTCTAGAACTCCCGCGCAGGTGGAAGAGGCTGGTCAGGGCAGAGCGGTGAGCTAGAGAAGAGGTCAGCCAGTGGTGGCATGGACCCTGGCTTACCCTGAGAAGGAGCTCCCTGCAGTTCAGCTGGGCGGATCAGGCCTGGGCCTGACCTGCGCAAGGGTCTGCAGGTGGCCGGATGGAACTTGGCTTACCCTTGCCCAGGCTCCTGAGCAGCTGGCTTGGCTGATCTGGCAGGAGCCTGAGCTCCGGAAGGTATTCCCTGTGGCCAGAGGTGGTCGTGGGTCTGGCCTGAGCTCTGTTGCGGGTCAGCCTGTGGCAGGATGGAGCCAGGCCTACCTTGGGCCAGGCTCCCCTGCCTGACAGAGAGGCTGACCTGGGCTGGGGCTGAACTCTAGCAGGTGTCTTCCAGTAGGCAGAGTCAGTGCAGGGCGGAGCCTGAGCTCTGGCGGGCCCCTGACAGTGGGCGGAGTCATTCCTGGGCTGAGTTGGAGTTCCAGCAGGGCCCAGCCTGAGGCGGGATGGCCCCGTGACTACCCTCCGCCCAAGCTGGCCTGGAGTTCAGCAGGGCGGATCAGGCCTGGGCCTGATCTGCACGGGGGCCCCCTGGTGGTGGGATGGAACTGTGCTTACCCTTGCCCAGGCTTCTGCGCAGCAGGACCTGGCGGATCAGCTAGGAGCCTGAGCTCAGGGAAAGTAGGCGGAGTCAGTGCAGAGCTGATCCTGAGCTCTGCTGGGCCACTGACAGGGGGCGGAGTCACTCCTGGACCCAGCCTGAGCCCCAGCAGGGCTTCAGCCTGAGGCAGGAGCTACCTTTGACTACCATTTGCCTCCTCATGTCTTCCTGGGAGGTCTGGGCCAATCTGAGCTCCCAAGGATGTTTGCTGATGAGTGAAAACAGTTTTCCTCTGTTGGATATCCCTGAGGACTATTCAGCACAGGAAGAATGACAAGGCTGTTGCAACCAGCGCGACCAAACCTGACATTCCAGCTAGGGGTCAGGACAGAGAATCAGCAGATCATCAACACACTCCGGAAACCAGGGATGCTGTGATGGTACGCAGAAGCCCACAGGTATGCTCGGGCTCAGTCCGCCAGCCAAAAATCCTTGTGAACAGGAGGACAGTAAAGAACCCTACGTGGTTAACGAAAGGCAGACTATTTAGGACAAACTCGGTCCACCAGATTGGTGTTGATTCAGGAAAGAAGACAATGATGACAGGAGCATGTGGATGCACAAATTCATGTGTCTTGTGTGTTAAGAAGAAAGGGCTTGAACCTGGTGTCCTGTCACATGGAGGCTGAGGCAGAAGGATTATGAGTTCAAAGCCGGCATCAGCAACTTAGCAAGGCCATTAGCAATTCAGTGAGGCTCTGACTGCAGATTAAATACCAAAAAAAAAAAAAAAAAAATAGGGAGGAGGGGGGTGCTAGTGATGGAGCTTGGTGGTTAAGCATCCCAGGGCTCCATCCCCAATGAAATGAAAATAAATCATGTGGTTGAACCCAGAGAGGAAGATCCCACTGAAATACATTCAAATAGCTATATGCAACGTTCAGATATTGTTCCTAAGTCTTTGAGTTCTAAGTCAATAAAACTATGAAAATAAAGAATCACATCCTAATAGGTAAAGTGTATTCTTTCAGAGAGAGGCCAGTGTTGACCAGCTATCTACTTTCCTCATTTCAATTTCTATAAGATCTTACTTCCCGAAGGTATCGTGAGAGAAAACAAGGTATAAAGTCATGTTGCAAAATTAGGTCACAAAAGTATACATGTGTGAGTTATGTGTGTGTGTGTGTGTGTGTGTGTGTGTGTGTGTGTTTAAATTTTTTATTTGGTACCAGGGATGGAAATTCAGAGGCACTCAACCACTGAGCCGTATCCCAAGCCCTATTTTGTATTTCATTTGGAGACAGGGTCTCCTCTGACTGAGTTGCTTACTGCCTCACAGTTCCTGAGGCTTGGTTTGAACTTGAAATCCTCCAGCCTCAATCCCCCAAGGCATAGGCCATCATGCCCAACACCAAAGTACCATTTTGGAAAAAATAAAAGAAGTCGGGGATTTAGCACAAGAGGTATTCCTCACACAGTGAATTGTAAAGTCTGAAGGGTGGCAACTGGGAACAGAGTGACAGGACTCAAAAGAGAGATCAGGAAAGACTTGCATAGATAAAACATTTGATAACATCACAAAGGTCACATTTCCATTATTTGGGAGAAAGACATATGGTTCCATAAAAGGTAGTGGGAACATTGTGAAGATGCCTAATGATGTAGTTAAGAACATGAAATCCATCCCTCTCTCAATCTTTCCATCGAAAAGAACCCCAGATGCTCTGATACACTCAATGTATAAATCATCAAAGTCCAGGAACAAAATAAATGAATGTTTACACAATGGAGGAGGATTTCTAAACCTCAATGTGGAAACCAGGAAGGCAAAGTTGGTTACTAATGCGAGTTTTGTATGTATATGGAGGTGTAGTGTGTGTGGACATGTACACACATACACCAGCACACATTGCTCTTGTACTTTGGTGGTGTTAAAATAAATCTTGGAAATAATCCAATTCATACAGACAGGAAGTAGAACGGTGCTTACTGGGATGAGTTTCAGGGAAAAGTGGCAAGAGAGTATTTAATGAGGACAGGTTGAATCTGTGAGTAGAAAAGTCCTGGGGATGGACAAATGATAGTGATGGCTGTATCATTAGGAGATTCTCTTTGGTGCCATAGAAGCATACTCCTTTATAAAGAGTGAACATGTTAAATGTCTCATATCGAGAACATGTACGACTGCAACTGTGTTAATTTTGTTTTTAAAATACCACGTCTACTCTTTTTTTTAAAGATTGTTTGTCTTAGTTGTTGATAGATCTTTATTTTATTTATTTGTGAAAGGTGCCCAGAAAGGAAGACCTTGGAGGCAAATGTGCTTCGGCTGAGCTGCAGTCCCAGCCCAAGTGGTAACTTAAGGAAAAAAAGTGTCTGAGTTACAATCCCACAAGGAATCTGTTGAAAGATACGTAAAAGTACTTTTTTGAAAGAGAAGAGAGAGAGAGAGAGAGAGAGAGAGAAAAGTCTAACTCTTAGTTTGCAGGGGACCCAACGTGTTTGTTGGTAGGGGGTGCTGAGGATCGAACCCGGCTCACAGGCGTGCCAGGCGAGCGCGCTACCGCTTGAGCCATACGGCCGCGAACTGTCAAAGTGTTTTGAAGAAAGAAAACCTCAGCGCGGATAGGGTTGAGGCTCACTGGTACAGTGCTTGGTAGCATAAGAGAGGCTCTGGGTTTGATCCTCAGCACCACATCAAAATAAATGAATAAAATAAAATCATTGGCTCCAAATACATCCCCCACTGCCCCCCCCCCAAAAAAAAACCTTTTAAAAAATATATGAAAATCATGTAAAATGATTACAATGGACCACATCCGGGTATAAGAAAAAACTTTGCCACAGTAACAATGAATGACTTCTTGAAATTGAAATTCTTGGGCTAAAGATAGGCATGCACTTTACATTTTGGCATATTTTCTGAAACTTCTCTACAGAAGTGTTATGGCGACTTTGCCTTTCAGTTCTCAGAACTTGACAATCCATTTTCCAACACTGTTGAGATTCGGTGTTCTCCCTCTCTTTATTCTTTGTATTTGACAGGCAAAAACGCACATGTACTTTGTGTTTCCTTTGGATTACTAGATTGTGACGTGGAAAGACCTCTGGATCTTTGGTATGTCATCTTCAAAACAGTCCATATTGGGTTTTCCCATTTTTCTCAGTGATTTGTCTCTCCTCATTGACTTGTATGAGCTAGGTATGTGATGAAGCTCTGGTGAGCTGTGCAGACACCCAAAGGCACATCACCAAAATACTGTTTGCTAGCAACTGGCAACAGTTTTGCCTCTTGCATGGAGCCCTTTGGCAGAGCGTGAATTCGGATTCTTCTTATCCATTTGCAATGGAAGCCACGAGTTCTCCAAGGCTCCTGTGGGCAGAAGTGGTCCTGGGTAGAGCATGGACTCAGGCTGGGTTCCAATGTGGCAGGATGAACCCAGGCCTATACTGGGCCCTGGCTCCATTCCAGGTTGGCAAGGCGGATCTTGGCCAAGCCTGAGCTCCGGCAGAGGTCGGCCGGTGGCGGTAGGGACCGGTGGTATCCTGTGCCAGGGCTTCGGCCACAGGTCGTCCTGGAAGATGTGGAAGGGATCCTGAGCTCCTGAGGTGGTCTGGTGATGAGTGGAGGTAGTCCTGGGCCGAGCCTAAGGACCTACAGACTTCAGCAGGTGGCAGGTAGAACCTGGGCCTTCCCTGGGGCCTGGCTCTTGGGCAGAGCTTCAGATGCAGCAGGGGTCGGCCCCTGGCTGGATGGAAGGTGGTGTACCCTGGGCATGGTTGCCAGGCAGTGGGCGAGGCCTTCCTGAGCCAAGCGGAAGCTACAGCGGCGATCTGGCGGGGGCAGGATGAACTCGGACCTACCCTGTGCCCAGGCTCCCTTGCACTTCTGGCAAAGTGAATCTGGCTGGAGTCTCAGCTCTGGCAGGGGTCAGCAGGTGGCTGCATGGATCAAGGCCCCTCTAGAACTCCCGCGCAGGTGGAAGAGGCTGGTCAGGGCAGAGCGGTGAGCTAGAGAAGAGGTCAGCCAGTGGTGGCATGGACCCTGGCTTACCCTGAGAAGGAGCTCCCTGCAGTTCAGCTGGGCGGATCAGGCCTGGGCCTGACCTGCGCAAGGGTCTGCAGGTGGCCGGATGGAACTTGGCTTACCCTTGCCCAGGCTCCTGAGCAGCTGGCTTGGCTGATCTGGCAGGAGCCTGAGCTCCGGAAGGTATTCCCTGTGGCCAGAGGTGGTCGTGGGTCTGGCCTGAGCTCTGTTGCGGGTCAGCCTGTGGCAGGATGGAGCCAGGCCTACCTTGGGCCAGGCTCCCCTGCCTGACAGAGAGGCTGACCTGGGCTGGGGCTGAACTCTAGCAGGTGTCTTCCAGTAGGCAGAGTCAGTGCAGGGCGGAGCCTGAGCTCTGGCGGGCCCCTGACAGTGGGCGGAGTCATTCCTGGGCTGAGTTGGAGTTCCAGCAGGGCCCAGCCTGAGGCGGGATGGCCCCGTGACTACCCTCCGCCCAAGCTGGCCTGGAGTTCAGCAGGGCGGATCAGGCCTGGGCCTGATCTGCACGGGGGCCCCCTGGTGGTGGGATGGAACTGTGCTTACCCTTGCCCAGGCTTCTGCGCAGCAGGACCTGGCGGATCAGCTAGGAGCCTGAGCTCAGGGAAAGTAGGCGGAGTCAGTGCAGAGCTGATCCTGAGCTCTGCTGGGCCACTGACAGGGGGCGGAGTCACTCCTGGACCCAGCCTGAGCCCCAGCAGGGCTTCAGCCTGAGGCAGGAGCTACCTTTGACTACCATTTGCCTCCTCATGTCTTCCTGGGAGGTCTGGGCCAATCTGAGCTCCCAAGGATGTTTGCTGATGAGTGAAAACAGTTTTCCTCTGTTGGATATCCCTGAGGACTATTCAGCACAGGAAGAATGACAAGGCTGTTGCAACCAGCGCGACCAAACCTGACATTCCAGCTAGGGGTCAGGACAGAGAATCAGCAGATCATCAACACACTCCGGAAACCAGGGATGCTGTGATGGTACGCAGAAGCCCACAGGTATGCTCGGGCTCAGTCCGCCAGCCAAAAATCCTTGTGAACAGGAGGACAGTAAAGAACCCTACGTGGTTAACGAAAGGCAGACTATTTAGGACAAACTCGGTCCACCAGATTGGTGTTGATTCAGGAAAGAAGACAATGATGACAGGAGCATGTGGATGCACAAATTCATGTGTCTTGTGTGTTAAGAAGAAAGGGCTTGAACCTGGTGTCCTGTCACATGGAGGCTGAGGCAGAAGGATTATGAGTTCAAAGCCGGCATCAGCAACTTAGCAAGGCCATTAGCAATTCAGTGAGGCTCTGACTGCAGATTAAATACCAAAAAAAAAAAAAAAAAATAGGGAGGAGGGGGGTGCTAGTGATGGAGCTTGGTGGTTAAGCATCCCAGGGCTCCATCCCCAATGAAATGAAAATAAATCATGTGGTTGAACCCAGAGAGGAAGATCCCACTGAAATACATTCAAATAGCTATATGCAACGTTCAGATATTGTTCTCCTAAGTCTTTGAGTTCTAAGTCAATAAAACTATGAAAATAAAGAATCACATCCTAATAGGTAAAGTGTATTCTTTCAGAGAGAGGCCAGTGTTGACCAGCTATCTACTTTCCTCATTTCAATTTCTATAAGATCTTACTTCCCGAAGGTATCGTGAGAGAAAACAAGGTATAAAGTCATGTTGCAAAATTAGGTCACAAAAGTATACATGTGTGAGTTATGTGTGTGTGTGTGTGTGTGTGTGTGTGTGTGTGTGTTTAAATTTTTTATTTGGTACCAGGGATGGAAATTCAGAGGCACTCAACCACTGAGCCGTATCCCAAGCCCTATTTTGTATTTCATTTGGAGACAGGGTCTCCTCTGACTGAGTTGCTTACTGCCTCACAGTTCCTGAGGCTTGGTTTGAACTTGAAATCCTCCAGCCTCAATCCCCCAAGGCATAGGCCATCATGCCCAACACCAAAGTACCATTTTGGAAAAAATAAAAGAAGTCGGGGATTTAGCACAAGAGGTATTCCTCACACAGTGAATTGTAAAGTCTGAAGGGTGGCAACTGGGAACAGAGTGACAGGACTCAAAAGAGAGATCAGGAAAGACTTGCATAGATAAAACATTTGATAACATCACAAAGGTCACATTTCCATTATTTGGAGAAAGACATATGGTTCCATAAAAGGTAGTGGGAACATTGTGAAGATGCCTAATGATGTAGTTAAGAACATGAAATCCATCCCTCTCTCAATCTTTCCATCGAAAAGAACCCCAGATGCTCTGATACACTCAATGTATAAATCATCAAAGTCCAGGAACAAAATAAATGAATGTTTACACAATGGAGGAGGATTTCTAAACCTCAATGTGGAAACCAGGAAGGCAAAGTTGGTTACTAATGCGAGTTTTGTATGTATATGGAGGTGTAGTGTGTGTGGACATGTACACACATACACCAGCACACATTGCTCTTGTACTTTGGTGGTGTTAAAATAAATCTTGGAAATAATCCAATTCATACAGACAGGAAGTAGAACGGTGCTTACTGGGATGAGTTTCAGGGAAAAGTGGCAAGAGAGTATTTAATGAGGACAGGTTGAATCTGTGAGTAGAAAAGTCCTGGGGATGGACAAATGATAGTGATGGCTGTATCATTAGGAGATTCTCTTTGGTGCCATAGAAGCATACTCCTTTATAAAGAGTGAACATGTTAAATGTCTCATATCGAGAACATGTACGACTGCAACTGTGTTAATTTTGTTTTTAAAATACCACGTCTACTCTTTTTTTTAAAGATTGTTTGTCTTAGTTGTTGATAGATCTTTATTTTATTTATTTGTGAAAGGTGCCCAGAAAGGAAGACCTTGGAGGCAAATGTGCTTCGGCTGAGCTGCAGTCCCAGCCCAAGTGGTAACTTAAGGAAAAAAAGTGTCTGAGTTACAATCCCACAAGGAATCTGTTGAAAGATACGTAAAAGTACTTTTTTGAAAGAGAGAGAGAGAGAGAGAGAGAGAGAGAGAGAAAAGTCTAACTCTTAGTTTGCAGGGGACCCAACGTGTTTGTTGGTAGGGGGTGCTGAGGATCGAACCCGGCTCACAGGCGTGCCAGGCGAGCGCGCTACCGCTTGAGCCATACGACCGCGAACTGTCAAAGTGTTTTGAAGAAAGAAAACCTCAGCGCGGATAGGGTTGAGGCTCACTGGTACAGTGCTTGGTAGCATAAGAGAGGCTCTGGGTTTGATCCTCAGCACCACATCAAAATAAATGAATAAAATAAAATCATTGGCTCCAAATACATCCCCCACTGCCCCCCCCCAAAAAAAAACCTTTTAAAAAATATATGAAAATCATGTAAAATGATTACAATGGACCACATCCGGGTATAAGAAAAAACTTTGCCACAGTAACAATGAATGACTTCTTGAAATTGAAATTCTTGGGCTAAAGATAGGCATGCACTTTACATTTTGGCATATTTTCTGAAACTTCTCTACAGAAGTGTTATGGCGACTTTGCCTTTCAGTTCTCAGAACTTGACAATCCATTTTCCAACACTGTTGAGATTCGGTGTTCTCCCTCTCTTTATTCTTTGTATTTGACAGGCAAAAACGCACATGTACTTTGTGTTTCCTTTGGATTACTAGATTGTGACGTGGAAAGACCTCTGGATCTTTGGTATGTCATCTTCAAAACAGTCCATATTGGGTTTTCCCATTTTTCTCAGTGATTTGTCTCTCCTCATTGACTTGTATGAGCTAGGTATGTGATGAAGCTCTGGTGAGCTGTGCAGACACCCAAAGGCACATCACCAAAATACTGTTTGCTAGCAACTGGCAACAGTTTTGCCTCTTGCATGGAGCCCTTTGGCAGAGCGTGAATTCGGATTCTTCTTATCCATTTGCAATGGAAGCCACGAGTTCTCCAAGGCTCCTGTGGGCAGAAGTGGTCCTGGGTAGAGCATGGACTCAGGCTGGGTTCCAATGTGGCAGGATGAACCCAGGCCTATACTGGGCCCTGGCTCCATTCCAGGTTGGCAAGGCGGATCTTGGCCAAGCCTGAGCTCCCGCAGAGGTCGGCCGGTGGCGGTAGGGACCGGTGGTATCCTGTGCCAGGGCTTCGGCCACAGGTCGTCCTGGAAGATGTGGAAGGGATCCTGAGCTCCTGAGGTGGTCTGGTGATGAGTGGAGGTAGTCCTGGGCCGAGCCTAAGGACCTACAGACTTCAGCAGGTGGCAGGTAGAACCTGGGCCTTCCCTGGGGCCTGGCTCTTGGGCAGAGCTTCAGATGCAGCAGGGGTCGGCCCCTGGCTGGATGGAAGGTGGTGTACCCTGGGCATGGTTGCCAGGCAGTGGGCGAGGCCTTCCTGAGCCAAGCGGAAGCTACAGCGGCGATCTGGCGGGGGCAGGATGAACTCGGACCTACCCTGTGCCCAGGCTCCCTTGCACTTCTGGCAAAGTGAATCTGGCTGGAGTCTCAGCTCTGGCAGGGGTCAGCAGGTGGCTGCATGGATCAAGGCCCCTCTAGAACTCCCGCGCAGGTGGAAGAGGCTGATCAGGGCAGAGCGGTGAGCTAGAGAAGAGGTCAGCCAGTGGTGGCATGGACCCTGGCTTACCCTGAGAAGGAGCTCCCTGCAGTTCAGCTGGGCGGATCAGGCCTGGGCCTGACCTGCGCAAGGGTCTGCAGGTGGCCGGATGGAACTTGGCTTACCCTTGCCCAGGCTCCTGAGCAGCTGGCTTGGCTGATCTGGCAGGAGCCTGAGCTCCGGAAGGTATTCCCTGTGGCCAGAGGTGGTCGTGGGTCTGGCCTGAGCTCTGTTGCGGGTCAGCCTGTGGCAGGATGGAGCCAGGCCTACCTTGGGCCAGGCTCCCCTGCCTGACAGAGAGGCTGACCTGGGCTGGGGCTGAACTCTAGCAGGTGTCTTCCAGTAGGCAGAGTCAGTGCAGGGCGGAGCCTGAGCTCTGGCGGGCCCCTGACAGTGGGCGGAGTCATTCCTGGGCTGAGTTGGAGTTCCAGCAGGGCCCAGCCTGAGGCGGGATGGCCCCGTGACTACCCTCCGCCCAAGCTGGCCTGGAGTTCAGCAGGGCGGATCAGGCCTGGGCCTGATCTGCACGGGGGCCCCCTGGTGGTGGGATGGAACTGTGCTTACCCTTGCCCAGGCTTCTGCGCAGCAGGACCTGGCGGATCAGCTAGGAGCCTGAGCTCAGGGAAAGTAGGCGGAGTCAGTGCAGAGCTGATCCTGAGCTCTGCTGGGCCACTGACAGGGGGCGGAGTCACTCCTGGACCCAGCCTGAGCCCCAGCAGGGCTTCAGCCTGAGGCAGGAGCTACCTTTGACTACCATTTGCCTCCTCATGTCTTCCTGGGAGGTCTGGGCCAATCTGAGCTCCCAAGGATGTTTGCTGATGAGTGAAAACAGTTTTCCTCTGTTGGATATCCCTGAGGACTATTCAGCACAGGAAGAATGACAAGGCTGTTGCAACCAGCGCGACCAAACCTGACATTCCAGCTAGGGGTCAGGACAGAGAATCAGCAGATCATCAACACACTCCGGAAACCAGGGATGCTGTGATGGTACGCAGAAGCCCACAGGTATGCTCGGGCTCAGTCCGCCAGCCAAAAATCCTTGTGAACAGGAGGACAGTAAAGAACCCTACGTGGTTAACGAAAGGCAGACTATTTAGGACAAACTCGGTCCACCAGATTGGTGTTGATTCAGGAAAGAAGACAATGATGACAGAGCATGTGGATGCACAAATTCATGTGTCTTGTGTGTTAAGAAGAAAGGGCTTGAACCTGGTGTCCTGTCACATGGAGGCTGAGGCAGAAGGATTATGAGTTCAAAGCCGGCATCAGCAACTTAGCAAGGCCATTAGCAATTCAGTGAGGCTCTGACTGCAAATTAAATACCAAAAAAAAAAAAAAAAAAAAATAGGGAGGAGGGGGGTGCTAGTGATGGAGCTTGGTGGTTAAGCATCCCAGGGCTCCATCCCCAATGAAATGAAAATAAATCATGTGGTTGAACCCAGAGAGGAAGATCCCACTGAAATACATTCAAATAGCTATATGCAACGTTCAGATATTGTTCTCCTAAGTCTTTGAGTTCTAAGTCAATAAAACTATGAAAATAAAGAATCACATCCTAATAGGTAAAGTGTATTCTTTCAGAGAGAGGCCAGTGTTGACCAGCTATCTACTTTCCTCATTTCAATTTCTATAAGATCTTACTTCCCGAAGGTATCGTGAGAGAAAACAAGGTATAAAGTCATGTTGCAAAATTAGGTCACAAAAGTATACATGTGTGAGTTATGTGTGTGTGTGTGTGTGTGTGTGTGTGTGTGTGTTTAAATTTTTTATTTGGTACCAGGGATGGAAATTCAGAGGCACTCAACCACTGAGCCGTATCCCAAGCCCTATTTTGTATTTCATTTGGAGACAGGGTCTCCTCTGACTGAGTTGCTTACTGCCTCACAGTTCCTGAGGCTTGGTTTGAACTTGAAATCCTCCAGCCTCAATCCCCCAAGGCATAGGCCATCATGCCCAACACCAAAGTACCATTTTGGAAAAAATAAAAGAAGTCGGGGATTTAGCACAAGAGGTATTCCTCACACAGTGAATTGTAAAGTCCGAAGGGTGGCAACTGGGAACAGAGTGACAGGACTCAAAAGAGAGATCAGGAAAGACTTGCATAGATAAAACATTTGATAACATCACAAAGGTCACATTTCCATTATTTGGAGAAAGACATATGGTTCCATAAAAGGTAGTGGGAACATTGTGAAGATGCCTAATGATGTAGTTAAGAACATGAAATCCAATCCCTCTCTCAATCTTTCCATCGAAAAGAACCCCAGATGCTCTGATACACTCAATGTATAAATCATCAAAGTCCAGGAACAAAATAAATGAATGTTTACACAATGGAGGAGGATTTCTAAACCTCAATGTGGAAACCAGGAAGGCAAAGTTGGTTACTAATGCGAGTTTTGTATGTATATGGAGGTGTAGTGTGTGTGGACATGTACACACATACACCAGCACACATTGCTCTTGTACTTTGGTGGTGTTAAAATAAATCTTGGAAATAATCCAATTCATACAGACAGGAAGTAGAACGGTGCTTACTGGGATGAGTTTCAGGGAAAAGTGGCAAGAGAGTATTTAATGAGGACAGGTTGAATCTGTGAGTAGAAAAGTCCTGGGGATGGACAAATGATAGTGATGGCTGTATCATTAGGAGATTCTCTTTGGTGCCATAGAAGCATACTCCTTTATAAAGAGTGAACATGTTAAATGTCTCATATCGAGAACATGTACGACTGCAACTGTGTTAATTTTGTTTTTAAAATACCACGTCTACTCTTTTTTTTAAAGATTGTTTGTCTTAGTTGTTGATAGATCTTTATTTTATTTATTTGTGAAAGGTGCCCAGAAAGGAAGACCTTGGAGGCAAATGTGCTTCGGCTGAGCTGCAGTCCCAGCCCAAGTGGTAACTTAAGGAAAAAAAGTGTCTGAGTTACAATCCCACAAGGAATCTGTTGAAAGATACGTAAAAGTACTTTTTTGAAAGAGAGAGAGAGAGAGAGAGAAAAGTCTAACTCTTAGTTTGCAGGGGACCCAACGTGTTTGTTGGTAGGGGGTGCTGAGGATCGAACCCGGCTCACAGGCGTGCCAGGCGAGCGCGCTACCGCTTGAGCCATACGGCCGCGAACTGTCAAAGTGTTTTGAAGAAAGAAAACCTCAGCGCGGATAGGGTTGAGGCTCACTGGTACAGTGCTTGGTAGCATAAGAGAGGCTCTGGGTTTGATCCTCAGCACCACATCAAAATAAATGAATAAAATAAAATCATTGGCTCCAAATACATCCCCCACTGCCCCCCCCCCAAAAAAAAACCTTTTAAAAAATATATGAAAATCATGTAAAATGATTACAATGGACCACATCCGGGTATAAGAAAAAACTTTGCCACAGTAACAATGAATGACTTCTTGAAATTGAAATTCTTGGGCTAAAGATAGGCATGCACTTTACATTTTGGCATATTTTCTGAAACTTCTCTACAGAAGTGTTATGGCGACTTTGCCTTTCAGTTCTCAGAACTTGACAATCCATTTTCCAACACTGTTGAGATTCGGTGTTCTCCCTCTCTTTATTCTTTGTATTTGACAGGCAAAAACGCACATGTACTTTGTGTTTCCTTTGGATTACTAGATTGTGACGTGGAAAGACCTCTGGATCTTTGGTATGTCATCTTCAAAACAGTCCATATTGGGTTTTCCCATTTTTCTCAGTGATTTGTCTCTCCTGATTGACTTGTATGAGCTAGGTATGTGATGAAGCTCTGGTGAGCTGTGCAGACACCCAAAGGCACATCACCAAAATACTGTTTGCTAGCAACTGGCAACAGTTTTGCCTCTTGCATGGAGCCCTTTGGCAGAGCGTGAATTCGGATTCTTCTTATCCATTTGCAATGGAAGCCACGAGTTCTCCAAGGCTCCTGTGGGCAGAAGTGGTCCTGGGTAGAGCATGGACTCAGGCTGGGTTCCAATGTGGCAGGATGAACCCAGGCCTATACTGGGCCCTGGCTCCATTCCAGGTTGGCAAGGCGGATCTTGGCCAAGCCTGAGCTCCCGCAGAGGTCGGCCGGTGGCGGTAGGGACCGGTGGTATCCTGTGCCAGGGCTTCGGCCACAGGTCGTCCTGGAAGATGTGGAAGGGATCCTGAGCTCCTGAGGTGGTCTGGTGATGAGTGGAGGTAGTCCTGGGCCGAGCCTAAGGACCTACAGACTTCAGCAGGTGGCAGGTAGAATCTGGGCCTTCCCTGGGGCCTGGCTCTTGGGCAGAGCTTCAGATGCAGCAGGGGTCGGCCCCTGGCTGGATGGAAGGTGGTGTACCCTGGGCATGGTTGCCAGGCAGTGGGCGAGGCCTTCCTGAGCCAAGCGGAAGCTACAGCGGCGATCTGGCGGGGGCAGGATGAACTCGGACCTACCCTGTGCCCAGGCTCCCTTGCACTTCTGGCAAAGTGAATCTGGCTGGAGTCTCAGCTCTGGCAGGGGTCAGCAGGTGGCTGCATGGATCAAGGCCCCTCTAGAACTCCCGCGCAGGTGGAAGAGGCTGGTCAGGGCAGAGCGGTGAGCTAGAGAAGAGGTCAGCCAGTGGTGGCATGGACCCTGGCTTACCCTGAGAAGGAGCTCCCTGCAGTTCAGCTGGGCGGATCAGGCCTGGGCCTGACCTGCGCAAGGGTCTGCAGGTGGCCGGATGGAACTTGGCTTACCCTTGCCCAGGCTCCTGAGCAGCTGGCTTGGCTGATCTGGCAGGAGCCTGAGCTCCGGAAGGTATTCCCTGTGGCCAGAGGTGGTCGTGGGTCTGGCCTGAGCTCTGTTGCGGGTCAGCCTGTGGCAGGATGGAGCCAGGCCTACCTTGGGCCAGGCTCCCCTGCCTGACAGAGAGGCTGACCTGGGCTGGGGCTGAACTCTAGCAGGTGTCTTCCAGTAGGCAGAGTCAGTGCAGGGCGGAGCCTGAGCTCTGGCGGGCCCCTGACAGTGGGCGGAGTCATTCCTGGGCTGAGTTGGAGTTCCAGCAGGGCCCAGCCTGAGGCGGGATGGCCCCGTGACTACCCTCCGCCCAAGCTGGCCTGGAGTTCAGCAGGGCGGATCAGGCCTGGGCCTGATCTGCACGGGGGCCCCCTGGTGGTGGGATGGAACTGTGCTTACCCTTGCCCAGGCTTCTGCGCAGCAGGACCTGGCGGATCAGCTAGGAGCCTGAGCTCAGGGAAAGTAGGCGGAGTCAGTGCAGAGCTGATCCTGAGCTCTGCTGGGCCACTGACAGGGGGCGGAGTCACTCCTGGACCCAGCCTGAGCCCCAGCAGGGCTTCAGCCTGAGGCAGGAGCTACCTTTGACTACCATTTGCCTCCTCATGTCTTCCTGGGAGGTCTGGGCCAATCTGAGCTCCCAAGGATGTTTGCTGATGAGTGAAAACAGTTTTCCTCTGTTGGATATCCCTGAGGACTATTCAGCACAGGAAGAATGACAAGGCTGTTGCAACCAGCGCGACCAAACCTGACATTCCAGCTAGGGGTCAGGACAGAGAATCAGCAGATCATCAACACACTCCGGAAACCAGGGATGCTGTGATGGTACGCAGAAGCCCACAGGTATGCTCGGGCTCAGTCCGCCAGCCAAAAATCCTTGTGAACAGGAGGACAGTAAAGAACCCTACGTGGTTAACGAAAGGCAGACTATTTAGGACAAACTCGGTCCACCAGATTGGTGTTGATTCAGGAAAGAAGACAATGATGACAGGAGCATGTGGATGCACAAATTCATGTGTCTTGTGTGTTAAGAAGAAAGGGCTTGAACCTGGTGTCCTGTCACATGGAGGCTGAGGCAGAAGGATTATGAGTTCAAAGCCGGCATCAGCAACTTAGCAAGGCCATTAGCAATTCAGTGAGGCTCTGACTGCAGATTAAATACCAAAAAAAAAAAAAAAAAATAGGGAGGAGGGGGGTGCTAGTGATGGAGCTTGGTGGTTAAGCATCCCAGGGCTCCATCCCCAATGAAATGAAAATAAATCATGTGGTTGAACCCAGAGAGGAAGATCCCACTGAAATACATTCAAATAGCTATATGCAACGTTCAGATATTGTTCTCCTAAGTCTTTGAGTTCTAAGTCAATAAAACTATGAAAATAAAGAATCACATCCTAATAGGTAAAGTGTATTCTTTCAGAGAGAGGCCAGTGTTGACCAGCTATCTACTTTCCTCATTTCAATTTCTATAAGATCTTACTTCCCGAAGGTATCGTGAGAGAAAACAAGGTATAAAGTCATGTTGCAAAATTAGGTCACAAAAGTATACATGTGTGAGTTATGTGTGTGTGTGTGTGTGTGTGTGTGTGTGTGTGTGTTTAAATTTTTTATTTGGTACCAGGGATGGAAATTCAGAGGCACTCAACCACTGAGCCGTATCCCAAGCCCTATTTTGTATTTCATTTGGAGACAGGGTCTCCTCTGACTGAGTTGCTTACTGCCTCACAGTTCCTGAGGCTTGGTTTGAACTTGAAATCCTCCAGCCTCAATCCCCCAAGGCATAGGCCATCATGCCCAACACCAAAGTACCATTTTGGAAAAAATAAAAGAAGTCGGGGATTTAGCACAAGAGGTATTCCTCACACAGTGAATTGTAAAGTCTGAAGGGTGGCAACTGGGAACAGAGTGACAGGACTCAAAAGAGAGATCAGGAAAGACTTGCATAGATAAAACATTTGATAACATCACAAAGGTCACATTTCCATTATTTGGAGAAAGACATATGGTTCCATAAAAGGTAGTGGGAACATTGTGAAGATGCCTAATGATGTAGTTAAGAACATGAAATCCATCCCTCTCTCAATCTTTCCATCGAAAAGAACCCCAGATGCTCTGATACACTCAATGTATAAATCATCAAAGTCCAGGAACAAAATAAATGAATGTTTACACAATGGAGGAGGATTTCTAAACCTCAATGTGGAAACCAGGAAGGCAAAGTTGGTTACTAATGCGAGTTTTGTATGTATATGGAGGTGTAGTGTGTGTGGACATGTACACACATACACCAGCACACATTGCTCTTGTACTTTGGTGGTGTTAAAATAAATCTTGGAAATAATCCAATTCATACAGACAGGAAGTAGAACGGTGCTTACTGGGATGAGTTTCAGGGAAAAGTGGCAAGAGAGTATTTAATGAGGACAGGTTGAATCTGTGAGTAGAAAAGTCCTGGGGATGGACAAATGATAGTGATGGCTGTATCATTAGGAGATTCTCTTTGGTGCCATAGAAGCATACTCCTTTATAAAGAGTGAACATGTTAAATGTCTCATATCGAGAACATGTACGACTGCAACTGTGTTAATTTTGTTTTTAAAATACCACGTCTACTCTTTTTTTTAAAGATTGTTTGTCTTAGTTGTTGATAGATCTTTATTTTATTTATTTGTGAAAGGTGCCCAGAAAGGAAGACCTTGGAGGCAAATGTGCTTCGGCTGAGCTGCAGTCCCAGCCCAAGTGGTAACTTAAGGAAAAAAAGTGTCTGAGTTACAATCCCACAAGGAATCTGTTGAAAGATACGTAAAAGTACTTTTTTGAAAGAGAGAGAGAGAGAGAGAGAGAGAGAGAGAGAAAAGTCTAACTCTTAGTTTGCAGGGGACCCAACGTGTTTGTTGGTAGGGGGTGCTGAGGATCGAACCCGGCTCACAGGCGTGCCAGGCGAGCGCGCTACCGCTTGAGCCATACGACCGCGAACTGTCAAAGTGTTTTGAAGAAAGAAAACCTCAGCGCGGATAGGGTTGAGGCTCACTGGTACAGTGCTTGGTAGCATAAGAGAGGCTCTGGGTTTGATCCTCAGCACCACATCAAAATAAATGAATAAAATAAAATCATTGGCTCCAAATACATCCCCCACTGCCCCCCCCCAAAAAAAAACCTTTTAAAAAATATATGAAAATCATGTAAAATGATTACAATGGACCACATCCGGGTATAAGAAAAAACTTTGCCACAGTAACAATGAATGACTTCTTGAAATTGAAATTCTTGGGCTAAAGATAGGCATGCACTTTACATTTTGGCATATTTTCTGAAACTTCTCTACAGAAGTGTTATGGCGACTTTGCCTTTCAGTTCTCAGAACTTGACAATCCATTTTCCAACACTGTTGAGATTCGGTGTTCTCCCTCTCTTTATTCTTTGTATTTGACAGGCAAAAACGCACATGTACTTTGTGTTTCCTTTGGATTACTAGATTGTGACGTGGAAAGACCTCTGGATCTTTGGTATGTCATCTTCAAAACAGTCCATATTGGGTTTTCCCATTTTTCTCAGTGATTTGTCTCTCCTCATTGACTTGTATGAGCTAGGTATGTGATGAAGCTCTGGTGAGCTGTGCAGACACCCAAAGGCACATCACCAAAATACTGTTTGCTAGCAACTGGCAACAGTTTTGCCTCTTGCATGGAGCCCTTTGGCAGAGCGTGAATTCGGATTCTTCTTATCCATTTGCAATGGAAGCCACGAGTTCTCCAAGGCTCCTGTGGGCAGAAGTGGTCCTGGGTAGAGCATGGACTCAGGCTGGGTTCCAATGTGGCAGGATGAACCCAGGCCTATACTGGGCCCTGGCTCCATTCCAGGTTGGCAAGGCGGATCTTGGCCAAGCCTGAGCTCCCGCAGAGGTCGGCCGGTGGCGGTAGGGACCGGTGGTATCCTGTGCCAGGGCTTCGGCCACAGGTCGTCCTGGAAGATGTGGAAGGGATCCTGAGCTCCTGAGGTGGTCTGGTGATGAGTGGAGGTAGTCCTGGGCCGAGCCTAAGGACCTACAGACTTCAGCAGGTGGCAGGTAGAACCTGGGCCTTCCCTGGGGCCTGGCTCTTGGGCAGAGCTTCAGATGCAGCAGGGGTCGGCCCCTGGCTGGATGGAAGGTGGTGTACCCTGGGCATGGTTGCCAGGCAGTGGGCGAGGCCTTCCTGAGCCAAGCGGAAGCTACAGCGGCGATCTGGCGGGGGCAGGATGAACTCGGACCTACCCTGTGCCCAGGCTCCCTTGCACTTCTGGCAAAGTGAATCTGGCTGGAGTCTCAGCTCTGGCAGGGGTCAGCAGGTGGCTGCATGGATCAAGGCCCCTCTAGAACTCCCGCGCAGGTGGAAGAGGCTGATCAGGGCAGAGCGGTGAGCTAGAGAAGAGGTCAGCCAGTGGTGGCATGGACCCTGGCTTACCCTGAGAAGGAGCTCCCTGCAGTTCAGCTGGGCGGATCAGGCCTGGGCCTGACCTGCGCAAGGGTCTGCAGGTGGCCGGATGGAACTTGGCTTACCCTTGCCCAGGCTCCTGAGCAGCTGGCTTGGCTGATCTGGCAGGAGCCTGAGCTCCGGAAGGTATTCCCTGTGGCCAGAGGTGGTCGTGGGTCTGGCCTGAGCTCTGTTGCGGGTCAGCCTGTGGCAGGATGGAGCCAGGCCTACCTTGGGCCAGGCTCCCCTGCCTGACAGAGAGGCTGACCTGGGCTGGGGCTGAACTCTAGCAGGTGTCTTCCAGTAGGCAGAGTCAGTGCAGGGCGGAGCCTGAGCTCTGGCGGGCCCCTGACAGTGGGCGGAGTCATTCCTGGGCTGAGTTGGAGTTCCAGCAGGGCCCAGCCTGAGGCGGGATGGCCCCGTGACTACCCTCCGCCCAAGCTGGCCTGGAGTTCAGCAGGGCGGATCAGGCCTGGGCCTGATCTGCACGGGGGCCCCCTGGTGGTGGGATGGAACTGTGCTTACCCTTGCCCAGGCTTCTGCGCAGCAGGACCTGGCGGATCAGCTAGGAGCCTGAGCTCAGGGAAAGTAGGCGGAGTCAGTGCAGAGCTGATCCTGAGCTCTGCTGGGCCACTGACAGGGGGCGGAGTCACTCCTGGACCCAGCCTGAGCCCCAGCAGGGCTTCAGCCTGAGGCAGGAGCTACCTTTGACTACCATTTGCCTCCTCATGTCTTCCTGGGAGGTCTGGGCCAATCTGAGCTCCCAAGGATGTTTGCTGATGAGTGAAAACAGTTTTCCTCTGTTGGATATCCCTGAGGACTATTCAGCACAGGAAGAATGACAAGGCTGTTGCAACCAGCGCGACCAAACCTGACATTCCAGCTAGGGGTCAGGACAGAGAATCAGCAGATCATC
Source organism: Callospermophilus lateralis (assembly GCF_048772815.1). Taxonomy (NCBI): domain Eukaryota; kingdom Metazoa; phylum Chordata; class Mammalia; order Rodentia; family Sciuridae; genus Callospermophilus; species Callospermophilus lateralis. The sequence continues at coordinate 655,747 of NW_027512320.1, read as the reverse complement.
AACACACTCCGGAAACCAGGGATGCTGTGATGGTACGCAGAAGCCCACAGGTATGCTCGGGCTCAGTCCGCCAGCCAAAAATCCTTGTGAACAGGAGGACAGTAAAGAACCCTACGTGGTTAACGAAAGGCAGACTATTTAGGACAAACTCGGTCCACCAGATTGGTGTTGATTCAGGAAAGAAGACAATGATGACAGAGCATGTGGATGCACAAATTCATGTGTCTTGTGTGTTAAGAAGAAAGGGCTTGAACCTGGTGTCCTGTCACATGGAGGCTGAGGCAGAAGGATTATGAGTTCAAAGCCGGCATCAGCAACTTAGCAAGGCCATTAGCAATTCAGTGAGGCTCTGACTGCAAATTAAATACCAAAAAAAAAAAAAAAAAAAAATAGGGAGGAGGGGGGTGCTAGTGATGGAGCTTGGTGGTTAAGCATCCCAGGGCTCCATCCCCAATGAAATGAAAATAAATCATGTGGTTGAACCCAGAGAGGAAGATCCCACTGAAATACATTCAAATAGCTATATGCAACGTTCAGATATTGTTCTCCTAAGTCTTTGAGTTCTAAGTCAATAAAACTATGAAAATAAAGAATCACATCCTAATAGGTAAAGTGTATTCTTTCAGAGAGAGGCCAGTGTTGACCAGCTATCTACTTTCCTCATTTCAATTTCTATAAGATCTTACTTCCCGAAGGTATCGTGAGAGAAAACAAGGTATAAAGTCATGTTGCAAAATTAGGTCACAAAAGTATACATGTGTGAGTTATGTGTGTGTGTGTGTGTGTGTGTGTGTGTGTGTGTGTGTTTAAATTTTTTATTTGGTACCAGGGATGGAAATTCAGAGGCACTCAACCACTGAGCCGTATCCCAAGCCCTATTTTGTATTTCATTTGGAGACAGGGTCTCCTCTGACTGAGTTGCTTACTGCCTCACAGTTCCTGAGGCTTGGTTTGAACTTGAAATCCTCCAGCCTCAATCCCCCAAGGCATAGGCCATCATGCCCAACACCAAAGTACCATTTTGGAAAAAATAAAAGAAGTCGGGGATTTAGCACAAGAGGTATTCCTCACACAGTGAATTGTAAAGTCCGAAGGGTGGCAACTGGGAACAGAGTGACAGGACTCAAAAGAGAGATCAGGAAAGACTTGCATAGATAAAACATTTGATAACATCACAAAGGTCACATTTCCATTATTTGGAGAAAGACATATGGTTCCATAAAAGGTAGTGGGAACATTGTGAAGATGCCTAATGATGTAGTTAAGAACATGAAATCCAATCCCTCTCTCAATCTTTCCATCGAAAAGAACCCCAGATGCTCTGATACACTCAATGTATAAATCATCAAAGTCCAGGAACAAAATAAATGAATGTTTACACAATGGAGGAGGATTTCTAAACCTCAATGTGGAAACCAGGAAGGCAAAGTTGGTTACTAATGCGAGTTTTGTATGTATATGGAGGTGTAGTGTGTGTGGACATGTACACACATACACCAGCACACATTGCTCTTGTACTTTGGTGGTGTTAAAATAAATCTTGGAAATAATCCAATTCATACAGACAGGAAGTAGAACGGTGCTTACTGGGATGAGTTTCAGGGAAAAGTGGCAAGAGAGTATTTAATGAGGACAGGTTGAATCTGTGAGTAGAAAAGTCCTGGGGATGGACAAATGATAGTGATGGCTGTATCATTAGGAGATTCTCTTTGGTGCCATAGAAGCATACTCCTTTATAAAGAGTGAACATGTTAAATGTCTCATATCGAGAACATGTACGACTGCAACTGTGTTAATTTTGTTTTTAAAATACCACGTCTACTCTTTTTTTTAAAGATTGTTTGTCTTAGTTGTTGATAGATCTTTATTTTATTTATTTGTGAAAGGTGCCCAGAAAGGAAGACCTTGGAGGCAAATGTGCTTCGGCTGAGCTGCAGTCCCAGCCCAAGTGGTAACTTAAGGAAAAAAAGTGTCTGAGTTACAATCCCACAAGGAATCTGTTGAAAGATACGTAAAAGTACTTTTTTGAAAGAGAGAGAGAGAGAGAGAGAAAAGTCTAACTCTTAGTTTGCAGGGGACCCAACGTGTTTGTTGGTAGGGGGTGCTGAGGATCGAACCCGGCTCACAGGCGTGCCAGGCGAGCGCGCTACCGCTTGAGCCATACGGCCGCGAACTGTCAAAGTGTTTTGAAGAAAGAAAACCTCAGCGCGGATAGGGTTGAGGCTCACTGGTACAGTGCTTGGTAGCATAAGAGAGGCTCTGGGTTTGATCCTCAGCACCACATCAAAATAAATGAATAAAATAAAATCATTGGCTCCAAATACATCCCCCACTGCCCCCCCCCCAAAAAAAAACCTTTTAAAAAATATATGAAAATCATGTAAAATGATTACAATGGACCACATCCGGGTATAAGAAAAAACTTTGCCACAGTAACAATGAATGACTTCTTGAAATTGAAATTCTTGGGCTAAAGATAGGCATGCACTTTACATTTTGGCATATTTTCTGAAACTTCTCTACAGAAGTGTTATGGCGACTTTGCCTTTCAGTTCTCAGAACTTGACAATCCATTTTCCAACACTGTTGAGATTCGGTGTTCTCCCTCTCTTTATTCTTTGTATTTGACAGGCAAAAACGCACATGTACTTTGTGTTTCCTTTGGATTACTAGATTGTGACGTGGAAAGACCTCTGGATCTTTGGTATGTCATCTTCAAAACAGTCCATATTGGGTTTTCCCATTTTTCTCAGTGATTTGTCTCTCCTGATTGACTTGTATGAGCTAGGTATGTGATGAAGCTCTGGTGAGCTGTGCAGACACCCAAAGGCACATCACCAAAATACTGTTTGCTAGCAACTGGCAACAGTTTTGCCTCTTGCATGGAGCCCTTTGGCAGAGCGTGAATTCGGATTCTTCTTATCCATTTGCAATGGAAGCCACGAGTTCTCCAAGGCTCCTGTGGGCAGAAGTGGTCCTGGGTAGAGCATGGACTCAGGCTGGGTTCCAATGTGGCAGGATGAACCCAGGCCTATACTGGGCCCTGGCTCCATTCCAGGTTGGCAAGGCGGATCTTGGCCAAGCCTGAGCTCCCGCAGAGGTCGGCCGGTGGCGGTAGGGACCGGTGGTATCCTGTGCCAGGGCTTCGGCCACAGGTCGTCCTGGAAGATGTGGAAGGGATCCTGAGCTCCTGAGGTGGTCTGGTGATGAGTGGAGGTAGTCCTGGGCCGAGCCTAAGGACCTACAGACTTCAGCAGGTGGCAGGTAGAATCTGGGCCTTCCCTGGGGCCTGGCTCTTGGGCAGAGCTTCAGATGCAGCAGGGGTCGGCCCCTGGCTGGATGGAAGGTGGTGTACCCTGGGCATGGTTGCCAGGCAGTGGGCGAGGCCTTCCTGAGCCAAGCGGAAGCTACAGCGGCGATCTGGCGGGGGCAGGATGAACTCGGACCTACCCTGTGCCCAGGCTCCCTTGCACTTCTGGCAAAGTGAATCTGGCTGGAGTCTCAGCTCTGGCAGGGGTCAGCAGGTGGCTGCATGGATCAAGGCCCCTCTAGAACTCCCGCGCAGGTGGAAGAGGCTGGTCAGGGCAGAGCGGTGAGCTAGAGAAGAGGTCAGCCAGTGGTGGCATGGACCCTGGCTTACCCTGAGAAGGAGCTCCCTGCAGTTCAGCTGGGCGGATCAGGCCTGGGCCTGACCTGCGCAAGGGTCTGCAGGTGGCCGGATGGAACTTGGCTTACCCTTGCCCAGGCTCCTGAGCAGCTGGCTTGGCTGATCTGGCAGGAGCCTGAGCTCCGGAAGGTATTCCCTGTGGCCAGAGGTGGTCGTGGGTCTGGCCTGAGCTCTGTTGCGGGTCAGCCTGTGGCAGGATGGAGCCAGGCCTACCTTGGGCCAGGCTCCCCTGCCTGACAGAGAGGCTGACCTGGGCTGGGGCTGAACTCTAGCAGGTGTCTTCCAGTAGGCAGAGTCAGTGCAGGGCGGAGCCTGAGCTCTGGCGGGCCCCTGACAGTGGGCGGAGTCATTCCTGGGCTGAGTTGGAGTTCCAGCAGGGCCCAGCCTGAGGCGGGATGGCCCCGTGACTACCCTCCGCCCAAGCTGGCCTGGAGTTCAGCAGGGCGGATCAGGCCTGGGCCTGATCTGCACGGGGGCCCCCTGGTGGTGGGATGGAACTGTGCTTACCCTTGCCCAGGCTTCTGCGCAGCAGGACCTGGCGGATCAGCTAGGAGCCTGAGCTCAGGGAAAGTAGGCGGAGTCAGTGCAGAGCTGATCCTGAGCTCTGCTGGGCCACTGACAGGGGGCGGAGTCACTCCTGGACCCAGCCTGAGCCCCAGCAGGGCTTCAGCCTGAGGCAGGAGCTACCTTTGACTACCATTTGCCTCCTCATGTCTTCCTGGGAGGTCTGGGCCAATCTGAGCTCCCAAGGATGTTTGCTGATGAGTGAAAACAGTTTTCCTCTGTTGGATATCCCTGAGGACTATTCAGCACAGGAAGAATGACAAGGCTGTTGCAACCAGCGCGACCAAACCTGACATTCCAGCTAGGGGTCAGGACAGAGAATCAGCAGATCATCAACACACTCCGGAAACCAGGGATGCTGTGATGGTACGCAGAAGCCCACAGGTATGCTCGGGCTCAGTCCGCCAGCCAAAAATCCTTGTGAACAGGAGGACAGTAAAGAACCCTACGTGGTTAACGAAAGGCAGACTATTTAGGACAAACTCGGTCCACCAGATTGGTGTTGATTCAGGAAAGAAGACAATGATGACAGGAGCATGTGGATGCACAAATTCATGTGTCTTGTGTGTTAAGAAGAAAGGGCTTGAACCTGGTGTCCTGTCACATGGAGGCTGAGGCAGAAGGATTATGAGTTCAAAGCCGGCATCAGCAACTTAGCAAGGCCATTAGCAATTCAGTGAGGCTCTGACTGCAAATTAAATACCAAAAAAAAAAAAAAAAAAAAAAAATAGGGAGGAGGGGGGTGCTAGTGATGGAGCTTGGTGGTTAAGCATCCCAGGGCTCCATCCCCAATGAAATGAAAATAAATCATGTGGTTGAACCCAGAGAGGAAGATCCCACTGAAATACATTCAAATAGCTATATGCAACGTTCAGATATTGTTCTCCTAAGTCTTTGAGTTCTAAGTCAATAAAACTATGAAAATAAAGAATCACATCCTAATAGGTAAAGTGTATTCTTTCAGAGAGAGGCCAGTGTTGACCAGCTATCTACTTTCCTCATTTCAATTTCTATAAGATCTTACTTCCCGAAGGTATCGTGAGAGAAAACAAGGTATAAAGTCATGTTGCAAAATTAGGTCACAAAAGTATACATGTGTGAGTTATGTGTGTGTGTGTGTGTGTGTGTGTGTGTGTGTGTGTTAAATTTTTTATTTGGTACCAGGGATGGAAATTCAGAGGCACTCAACCACTGAGCCGTATCCCAAGCCCTATTTTGTATTTCATTTGGAGACAGGGTCTCCTCTGACTGAGTTGCTTACTGCCTCACAGTTCCTGAGGCTTGGTTTGAACTTGAAATCCTCCAGCCTCAATCCCCCAAGGCATAGGCCATCATGCCCAACACCAAAGTACCATTTTGGAAAAAATAAAAGAAGTCGGGGATTTAGCACAAGAGGTATTCCTCACACAGTGAATTGTAAAGTCTGAAGGGTGGCAACTGGGAACAGAGTGACAGGACTCAAAAGAGAGATCAGGAAAGACTTGCATAGATAAAACATTTGATAACATCACAAAGGTCACATTTCCATTATTTGGAGAAAGACATATGGTTCCATAAAAGGTAGTGGGAACATTGTGAAGATGCCTAATGATGTAGTTAAGAACAAGAAATCCAATCCCTCTCTCAATCTTTCCATCGAAAAGAACCCCAGATGCTCTGACACTCAATGTATAAATCATCAAAGTCCAGGAACAAAATAAATGAATGTTTACACAATGGAGGAGGATTTCTAAACCTCAATGTGGAAACCAGGAAGGCAAAGTTGGTTACTAATGCGAGTTTTGTATGTATATGGAGGTGTAGTGTGTGTGGACATGTACACACATACACCAGCACACATTGCTCTTGTACTTTGGTGGTGTTAAAATAAATCTTGGAAATAATCCAATTCATACAGACAGGAAGTAGAACGGTGCTTACTGGGATGAGTTTCAGGGAAAAGTGGCAAGAGAGTATTTAATGAGGACAGGTTGAATCTGTGAGTAGAAAAGTCCTGGGGATGGACAAATGATAGTGATGGCTGTATCATTAGGAGATTCTCTTTGGTGCCATAGAAGCATACTCCTTTATAAAGAGTGAACATGTTAAATGTCTCATATCGAGAACATGTACAACTGCAACTGTGTTAATTTTGTTTTTAAAATACCACGTCTACTCTTTTTTTTAAAGATTGTTTGTCTTAGTTGTTGATAGATCTTTATTTTATTTATTTGTGAAAGGTGCCCAGAAAGGAAGACCTTGGAGGCAAATGTGCTTCGGCTGAGCTGCAGTCCCAGCCCAAGTGGTAACTTAAGGAAAAAAAGTGTCTGAGTTACAATCCCACAAGGAATCTGTTGAAAGATACGTAAAAGTACTTTTTTGAAAGAGAGAGAGAGAGAGAGAGAGAGAAAAGTCTAACTCTTATTTTTTAGTTTGCAGCGGACAAAACGTGTTTGTTGGTAGTGGGTGCTGAGGATCGAACCCTGCTCACAGGCTTGCCAGGCGAGCACGCTACCGCTTGAGCCATACGGCCGTGAACTGTCAAAGTGTTTTGAAGAAAGAAAACCTCAGCACGGATAGGGTTGAGGCTCACTGGTACAGTGCTTGGTAGCATAAGAGAGGCTCTGGGTTTGATCCTCAGCACCACATCAAAATAAATGAATAAAATAAAATCATTGGCTCCAAATACATCCCCCACTGCCCCCCCCCCAAAAAAAACCTTTTAAAAGATATATGAAAATCATGTAAAATGATTACAATGGACCACATCCGGGTATAAGAAAAAACTTTGCCACAGTAACAATGAATGACTTCTTGAAATTGAAATTCTTGGGCTAAAGATAGGCATGCACTTTACATTTTGGCATATTTTCTGAAACTTCTCTACAGAAGTGTTATGGCGACTTTGCCTTTCAGTTCTCAGAACTTGACAATCCATTTTCCAACACTGTTGAGATTCGGTGTTCTCCCTCTCTTTATTCTTTGTATTTGACAGGCAAAAACGCACATGTACTTTGTGTTTCCTTTGGATTACTAGATTGTGACGTGGAAAGACCTCTGGATCTTTGGTATGTCATCTTCAAAACAGTCCATATTGGGTTTTCCCATTTTTCTCAGTGATTTGTCTCTCCTCATTGACTTGTATGAGCTAGGTATGTGATGAAGCTCTGGTGAGCTGTGCAGACACCCAAAGGCACATCACCAAAATACTGTTTGCTAGCAACTGGCAACAGTTTTACCTCTTGCATGGAGCCCTTTGGCAGAGCGTGAATTCGGATTCTTCTTATCCATTTGCAATGGAAGCCACGAGTTCTCCAAGGCTCCTGTGGGCAGAAGTGGTCCTGGGTAGAGCATGGACTCAGGCTGGGTTCCAATGTGGCAGGATGAACCCAGGCCTATACTGGGCCCTGGCTCCATTCCAGGTTGGCAAGGCGGATCTTGGCCAAGCCTGAGCTCCGGCAGAGGTCGGCCGGTGGCGGTAGGGACCGGTGGTATCCTGTGCCAGGGCTTCGGCCACAGGTCGTCCTGGAAGATGTGGAAGGGATCCTGAGCTCCTGAGGTGGTCTGGTGATGAGTGGAGGTAGTCCTGGGCCGAGCCTAAGGACCTACAGACTTCAGCAGGTGGCAGGTAGAACCTGGGCCTTCCCTGGGGCCTGGCTCTTGGGCAGAGCTTCAGATGCAGCAGGGGTCGGCCCCTGGCTGGATGGAAGGTGGTGTACCCTGGGCATGGTTGCCAGGCAGTGGGCGAGGCCTTCCTGAGCCAAGCGGAAGCTACAGCGGCGATCTGGCGGGGGCAGGATGAACTCGGACCTACCCTGTGCCCAGGCTCCCTTGCACTTCTGGCAAAGTGAATCTGGCTGGAGTCTCAGCTCTGGCAGGGGTCAGCAGGTGGCTGCATGGATCAAGGCCCCTCTAGAACTCCCGCGCAGGTGGAAGAGGCTGATCAGGGCAGAGCGGTGAGCTAGAGAAGAGGTCAGCCAGTGGTGGCATGGACCCTGGCTTACCCTGAGAAGGAGCTCCCTGCAGTTCAGCTGGGCGGATCAGGCCTGGGCCTGGGCCTGACCTGCGCAAGGGTCTGCAGGTGGCCGGATGGAACTTGGCTTACCCTTGCCCAGGCTCCTGAGCAGCTGGCTTGGCTGATCTGGCAGGAGCCTGAGCTCCGGAAGGTATTCCCTGTGGCCAGAGGTGATCGTGGGTCTGGCCTGAGCTCTGTTGCGGGTCAGCCTGTGGCAGGATGGAGCCAGGCCTACCTTGGGCCAGGCTCCCCTGCCTGACAGAGAGGCTGACCTGGGCTGGGGCTGAACTCTAGCAGGTGTCTTCCGGTAGGCAGCGTCAGTGCAGGGCGGAGCCTGAGCTCCGGCGGGCCCCGGACAGTGGGCGGAGTCATTCCTGGGCTGAGTTGGAGTTCCAGCCGGGCTCAGCCTGAGGCGGGATGGCCCCGTGACTACCCTCTGCCCAAGCTGGCCTGGAGTTCAGCAGGGCGGATCAGGCCTGGGCCTGATCTGCACCGGGGCCCCCTGGTGGTGGGATGGAACTGTGCTTACCCTTGCCCAGGCTTCTGCGCAGCAGGACCTGGCTGATCAGCTAGGAGCCTGAGCTCAGGGAAAGTAGGCGGAGTCAGTGCAGAGCTGATCCGGAGCTCCGCTGGGCCACTGACAGGGGGCGGAGTCATTCCTGGACCCAGCCTGAGCCCCAGCAGGGCTTCAGCCTGAGGCAGGAGCTACCTTTGACTACCATTTGCCTCCTCATGTCTTCCTGGGAGGTCTGGGCCAATCTGAGCTCCCAAGGATGTTTGCTGATGAGTGAAAACGGTTTTCCTCTGTTGGATATCCCTGAGGACTCCTCAGCACAGGAAGAAGGACAAGGCTGTTGCAACCAGCGCGACCAAACCTGACATTCCAGCTAGGGGTCAGGACAGAGAATCAGCAGATCATCAACACACTCCGGAAACCAGGGATGCTGTGATGGTACGCAGAAGCCCACAGGTATGCTCGGGCTCAGTCCGCCAGCCAAAAATCCTTGTGAACAGGAGGACCGTAAAGAACCCTACGTGGCTAACGAAAGGCAGACTATTTAGGAAAAACTCGGTCCACCAGATTGGTGTTGACTCAGGAAAGAAGACAATGATGACAGGAGCATGTGGATGAACAGATTCATGTGTCTTGTGTGTTAAGAAGAAAGGGCTTGAACCTGGTGTCCTGTCACATGGAGGCTGAGGCAGAAGGATTATGAGTTCAAAGCCGGCATCAGCAACTTAGCAAGGCCATTAGCAATTCAGTGAGGCTCTGACTGCAAATTAAATACAAAAAAAAAAAAAAAAAAAAAGGGCTAGGCATGGGGCTTGGTGGTTAAGCATCCCAGGGCTCCATCCCCAATAAAATGAAAATAAATCATGTGGTTGAACCCAGAGAGGAAGATCCCACTGAAATACATTCAAATAGCTATATGCAACATTCAGATATTGTTCTCCTAAGTCTTTGAGTTCTAAGTCAATAAAACTATGAAAATAAAGAATCACATCCTAATAGGTAAAGTGTATTCTTTCAGAGAGAGGCCAGTGTTGACCAGCTATCTACTTTCCTCATTTCAATTTCTATAAGATCTTACTTCCCGAAGGTATCGTGAGAGAAAACAAGGTATAAAGTCATGTTGCAAAGTTAGGTCACAAAAGTATACATGTGTGAGTTGTGTGTGTGTGTGTGTGTGTGTGTGTGTGTGTGTGTGTGTTTAAATTTTTTATTTGGTACCAGGGATGGAAATTCAGAGGCACTCAACCACTGAGCCGTATCCCAAGCCCTATTTTGTATTTCATTTGGAGACAGGGTCTCCTCTGACTGAGTTGCTTACTGCCTCACAGTTCCTGAGGCTTGGTTGGAACTTGAAATCCTCCAGCCTCAATCCCCCAAGGCATAGGCCATCATGCCCAACACCAAAGTACCATTCTGGAAAAATAAAAGGAGTCAGGGATTTAGCGCAAGAGGTATTCCTCACACAGTGAATTGTAAACTCTGAAGGGTGGCAACTGGGAACAGCGTGACAGGACTCAAAAGAGAGATCAGGAAAGACTTGCATAGATAAAACATTTGATAACATCACAAAGGTCACATTTGCATTATTTGGAGAAAGACATATGGTTCCATAAAAGGTAGTGGGAACATTGTGAAGATGCCTAATGATGTAGTTAAGAACATGAAATCCAATCCCTCTCTCAATCTTTCCATCGAAAAGAACTCCAGATGCTCTGATACACTCAATGTATAAATCATCAAAGTCCAGGAACAAAATAAATGAATGTTTACACAATGGAGGAGGATTTCTAAACCTCAATGTGGAAAGCAGGAAGGCAAAGTTGGTTACCAATGCGAGTTTTGTATGTATATGGAGGTGTAGTGTGTGTGGACATGTACACACATACACCAGCACACATTGCTCTTGTACTTTGGTGGTGTTCAAATAAATCTTGGAAATAATCCAATTCATACAGACAGGAAGTAGAACGGTGCTTACTGGGCTGAGTTTCAGGGAAAAGTAGCAAGAGAGTATTTAATGAGGACAGGTTGAATCTGTGAGTAGAAAAGTCCTGGGGATGGACAAATGATAGTGATGGCTGTATCATTAGGAGATTCTCTTTGGTGCCATAGAACCATACTCCTTTATCAAAAGTGAACATGTTAAATGTCTCATATCGAGAACATGTACAACTGCAACTGTGTTAATTTTGTTTTTCAAATACCACGTCTACTCTTTTTTTTTTTAGGATTGTTTTTCTTAGTTGTTGATAGATCTTTATTTTATTTCTTTCTGAAAGGTGCCCAGAAAGGAAGACCTTCGAGGCAAATGTGCTTCGGCTGAGCTGCAGTCCCAGCCCAAGTGGTAACTTACAAAAAAAGAGTGTCTCAGTTATAATCCCACAAGGAATCTGTTGAAAGATACGTAAAAGTACTTTTTTGAAAGAGAGAGAGAGAAAAAAAAAAAACTCTGATCCTTAGACTTTCTTAGTTTCCAGCGGACACAACACGTTTGGTGGTAGGTGGGGCTGAGGATGGAACCCGGTTCTCCTGCGCGAGAGGCGAGGGCGCTACCGCTTGAGCCATATCGCCGCGACCTGTCAAAGGGTTTTAAAGATATAAAACCTCAGCCCGGATGGGGTTGAGGCTCACTGGTAGAGTGCTTGGTAGCATAGGAGAGGCTCTGGGTTTGATCCTCAGCACCACCTCAAAATAAATAAATAAAATAAAATCATTGGCTCCAAATACATCCCCCACTGCTCCCCGCCCCCCCCCCCAAAAAAAAAAAAAACCTTTTAAAAATATATGAAAATCATGTAAAATGATTACAATGGACCACATCAGGGTATAAGAAAAAACTTTGCCACAGTAACAATGAATGACTTCTTGAAATTGAAATTGAAATTCTTGGGCTAAAGATAGGCATGCACTTTAAATTTTGGCATATTTTCTGAAACTTCTCTACAGAAGTGTTATGGCGACTTTGCATTTCAGTTCTCACAACTTGACAATCCATTTTCCAACACTGTTGAGATTCGGTGTTCTCCCTCTCTTTATTCTTTGTATTTGACAGGCCAAAACACACATGTACTTTGTGTTTCCTTTGGATTACTAGATTGTGACGTGGAAAGACCTCTGGATCTTTGGTATGTCATCTTCAAAACAGTCCATATTGGGTTTTCCCATTTTTCTCAGTGATTTGTTTCTCCTCATTGACTTGTAGGAGCTAGGTATGTGATGAAGCTCTGGTGAGCTGTGCAGACACCCAAAGGCACATCACCAAAATACTGTTTTCTAGCAACTGGCAACAGTTTTGCCTCTTGCTTGGAGCCCTTTGGCGGAGTGTGAATTCGGATTCTTCTTATCCATTTGCAACGGAAGCCACGAGTTCTCCAAGGCTCCTGTGGGCAGAAGTGGTCCTGGGTAGAGCATGGACTCAGGCTGGGTTCCAATGTGGCAGGATGAACCCAGGCCTATACTGGGCCCTGGCTCCATTCCAGGTTGGCAAGGCGGATCTTGGCCAAGCCTGAGCTCCCGCAGAGGTCGGCCGGTGGCGGTAGGGACCGGTGGTATCCTGTGCCAGGGCTTGGGCCACAGGTCGTCCAGGAAGATGTGGAAGGGATCCTGAGCTCCTGAGGTTGTCTGGTGATGAGTGGAGGATAGTCCTGGGCCGAGCCTAAGGACCTACAGACTTCAGCAGGTGGCAGGTAGAACCTGGGCCTTCCCTGGGGCCCGGCTCTTGGGCAGAGCTTCAGTTGCAGCAGGGGTCGGCCCGTGGCTGGATGGAAGGTGGTGTACCCTGGGCATGGTTGCCAGGCAGGTGGGCGAGGCCTTCCTGAGCCAAGCGGAAGCTACGGCGGCAATCTGGCGGGGGCAGGATGAACTCGGACCTACCCTGTGCCCAGGCTCCCTTGCAATTCTGGCAAAGTGAATCTGGCTGGAGTCTCAGCTCTGGCAGGGGTCAGCAGGTGGCTGCATGGATCAAGGCCCCTCTAGAACTCCCGCGCAGGTGGAAGAGGCTGATCAGGGCAGAGCGGTGAGCTAGAGAAGAGGTCAGCCAGTGGTGGCATGGACCCTGGCTTACCCTGAGAAGGAGCTCCCTGCAGTTCAGCTGGGCGGATCAGGCCTGGGCCTGGGCCTGACCTGCGCAAGGGTCTGCAGGTGGCCGGATGGAACTTGGCTTACCCTTGCCCAGGCTCCTGAGCAGCTGGCTTGGCTGATCTGGCAGGAGCCTGAGCTCCGGAAGGTATTCCCTGTGGCCAGAGGTGATCGTGGGTCTGGCCTGAGCTCTGTTGCGGGTCAGCCTGTGGCAGGATGGAGCCAGGCCTACCTTGGGCCAGGCTCCCCTGCCTGACAGAGAGGCTGACCTGGGCTGGGGCTGAACTCTAGCAGGTGTCTTCCGGTAGGCAGCGTCAGTGCAGGGCGGAGCCTGAGCTCCGGCGGGCCCCGGACAGTGGGCGGAGTCATTCCTGGGCTGAGTTGGAGTTCCAGCCGGGCTCAGCCTGAGGCGGGATGGCCCCGTGACTACCCTCTGCCCAAGCTGGCCTGGAGTTCAGCAGGGCGGATCAGGCCTGGGCCTGATCTGCACCGGGGCCCCCTGGTGGTGGGATGGAACTGTGCTTACCCTTGCCCAGGCTTCTGCGCAGCAGGACCTGGCTGATCAGCTAGGAGCCTGAGCTCAGGGAAAGTAGGCGGAGTCAGTGCAGAGCTGATCCGGAGCTCCGCTGGGCCACTGACAGGGGGCGGAGTCATTCCTGGACCCAGCCTGAGCCCCAGCAGGGCTTCAGCCTGAGGCAGGAGCTACCTTTGACTACCATTTGCCTCCTCATGTCTTCCTGGGAGGTCTGGGCCAATCTGAGCTCCCAAGGATGTTTGCTGATGAGTGAAAACGGTTTTCCTCTGTTGGATATCCCTGAGGACTCCTCAGCACAGGAAGAAGGACAAGGCTGTTGCAACCAGCGCGACCAAACCTGACATTCCAGCTAGGGGTCAGGACAGAGAATCAGCAGATCATCAACACACTCCGGAAACCAGGGATGCTGTGATGGTACGCAGAAGCCCACAGGTATGCTCGGGCTCAGTCCGCCAGCCAAAAATCCTTGTGAACAGGAGGACCGTAAAGAACCCTACGTGGCTAACGAAAGGCAGACTATTTAGGAAAAACTCGGTCCACCAGATTGGTGTTGACTCAGGAAAGAAGACAATGATGACAGGAGCATGTGGATGCACAGATTCATGTGTCTTGTGTGTTAAGAAGAAAGGGCTTGAACCTGGTGTCCTGTCACATGGAGGCTGAGGCAGAAGGATTATGAGTTCAAAGCCGGCATCAGCAACTTAGCAAGGCCATTAGCAATTCAGTGAGGCTCTGACTGCAAATTAAATACAAAAAAAAAAAAAAAAAAAAAAAAGGGCTAGGCATGGGGCTTGGTGGTTAAGCATCCCAGGGCTCCATCCCCAATAAAATGAAAATAAATCATGTGGTTGAACCCAGAGAGGAAGATCCCACTGAAATACATTCAAATAGCTATATGCAACATTCAGATATTGTTCTCCTAAGTCTTTGAGTTCTAAGTCAATAAAACTATGAAAATAAAGAATCACATCCTAATAGGTAAAGTGTATTCTTTCAGAGAGAGGCCAGTGTTGACCAGCTATCTACTTTCCTCATTTCAATTTCTATAAGATCTTACTTCCCGAAGGTATCGTGAGAGAAAACAAGGTATAAAGTCATGTTGCAAAGTTAGGTCACAAAAGTATACATGTGTGAGTTGTGTGTGTGTGTGTGTGTGTGTGTGTGTGTGTGTGTTTAAATTTTTTATTTGGTACCAGGGATGGAAATTCAGAGGCACTCAACCACTGAGCCGTATCCCAAGCCCTATTTTGTATTTCATTTGGAGACAGGGTCTCCTCTGACTGAGTTGCTTAGTGCCTCACAGTTCCTGAGGCTTGGTTGGAACTTGAAATCCTCCAGCCTCAATCCCCCAAGGCATAGGCCATCATGCCCAACACCAAAGTACCATTCTGGAAAAATAAAAGGAGTCAGGGATTTAGCGCAAGAGGTATTCCTCACACAGTGAATTGTAAACTCTGAAGGGTGGCAACTGGGAACAGCGTGACAGGACTCAAAAGAGAGATCAGGAAAGACTTGCATAGATAAAACATTTGATAACATCACAAAGGTCACATTTGCATTATTTGGAGAAAGACATATGGTTCCATAAAAGGTAGTGGGAACATTGTGAAGATGCCTAATGATGTAGTTAAGAACATGAAATCCAATCCCTCTCTCAATCTTTCCATCGAAAAGAACTCCAGATGCTCTGATACACTCAATGTATAAATCATCAAAGTCCAGGAACAAAATAAATGAATGTTTACACAATGGAGGAGGATTTCTAAACCTCAATGTGGAAAGCAGGAAGGCAAAGTTGGTTACCAATGCGAGTTTTGTATGTATATGGAGGTGTAGTGTGTGTGGACATGTACACACATACACCAGCACACATTGCTCTTGTACTTTGGTGGTGTTCAAATAAATCTTGGAAATAATCCAATTCATACAGACAGGAAGTAGAACGGTGCTTACTGGGCTGAGTTTCAGGGAAAAGTAGCAAGAGAGTATTTAATGAGGACAGGTTGAATCTGTGAGTAGAAAAGTCCTGGGGATGGACAAATGATAGTGATGGCTGTATCATTAGGAGATTCTCTTTGGTGCCATAGAACCATACTCCTTTATCAAAAGTGAACATGTTAAATGTCTCATATCGAGAACATGTACAACTGCAACTGTGTTAATTTTGTTTTTCAAATACCACGTCTACTCTTTTTTTTTTTAGGATTGTTTTTCTTAGTTGTTGATAGATCTTTATTTTATTTCTTTCTGAAAGGTGCCCAGAAAGGAAGACCTTCGAGGCAAATGTGCTTCGGCTGAGCTGCAGTCCCAGCCCAAGTGGTAACTTACAAAAAAAGAGTGTCTCAGTTATAATCCCACAAGGAATCTGTTGAAAGATACGTAAAAGTACTTTTTTGAAAGAGAGAGAGAGAAAAAAAAAAACTCTGATCCTTAGACTTTCTTAGTTTCCAGCGGACACAACACGTTTGGTGGTAGGTGGGGCTGAGGATGGAACCCGGTTCTCCCGCGCGAGAGGCGAGGGCGCTACCGCTTGAGCCATATCGCCGCGACCTGTCAAAGGGTTTTAAAGATATAAAACCTCAGCCCGGATGGGGTTGAGGCTCACTGGTAGAGTGCTTGGTAGCATAGGAGAGGCTCTGGGTTTGATCCTCAGCACCACCTCAAAATAAATAAATAAAATAAAATCATTGGCTCCAAATACATCCCCCACTGCTCCCCGCCCCCCCCCCCACAAAAAAAAAAAAAACCTTTTAAAAATATATGAAAATCATGTAAAATGATTACAATGGACCACATCAGGGTATAAGAAAAAACTTTGCCACAGTAACAATGAATGACTTCTTGAAATTGAAATTGAAATTCTTGGGCTAAAGATAGGCATGCACTTTAAATTTTGGCATATTTTCTGAAACTTCTCTACAGAAGTGTTATGGCGACTTTGCATTTCAGTTCTCACAACTTGACAATCCATTTTCCAACACTGTTGAGATTCGGTGTTCTCCCTCTCTTTATTCTTTGTATTTGACAGGCCAAAACACACATGTACTTTGTGTTTCCTTTGGATTACTAGATTGTGACGTGGAAAGACCTCTGGATCTTTGGTATGTCATCTTCAAAACAGTCCATATTGGGTTTTCCCATTTTTCTCAGTGATTTGTTTCTCCTCATTGACTTGTAGGAGCTAGGTATGTGATGAAGCTCTGGTGAGCTGTGCAGACACCCAAAGGCACATCACCAAAATACTGTTTTCTAGCAACTGGCAACAGTTTTGCCTCTTGCTTGGAGCCCTTTGGCGGAGTGTGAATTCGGATTCTTCTTATCCATTTGCAACGGAAGCCACGAGTTCTCCAAGGCTCCTGTGGGCAGAAGTGGTCCTGGGTAGAGCATGGACTCAGGCTGGGTTCCAATGTGGCAGGATGAACCCAGGCCTATACTGGGCCCTGGCTCCATTCCAGGTTGGCAAGGCGGATCTTGGCCAAGCCTGAGCTCCCGCAGAGGTCGGCCGGTGGCGGTAGGGACCGGTGGTATCCTGTGCCAGGGCTTGGGCCACAGGTCGTCCAGGAAGATGTGGAAGGGATCCTGAGCTCCTGAGGTTGTCTGGTGATGAGTGGAGGATAGTCCTGGGCCGAGCCTAAGGACCTACAGACTTCAGCAGGTGGCAGGTAGAACCTGGGCCTTCCCTGGGGCCCGGCTCTTGGGCAGAGCTTCAGTTGCAGCAGGGGTCGGCCCGTGGCTGGATGGAAGGTGGTGTACCCTGGGCATGGTTGCCAGGCAGGTGGGCGAGGCCTTCCTGAGCCAAGCGGAAGCTACGGCGGCAATCTGGCGGGGGCAGGATGAACTCGGACCTACCCTGTGCCCAGGCTCCCTTGCAATTCTGGCAAAGTGAATCTGGCTGGAGTCTCAGCTCTGGCAGGGGTCAGCAGGTGGCTGCATGGATCAAGGCCCCTCTAGAACTCCCGCGCAGGTGGAAGAGGCTGATCAGGGCAGAGCGGTGAGCTAGAGAAGAGGTCAGCCAGTGGTGGCATGGACCCTGGCTTACCCTGAGAAGGAGCTCCCTGCAGTTCAGCTGGGCGGATCAGGCCTGGGCCTGGGCCTGACCTGCGCAAGGGTCTGCAGGTGGCCGGATGGAACTTGGCTTACCCTTGCCCAGGCTCCTGAGCAGCTGGCTTGGCTGATCTGGCAGGAGCCTGAGCTCCGGAAGGTATTCCCTGTGGCCAGAGGTGATCGTGGGTCTGGCCTGAGCTCTGTTGCGGGTCAGCCTGTGGCAGGATGGAGCCAGGCCTACCTTGGGCCAGGCTCCCCTGCCTGACAGAGAGGCTGACCTGGGCTGGGGCTGAACTCTAGCAGGTGTCTTCCGGTAGGCAGCGTCAGTGCAGGGCGGAGCCTGAGCTCCGGCGGGCCCCGGACAGTGGGCGGAGTCATTCCTGGGCTGAGTTGGAGTTCCAGCCGGGCTCAGCCTGAGGCGGGATGGCCCCGTGACTACCCTCTGCCCAAGCTGGCCTGGAGTTCAGCAGGGCGGATCAGGCCTGGGCCTGATCTGCACCGGGGCCCCCTGGTGGTGGGATGGAACTGTGCTTACCCTTGCCCAGGCTTCTGCGCAGCAGGACCTGGCTGATCAGCTAGGAGCCTGAGCTCAGGGAAAGTAGGCGGAGTCAGTGCAGAGCTGATCCGGAGCTCCGCTGGGCCACTGACAGGGGGCGGAGTCATTCCTGGACCCAGCCTGAGCCCCAGCAGGGCTTCAGCCTGAGGCAGGAGCTACCTTTGACTACCATTTGCCTCCTCATGTCTTCCTGGGAGGTCTGGGCCAATCTGAGCTCCCAAGGATGTTTGCTGATGAGTGAAAACGGTTTTCCTCTGTTGGATATCCCTGAGGACTCCTCAGCACAGGAAGAAGGACAAGGCTGTTGCAACCAGCGCGACCAAACCTGACATTCCAGCTAGGGGTCAGGACAGAGAATCAGCAGATCATCAACACACTCCGGAAACCAGGGATGCTGTGATGGTACGCAGAAGCCCACAGGTATGCTCGGGCTCAGTCCGCCAGCCAAAAATCCTTGTGAACAGGAGGACCGTAAAGAACCCTACGTGGCTAACGAAAGGCAGACTATTTAGGAAAAACTCGGTCCACCAGATTGGTGTTGACTCAGGAAAGAAGACAATGATGACAGGAGCATGTGGATGCACAGATTCATGTGTCTTGTGTGTTAAGAAGAAAGGGCTTGAACCTGGTGTCCTGTCACATGGAGGCTGAGGCAGAAGGATTATGAGTTCAAAGCCGGCATCAGCAACTTAGCAAGGCCATTAGCAATTCAGTGAGGCTCTGACTGCAAATTAAATACAAAAAAAAAAAAAAAAAAAAAAAAGGGCTAGGCATGGGGCTTGGTGGTTAAGCATCCCAGGGCTCCATCCCCAATAAAATGAAAATAAATCATGTGGTTGAACCCAGAGAGGAAGATCCCACTGAAATACATTCAAATAGCTATATGCAACATTCAGATATTGTTCTCCTAAGTCTTTGAGTTCTAAGTCAATAAAACTATGAAAATAAAGAATCACATCCTAATAGGTAAAGTGTATTCTTTCAGAGAGAGGCCAGTGTTGACCAGCTATCTACTTTCCTCATTTCAATTTCTATAAGATCTTACTTCCCGAAGGTATCGTGAGAGAAAACAAGGTATAAAGTCATGTTGCAAAGTTAGGTCACAAAAGTATACATGTGTGAGTTGTGTGTGTGTGTGTGTGTGTGTGTGTGTGTGTGTGTGTTTAAATTTTTTATTTGGTACCAGGGATGGAAATTCAGAGGCACTCAACCACTGAGCCGTATCCCAAGCCCTATTTTGTATTTCATTTGGAGACAGGGTCTCCTCTGACTGAGTTGCTTAGTGCCTCACAGTTCCTGAGGCTTGGTTGGAACTTGAAATCCTCCAGCCTCAATCCCCCAAGGCATAGGCCATCATGCCCAACACCAAAGTACCATTCTGGAAAAATAAAAGGAGTCAGGGATTTAGCGCAAGAGGTATTCCTCACACAGTGAATTGTAAACTCTGAAGGGTGGCAACTGGGAACAGCGTGACAGGACTCAAAAGAGAGATCAGGAAAGACTTGCATAGATAAAACATTTGATAACATCACAAAGGTCACATTTGCATTATTTGGAGAAAGACATATGGTTCCATAAAAGGTAGTGGGAACATTGTGAAGATGCCTAATGATGTAGTTAAGAACATGAAATCCAATCCCTCTCTCAATCTTTCCATCGAAAAGAACTCCAGATGCTCTGATACACTCAATGTATAAATCATCAAAGTCCAGGAACAAAATAAATGAATGTTTACACAATGGAGGAGGATTTCTAAACCTCAATGTGGAAAGCAGGAAGGCAAAGTTGGTTACCAATGCGAGTTTTGTATGTATATGGAGGTGTAGTGTGTGTGGACATGTACACACATACACCAGCACACATTGCTCTTGTACTTTGGTGGTGTTCAAATAAATCTTGGAAATAATCCAATTCATACAGACAGGAAGTAGAACGGTGCTTACTGGGCTGAGTTTCAGGGAAAAGTAGCAAGAGAGTATTTAATGAGGACAGGTTGAATCTGTGAGTAGAAAAGTCCTGGGGATGGACAAATGATAGTGATGGCTGTATCATTAGGAGATTCTCTTTGGTGCCATAGAACCATACTCCTTTATCAAAAGTGAACATGTTAAATGTCTCATATCGAGAACATGTACAACTGCAACTGTGTTAATTTTGTTTTTCAAATACCACGTCTACTCTTTTTTTTTTTAGGATTGTTTTTCTTAGTTGTTGATAGATCTTTATTTTATTTCTTTCTGAAAGGTGCCCAGAAAGGAAGACCTTCGAGGCAAATGTGCTTCGGCTGAGCTGCAGTCCCAGCCCAAGTGGTAACTTACAAAAAAAGAGTGTCTCAGTTATAATCCCACAAGGAATCTGTTGAAAGATACGTAAAAGTACTTTTTTGAAAGAGAGAGAGAGAAAAAAAAAAACTCTGATCCTTAGACTTTCTTAGTTTCCAGCGGACACAACACGTTTGGTGGTAGGTGGGGCTGAGGATGGAACCCGGTTCTCCCGCGCGAGAGGCGAGGGCGCTACCGCTTGAGCCATATCGCCGCGACCTGTCAAAGGGTTTTAAAGATATAAAACCTCAGCCCGGATGGGGTTGAGGCTCACTGGTAGAGTGCTTGGTAGCATAGGAGAGGCTCTGGGTTTGATCCTCAGCACCACCTCAAAATAAATAAATAAAATAAAATCATTGGCTCCAAATACATCCCCCACTGCTCCCCGCCCCCCCCCCCAAAAAAAAAAAAAAACCTTTTAAAAATATATGAAAATCATGTAAAATGATTACAATGGACCACATCAGGGTATAAGAAAAAACTTTGCCACAGTAACAATGAATGACTTCTTGAAATTGAAATTGAAATTCTTGGGCTAAAGATAGGCATGCACTTTAAATTTTGGCATATTTTCTGAAACTTCTCTACAGAAGTGTTATGGCGACTTTGCATTTCAGTTCTCACAACTTGACAATCCATTTTCCAACACTGTTGAGATTCGGTGTTCTCCCTCTCTTTATTCTTTGTATTTGACAGGCCAAAACACACATGTACTTTGTGTTTCCTTTGGATTACTAGATTGTGACGTGGAAAGACCTCTGGATCTTTGGTATGTCATCTTCAAAACAGTCCATATTGGGTTTTCCCATTTTTCTCAGTGATTTGTTTCTCCTCATTGACTTGTAGGAGCTAGGTATGTGATGAAGCTCTGGTGAGCTGTGCAGACACCCAAAGGCACATCACCAAAATACTGTTTTCTAGCAACTGGCAACAGTTTTGCCTCTTGCTTGGAGCCCTTTGGCGGAGTGTGAATTCGGATTCTTCTTATCCATTTGCAACGGAAGCCACGAGTTCTCCAAGGCTCCTGTGGGCAGAAGTGGTCCTGGGTAGAGCATGGACTCAGGCTGGGTTCCAATGTGGCAGGATGAACCCAGGCCTATACTGGGCCCTGGCTCCATTCCAGGTTGGCAAGGCGGATCTTGGCCAAGCCTGAGCTCCCGCAGAGGTCGGCCGGTGGCGGTAGGGACCGGTGGTATCCTGTGCCAGGGCTTGGGCCACAGGTCGTCCAGGAAGATGTGGAAGGGATCCTGAGCTCCTGAGGTTGTCTGGTGATGAGTGGAGGATAGTCCTGGGCCGAGCCTAAGGACCTACAGACTTCAGCAGGTGGCAGGTAGAACCTGGGCCTTCCCTGGGGCCCGGCTCTTGGGCAGAGCTTCAGTTGCAGCAGGGGTCGGCCCGTGGCTGGATGGAAGGTGGTGTACCCTGGGCATGGTTGCCAGGCAGGTGGGCGAGGCCTTCCTGAGCCAAGCGGAAGCTACGGCGGCAATCTGGCGGGGGCAGGATGAACTCGGACCTACCCTGTGCCCAGGCTCCCTTGCAATTCTGGCAAAGTGAATCTGGCTGGAGTCTCAGCTCTGGCAGGGGTCAGCAGGTGGCTGCATGGATCAAGGCCCCTCTAGAACTCCCGCGCAGGTGGAAGAGGCTGATCAGGGCAGAGCGGTGAGCTAGAGAAGAGGTCAGCCAGTGGTGGCATGGACCCTGGCTTACCCTGAGAAGGAGCTCCCTGCAGTTCAGCTGGGCGGATCAGGCCTGGGCCTGGGCCTGACCTGCGCAAGGGTCTGCAGGTGGCCGGATGGAACTTGGCTTACCCTTGCCCAGGCTCCTGAGCAGCTGGCTTGGCTGATCTGGCAGGAGCCTGAGCTCCGGAAGGTATTCCCTGTGGCCAGAGGTGATCGTGGGTCTGGCCTGAGCTCTGTTGCGGGTCAGCCTGTGGCAGGATGGAGCCAGGCCTACCTTGGGCCAGGCTCCCCTGCCTGACAGAGAGGCTGACCTGGGCTGGGGCTGAACTCTAGCAGGTGTCTTCCGGTAGGCAGCGTCAGTGCAGGGCGGAGCCTGAGCTCCGGCGGGCCCCGGACAGTGGGCGGAGTCATTCCTGGGCTGAGTTGGAGTTCCAGCCGGGCTCAGCCTGAGGCGGGATGGCCCCGTGACTACCCTCTGCCCAAGCTGGCCTGGAGTTCAGCAGGGCGGATCAGGCCTGGGCCTGATCTGCACCGGGGCCCCCTGGTGGTGGGATGGAACTGTGCTTACCCTTGCCCAGGCTTCTGCGCAGCAGGACCTGGCTGATCAGCTAGGAGCCTGAGCTCAGGGAAAGTAGGCGGAGTCAGTGCAGAGCTGATCCGGAGCTCCGCTGGGCCACTGACAGGGGGCGGAGTCATTCCTGGACCCAGCCTGAGCCCCAGCAGGGCTTCAGCCTGAGGCAGGAGCTACCTTTGACTACCATTTGCCTCCTCATGTCTTCCTGGGAGGTCTGGGCCAATCTGAGCTCCCAAGGATGTTTGCTGATGAGTGAAAACGGTTTTCCTCTGTTGGATATCCCTGAGGACTCCTCAGCACAGGAAGAAGGACAAGGCTGTTGCAACCAGCGCGACCAAACCTGACATTCCAGCTAGGGGTCAGGACAGAGAATCAGCAGATCATCAACACACTCCGGAAACCAGGGATGCTGTGATGGTACGCAGAAGCCCACAGGTATGCTCGGGCTCAGTCCGCCAGCCAAAAATCCTTGTGAACAGGAGGACCGTAAAGAACCCTACGTGGCTAACGAAAGGCAGACTATTTAGGAAAAACTCGGTCCACCAGATTGGTGTTGACTCAGGAAAGAAGACAATGATGACAGGAGCATGTGGATGCACAGATTCATGTGTCTTGTGTGTTAAGAAGAAAGGGCTTGAACCTGGTGTCCTGTCACATGGAGGCTGAGGCAGAAGGATTATGAGTTCAAAGCCGGCATCAGCAACTTAGCAAGGCCATTAGCAATTCAGTGAGGCTCTGACTGCAAATTAAATACAAAAAAAAAAAAAAAAAAAAAAAAGGGCTAGGCATGGGGCTTGGTGGTTAAGCATCCCAGGGCTCCATCCCCAATAAAATGAAAATAAATCATGTGGTTGAACCCAGAGAGGAAGATCCCACTGAAATACATTCAAATAGCTATATGCAACATTCAGATATTGTTCTCCTAAGTCTTTGAGTTCTAAGTCAATAAAACTATGAAAATAAAGAATCACATCCTAATAGGTAAAGTGTATTCTTTCAGAGAGAGGCCAGTGTTGACCAGCTATCTACTTTCCTCATTTCAATTTCTATAAGATCTTACTTCCCGAAGGTATCGTGAGAGAAAACAAGGTATAAAGTCATGTTGCAAAGTTAGGTCACAAAAGTATACATGTGTGAGTTGTGTGTGTGTGTGTGTGTGTGTGTGTGTGTGTGTGTGTTTAAATTTTTTATTTGGTACCAGGGATGGAAATTCAGAGGCACTCAACCACTGAGCCGTATCCCAAGCCCTATTTTGTATTTCATTTGGAGACAGGGTCTCCTCTGACTGAGTTGCTTAGTGCCTCACAGTTCCTGAGGCTTGGTTGGAACTTGAAATCCTCCAGCCTCAATCCCCCAAGGCATAGGCCATCATGCCCAACACCAAAGTACCATTCTGGAAAAATAAAAGGAGTCAGGGATTTAGCGCAAGAGGTATTCCTCACACAGTGAATTGTAAACTCTGAAGGGTGGCAACTGGGAACAGCGTGACAGGACTCAAAAGAGAGATCAGGAAAGACTTGCATAGATAAAACATTTGATAACATCACAAAGGTCACATTTGCATTATTTGGAGAAAGACATATGGTTCCATAAAAGGTAGTGGGAACATTGTGAAGATGCCTAATGATGTAGTTAAGAACATGAAATCCAATCCCTCTCTCAATCTTTCCATCGAAAAGAACTCCAGATGCTCTGATACACTCAATGTATAAATCATCAAAGTCCAGGAACAAAATAAATGAATGTTTACACAATGGAGGAGGATTTCTAAACCTCAATGTGGAAAGCAGGAAGGCAAAGTTGGTTACCAATGCGAGTTTTGTATGTATATGGAGGTGTAGTGTGTGTGGACATGTACACACATACACCAGCACACATTGCTCTTGTACTTTGGTGGTGTTCAAATAAATCTTGGAAATAATCCAATTCATACAGACAGGAAGTAGAACGGTGCTTACTGGGCTGAGTTTCAGGGAAAAGTAGCAAGAGAGTATTTAATGAGGACAGGTTGAATCTGTGAGTAGAAAAGTCCTGGGGATGGACAAATGATAGTGATGGCTGTATCATTAGGAGATTCTCTTTGGTGCCATAGAACCATACTCCTTTATCAAAAGTGAACATGTTAAATGTCTCATATCGAGAACATGTACAACTGCAACTGTGTTAATTTTGTTTTTCAAATACCACGTCTACTCTTTTTTTTTTTAGGATTGTTTTTCTTAGTTGTTGATAGATCTTTATTTTATTTCTTTCTGAAAGGTGCCCAGAAAGGAAGACCTTCGAGGCAAATGTGCTTCGGCTGAGCTGCAGTCCCAGCCCAAGTGGTAACTTACAAAAAAAGAGTGTCTCAGTTATAATCCCACAAGGAATCTGTTGAAAGATACGTAAAAGTACTTTTTTGAAAGAGAGAGAGAGAAAAAAAAAAACTCTGATCCTTAGACTTTCTTAGTTTCCAGCGGACACAACACGTTTGGTGGTAGGTGGGGCTGAGGATGGAACCCGGTTCTCCCGCGCGAGAGGCGAGGGCGCTACCGCTTGAGCCATATCGCCGCGACCTGTCAAAGGGTTTTAAAGATATAAAACCTCAGCCCGGATGGGGTTGAGGCTCACTGGTAGAGTGCTTGGTAGCATAGGAGAGGCTCTGGGTTTGATCCTCAGCACCACCTCAAAATAAATAAATAAAATAAAATCATTGGCTCCAAATACATCCCCCACTGCTCCCCGCCCCCCCCCCAAAAAAAAAAAAAAACCTTTTAAAAATATATGAAAATCATGTAAAATGATTACAATGGACCACATCAGGGTATAAGAAAAAACTTTGCCACAGTAACAATGAATGACTTCTTGAAATTGAAATTGAAATTCTTGGGCTAAAGATAGGCATGCACTTTAAATTTTGGCATATTTTCTGAAACTTCTCTACAGAAGTGTTATGGCGACTTTGCATTTCAGTTCTCACAACTTGACAATCCATTTTCCAACACTGTTGAGATTCGGTGTTCTCCCTCTCTTTATTCTTTGTATTTGACAGGCCAAAACACACATGTACTTTGTGTTTCCTTTGGATTACTAGATTGTGACGTGGAAAGACCTCTGGATCTTTGGTATGTCATCTTCAAAACAGTCCATATTGGGTTTTCCCATTTTTCTCAGTGATTTGTTTCTCCTCATTGACTTGTAGGAGCTAGGTATGTGATGAAGCTCTGGTGAGCTGTGCAGACACCCAAAGGCACATCACCAAAATACTGTTTTCTAGCAACTGGCAACAGTTTTGCCTCTTGCTTGGAGCCCTTTGGCGGAGTGTGAATTCGGATTCTTCTTATCCATTTGCAACGGAAGCCACGAGTTCTCCAAGGCTCCTGTGGGCAGAAGTGGTCCTGGGTAGAGCATGGACTCAGGCTGGGTTCCAATGTGGCAGGATGAACCCAGGCCTATACTGGGCCCTGGCTCCATTCCAGGTTGGCAAGGCGGATCTTGGCCAAGCCTGAGCTCCCGCAGAGGTCGGCCGGTGGCGGTAGGGACCGGTGGTATCCTGTGCCAGGGCTTGGGCCACAGGTCGTCCAGGAAGATGTGGAAGGGATCCTGAGCTCCTGAGGTTGTCTGGTGATGAGTGGAGGATAGTCCTGGGCCGAGCCTAAGGACCTACAGACTTCAGCAGGTGGCAGGTAGAACCTGGGCCTTCCCTGGGGCCCGGCTCTTGGGCAGAGCTTCAGTTGCAGCAGGGGTCGGCCCGTGGCTGGATGGAAGGTGGTGTACCCTGGGCATGGTTGCCAGGCAGGTGGGCGAGGCCTTCCTGAGCCAAGCGGAAGCTACGGCGGCAATCTGGCGGGGGCAGGATGAACTCGGACCTACCCTGTGCCCAGGCTCCCTTGCAATTCTGGCAAAGTGAATCTGGCTGGAGTCTCAGCTCTGGCAGGGGTCAGCAGGTGGCTGCATGGATCAAGGCCCCTCTAGAACTCCCGCGCAGGTGGAAGAGGCTGATCAGGGCAGAGCGGTGAGCTAGAGAAGAGGTCAGCCAGTGGTGGCATGGACCCTGGCTTACCCTGAGAAGGAGCTCCCTGCAGTTCAGCTGGGCGGATCAGGCCTGGGCCTGGGCCTGACCTGCGCAAGGGTCTGCAGGTGGCCGGATGGAACTTGGCTTACCCTTGCCCAGGCTCCTGAGCAGCTGGCTTGGCTGATCTGGCAGGAGCCTGAGCTCCGGAAGGTATTCCCTGTGGCCAGAGGTGATCGTGGGTCTGGCCTGAGCTCTGTTGCGGGTCAGCCTGTGGCAGGATGGAGCCAGGCCTACCTTGGGCCAGGCTCCCCTGCCTGACAGAGAGGCTGACCTGGGCTGGGGCTGAACTCTAGCAGGTGTCTTCCGGTAGGCAGCGTCAGTGCAGGGCGGAGCCTGAGCTCCGGCGGGCCCCGGACAGTGGGCGGAGTCATTCCTGGGCTGAGTTGGAGTTCCAGCCGGGCTCAGCCTGAGGCGGGATGGCCCCGTGACTACCCTCTGCCCAAGCTGGCCTGGAGTTCAGCAGGGCGGATCAGGCCTGGGCCTGATCTGCACCGGGGCCCCCTGGTGGTGGGATGGAACTGTGCTTACCCTTGCCCAGGCTTCTGCGCAGCAGGACCTGGCTGATCAGCTAGGAGCCTGAGCTCAGGGAAAGTAGGCGGAGTCAGTGCAGAGCTGATCCGGAGCTCCGCTGGGCCACTGACAGGGGGCGGAGTCATTCCTGGACCCAGCCTGAGCCCCAGCAGGGCTTCAGCCTGAGGCAGGAGCTACCTTTGACTACCATTTGCCTCCTCATGTCTTCCTGGGAGGTCTGGGCCAATCTGAGCTCCCAAGGATGTTTGCTGATGAGTGAAAACGGTTTTCCTCTGTTGGATATCCCTGAGGACTCCTCAGCACAGGAAGAAGGACAAGGCTGTTGCAACCAGCGCGACCAAACCTGACATTCCAGCTAGGGGTCAGGACAGAGAATCAGCAGATCATCAACACACTCCGGAAACCAGGGATGCTGTGATGGTACGCAGAAGCCCACAGGTATGCTCGGGCTCAGTCCGCCAGCCAAAAATCCTTGTGAACAGGAGGACCGTAAAGAACCCTACGTGGCTAACGAAAGGCAGACTATTTAGGAAAAACTCGGTCCACCAGATTGGTGTTGACTCAGGAAAGAAGACAATGATGACAGGAGCATGTGGATGCACAGATTCATGTGTCTTGTGTGTTAAGAAGAAAGGGCTTGAACCTGGTGTCCTGTCACATGGAGGCTGAGGCAGAAGGATTATGAGTTCAAAGCCGGCATCAGCAACTTAGCAAGGCCATTAGCAATTCAGTGAGGCTCTGACTGCAAATTAAATACAAAAAAAAAAAAAAAAAAAAAAAAGGGCTAGGCATGGGGCTTGGTGGTTAAGCATCCCAGGGCTCCATCCCCAATAAAATGAAAATAAATCATGTGGTTGAACCCAGAGAGGAAGATCCCACTGAAATACATTCAAATAGCTATATGCAACATTCAGATATTGTTCTCCTAAGTCTTTGAGTTCTAAGTCAATAAAACTATGAAAATAAAGAATCACATCCTAATAGGTAAAGTGTATTCTTTCAGAGAGAGGCCAGTGTTGACCAGCTATCTACTTTCCTCATTTCAATTTCTATAAGATCTTACTTCCCGAAGGTATCGTGAGAGAAAACAAGGTATAAAGTCATGTTGCAAAGTTAGGTCACAAAAGTATACATGTGTGAGTTGTGTGTGTGTGTGTGTGTGTGTGTGTGTGTGTGTGTTTAAATTTTTTATTTGGTACCAGGGATGGAAATTCAGAGGCACTCAACCACTGAGCCGTATCCCAAGCCCTATTTTGTATTTCATTTGGAGACAGGGTCTCCTCTGACTGAGTTGCTTAGTGCCTCACAGTTCCTGAGGCTTGGTTGGAACTTGAAATCCTCCAGCCTCAATCCCCCAAGGCATAGGCCATCATGCCCAACACCAAAGTACCATTCTGGAAAAATAAAAGGAGTCAGGGATTTAGCGCAAGAGGTATTCCTCACACAGTGAATTGTAAACTCTGAAGGGTGGCAACTGGGAACAGCGTGACAGGACTCAAAAGAGAGATCAGGAAAGACTTGCATAGATAAAACATTTGATAACATCACAAAGGTCACATTTGCATTATTTGGAGAAAGACATATGGTTCCATAAAAGGTAGTGGGAACATTGTGAAGATGCCTAATGATGTAGTTAAGAACATGAAATCCAATCCCTCTCTCAATCTTTCCATCGAAAAGAACTCCAGATGCTCTGATACACTCAATGTATAAATCATCAAAGTCCAGGAACAAAATAAATGAATGTTTACACAATGGAGGAGGATTTCTAAACCTCAATGTGGAAAGCAGGAAGGCAAAGTTGGTTACCAATGCGAGTTTTGTATGTATATGGAGGTGTAGTGTGTGTGGACATGTACACACATACACCAGCACACATTGCTCTTGTACTTTGGTGGTGTTCAAATAAATCTTGGAAATAATCCAATTCATACAGACAGGAAGTAGAACGGTGCTTACTGGGCTGAGTTTCAGGGAAAAGTAGCAAGAGAGTATTTAATGAGGACAGGTTGAATCTGTGAGTAGAAAAGTCCTGGGGATGGACAAATGATAGTGATGGCTGTATCATTAGGAGATTCTCTTTGGTGCCATAGAACCATACTCCTTTATCAAAAGTGAACATGTTAAATGTCTCATATCGAGAACATGTACAACTGCAACTGTGTTAATTTTGTTTTTCAAATACCACGTCTACTCTTTTTTTTTTTAGGATTGTTTTTCTTAGTTGTTGATAGATCTTTATTTTATTTCTTTCTGAAAGGTGCCCAGAAAGGAAGACCTTCGAGGCAAATGTGCTTCGGCTGAGCTGCAGTCCCAGCCCAAGTGGTAACTTACAAAAAAAGAGTGTCTCAGTTATAATCCCACAAGGAATCTGTTGAAAGATACGTAAAAGTACTTTTTTGAAAGAGAGAGAGAGAAAAAAAAAAACTCTGATCCTTAGACTTTCTTAGTTTCCAGCGGACACAACACGTTTGGTGGTAGGTGGGGCTGAGGATGGAACCCGGTTCTCCCGCGCGAGAGGCGAGGGCGCTACCGCTTGAGCCATATCGCCGCGACCTGTCAAAGGGTTTTAAAGATATAAAACCTCAGCCCGGATGGGGTTGAGGCTCACTGGTAGAGTGCTTGGTAGCATAGGAGAGGCTCTGGGTTTGATCCTCAGCACCACCTCAAAATAAATAAATAAAATAAAATCATTGGCTCCAAATACATCCCCCACTGCTCCCCGCCCCCCCCCCCAAAAAAAAAAAAAAACCTTTTAAAAATATATGAAAATCATGTAAAATGATTACAATGGACCACATCAGGGTATAAGAAAAAACTTTGCCACAGTAACAATGAATGACTTCTTGAAATTGAAATTGAAATTCTTGGGCTAAAGATAGGCATGCACTTTAAATTTTGGCATATTTTCTGAAACTTCTCTACAGAAGTGTTATGGCGACTTTGCATTTCAGTTCTCACAACTTGACAATCCATTTTCCAACACTGTTGAGATTCGGTGTTCTCCCTCTCTTTATTCTTTGTATTTGACAGGCCAAAACACACATGTACTTTGTGTTTCCTTTGGATTACTAGATTGTGACGTGGAAAGACCTCTGGATCTTTGGTATGTCATCTTCAAAACAGTCCATATTGGGTTTTCCCATTTTTCTCAGTGATTTGTTTCTCCTCATTGACTTGTAGGAGCTAGGTATGTGATGAAGCTCTGGTGAGCTGTGCAGACACCCAAAGGCACATCACCAAAATACTGTTTTCTAGCAACTGGCAACAGTTTTGCCTCTTGCTTGGAGCCCTTTGGCGGAGTGTGAATTCGGATTCTTCTTATCCATTTGCAACGGAAGCCACGAGTTCTCCAAGGCTCCTGTGGGCAGAAGTGGTCCTGGGTAGAGCATGGACTCAGGCTGGGTTCCAATGTGGCAGGATGAACCCAGGCCTATACTGGGCCCTGGCTCCATTCCAGGTTGGCAAGGCGGATCTTGGCCAAGCCTGAGCTCCCGCAGAGGTCGGCCGGTGGCGGTAGGGACCGGTGGTATCCTGTGCCAGGGCTTGGGCCACAGGTCGTCCAGGAAGATGTGGAAGGGATCCTGAGCTCCTGAGGTTGTCTGGTGATGAGTGGAGGATAGTCCTGGGCCGAGCCTAAGGACCTACAGACTTCAGCAGGTGGCAGGTAGAACCTGGGCCTTCCCTGGGGCCCGGCTCTTGGGCAGAGCTTCAGTTGCAGCAGGGGTCGGCCCGTGGCTGGATGGAAGGTGGTGTACCCTGGGCATGGTTGCCAGGCAGGTGGGCGAGGCCTTCCTGAGCCAAGCGGAAGCTACGGCGGCAATCTGGCGGGGGCAGGATGAACTCGGACCTACCCTGTGCCCAGGCTCCCTTGCAATTCTGGCAAAGTGAATCTGGCTGGAGTCTCAGCTCTGGCAGGGGTCAGCAGGTGGCTGCATGGATCAAGGCCCCTCTAGAACTCCCGCGCAGGTGGAAGAGGCTGATCAGGGCAGAGCGGTGAGCTAGAGAAGAGGTCAGCCAGTGGTGGCATGGACCCTGGCTTACCCTGAGAAGGAGCTCCCTGCAGTTCAGCTGGGCGGATCAGGCCTGGGCCTGGGCCTGACCTGCGCAAGGGTCTGCAGGTGGCCGGATGGAACTTGGCTTACCCTTGCCCAGGCTCCTGAGCAGCTGGCTTGGCTGATCTGGCAGGAGCCTGAGCTCCGGAAGGTATTCCCTGTGGCCAGAGGTGATCGTGGGTCTGGCCTGAGCTCTGTTGCGGGTCAGCCTGTGGCAGGATGGAGCCAGGCCTACCTTGGGCCAGGCTCCCCTGCCTGACAGAGAGGCTGACCTGGGCTGGGGCTGAACTCTAGCAGGTGTCTTCCGGTAGGCAGCGTCAGTGCAGGGCGGAGCCTGAGCTCCGGCGGGCCCCGGACAGTGGGCGGAGTCATTCCTGGGCTGAGTTGGAGTTCCAGCCGGGCTCAGCCTGAGGAGGGATGGCCCCGTGACTACCCTCTGCCCAAGCTGGCCTGGAGTTCAGCAGGGCGGATCAGGCCTGGGCCTGATCTGCACCGGGGCCCCCTGGTGGTGGGATGGAACTGTGCTTACCCTTGCCCAGGCTTCTGCGCAGCAGGACCTGGCTGATCAGCTAGGAGCCTGAGCTCAGGGAAAGTAGGCGGAGTCAGTGCAGAGCTGATCCGGAGCTCCGCTGGGCCACTGACAGGGGGCGGAGTCATTCCTGGACCCAGCCTGAGCCCCAGCAGGGCTTCAGCCTGAGGCAGGAGCTACCTTTGACT
The DNA here is from genome assembly GCF_048772815.1 of Callospermophilus lateralis. Taxonomy (NCBI): domain Eukaryota; kingdom Metazoa; phylum Chordata; class Mammalia; order Rodentia; family Sciuridae; genus Callospermophilus; species Callospermophilus lateralis. Next base: position 623,865 of record NW_027512320.1, on the reverse strand, counting down.
ACCATTTGCCTCCTCATGTCTTCCTGGGAGGTCTGGGCCAATCTGAGCTCCCAAGGATGTTTGCTGATGAGTGAAAACGGTTTTCCTCTGTTGGATATCCCTGAGGACTCCTCAGCACAGGAAGAAGGACAAGGCTGTTGCAACCAGCGCGACCAAACCTGACATTCCAGCTAGGGGTCAGGACAGAGAATCAGCAGATCATCAACACACTCCGGAAACCAGGGATGCTGTGATGGTACGCAGAAGCCCACAGGTATGCTCGGGCTCAGTCCGCCAGCCAAAAATCCTTGTGAACAGGAGGACCGTAAAGAACCCTACGTGGCTAACGAAAGGCAGACTATTTAGGAAAAACTCGGTCCACCAGATTGGTGTTGACTCAGGAAAGAAGACAATGATGACAGGAGCATGTGGATGCACAGATTCATGTGTCTTGTGTGTTAAGAAGAAAGGGCTTGAACCTGGTGTCCTGTCACATGGAGGCTGAGGCAGAAGGATTATGAGTTCAAAGCCGGCATCAGCAACTTAGCAAGGCCATTAGCAATTCAGTGAGGCTCTGACTGCAAATTAAATACAAAAAAAAAAAAAAAAAAAAAAAAGGGCTAGGCATGGGGCTTGGTGGTTAAGCATCCCAGGGCTCCATCCCCAATAAAATGAAAATAAATCATGTGGTTGAACCCAGAGAGGAAGATCCCACTGAAATACATTCAAATAGCTATATGCAACATTCAGATATTGTTCTCCTAAGTCTTTGAGTTCTAAGTCAATAAAACTATGAAAATAAAGAATCACATCCTAATAGGTAAAGTGTATTCTTTCAGAGAGAGGCCAGTGTTGACCAGCTATCTACTTTCCTCATTTCAATTTCTATAAGATCTTACTTCCCGAAGGTATCGTGAGAGAAAACAAGGTATAAAGTCATGTTGCAAAGTTAGGTCACAAAAGTATACATGTGTGAGTTGTGTGTGTGTGTGTGTGTGTGTGTGTGTGTGTGTGTGTGTTTAAATTTTTTATTTGGTACCAGGGATGGAAATTCAGAGGCACTCAACCACTGAGCCGTATCCCAAGCCCTATTTTGTATTTCATTTGGAGACAGGGTCTCCTCTGACTGAGTTGCTTAGTGCCTCACAGTTCCTGAGGCTTGGTTGGAACTTGAAATCCTCCAGCCTCAATCCCCCAAGGCATAGGCCATCATGCCCAACACCAAAGTACCATTCTGGAAAAATAAAAGGAGTCAGGGATTTAGCGCAAGAGGTATTCCTCACACAGTGAATTGTAAACTCTGAAGGGTGGCAACTGGGAACAGCGTGACAGGACTCAAAAGAGAGATCAGGAAAGACTTGCATAGATAAAACATTTGATAACATCACAAAGGTCACATTTGCATTATTTGGAGAAAGACATATGGTTCCATAAAAGGTAGTGGGAACATTGTGAAGATGCCTAATGATGTAGTTAAGAACATGAAATCCAATCCCTCTCTCAATCTTTCCATCGAAAAGAACTCCAGATGCTCTGATACACTCAATGTATAAATCATCAAAGTCCAGGAACAAAATAAATGAATGTTTACACAATGGAGGAGGATTTCTAAACCTCAATGTGGAAAGCAGGAAGGCAAAGTTGGTTACCAATGCGAGTTTTGTATGTATATGGAGGTGTAGTGTGTGTGGACATGTACACACATACACCAGCACACATTGCTCTTGTACTTTGGTGGTGTTCAAATAAATCTTGGAAATAATCCAATTCATACAGACAGGAAGTAGAACGGTGCTTACTGGGCTGAGTTTCAGGGAAAAGTAGCAAGAGAGTATTTAATGAGGACAGGTTGAATCTGTGAGTAGAAAAGTCCTGGGGATGGACAAATGATAGTGATGGCTGTATCATTAGGAGATTCTCTTTGGTGCCATAGAACCATACTCCTTTATCAAAAGTGAACATGTTAAATGTCTCATATCGAGAACATGTACAACTGCAACTGTGTTAATTTTGTTTTTCAAATACCACGTCTACTCTTTTTTTTTTTAGGATTGTTTTTCTTAGTTGTTGATAGATCTTTATTTTATTTCTTTCTGAAAGGTGCCCAGAAAGGAAGACCTTCGAGGCAAATGTGCTTCGGCTGAGCTGCAGTCCCAGCCCAAGTGGTAACTTACAAAAAAAGAGTGTCTCAGTTATAATCCCACAAGGAATCTGTTGAAAGATACCTAAAAGTACTTTTTTGAAAGAGAGAGAGAGAAAAAAAAAAACTCTGATCCTTAGACTTTCTTAGTTTCCAGCGGACACAACACGTTTGGTGGTAGGTGGGGCTGAGGATGGAACCCGGTTCTCCCGCGCGAGAGGCGAGGGCGCTACCGCTTGAGCCATATCGCCGCGACCTGTCAAAGGGTTTTAAAGATATAAAACCTCAGCCCGGATGGGGTTGAGGCTCACTGGTAGAGTGCTTGGTAGCATAGGAGAGGCTCTGGGTTTGATCCTCAGCACCACCTCAAAATAAATAAATAAAATAAAATCATTGGCTCCAAATACATCCCCCACTGCTCCCCGCCCCCCCCCCCAAAAAAAAAAAAAAAACCTTTTAAAAATATATGAAAATCATGTAAAATGATTACAATGGACCACATCAGGGTATAAGAAAAAACTTTGCCACAGTAACAATGAATGACTTCTTGAAATTGAAATTGAAATTCTTGGGCTAAAGATAGGCATGCACTTTAAATTTTGGCATATTTTCTGAAACTTCTCTACAGAAGTGTTATGGCGACTTTGCATTTCAGTTCTCACAACTTGACAATCCATTTTCCAACACTGTTGAGATTCGGTGTTCTCCCTCTCTTTATTCTTTGTATTTGACAGGCCAAAACACACATGTACTTTGTGTTTCCTTTGGATTACTAGATTGTGACGTGGAAAGACCTCTGGATCTTTGGTATGTCATCTTCAAAACAGTCCATATTGGGTTTTCCCATTTTTCTCAGTGATTTGTTTCTCCTCATTGACTTGTAGGAGCTAGGTATGTGATGAAGCTCTGGTGAGCTGTGCAGACACCCAAAGGCACATCACCAAAATACTGTTTTCTAGCAACTGGCAACAGTTTTGCCTCTTGCTTGGAGCCCTTTGGCGGAGTGTGAATTCGGATTCTTCTTATCCATTTGCAACGGAAGCCACGAGTTCTCCAAGGCTCCTGTGGGCAGAAGTGGTCCTGGGTAGAGCATGGACTCAGGCTGGGTTCCAATGTGGCAGGATGAACCCAGGCCTATACTGGGCCCTGGCTCCATTCCAGGTTGGCAAGGCGGATCTTGGCCAAGCCTGAGCTCCCGCAGAGGTCGGCCGGTGGCGGTAGGGACCGGTGGTATCCTGTGCCAGGGCTTGGGCCACAGGTCGTCCAGGAAGATGTGGAAGGGATCCTGAGCTCCTGAGGTTGTCTGGTGATGAGTGGAGGATAGTCCTGGGCCGAGCCTAAGGACCTACAGACTTCAGCAGGTGGCAGGTAGAACCTGGGCCTTCCCTGGGGCCCGGCTCTTGGGCAGAGCTTCAGTTGCAGCAGGGGTCGGCCCGTGGCTGGATGGAAGGTGGTGTACCCTGGGCATGGTTGCCAGGCAGGTGGGCGAGGCCTTCCTGAGCCAAGCGGAAGCTACGGCGGCAATCTGGCGGGGGCAGGATGAACTCGGACCTACCCTGTGCCCAGGCTCCCTTGCAATTCTGGCAAAGTGAATCTGGCTGGAGTCTCAGCTCTGGCAGGGGTCAGCAGGTGGCTGCATGGATCAAGGCCCCTCTAGAACTCCCGCGCAGGTGGAAGAGGCTGATCAGGGCAGAGCGGTGAGCTAGAGAAGAGGTCAGCCAGTGGTGGCATGGACCCTGGCTTACCCTGAGAAGGAGCTCCCTGCAGTTCAGCTGGGCGGATCAGGCCTGGGCCTGGGCCTGACCTGCGCAAGGGTCTGCAGGTGGCCGGATGGAACTTGGCTTACCCTTGCCCAGGCTCCTGAGCAGCTGGCTTGGCTGATCTGGCAGGAGCCTGAGCTCCGGAAGGTATTCCCTGTGGCCAGAGGTGATCGTGGGTCTGGCCTGAGCTCTGTTGCGGGTCAGCCTGTGGCAGGATGGAGCCAGGCCTACCTTGGGCCAGGCTCCCCTGCCTGACAGAGAGGCTGACCTGGGCTGGGGCTGAACTCTAGCAGGTGTCTTCCGGTAGGCAGCGTCAGTGCAGGGCGGAGCCTGAGCTCCGGCGGGCCCCGGACAGTGGGCGGAGTCATTCCTGGGCTGAGTTGGAGTTCCAGCCGGGCTCAGCCTGAGGCGGGATGGCCCCGTGACTACCCTCTGCCCAAGCTGGCCTGGAGTTCAGCAGGGCGGATCAGGCCTGGGCCTGATCTGCACCGGGGCCCCCTGGTGGTGGGATGGAACTGTGCTTACCCTTGCCCAGGCTTCTGCGCAGCAGGACCTGGCTGATCAGCTAGGAGCCTGAGCTCAGGGAAAGTAGGCGGAGTCAGTGCAGAGCTGATCCGGAGCTCCGCTGGGCCACTGACAGGGGGCGGAGTCATTCCTGGACCCAGCCTGAGCCCCAGCAGGGCTTCAGCCTGAGGCAGGAGCTACCTTTGACTACCATTTGCCTCCTCATGTCTTCCTGGGAGGTCTGGGCCAATCTGAGCTCCCAAGGATGTTTGCTGATGAGTGAAAACGGTTTTCCTCTGTTGGATATCCCTGAGGACTCCTCAGCACAGGAAGAAGGACAAGGCTGTTGCAACCAGCGCGACCAAACCTGACATTCCAGCTAGGGGTCAGGACAGAGAATCAGCAGATCATCAACACACTCCGGAAACCAGGGATGCTGTGATGGTACGCAGAAGCCCACAGGTATGCTCGGGCTCAGTCCGCCAGCCAAAAATCCTTGTGAACAGGAGGACCGTAAAGAACCCTACGTGGCTAACGAAAGGCAGACTATTTAGGAAAAACTCGGTCCACCAGATTGGTGTTGACTCAGGAAAGAAGACAATGATGACAGGAGCATGTGGATGCACAGATTCATGTGTCTTGTGTGTTAAGAAGAAAGGGCTTGAACCTGGTGTCCTGTCACATGGAGGCTGAGGCAGAAGGATTATGAGTTCAAAGCCGGCATCAGCAACTTAGCAAGGCCATTAGCAATTCAGTGAGGCTCTGACTGCAAATTAAATACAAAAAAAAAAAAAAAAAAAAAAAAGGGCTAGGCATGGGGCTTGGTGGTTAAGCATCCCAGGGCTCCATCCCCAATAAAATGAAAATAAATCATGTGGTTGAACCCAGAGAGGAAGATCCCACTGAAATACATTCAAATAGCTATATGCAACATTCAGATATTGTTCTCCTAAGTCTTTGAGTTCTAAGTCAATAAAACTATGAAAATAAAGAATCACATCCTAATAGGTAAAGTGTATTCTTTCAGAGAGAGGCCAGTGTTGACCAGCTATCTACTTTCCTCATTTCAATTTCTATAAGATCTTACTTCCCGAAGGTATCGTGAGAGAAAACAAGGTATAAAGTCATGTTGCAAAGTTAGGTCACAAAAGTATACATGTGTGAGTTGTGTGTGTGTGTGTGTGTGTGTGTGTGTGTGTGTGTGTTTAAATTTTTTATTTGGTACCAGGGATGGAAATTCAGAGGCACTCAACCACTGAGCCGTATCCCAAGCCCTATTTTGTATTTCATTTGGAGACAGGGTCTCCTCTGACTGAGTTGCTTAGTGCCTCACAGTTCCTGAGGCTTGGTTGGAACTTGAAATCCTCCAGCCTCAATCCCCCAAGGCATAGGCCATCATGCCCAACACCAAAGTACCATTCTGGAAAAATAAAAGGAGTCAGGGATTTAGCGCAAGAGGTATTCCTCACACAGTGAATTGTAAACTCTGAAGGGTGGCAACTGGGAACAGCGTGACAGGACTCAAAAGAGAGATCAGGAAAGACTTGCATAGATAAAACATTTGATAACATCACAAAGGTCACATTTGCATTATTTGGAGAAAGACATATGGTTCCATAAAAGGTAGTGGGAACATTGTGAAGATGCCTAATGATGTAGTTAAGAACATGAAATCCAATCCCTCTCTCAATCTTTCCATCGAAAAGAACTCCAGATGCTCTGATACACTCAATGTATAAATCATCAAAGTCCAGGAACAAAATAAATGAATGTTTACACAATGGAGGAGGATTTCTAAACCTCAATGTGGAAAGCAGGAAGGCAAAGTTGGTTACCAATGCGAGTTTTGTATGTATATGGAGGTGTAGTGTGTGTGGACATGTACACACATACACCAGCACACATTGCTCTTGTACTTTGGTGGTGTTCAAATAAATCTTGGAAATAATCCAATTCATACAGACAGGAAGTAGAACGGTGCTTACTGGGCTGAGTTTCAGGGAAAAGTAGCAAGAGAGTATTTAATGAGGACAGGTTGAATCTGTGAGTAGAAAAGTCCTGGGGATGGACAAATGATAGTGATGGCTGTATCATTAGGAGATTCTCTTTGGTGCCATAGAACCATACTCCTTTATCAAAAGTGAACATGTTAAATGTCTCATATCGAGAACATGTACAACTGCAACTGTGTTAATTTTGTTTTTCAAATACCACGTCTACTCTTTTTTTTTTTAGGATTGTTTTTCTTAGTTGTTGATAGATCTTTATTTTATTTCTTTCTGAAAGGTGCCCAGAAAGGAAGACCTTCGAGGCAAATGTGCTTCGGCTGAGCTGCAGTCCCAGCCCAAGTGGTAACTTACAAAAAAAGAGTGTCTCAGTTATAATCCCACAAGGAATCTGTTGAAAGATACCTAAAAGTACTTTTTTGAAAGAGAGAGAGAGAAAAAAAAAAACTCTGATCCTTAGACTTTCTTAGTTTCCAGCGGACACAACACGTTTGGTGGTAGGTGGGGCTGAGGATGGAACCCGGTTCTCCCGCGCGAGAGGCGAGGGCGCTACCGCTTGAGCCACATCGCCGCGACCTGTCAAAGGGTTTTAAAGATATAAAACCTCAGCCCGGATGGGGTTGAGGCTCACTGGTAGAGTGCTTGGTAGCATAGGAGAGGCTCTGGGTTTGATCCTCAGCACCACCTCAAAATAAATAAATAAAATAAAATCATTGGCTCCAAATACATCCCCCACTGCTCCCCGCCCCCCCCCCCAAAAAAAAAAAAAACCTTTTAAAAATATATGAAAATCATGTAAAATGATTACAATGGACCACATCAGGGTATAAGAAAAAACTTTGCCACAGTAACAATGAATGACTTCTTGAAATTGAAATTGAAATTCTTGGGCTAAAGATAGGCATGCACTTTAAATTTTGGCATATTTTCTGAAACTTCTCTACAGAAGTGTTATGGCGACTTTGCATTTCAGTTCTCACAACTTGACAATCCATTTTCCAACACTGTTGAGATTCGGTGTTCTCCCTCTCTTTATTCTTTGTATTTGACAGGCCAAAACACACATGTACTTTGTGTTTCCTTTGGATTACTAGATTGTGACGTGGAAAGACCTCTGGATCTTTGGTATGTCATCTTCAAAACAGTCCATATTGGGTTTTCCCATTTTTCTCAGTGATTTGTTTCTCCTCATTGACTTGTAGGAGCTAGGTATGTGATGAAGCTCTGGTGAGCTGTGCAGACACCCAAAGGCACATCACCAAAATACTGTTTTCTAGCAACTGGCAACAGTTTTGCCTCTTGCTTGGAGCCCTTTGGCGGAGTGTGAATTCGGATTCTTCTTATCCATTTGCAACGGAAGCCACGAGTTCTCCAAGGCTCCTGTGGGCAGAAGTGGTCCTGGGTAGAGCATGGACTCAGGCTGGGTTCCAATGTGGCAGGATGAACCCAGGCCTATACTGGGCCCTGGCTCCATTCCAGGTTGGCAAGGCGGATCTTGGCCAAGCCTGAGCTCCGGCAGAGGTCGGCCGGTGGCGGTAGGGACCGGTGGTATCCTGTGCCAGGGCTTGGGCCACAGGTCGTCCAGGAAGATGTGGAAGGGATCCTGAGCTCCTGAGGTTGTCTGGTGATGAGTGGAGGATAGTCCTGGGCCGAGCCTAAGGACCTACAGACTTCAGCAGGTGGCAGGTAGAACCTGGGCCTTCCCTGGGGCCCGGCTCTTGGGCAGAGCTTCAGTTGCAGCAGGGGTCGGCCCGTGGCTGGATGGAAGGTGGTGTACCCTGGGCATGGTTGCCAGGCAGGTGGGCGAGGCCTTCCTGAGCCAAGCGGAAGCTACGGCGGCAATCTGGCGGGGGCAGGATGAACTCGGACCTACCCTGTGCCCAGGCTCCCTTGCAATTCTGGCAAAGTGAATCTGGCTGGAGTCTCAGCTCTGGCAGGGGTCAGCAGGTGGCTGCATGGATCAAGGCCCCTCTAGAACTCCCGCGCAGGTGGAAGAGGCTGATCAGGGCAGAGCGGTGAGCTAGAGAAGAGGTCAGCCAGTGGTGGCATGGACCCTGGCTTACCCTGAGAAGGAGCTCCCTGCAGTTCAGCTGGGCGGATCAGGCCTGGGCCTGGGCCTGACCTGCGCAAGGGTCTGCAGGTGGCCGGATGGAACTTGGCTTACCCTTGCCCAGGCTCCTGAGCAGCTGGCTTGGCTGATCTGGCAGGAGCCTGAGCTCCGGAAGGTATTCCCTGTGGCCAGAGGTGATCGTGGGTCTGGCCTGAGCTCTGTTGCGGGTCAGCCTGTGGCAGGATGGAGCCAGGCCTACCTTGGGCCAGGCTCCCCTGCCTGACAGAGAGGCTGACCTGGGCTGGGGCTGAACTCTAGCAGGTGTCTTCCGGTAGGCAGCGTCAGTGCAGGGCGGAGCCTGAGCTCCGGCGGGCCCCGGACAGTGGGCGGAGTCATTCCTGGGCTGAGTTGGAGTTCCAGCCGGGCTCAGCCTGAGGAGGGATGGCCCCGTGACTACCCTCTGCCCAAGCTGGCCTGGAGTTCAGCAGGGCGGATCAGGCCTGGGCCTGATCTGCACCGGGGCCCCCTGGTGGTGGGATGGAACTGTGCTTACCCTTGCCCAGGCTTCTGCGCAGCAGGACCTGGCTGATCAGCTAGGAGCCTGAGCTCAGGGAAAGTAGGCGGAGTCAGTGCAGAGCTGATCCGGAGCTCCGCTGGGCCACTGACAGGGGGCGGAGTCATTCCTGGACCCAGCCTGAGCCCCAGCAGGGCTTCAGCCTGAGGCAGGAGCTACCTTTGACTACCATTTGCCTCCTCATGTCTTCCTGGGAGGTCTGGGCCAATCTGAGCTCCCAAGGATGTTTGCTGATGAGTGAAAACGGTTTTCCTCTGTTGGATATCCCTGAGGACTCCTCAGCACAGGAAGAAGGACAAGGCTGTTGCAACCAGCGCGACCAAACCTGACATTCCAGCTAGGGGTCAGGACAGAGAATCAGCAGATCATCAACACACTCCGGAAACCAGGGATGCTGTGATGGTACGCAGAAGCCCACAGGTATGCTCGGGCTCAGTCCGCCAGCCAAAAATCCTTGTGAACAGGAGGACCGTAAAGAACCCTACGTGGCTAACGAAAGGCAGACTATTTAGGAAAAACTCGGTCCACCAGATTGGTGTTGACTCAGGAAAGAAGACAATGATGACAGGAGCATGTGGATGCACAGATTCATGTGTCTTGTGTGTTAAGAAGAAAGGGCTTGAACCTGGTGTCCTGTCACATGGAGGCTGAGGCAGAAGGATTATGAGTTCAAAGCCGGCATCAGCAACTTAGCAAGGCCATTAGCAATTCAGTGAGGCTCTGACTGCAAATTAAATACAAAAAAAAAAAAAAAAAAAAAAAAGGGCTAGGCATGGGGCTTGGTGGTTAAGCATCCCAGGGCTCCATCCCCAATAAAATGAAAATAAATCATGTGGTTGAACCCAGAGAGGAAGATCCCACTGAAATACATTCAAATAGCTATATGCAACATTCAGATATTGTTCTCCTAAGTCTTTGAGTTCTAAGTCAATAAAACTATGAAAATAAAGAATCACATCCTAATAGGTAAAGTGTATTCTTTCAGAGAGAGGCCAGTGTTGACCAGCTATCTACTTTCCTCATTTCAATTTCTATAAGATCTTACTTCCCGAAGGTATCGTGAGAGAAAACAAGGTATAAAGTCATGTTGCAAAGTTAGGTCACAAAAGTATACATGTGTGAGTTGTGTGTGTGTGTGTGTGTGTGTGTGTGTGTGTGTGTGTGTTTAAATTTTTTATTTGGTACCAGGGATGGAAATTCAGAGGCACTCAACCACTGAGCCGTATCCCAAGCCCTATTTTGTATTTCATTTGGAGACAGGGTCTCCTCTGACTGAGTTGCTTAGTGCCTCACAGTTCCTGAGGCTTGGTTGGAACTTGAAATCCTCCAGCCTCAATCCCCCAAGGCATAGGCCATCATGCCCAACACCAAAGTACCATTCTGGAAAAATAAAAGGAGTCAGGGATTTAGCGCAAGAGGTATTCCTCACACAGTGAATTGTAAACTCTGAAGGGTGGCAACTGGGAACAGCGTGACAGGACTCAAAAGAGAGATCAGGAAAGACTTGCATAGATAAAACATTTGATAACATCACAAAGGTCACATTTGCATTATTTGGAGAAAGACATATGGTTCCATAAAAGGTAGTGGGAACATTGTGAAGATGCCTAATGATGTAGTTAAGAACATGAAATCCAATCCCTCTCTCAATCTTTCCATCGAAAAGAACTCCAGATGCTCTGATACACTCAATGTATAAATCATCAAAGTCCAGGAACAAAATAAATGAATGTTTACACAATGGAGGAGGATTTCTAAACCTCAATGTGGAAAGCAGGAAGGCAAAGTTGGTTACCAATGCGAGTTTTGTATGTATATGGAGGTGTAGTGTGTGTGGACATGTACACACATACACCAGCACACATTGCTCTTGTACTTTGGTGGTGTTCAAATAAATCTTGGAAATAATCCAATTCATACAGACAGGAAGTAGAACGGTGCTTACTGGGCTGAGTTTCAGGGAAAAGTAGCAAGAGAGTATTTAATGAGGACAGGTTGAATCTGTGAGTAGAAAAGTCCTGGGGATGGACAAATGATAGTGATGGCTGTATCATTAGGAGATTCTCTTTGGTGCCATAGAACCATACTCCTTTATCAAAAGTGAACATGTTAAATGTCTCATATCGAGAACATGTACAACTGCAACTGTGTTAATTTTGTTTTTCAAATACCACGTCTACTCTTTTTTTTTTTTAGGATTGTTTTTCTTAGTTGTTGATAGATCTTTATTTTATTTCTTTCTGAAAGGTGCCCAGAAAGGAAGACCTTCGAGGCAAATGTGCTTCGGCTGAGCTGCAGTCCCAGCCCAAGTGGTAACTTACAAAAAAAGAGTGTCTCAGTTATAATCCCACAAGGAATCTGTTGAAAGATACCTAAAAGTACTTTTTTGAAAGAGAGAGAGAGAAAAAAAAAAACTCTGATCCTTAGACTTTCTTAGTTTCCAGCGGACACAACACGTTTGGTGGTAGGTGGGGCTGAGGATGGAACCCGGTTCTCCCGCGCGAGAGGCGAGGGCGCTACCGCTTGAGCCACATCGCCGCGACCTGTCAAAGGGTTTTAAAGATATAAAACCTCAGCCCGGATGGGGTTGAGGCTCACTGGTAGAGTGCTTGGTAGCATAGGAGAGGCTCTGGGTTTGATCCTCAGCACCACCTCAAAATAAATAAATAAAATAAAATCATTGGCTCCAAATACATCCCCCACTGCTCCCCGCCCCCCCCCCCCAAAAAAAAAAAAAACCTTTTAAAAATATATGAAAATCATGTAAAATGATTACAATGGACCACATCAGGGTATAAGAAAAAACTTTGCCACAGTAACAATGAATGACTTCTTGAAATTGAAATTGAAATTCTTGGGCTAAAGATAGGCATGCACTTTAAATTTTGGCATATTTTCTGAAACTTCTCTACAGAAGTGTTATGGCGACTTTGCATTTCAGTTCTCACAACTTGACAATCCATTTTCCAACACTGTTGAGATTCGGTGTTCTCCCTCTCTTTATTCTTTGTATTTGACAGGCCAAAACACACATGTACTTTGTGTTTCCTTTGGATTACTAGATTGTGACGTGGAAAGACCTCTGGATCTTTGGTATGTCATCTTCAAAACAGTCCATATTGGGTTTTCCCATTTTTCTCAGTGATTTGTTTCTCCTCATTGACTTGTAGGAGCTAGGTATGTGATGAAGCTCTGGTGAGCTGTGCAGACACCCAAAGGCACATCACCAAAATACTGTTTTCTAGCAACTGGCAACAGTTTTGCCTCTTGCTTGGAGCCCTTTGGCGGAGTGTGAATTCGGATTCTTCTTATCCATTTGCAACGGAAGCCACGAGTTCTCCAAGGCTCCTGTGGGCAGAAGTGGTCCTGGGTAGAGCATGGACTCAGGCTGGGTTCCAATGTGGCAGGATGAACCCAGGCCTATACTGGGCCCTGGCTCCATTCCAGGTTGGCAAGGCGGATCTTGGCCAAGCCTGAGCTCCGGCAGAGGTCGGCCGGTGGCGGTAGGGACCGGTGGTATCCTGTGCCAGGGCTTGGGCCACAGGTCGTCCAGGAAGATGTGGAAGGGATCCTGAGCTCCTGAGGTTGTCTGGTGATGAGTGGAGGATAGTCCTGGGCCGAGCCTAAGGACCTACAGACTTCAGCAGGTGGCAGGTAGAACCTGGGCCTTCCCTGGGGCCCGGCTCTTGGGCAGAGCTTCAGTTGCAGCAGGGGTCGGCCCGTGGCTGGATGGAAGGTGGTGTACCCTGGGCATGGTTGCCAGGCAGGTGGGCGAGGCCTTCCTGAGCCAAGCGGAAGCTACGGCGGCAATCTGGCGGGGGCAGGATGAACTCGGACCTACCCTGTGCCCAGGCTCCCTTGCAATTCTGGCAAAGTGAATCTGGCTGGAGTCTCAGCTCTGGCAGGGGTCAGCAGGTGGCTGCATGGATCAAGGCCCCTCTAGAACTCCCGCGCAGGTGGAAGAGGCTGATCAGGGCAGAGCGGTGAGCTAGAGAAGAGGTCAGCCAGTGGTGGCATGGACCCTGGCTTACCCTGAGAAGGAGCTCCCTGCAGTTCAGCTGGGCGGATCAGGCCTGGGCCTGGGCCTGACCTGCGCAAGGGTCTGCAGGTGGCCGGATGGAACTTGGCTTACCCTTGCCCAGGCTCCTGAGCAGCTGGCTTGGCTGATCTGGCAGGAGCCTGAGCTCCGGAAGGTATTCCCTGTGGCCAGAGGTGATCGTGGGTCTGGCCTGAGCTCTGTTGCGGGTCAGCCTGTGGCAGGATGGAGCCAGGCCTACCTTGGGCCAGGCTCCCCTGCCTGACAGAGAGGCTGACCTGGGCTGGGGCTGAACTCTAGCAGGTGTCTTCCGGTAGGCAGCGTCAGTGCAGGGCGGAGCCTGAGCTCCGGCGGGCCCCGGACAGTGGGCGGAGTCATTCCTGGGCTGAGTTGGAGTTCCAGCCGGGCTCAGCCTGAGGCGGGATGGCCCCGTGACTACCCTCTGCCCAAGCTGGCCTGGAGTTCAGCAGGGCGGATCAGGCCTGGGCCTGATCTGCACCGGGGCCCCCTGGTGGTGGGATGGAACTGTGCTTACCCTTGCCCAGGCTTCTGCGCAGCAGGACCTGGCTGATCAGCTAGGAGCCTGAGCTCAGGGAAAGTAGGCGGAGTCAGTGCAGAGCTGATCCGGAGCTCCGCTGGGCCACTGACAGGGGGCGGAGTCATTCCTGGACCCAGCCTGAGCCCCAGCAGGGCTTCAGCCTGAGGCAGGAGCTACCTTTGACTACCATTTGCCTCCTCATGTCTTCCTGGGAGGTCTGGGCCAATCTGAGCTCCCAAGGATGTTTGCTGATGAGTGAAAACGGTTTTCCTCTGTTGGATATCCCTGAGGACTCCTCAGCACAGGAAGAAGGACAAGGCTGTTGCAACCAGCGCGACCAAACCTGACATTCCAGCTAGGGGTCAGGACAGAGAATCAGCAGATCATCAACACACTCCGGAAACCAGGGATGCTGTGATGGTACGCAGAAGCCCACAGGTATGCTCGGGCTCAGTCCGCCAGCCAAAAATCCTTGTGAACAGGAGGACCGTAAAGAACCCTACGTGGCTAACGAAAGGCAGACTATTTAGGAAAAACTCGGTCCACCAGATTGGTGTTGACTCAGGAAAGAAGACAATGATGACAGGAGCATGTGGATGCACAGATTCATGTGTCTTGTGTGTTAAGAAGAAAGGGCTTGAACCTGGTGTCCTGTCACATGGAGGCTGAGGCAGAAGGATTATGAGTTCAAAGCCGGCATCAGCAACTTAGCAAGGCCATTAGCAATTCAGTGAGGCTCTGACTGCAAATTAAATACAAAAAAAAAAAAAAAAAAAAAAAAGGGCTAGGCATGGGGCTTGGTGGTTAAGCATCCCAGGGCTCCATCCCCAATAAAATGAAAATAAATCATGTGGTTGAACCCAGAGAGGAAGATCCCACTGAAATACATTCAAATAGCTATATGCAACATTCAGATATTGTTCTCCTAAGTCTTTGAGTTCTAAGTCAATAAAACTATGAAAATAAAGAATCACATCCTAATAGGTAAAGTGTATTCTTTCAGAGAGAGGCCAGTGTTGACCAGCTATCTACTTTCCTCATTTCAATTTCTATAAGATCTTACTTCCCGAAGGTATCGTGAGAGAAAACAAGGTATAAAGTCATGTTGCAAAGTTAGGTCACAAAAGTATACATGTGTGAGTTGTGTGTGTGTGTGTGTGTGTGTGTGTGTGTGTGTGTGTTAAATTTTTTATTTGGTACCAGGGATGGAAATTCAGAGGCACTCAACCACTGAGCCGTATCCCAAGCCCTATTTTGTATTTCATTTGGAGACAGGGTCTCCTCTGACTGAGTTGCTTAGTGCCTCACAGTTCCTGAGGCTTGGTTGGAACTTGAAATCCTCCAGCCTCAATCCCCCAAGGCATAGGCCATCATGCCCAACACCAAAGTACCATTCTGGAAAAATAAAAGGAGTCAGGGATTTAGCGCAAGAGGTATTCCTCACACAGTGAATTGTAAACTCTGAAGGGTGGCAACTGGGAACAGCGTGACAGGACTCAAAAGAGAGATCAGGAAAGACTTGCATAGATAAAACATTTGATAACATCACAAAGGTCACATTTGCATTATTTGGAGAAAGACATATGGTTCCATAAAAGGTAGTGGGAACATTGTGAAGATGCCTAATGATGTAGTTAAGAACATGAAATCCAATCCCTCTCTCAATCTTTCCATCGAAAAGAACTCCAGATGCTCTGATACACTCAATGTATAAATCATCAAAGTCCAGGAACAAAATAAATGAATGTTTACACAATGGAGGAGGATTTCTAAACCTCAATGTGGAAAGCAGGAAGGCAAAGTTGGTTACCAATGCGAGTTTTGTATGTATATGGAGGTGTAGTGTGTGTGGACATGTACACACATACACCAGCACACATTGCTCTTGTACTTTGGTGGTGTTCAAATAAATCTTGGAAATAATCCAATTCATACAGACAGGAAG